>NC_140598.1:59968583-60578583 GCF_057381915.1 Diplotaxodon limnothrissa | reverse complement strand
AAGTCAGGATCACAGCCACCTTTCGTCCTTTTTTCCCCTTCAGTTCCACTCTGGCAAACTGTTGGCAAAGCCTTTTCTCAACTTCTGTAAGCCCAGAGCTGATGTCATCGTTTAGTTTGGACATGTCACGATCTTCAAAATTTTTGACAGTCATACGTGCTACTTCACCTTCCCTCCTCCTATTGAACAAAATCACTTGACAAAGGATCACCTTTGCTAGTGCTGCATAAGTTCCTGCTGTTGGGTTATCACCTAGTTTCTCCCTAGCTGATTCCACTTGCTGACCAAGATATAACTGCAGCTTCTGAACATCTCTGGTCAGTGGAAGGCTGTCGACCTTGTTGTATTTTGCCTCACTCAGGTTTGATAAGGCTGAATGGGAAACTAATTCAGACCACTTTGTTTCATGAAGTGTGTGAAACCTCCTGATTGAATCGATCGCCTCTTGATCCTCTTCCATGAGAGCACGACACATGATAATATCACTTATTTTTCTGAGAGAATGTCCAAGCTTCAGGGCCAAACTTGGGGCTTTGAATGTGCTGGTTTCAGTATCAAAACCTGAAACTCTCTTGACAGCATTAGTAAGAATAAAGAAGTTGGCTGGTTTTATTGCCTCTTCCATATTATGGATTCTTGTTGTGTGACGCAAAGTCACAAGTAATCTCCCAAGTTCCCTTACTTTCTGTCTTATATACTCATGCTTTGATCTGTCACTTCCATGCTTATTAAAAAGAGACTGAGCCAACTGCATAATATAATGATCATTCCTTATTGCACTAGACACATCATCCTTGTGCATCTTGCCCAGTACTGAGTAGAGTTCACTTGAAATTGGCTGAGACATTGTGGATTGAGTAGATGCTATACCAAAGACTCTATCTTTCAGCTTCTCTTCAGCATTATTCTCTGGTCTTAAAGCACATCTTTTCATATGCCGAGAAACTTCTTTTCTGGATATCATACCCTTACAGTATAAGCAGTACTCGTATGTCTCAGCGCTGCTGCTGCTCTTTTTTGAGATCCTTTTCACTTTAAGACAACCTGATCCTGTGGTTTTAACAGCAGAGTTGTGCTTGAAGTTACCAAGGTTTCGTAACCTTTCAAGATGAACTTTTCTGTCCTTTGATGATTTGGGTAACTGAAGCACCTGGGCGACTTCAGCATTTTCATTTACATGCGTCTCCAGATGACGTGCAAATTTTGTTTGAGGTTTTCCACACACAAAACAAAAATTGACTGTGCTTTTGATTAATTTTGTTGACTTGGTTGGGGATTCATTTTGGCTAATATCCACAGTACTCTTTTCGCTACATGCATCTTTTGTTTTCTGCTGGCATGACTCTGAGCTGTCTGGTTCTTGGTCGGGATGAAGATCATCAGTAGTTTCAAGATCATTCAAAATGTGCTCAAAGTTGTTCTTAACATCCATGGTCTGTTCTTTTTCAGCAAAAGTAACGCATAAATCAGGCATGCTAGCAGCATGGGAGTTTTTTGATGGTCCAGGTAACTCAATAGACAACTCTGTTCCTGAGCTTTCTGAATCTGATGCAGAATTTGGGATGTATTCTTCATCAGATGAGACATCACCCTGTTCGTAGATACAGCATAGATTAAATAACAGAAATAAACATGGGAAGGATAAATGCTAAATTGTTCACGTCACAGAGCTCGGGACGTAAACCAAAGTCTCTAGATGTCTTAAAAGTACTAAGAAATACCTCCTGATTTAAAGAAGAAAATGTGCAGCAGATATGTATTTTGTGCAAGTATTTTGATTCTGCTTGATCAATTTGCAATCTGTGATCGATTCAGTACTTTTTTGATATTTGTCCCATTTCTAATATCCAATTTATATTTTTTGAACAATGACATTAACAAAAAAAACAAACACAAAACAAAAAAAACTAAGACACCAGCCCTAACCTGGTCCCGGAGCCCCTCCCACAATGACCCCCACAGATCAAAATTTGTAAAACCTTTGAGACTAGATTGTATGAAACTGTTTTTTTTTTTTGTTTGTTTTTTTTACAAAGGATTATAATAAAATCTAAGTAATATTTTTACAATGTGTTTATTTATTTCTGGCCTCTCTCACATAACTTCTACACTCTATCCAGTCCAAAATCTCTCTGCTTTCAATTCTCTGAGACAACACTTACAAAACTGATTATCCTTATAATTTTGTGATGAAAGAAAAAGGAAGAGCAAGCAACATGTGGCAATCTTCACGAACTGCATCTACGTCAATATTAACTATATTATAATGAAGCCTGCGTAAATTCAACCTGGGAGAAACACCTGCACATCATCTCCATCATCATCATCATCATCTCAACTCCCTTCAGCTGCTCACTCCGGCGCAGCCAATCCGGAGCTCCCTCGCACCTATGCCTCCATTCAGCATCCGGGCATTTAAGCTCTTTCACCCATAGCTCGGCCTCTCAGCGTTTTCGCATCCCTCCACCACCCCTGCACCCCCATGCTTGCCCCCTGCCTCCATACCACCACCAGTGTCCAGACCCCAGGGGAAGACCTCCTACTTCAATCAGCAATGCTTTTATCAACAGTTTTCCCGCCGGGGTCTGACCGCCAAATATTTAATGTTCAATAAAGCATGTCTAATTCTTTCTCCGTATCTGAGTCTTTCCAGGTTGAATTTCACTGTACACTTACGTCGGACATATCCCAGTCTTCTGAAGATGTCTGGAGGCAGATCTTATGCCACACACAACGGCATTCTACAAATACAAAGAAACCACAGCATTAGACAACAACCGATGATTCATTAAGTTATAATTTAAAAAGTAGCGATCCCACACATCACAAATTATATTCACGAAGACCACTAAATATAAACAAGCATAAAGTGAATTTAAAACCAACGCATAATTCAGAATAAAAAGCAGATTTTTTTTTTTAAGTTTAAGACACATTTTAAACTTATGAATATGATATACTGAATCATCCTAATAATAAATTTTTTCATCAGATTTGAGATATAAAACATTGTTATTTTAAAAACAGACTAATTGACAGACAGACAGACAGACATACATACGATCTAATGAGAAACAGAAAAGCTAAAATGTTTATCCTACATTAATTAATAAGGATTGAGATGAAAAGGACTTCTACTAAAAAGTCATTGAAAATGTGTAGAGACACCATCAAGCATTTGTATTGCAAATTGCCTGATTGATCTATTGGAATAGGTCTGGATTAATCAGACCCAGTACCTTATTGGGCTTCCTATATTGACATTGTAAGAAGTTTGCAAGTTTGATGCAATGTTTACTCAAAGGGTTTATTATCATCAAACATCATCTTCCAAGTTTGTGTGTATATGTGTAATTACAGAATGACAAACAGACTTGAGGGCAGTTTACTTCATACATGTTGATACTCTCTTAAATATAATTAAACATTTGTGCATTTTGCTTTATCTTTATATAACAGATCAAATCAGGAACTGTGGTTTTTGCATTGTAACATCACAAATAAGCTAAATCAGCATTGTCAGTACGCATGCACGACGCGGCCGGGTCAGAGTACACCACTACCCACGATGTAAAGGCTGAATTATACTTCTCCGTCAGATATAGGCTTGGTTCTTTTAATACATCCATGGATATAGGCCTACGGGGAAGTGCTGTGCCAGGGTTGCCAGACGTCAGTGGCCAAACCCCGCACGAGCGTCTCCGGGCACCACAGAGGCTGATGGCTCCGAATATGAGGCTTTGAAAGTGAAAGTTTATTTGCAGCTGTTGATTCATTGTACCAACCTTCCCTCAGCTCTAAGGGATCTGGAATTGTCATCTGACAACTGTCAGTCTCGATCTCGAGCAGAGACTTATATCCAAGGTAGCATAGCCTCCCACTCCTGCTGTTTTGTTAAAACTATAGGGGCTTTTTGTAGTGAAAACGCCCAAGCGAGGGCCACGAATTCTTTCTTTCTCTTCCCAGCAGCACTGTATCCCCGTTTCGTACCAAATTCTTTTAAAACATTGACTTTAGGACGCTCAAAATATTCAATATCGCTATCACACGCGGCAGTGTTTACTGTTTACGATGCACGCTGGGTAGTCGTGACCCTTGACCCGGACCGGCATGCCTTGCGCGCGGTGAGATGCTTATTTAGCTTATATGAGCTTGATGTTGAAAGAGTGAAACAAAGATTTAAAGTTGTAAAGTTCAACAGTCTAATCAACAAAGAGTAAGAGGGCAATATACATTATTACAGTATGTTCTCTGTTCTCTGCCACACTAAGCAGACAAACTCAAATGCATGATATGTGATAGTATCTGCCATTACACTGTGTATCATTGCAATGGTTTGAATTGATAAAACTTTGAAGTGATTTTTTTTATTCTTTACATATGAAAATGTAGACCTGACTCATGGTAACTTATGGTATAGTGAAAAAATGCATTAATTAACACAAGATAAATAATACACTTACGCTTGCATCTTAGACCGTGCCATCTGATAGCTGTCAAAGGTGAATGGCATATCCCGCATTTGTCAAGTTTCACCGATTCAAATACCAGCCTATGAATTGTACACTGGAAAAAATTAAAAACATGAAATGAAACATAAAACATTGTTACCCAAATATTTTATGACGAATTAAAAATAATGTTTGACCATTTTACATATTTTCTACCAATCCTTCAGGAGAGATTGAAAGGGAGATAGGAGTTACTTTTTAGATAAAATAGTGAAGCATATCTATTCAATTCCTGAGATTTGTGAGTTAGAGAGAGGGGAATCTATTTAGATGAAGCAAAAGTAAAATACTAAGAAGCTAAAGTGACTGTGAGTAAAAGGTGCATGTATATGTCTGACACAGAAAAACCCAAGGTTTACAAGGACACTGGCCATCAGCCTCATAATGACATCCGAGCTCAAACTGATGCTTTCACTGTTTCACCTCCAGTGTGTGGCCACTCAGTAAAACACACTTGTTAAGGGGACACTGTGGTTAGAAAAGACCTCCTGTTCTAAATAGAGGACATTTCCACCACCGCTGCCAGATGTTTGCTAAAATACTCAAAATGGAGTTTCATGTAAACACCATAACACTTCTAACCATTGGTCAATTTTAAAACAAAGGTCAATTTCAACTCACCTCACAAGCAGAGTCGTTAGGCACAGCTCTGGATGATTGTGGCACCTCTTTCGATTTGCTCTCTGTACAAGGGAACATAAGGAGATTCAGTGCTTGACTTTCGTTAAGTCAGAAAAAACACATCTACGCATAACGCAATCAATTCACATCCCTGACTGTTACAATTCTACTCAAAATATCCATCAAGACACTATAGAATCATCAGAAATGTCCCAATACTGGCACATTTTTCATGCAGCAAACCTTCAGGCATGTCATGCATTGCCAGAAGTTAACAACATTTACTCAAAACTGACCACTGGTAAGTTCTTCTGAGAACGCTTGGGGTGACAACTCCTGATACTGGACACCAACTTCACCAATTAACTCTTTCAGAGAAGAAGTGCCACGCTGACCTCCAACAGAATGCACCTAAAAAGATGCAAAGATGAACAAGCATCAATGGTACAGTGTCCATCTGATCAAGAGGGACACTCTCAGTCAAACCTTAAAACACCCAAATGATGTTGAGAGGGAAATGCAATGTTAAATGATGACTACCTGTACTTACAATGATTTAAAGACTGCACATGCAGTATAATTGTAATCAATTGATAAACATGATCTTTACAAACCACACTATTTACCAAACTACACATTGATACAATCTTTAGTAAACAGATGAATCCATGCTAACCTCATGTTCAGAGTTGTCTGCTGTAGGTCTAGATGACTGACACTCTGCTCTTAATTCTCTGTCTGTAGAAGAGAACACAAGACATGGAGGCATAGTGCTTTGCAAGACCCCAGGGTTTAACAGGTAGTGCTTACTCAAGCAGGGACTCACCTGTGAATGAGTCTGTAGAGATCACATGGTGCTCCACGTCATGGGCAATAGGCTCTGCAACACACTGTTGACCAGAAGGGATGCTTGCGATCTTTAGCTGGGTATGAAAAGTAGAACAAATATTGTAAACATCTGGCAGCTACAGTGGAAATGTATTTAATCCACTACAAGTGGTCTTTTCTAACCAGTGTCCCCTCAACCCGTGTGTTTTTCTGAGTACGCCAAACACTGGAGATGAAACAATGAAAGACTCAGTTTGAGCTCAGATGTCAGGACAGTGTTCTCACATACCTTGAGTTTGTCTGTGTCAGACACACACACACATAGTTAAGCATTTTCTGTTTCACCTTCAGTTAAATACAGTTCTAACTCTCACCCTAACTGCAAGGAAACAGAGTGATTAACCCTTACCTAGTTAAGTGAAGCCAAAGTAAGACAATACTAAGAAGCTAAAGTGACTGTGAGTAAAAGGTGCATGTATATGTCTGACACAGAAAAACCCAAGGTTTACAAGGACACTGGCCATCAGCCTCATAATGACATCCGAGCTCAAACTGATGCTTTCACTGTTTCACCTCCAGTGTGTGGCCACTCAGTAAAACACACTTGTTAAGGGGACACTGTGGTTAGAAAAGACCTCCTGTTCTAAATAGAGGACATTTCCACCACCGCTGCCAGATGTTTGCTAAAATACTCAAAATGGAGTTTCATGTAAACACCATAACACTTCTAACCATTGGTCAATTTTAAAACAAAGGTCAATTTCAACTCACCTCACAAGCAGAGTCGTTAGGCACAGCTCTGGATGATTGTGGCACCTCTTTCGATTTGCTCTCTGTACAAGGGAACACAAGGAGATTCAGTGCTTGACTTTCGTTAAGTCAGAAAAAACACATCTACGCATAACGCAATCAATTCACATCCCTGACTGTTACAATTCTACTCAAAATATCCATCAAGACACTATAGAATCATCAGAAATGTCCCAATACTGGCACATTTTTCATGCAGCAAACCTTCAGGCATGTCATGCATTGCCAGAAGTTAACAACATTTACTCAAAACTGACCACTGGTAAGTTCTTCTGAGAACGCTTGGGGTGACAACTCCTGATACTGGACACCAACTTCACCAATTAACTCTTTCAGAGAAGAAGTGCCACGCTGACCTCCAACAGAATGCACCTAAAAAGATGCAAAGATGAACAAGCATCAATGGTACAGTGTCCATCTGATCAAGAGGGACACTCTCAGTCAAACCTTAAAACACCCAAATGATGTTGAGAGGGAAATGCAATGTTAAATGATGACTACCTGTACTTACAATGATTTAAAGACTGCACATGCAGTATAATTGTAATCAATTGATAAACATGATCTTTACAAACCACATTATTTACCAAACTACACATTGATACAATCTTTAGTAAACAGATGAATCCATGCTAACCTCATGCTCAGAGTTGTCTGCTGTAGGTCTAGATGACTGACACTCTGCTCTTAATTCTCTGTCTGTAGAAGAGAACACAAGACATGGAGACATAGTGCTTTGCAAGACCCCAGGGTTTAACAGGTAGTGCTTACTCAAGCAGGGACTCACCTGTGAATGAGTCTGTAGAGATCACATGGTGCTCCACGTCATGGGCAATAGGCTCTGCAACACACTGTTGACCAGAAGGGATGCTTGCGATCTTTAGCTGGGTATGAAAAGTAGAACAAATATTGTAAACATCTGGCAGCTACAGTGGAAATGTATTTAATCCACTACAAGTGGTCTTTTCTAACCAGTGTCCCCTCA
This sequence comes from Diplotaxodon limnothrissa, assembly GCF_057381915.1. Lineage (NCBI taxonomy): Eukaryota > Metazoa > Chordata > Actinopteri > Cichliformes > Cichlidae > Diplotaxodon > Diplotaxodon limnothrissa. The sequence goes on along the minus strand of NC_140598.1, from coordinate 60,570,828 downwards.
ACCCGTGTGTTTTTCTGAGTATGCCAAACACTGGAGATGAAACAATGAAAGACTCAGTTTGAGCTCAGATGTCAGGACAGTGTTCTCACATACCTTGAGTTTGTCTGTGTCAGACACACACACATAGTTAAGCATTTTCTGTTTCACCTTCAGTTAAATACAGTTCTAACTTTCACCCTAACTGCAAGGAAACAGAGTGATTAACCCTTACCTAGTTAAGTGAAGCCAAAGTAAGACAATACTAAGAAGCTAAAGTGACTGTGAGTAAAAGGTGCATGTATATGTCTGACACAGAAAAACCCAAGGTTTACAAGGACACTGGCCATCAGCCTCATAATGACATCCGAGCTCAAACTGATGCTTTCACTGTTTCACCTCCAGTGTGTGGCCACTCAGTAAAACACACTTGTTAAGGGGACACTGTGGTTAGAAAAGACCTCCTGTTCTAAATAGAGGACATTTCCACCACCGCTGCCAGATGTTTGCTAAAATACTCAAAATGGAGTTTCATGTAAACACCATAACACTTCTAACCATTGGTCAATTTTAAAACAAAGGTCAATTTCAACTCACCTCACAAGCAGAGTCGTTAGGCACAGCTCTGGATGATTGTGGCACCTCTTTCGATTTGCTCTCTGTACAAGGGAACATAAGGAGATTCAGTGCTTGACTTTCGTTAAGTCAGAAAAAACACATCTACGCATAACGCAATCAATTCACATCCCTGACTGTTACAATTCTACTCAAAATATCCATCAAGACACTATAGAATCATCAGAAATGTCCCAATACTGGCACATTTTTCATGCAGCAAACCTTCAGGCATGTCATGCATTGCCAGAAGTTAACAACATTTACTCAAAACTGACCACTGGTAAGTTCTTCTGAGAACGCTTGGGGTGACAACTCCTGATACTGGACACCAACTTCACCAATTAACTCTTTCAGAGAAGAAGTGCCACGCTGACCTCCAACAGAATGCACCTAAAAAGATGCAAAGATGAACAAGCATCAATGGTACAGTGTCCATCTGATCAAGAGGGACACTCTCAGTCAAACCTTAAAACACCCAAATGATGTTGAGAGGGAAATGCAATGTTAAATGATGACTACCTGTACTTACAATGATTTAAAGACTGCACATGCAGTATAATTGTAATCAATTGATAAACATGATCTTTACAAACCACATTATTTACCAAACTACACATTGATACAATCTTTAGTAAACAGATGAATCCATGCTAACCTCATGCTCAGAGTTGTCTGCTGTAGGTCTAGATGACTGACACTCTGCTCTTAATTCTCTGTCTGTAGAAGAGAACACAAGACATGGAGGCATAGTGCTTTGCAAGACCCCAGGGTTTAACAGGTAGTGCTTACTCAAGCAGGGACTCACCTGTGAATGAGTCTGTAGAGATCACATGGTGCTCCACGTCATGGGCAATAGGCTCTGCAACACACTGTTGACCAGAAGGGATGCTTGCGATCTTTAGCTGGGTATGAAAAGTAGAACAAATATTGTAAACATCTGGCAGCTACAGTGGAAATGTATTTAATCCACTACAAGTGGTCTTTTCTAACCAGTGTCCCCTCAACCCGTGTGTTTTTCTGAGTATGCCAAACACTGGAGATGAAACAATGAAAGACTCAGTTTGAGCTCAGATGTCAGGACAGTGTTCTCACATACCTTGAGTTTGTCTGTGTCAGACACACACACATAGTTAAGCATTTTCTGTTTCACCTTCAGTTAAATACAGTTCTAACTTTCACCCTAACTGCAAGGAAACAGAGTGATTAACCCTTACCTAGTTAAGTGAAGCCAAAGTAAGACAATACTAAGAAGCTAAAGTGACTGTGAGTAAAAGGTGCATGTATATGTCTGACACAGAAAAACCCAAGGTTTACAAGGACACTGGCCATCAGCCTCATAATGACATCTGAGCTCAAACTGATGCTTTCACTGTTTCACCTCCAGTGTGTGGCCACTCAGTAAAACACACTTGTGGAGGGGACACAAAACAGATAAGCTTGCAATCATCACTTGGGAAAGTCATACAAATTCAAGATTTAGTTAAACCAGATTGAATACCACCAAGAGGACATTTAAATATTGTGACTAGGGCTGAAACAACTAATCGATTAATCGACAACTAATCGATTATTGAAATAATCGTTAGTTGCAGCCCTAATTGTGACATCTAGATATGTAGGTTTTAAACAACAATTCATAGGGGGAAATTTTTTTTTAAATGACCCACCTTTTTCCGCCAGGGCCATTCTTTCCCACCATAGTCATAAGTAATTTCACTTCCTGCCGCAATTTCCTTCAGTGCAAAAAGGCAGAGATGTGGCTTCCCTTCTGCTTCAATCAACTTCATTCTGCAATTTGGTGTCCTGTGTTCATCGTTTACTAGTCGCCCAAATGACCCATCTTCAAGTGCTCCATCAATACTGCAAATTTGGAAACATACATTAAACAAACATTTATAGTGACACGCCTATGAACTATACTATAATTTTTAAGCACCAACACAAACACAACATCCAATACAAGTTTAGTTGTTAAATGCATAGTTGATAAGTTAAAGAGGGTCCATCAGTCAAGGACGCGTTGCTTTCTGACTGAGATAAGTGTTTGCGCTTCTACTTGTGCTTAGAGCTTAAACGTGGTTTTGTTGTACTGTCGCGCTGACCTAGTAGGTGTAGGTGTGGCTGTGGCTGTTACTCTTCTCTTCCTCCTCTTGCCCACTACCTGCTCTGTGCTGCTGCTTGCGCGTGGCCGCTGATTAGACCTTGTGCAATCTACAGCTAAGCGCAGCCTGGTGCGCACTGCTCCGCCAGGTGAGTTGAATTAGAGCAATCAAGGGCGGGTGTGCCTAGTAGACCTTAAAATGCATGCAGCAGTCATTTGACCCGAGCGTGACATGCTGAGAGGACAGCAAACCAAGCACAATCCACTTTGAGGAAGACTTTGAGTTAGACGGGCTATCGGTAAGCTTGGACTCATATTTGCTGCTTATGTTTGGGAACTATGGAAGCTCAATTGTGGAAATGTATTTATGCTTTGGGAAATAGTTACTGCATTTAAGTTTAAAAAATTATATTGATATTAAAATAAATGTTTAAGTTTGAATAAACTGTTTATGTAGGTAGTGTTTCCCACACTTATGTTAATTAATACTAAAAGCAATTACCCCAAATCCTTGGTTAAATCTTAAAACTAGTGTAAATATGTTTGGTTTAATTTAAGGAAAATAATTCTTTGTAAAAGAAAATCCTTGGTTAAAGTCTTTATTAAAATATTTGTAAACTCTAAAATGTATACTTTAAAAATGTAATTGTTACAGAAAGTGTAAAAAATGCAAGGTAGACCACAGTTTATTTCATCTTTGTTGTTTGAAATTACTCACCTCTGATTCAAAAACTAATGAATGTAAAACTAAAACTAGGATAAATGATAGTTTAGACAAAAGTGGCTTTACTGAAGTGTATATTTTTGTTATTTCATTTGTCTTCTGTATAATGCATTTAATTATCTGAATGATTAATGAAATGTTCTTTATTTTTTGTGTTGAAAGGTTTTTCACCTATCCATCAAGCCATCCATCTACCTACCTCACAGACAGAGAACACTTGACATGTACTATTTTGGCATTGTACATATTATACAGTAGTTTTGGACACAGTATAACAGTGCACGAGTCTCCGTGTCCACATGTGCCAAATGCGCACAGACACAGGGCCGCTCATTCAGCCCTGGCCATTTGAATTTTCTTTTATTATTTTCTCTATCTCTATATTATATTTTAAATCTTCACAGCAGCGTGAGCACACTGTCTTAGCTGTAAAATGTAGGCTTATATTATTACCCCTCTAACCCCGTACATTACGCCCATGAGTGTGTATTAGAGAAGGCACACACAGGCTGAATACGGGGACTAACGGGCCCTCAGCATATGTGGGAGTCCCGTCAGTCCCCAGTACTGCGAGTTCCCGGGGACCACAGGGTCACCGGGAAATGACGGAGCCTCAGTAAGAATGAGATCCTGCTATTCCACGGGTCCGTCACTCCCCCTTCTATAGATTCTGGGGACTGACGGGGCCGGGTACTAGAGGTAAGGACTCGTTAAAGAGCAATATGAGATGTTTGCTTCAGAAATCCTGACCTTGCAATAGAAATGTAAACATTCAGTCATTTTGAATTTACCACAAAGTCTTCTGCTTCCATATGAATTCAAACATGAAGACTGAACATGCGCTGGGGTACAGGTTACGTCTGTGTTCAGCTTCAGTTGCATCAATAAGCTCCCCTCTATACTCGACCACGAAGTCTCCTTGTTTGAAATTGGCTAAAGTGAAGATGCCACGACCTGAAGACACAACCATATTAGAGACACAGGCGTGGCAGCACTGCAAATAATCAATTCATTAAATATGTATATCTGTAAATTGCAAGTATGCAATGTTGTGCTTTTTTTCAATTCTACATATATAATAAAGAAAACATGTCCAAGTGCAGAAAACATAAATAGCCAGGCTCGCTAATAACTAAATTATTATTAAAATACCTTAGATTTTAATTTATATTGATGTTTGTACAGGTCACCACTGGTGATGTGTAACCCCTCAGTCTAGCCTGCAGTGTGTCAAAGTCACTCACCTTTAACTGAATTAATAAATTTGATTTCTAACATTGAATTCTTGTCTCTTCTTGCAAGGATGTGATTAATGGCATCCTGAAGGGGAGTGGTTCTCCGTGACATGATTTGCTAAGGAAATCAAGATAAAAATGTAAACAACATCAAAACTTCAAGCCTTTATGCTTACAAGGGCATTAGTAAAGCTGAATGAGAAGCACCCCCCCCCCCCCACCATGTTAGCGTATTATTAGTTTAAGGTTATTTTAGTTTGGTGATGAGTGCTGGAGGGATTCTGATTAACAGATAAATGGATGGGGGCGAGGCTGTATTTGTGCAGATTAACTTGACTGTGTTCCACCTGTGTTGATTAAGTCAAGTTTCTGACATGCTCCACCCAATTTTTCTTATTTCACTAATAGCATGGATACTGAAACTGTTTCAATTGAGTTCTATGCTTTCATTACATTCACATAACAGACACAGACAAGGCTGATGTCTGAGTTGTTTTAACAGAAAGCATGCACTTGCAGATATTAAAGATACTTAAATGTCCTAATTTAACTAAAGCCTAACTCTGACTTAGCCTAAACCTGTCTGTCAAACTAAGCTTTAGATCTCTCAGGAATCATGTGCTTCATCAACACAACTATAAGAGCAAAACAAATGTTGTTTTTTTTACAATATTTTATAAACAAGTGTGCAGAGTGACACCAATACTGTCTCAATTTAATTTCATAAATCTACAAGAGTTTATTTGTATTTGCCTTCCAATGTTTCCTTGGTATTTGGGCAAAGATCATCTAATAGCAGTAGCAGCCATTTTACATTAAACAAGTGATCTTGTCGTGAAAAAGGCCTTCTTTCAAACTCAGTGAAACATCACACACTTGTGTAATTTCTTACCTTGAAACAAGTGATGAGATTAGGCCAGGGTAAAAATAACCCTGGGACAGTCCGGGAATCCCCGCCCCGCGTGTTGCTGTGACCTCCGTGAACCGTTCCGCGTGCTCCGGCCCGCTCCGCCGTCCTCACCTCGTTGTGGTCCGGTCCCCGCGGTGCGCTCTCCGCCGTATGCTTTCCACCGTACCTCGTCGTTCCCTCACCTGCCGCCTCACCACGGCTGTGCCTACTCTGAAGCACTGTGTCTGTCAGAACGCCCGTCTTTTAAAAGTTTTATAATTACCTTCTTACCTTTTCTCCAAAGCGTGTCAAAACTCTGCCAAAATTGATGGATGAATAAGAAGCGCCCAATCAGTCAGTCTAAATCATTGATGTAAATATCAATGGTCTAAATGGGTAATGTTAAAATGCGCATGCGCAGCTTCCAATTTCGCGCCATGTGTATAATGTCCCGCGCTCGTGTATAATTTCCCGCGCTTGTGTGTGCGGCATGCAGGGACAACTCCAACCGACAGGGGGCAGTGGCGGACACACAAATATACAACATATGTCAAGTTTTTGGTTTACAAAGACTTTTGAGAAAAACACTTTTTGGGTATTAAAACATGCCCAGAAACCATTTTAAAAGGTCAATTTTATGAGGACAGCAAAATGTCCTCCTGTAACAGAGGGTCCTCATAGCTCTTTGATTTGTCTTGAAAATTGTCCTCCTAAAACGAAAAACAAACACACACACACACACACACACACACACACAGCATGTTATGCCAGTTTCAGCTGAAACTATGTTTCAAACCGTAATCCGGGTTTTTAGTTCACCATTTATGAGGTTTCAAGAAGAAAATAAAAGACAGATCTGAATGTTTGAAAATGTTTTGGAAAGATTCTGTAAAGATGAGATGAAAAATACTCAAAGGATAAATTTAATTGGTTTATTATTTAGATAAGAATAACAAGCAAGTAAAGGAAGAAACAAGGTAAAATGAAGTAATAATGAAAGAAGTTAAACAAGTAAATGAAGAAACAAGGTAAAATGAAGTAATAATGAAAGAAGTTAAACAAGTAAATGAAGAAACAAGGTAAAATGAAGTAATAATGAAAGAAGTTAAACAAGTAAATGAAGAAACAAGGTAAAATGAAGTAATAATGAAAGAAGTTAAACAAGTAAATGAAGAAACAAGGTAAAATGAAGTAATAATGAAAGAAGTTGAACAAGTAAATGAAGAAACAAGGTAAAATGAAGTAATAATGAAAGAAGTTAAACAAGTAAAGGAAGAAACAAGGTAAAATGAAGTAATAATGAAAGAAGTTAAACAAGTAAATGAAGAAACAAGGTAAAATGAAGTAATAATGAAAGGAGTTAAACAAGTAAATGAAGAAACAAGGTAAAATGAAGTAATAATGAAAGAAGTTAAACAAGTAAATGAAGAAAAAAGGTAAAATGAAGAAATAATGAAAGAAGTTAAACAAGTAAATGAAGAAACAAGGTAAAATGAAGTAATAATGAAAGAAGTTAAACAAGTAAATGAAGAAACAAGGTAAAATGAAGTAACAATGAAAGAAGTTAAACAAGTAAATGAAGAAAAAAGGCAGAGCAGAGAAAACCCCAACAATCCCCTCTGAGCAAGCACTTGGCGACAGTGGGGAGGAAAAACTGCCTTTAAACGGGCAGAAACCTCCGGCAGAACCAGGCTCAGGAGGGGACAGTCAACTGCCGGGACTGGCTGGGGGGGGGGGTTAACAGAGGTGGAGCAAGACGAGGCTACATCAGGTGAGGAAGCAGTAGCGTCTCTCCTCTGGAACAAGTGGAACCATTTTTTTCTTTTTTTTCATGCACTTTTCCACGAGCGCTTTTTTCTCCACGATGAGATTTCTCAGCTCGTCGATGGTTTCTGCAAGTGGTTTTTCTTCAAGTTTCTCACATCTCTGTTCCACCTCTTCCAATGCTGCTTGTTGTTCTTCAAGCTTGTCTTTGAGTTGTTTGGATGTTGCCTCCTGTATCAGCTTGTCCTTGTGCATGTCTGCATTTCTCTGTTGGACCTCTTTGTGCTTGTCTTTTAACTGCTTCTTTCTTTTCTTGATTTCTTGATTTTTGTCTTCATGTATTTTGTCTTCTTGTTGTTTTTGTGACTGCATTTGAGTGTGTTCACTCTTCAAGTTATTGAATTCCACCAAACGCCCCTTAACGAGCTCGGAGTTGTTTCTCGCTATCTGATCGATCCTTTTCTGCATCTGTGAGCAGCGTTTCTCCAGTTTGTCTCTTTCTTCTTCCACTTTAGTTGCTTTGTCCTCCAGCTGATTACAAAACTCTTGCAGTTTTAGATTTTTAGACTGAAAGTCCTGGACGATGCGTTTTCCTTCTTTCAGTCTTTTTTGTTGTTGCTCTTTCTGTTGAAGAAGGTCTTTATTTTGGCGCAGTGTTTCATCCAGGCTTTCTTTCAGCATGCGGTATTTTTCCTGCATGCTCTTCAGTTTGTGCTGCATGTCTTGTTGCTTTTTGTCCTGCTCTTCCTTCTGTTGGAGGAATTTATTCTTTTCTTCCACAGCTTCATGGAGCTGTCTTTGGAGGAGCCGATTTTTTCGGTCCATGTGTTGGAGATCCCGTTGTATCTTATCAGTCATCGTTTTCTTGTCTTGGAGCTGGTTGGTCATTTCTTTTAGTTCTGCGCGCTTTTGCCTGTTTTCTTTATTGAGGTGCACAATCTGCTCTCGGGCCTGAGCAAACTTGATTCCCCAGCCTTCATTAATAATGTTTATGTCCGGCTGGCGCTGTTGTCTTTCTTCCAGCTCTTTATTTTGGGCTTCCATTCGTCTACACTTGTCCTCCAGTTGATGTTTTTCTTCTTCAATTTGTTGCATTTTTTTCTGGAGAAGGTAGTTTTCCTTCCTACTCTCCTCTAATGCCCTTTGGAAGGATGAGATGCCATTTGGGGAAATTGGCTGGCCACGCCAGGAAGGAGAGGCGGCGTAATCTTTTTGAATTGGTTGTTTTTTTCTTGGAAACATGTTGGAGTTTCTATACGATGACTTTGAAGAGCTTTCCAAATGTTTCTGTGGTGAACGTTTTGTATGCTGCAAACACAGATGCTGCTGAAACGAACTAAATCTTGCTGTTTCTCACCCCTATTTAAGGAAAAACATCAAAGGACTTATGACGTTCTATGACATCATCACTCCAATGAGATTGTCACAAGACGTTTTGGAATGGGGTGTTTTTTTTTAAACTGTTTTCAAACTTAACTTAAAATTTCAGTGTTTCCTAGTTGTGGACTATTGGTTAGTCCAGCCGATAAAGAAATTAATTGTCACAAACATCCCTAATATTACATAACAGACGACAGAAAACAAGACAGTTTTTTTTCTAATAGAGGTATAATAAAAGTTTTTTTTAATTATCCTACTTTTTATAAAAGAGAACATTTATTAAAGAGTATGTATTTAATTAAAAAACTGTTCATCTAAAGCAGGGGTCAACAACCTTTAAGACCCAAAGAGCCATAATTGGCCTATCTGGGGTTGAAAGGCTCGATAAATGCACGGCGTTTCGCCGGGTACACCGGCTTCCGCGAGTGTGATGCTTATTTTGAGCGATGAAAAAATAACAAAATATAATTTTATTTGTATATTGCAAAATCACAATAAGCTTCCAATTTAGAACTACAAGTAAAAAAAAAAGAACTGGCATAAATAAAATACACTTCAGCTAAATACTAATTTATTTTCCCAAACCACGCAGAGCCGCACTATAAGGACTAAAGAGCCGCATGAGGCTCCGGAGCCGCAGGTTGCCGACCCCTGATCTAAAGGCTATAACAAAAAGCTTCCTGCTGGAAAATGAAATGTCCCCATTAAGAGTCTGAATCAGGAGCCGATGACATTACTCTGTAAACTCTCAAAGCACTTTAATAAACAAGCAAACAGTTCCACCTCTCGCATTATTGCGTAAAGTTGACAGCGCGTCAGGCAAATAGGCAGGCTCCATCCCCGGCCTCTAGCGACTGTGGAAGTCGCTACATCTTTAGTCAACAAAAAACGGCATTCTGGAGAAGCCAGCCACAAGCAGGATCAAAGAAATCAGATCAAGGAACCTGAAAGACGCCAAGTAAGTGCAGCGCATCTGAATGAGTGAGCCCAGCAGCACCGACACACCTGACGCAATTCTGAGGAGCGCAGGTAAGAATACCTGTGCATGTCTGGTTGTGGAAAAGGAAGCGACATTGCATTAGCGCTGAGATGTTTTAAGAGGAGACACTGAATGGAATGAATGTTGGTTAAATGTGCAATGTTTTTGGCTGCGCTCTTGGATTGATGACTGCGCTGCGTCTTATTAATTATGCTGCTTGGATGATGTTCAAATGGACAATTAAAGTGCCGTTACGTTGAAAGGATTTTATGGTCAAAGTCTATTGTGGCTTCCAGTGGATATATGTTTTAATGGATGATCACTGAAGATTAAAATAAATAAATATATAAATAAAAAATCGAACAAACAAACGGGAAAATCATGAGTCAAACAGGTGATGATGATTGTTCCTCTAATGATTTGGGGGGAAAGAGAGAAAGAAAAATGACTGGAAAGGCATTGTTGAATAAAATCGAAAAATCACAAAATGAATGCAAAATATATGTTAATAAAATGAAAGGACTAATACAAAAAATGAAAGCGCTCATGCAACACAATGAAAATCTTTCTCAAATTAAGCAGTATTTGGTGGATTTAAAGGCACTGTGCGAAAAGGCTTCAAGTTCACATGTTGAGGTGTTGTCTTTGGTGCCAGAGGAAGTAATAAAACAAGAGGAATGCTTTTCAAGTATCATGAAATACACAAATGTGTTTTTAAATGAAATTCAGAACTGGATAAATCAAAGAGAACAAAATCCTGCTGTTTGTCCAAAGCAAATCAATTTATTGGAAAACAATGTTGCATCAAATACTGAGACAGAAGTGGAGGATGATATCAAGCCAAGTGATAGTGTTTCTGTTGTGATATTTTGATACCATGGTAGCATTTACTGAGTATTGTTTTTGATGATATTATACAAAGGACCCTGTTTCTGCAATGCCCTTTGTTTTAACCTCATCTCCTCTTGCTGTGTCAACTGAAGATTTTATGGTGTGAAAGTAGATACTAAGGTTGGAGGGAAAACACCAACAAATCACTCTTTTACTTATCACTCCCTTGCAGAAGATGTTTATGTGAAGACCATCTGGGTTGTGTCAGAACTCACGGATGTAGGAGACCTCTGTATAAGATTTATAGGCCTTGTGAGTGCATCTTTATTGCCCTTGCTGAACAAAGGATTCCAACTGTCGAAGGACACCACCCCACCCAGTGGGCAGGGTCTGAACTGAAACTTGTTGTCTGCCTATAAAAACTGCTGCACAAAGAATAAACTTTGAGTTAGTTTGGGATGACAATTTAGAACAGTCTCCGCGTCTTTTTGTTCTTCCAAACTGCTCCCGGTACTCCGGCCGGTGCTGTAATTAACCGTTGATCATACTTGAGAATATTTTAATTGTTATAGGTTAAAGGATGAACTCTGATGATGAAAGCCCACGCCTCAGAGAAACCCGGAATGGAGTTTCTTGCAGTTTCAAATGTTGAAAGCCACAAAACTTCTTCAAGATCTTCAACTTCATCTGTTCGTATGAAAGCTGAGGCAGAGTTGGCAGCTTTAAAGACGCGGGGAAAAGGACACTGTACCTGTCGATGCACGTTTCCCAAAATCTAAACGAGTCATATCGCTCCATGTTTGCTACTTTTGGTTTTTGGTTTTCTCCCGCAGAGTAAGAGCATCGCAGGAGCTCCTGAAGTCAAACGACGCCTCCCAGCACTCATTTATTAAAACGGAGTCGATGCCAAAAGTCTTAAACGTTAGAATCAAAGCAACAGCTGTGAACTCAGTCATGGTGTCATGTGCAGCCTTCATCTTACTGTCACTACTTTTTCATTTTAGGGTACGTGAGGTAAAGCGTCCGTCGATGTAGCTTGATTGTACAAAATTATTTTTCTACGTTATTAACAAAACAGAGCAGAGACTGATGCTGCTCCTGTCTGACCCCCTTGTGTCTGGCACATGTGTATTCTGACTTGTGTGTGTGTGTGTGTGTGTGTGTGTGTGTGTGTGTGTGTGTGTGTGTGTGTGTGTGTGTGTGTGTGTGTGTGTGTGTGTGTGTGTGTGTGTGTGTGGCAGTCGCTGTGTGAGTGTGATATCACATCTGCATCACTCAAGCGTAGGCGGGCCCGCGTCAGACAACAATAAACAAAAAGCAGAAAAAGGCCAACAGTAAAAACTCAGACTCCAGCATGAGCTCCTTCCTGCTGCTTAACCAATCACCTTCCTCCATATCATCACTGCTCCCTCCCTCCTCCACTCTCCATCCTACACCACCTTTGTTATTTAACACCGACCCCCCCAATCTGATAATCAGACAAATTCCCAAACACCTGACTTCACTGTGTCGACACCGTTCCTGACTATTTCTGACCTCAGGTCAGCTCTGCTATTATCCTCACATTAAGGGTTCGTTCACCTGCCTGCAGATGATCTGTGAGCTCGTCGGTTGTAAATTAAACTCTAAGCACACTGAGGGTAACCGGGAGGCGTTCAGGGCCTGCAGTGCAGAGCTGCAACATGACAAAAAGGGATGGGGGCTCAGATCTCCTGAACAGGGTGGAAACAACACGGTGGGTTTGTGCTGTTTGTGATTCCTGCTCCGTCACTCTGGTGGAGACGACTGCAGCTCAGCAGCGCTCCCTGCTGATCCTCTGATGAAGATGTCAACAGTATGTAAACTGAGCTGATGTGCTGCTGTTTGAGCCCACGTGGTAGCGTACGTCCAGTATGGGAGAACTTAGTCACCGGTGCTGTCTTTGCTTGTGCTCTAGCTTTAGCCTGTTTGATTGTTTGTTTTCTATTTTATTACTGCCTAAAAGGGGAGGTGGGGGAAACACATGCCTGACTTCTCCTGTCAGAGGTTTTGTAAGCTCACTGGAAGGGAAACGTGCACAATGTAAATCATAAAACAACTGACTGGGGCTGTGCTGCAGGTGGATCAGTGCTGTGGACAGTAGCTGTGGAAAAGAGACTGGACAAAGACTCTCAGCCTTAAATACAGGACAGAGGATGATCCGATCATCTTTCAGCTAACAGTGTCGAGCAGAAGGACGGCCGGCTGATGCGTCCGTACGAACCCTTTTGTACTCACTCCTGTGTATAAGGAGGCGGCGAGGGGTTGTGTAGTTAACCTCAGCACCACACAGCTACAGCAGAGGAGAGAACACAAACGAGTCCTTTCATTCGGCTCTGTTCTTTCTCCTTGTCTGTTTTATAAGCTAACACTAGAGGGCGCCATTGTGGCACATTCAGCGCTCACTCTGAGGTCACTGGACAGAGAAGAAAATACCAAACTGGGAGACGGATGGAGACGAAACATCTGGAAGATCAGAACTGTACATTTTTAAGTGTAAGAAAAAAAAACAGACAAAAAATTTGTAAATATTAAGTTTCTTGTTTATTTTATGTTTTGTTTTTTTGGGGTTTTTTGGAGTGAATGAATGATATGCTTATTTTGTGATGACAAAAGACAACAGGTGCAGTTTGTAATGAGAAGAAAAAAATGGCCGTTAGCTTGAGGTTTCAAATGAGTTCATCCTTACCACCGATCAGTTTTGTCTTTGTTTTTTCAACATTTATTTTATTTTTGTCATAACGTTGATCGTTATCATGTGACCATCCTGTAGCAGGAAGGTCGCTGTAGCAGAAGTCATCTCCACTGAAGCCCCCTCACAGCAGAAGGCCAGTCATGCTGTTTATTAGCATTTGCTAGTTTTCAGTGAGAAAAAACATTTTCATCAAGTTTTAAATCCTTTCGTTGCTCTTTTCTCTGCGATTGTCATAAAATCGTCGTCCTCTTTTCAAGCCTTAGCTCGCTTTTATTTTGAAATATGAGTCTTGTGATCAGAGATGAATCTGTGCTGCATGATGTGCGTAACATCAGAGCGATAAAAGCCAGCTTTGCCTTTCAGTGATTCGCAGTAAGGACATAAATGACCTAAACTGAGACTGAAAAAAGTGCAGTCAGTTAAATGTTAGCTCACCTAACATGTAGCAGTGTTTACATGTAGCCATGTTTGACAGACTCCAGGGCTTTGATACCATAAGATGCCTCATATCCTCACAGACTCATGAGATCACACAGGTGGTCTGACCTGCTCGTGTCACACTGTGCTGTCTGTCTGTCCGTTGTTTTTCTCCTGCAGTGATGTTATGTAGCAGAAAAACAGTTGGATGCTGGAAAAGTGCAGAGCGATGGGTGACGTGTGGAGAACATCACAGTCTGTGTGTGTTCAACAGCTGTTAGAGCCACACTTTGTCCTTTCTGTGGTATAACTGCTGGATTTATTTTATTCCAACACTTAGAAACTGTCAGCAAAGCAAAACTTCATGATTGGATGATCCTGTGTCATGTCCACAGTGTCAAACGTGCACAGAGACAGTGACACCCACAGAGAAACCCTCAGCTTGGTGTCCATTGCAAATCTGCACCTGTTGTCTTGTTTCTACTTTCTTTGTTGAACTCAGAAACTCGAGACTTGAGATGAAGAAAATGTTAAATAATGGAATAAAAAAAAGATGATTATTAAAAAAAGTAAAGTAAAATTATATAAATAAATGAGGTGATGATATTTCTGTTTACTTTAGAAGTTATTATACACTGTATGCTGTGATTCTGATCTGGGAAACATTAAAGACATTCATAGCCAGACTGCTGACTTTGTGTTTTTATTCAGTCGCCTAACAGAAGTGCAGTAAGAAACGATTTAGCCCATCCTGATTTCTTAGCTATTTGCATATTTGCCACACTTACGTGTTTCAGATCATGAAGAACATTTTTATGATAGATAAAGATGACCAGAGTAAGTATAAAATAAAGCTTTTACATGTATTGCTGGGAGGTCGGCAGCTCCCTCCACTGCTTGGCCCTCTGTGAAAAACAACTGGGATCCAGCTTCCCTGTGATGCTGAATCATATAAGCGGAAGAACATAAATAGATAGAAGGATGGATGATTGTATTTTGTGTACAATTGTTGAAGTGTAAAAAGGGTTGGCCCTCCGTGGTGCCCTAAGCAAAGTTTGATTTTTGGAGCCCTTTACAGTTTTTGCCCACTGCTTGAACACATTTTGCAAAACCCCGCTCTCTGTGCCAAAACTGTACACACAAGTACACATGACACAACACTGGGAAATATACCATTCACATCTGTGCCAAATTGGAACTCTACTCCCAAAACCTAAACTCTGCTGTCAAAACCTAACATTCCTTTGTCAAAATGTAACTCTGTTGACAAAATGACACATACTTGCATCATATGCAAACACTCACAGATCAGGGGGAACACACTAGTCTGCTGTACATAAAACACTGCAGTCCTTGATTCCCATTGTTTATTCAGAAGGCACATTTACAGGAGACACATTTCCAAACAACCATAAACGCAAATAGACCTACTCAATACTGTACATTGCAGTACCATGAATACAGGTACAGCAAATAAAACAACAACAACACAATAGTACTGCAATAGAAAAAACACTATACTGTAAACACAAAAAACCATGACAATTGTGCATAAGTGGGCTCATGGATCCCGCCGTCTGTTGGGGTCTGGCCACAGGACCTCATCAACATCGCAAGCAATGTCCTCTCCCGCTAGGCACCGGGGTAAATATCCTCTTGCTCTCCCTCCATCCATGCTTGCAAAGTTCTTGGAATGGCTACGCTGAGGGCTTTTTGTAGTTGGCTAATTGGTGTTCGGTTTTGCAAGTAGGTGCCTTCAGGTGTGTATTTGAGTGGTTGCAATTACCCGATGTGTTTTGTATTTTGGATACATGTGTTTTCCAAATGGCACCCTGAGATTTCATTTTGTGAGCGAAGTGTCTTATGTATGAAATAGAGTGTAGCATGCAGGACCATGTGTGTTGCATAAAGGGGTAGGTGTGTTGCATAAAGGAGTAGGAGTGTTGCATAATTGGTACTGGGGTGCAAAGCAGCGCTTTTGTTTAAGGTATGGGTACATGTGTTTGAGGTATGGTAACAAAAGCTTCACGTTGTGTTACTTTAGTCTGAGCATGGGTTTATAGTGTTCAAGCAACGGGCAAAAACTGTAATAGTGCCAATAATAGTGATTAATGATCACCTACTATAAATGTATTTCATTTTCTAATGTTGATGTTGTTGTAATCCACAGTGAAAAATGTCATAAAAACAGAGAGAAACAATAGATCAAACCTGAGAGCTGCACAGTTGCAGCAGTGTGGTTTACGTCATTCTGTTGTCAGCCTGTTTTACACATCGGTGGTTTCTTATTGACATGTAAAAAGATCTGAAATCGTAGTAAATTCAGCTGCTATTGTGGGCTGGGGATGATTTACACTTAACATTTTAATAACTGGGTACTGAATGTCATAGGCCCAATGTTCCCTCTAATTTTTCACGTGTCTGAGCGAACACACAAACTCCCTGAGCGATCCCTTGGACCAATGAGCGACATCAGACGTGTGCACTGTGGTCACGCCGGCATCGAATCCATCCAAGTTACATGGTTTATTAAAATAATCAAATTACAGCGTTTACATTTATGTTAGACTACTTTTAATTAACTGCTTTAGCCCATTTACAATGAAAATGTAAAAAAAAATCTTGTTCATGACCTGTGCAGTATGTTAACACTATTGGAAGTAAAAATAACTTGAACTCCAATTTCGAAAACACAACTTTCTTTCTTTTCTTTTTTTTCTTTTATACAGCTCTGACTTGTATTATGAGTCTGTGGTCTGGGAGAGAGTCCTGTAACTCTCTGTCTCCAAAATACAGTATATAATGACCAATGCTGGGCAATTAATTATATAGTTACTTCTTCAAAAAAGTAACTCAGTTTGGCAAACAACGTTTTTTGCAGCTATTTTTTTAAATGCAGCCAAGGCGTTTTTAAATAAACATTTCAAACTATTTACAGAACAATCAGCTGTTCTGCATCAAATCTGATGCCACACAAATTATTTGTGCCACTCCAAAAAATAATTTCTGTCCACTATGAGATAAAGGAGAACAACAGTCTGATACCTGCAGGCCTGACAGCAGCAGATGTATCACTCCTGTACAGTGCTTTAAGTGGCCCAGAAGAGGTGCCGGTACTCTATTTTTTTTCCGCCTCCCCTGAGGTAACAACAACTATATTGAATGGGTTTTATATACAACAGTCAACAGACAACCTTATACAAAATAATAAATCATTTTATTAGTTTGTGGATTTGCTTGAGCTAGAAAGAGCTACTGAACATAAATAAAATGTGCAAAAAGGTATTGAATTTTTTTTTAACAAAATGTACATAAAATAAATTATAAACTAATTTGTATTTTGCTCTCTCTTGAGTCACTGCTGCTATCAGCAGCAGCACTTGTAAAGTGTACCTGCAGAGCTTGGTAGTTCTCCCATACTACTTTCACTGTTCTCTCACTTGAAGCAACCCAAACATAATAACCATAGAACAGTAGAACATAATCTTGAGTCTTGAAGATGGTTCATTTCTTTACCCCTGAAAAATATACAAAAGCAGATTCAGCAAAATACAATCACAGTACACCAAATGAAAAATGAGAAATACTGTACAAATCATTTTACCTAGAAAAGGCTCCAGCACGTTTTGGGCTCCACTTTCCTTTCACTTTGGGCTTCGCAGTTTGTGGATGCTGCACTTCTCCTCCCTAGTGCCAGCCATGTCTGCACATATGTTTGTGCGTTAAACTGATCCAAGGGTGGTCCGTTGCATTTCAGGAAAATCATATTTGAAAGCCTTTTGATGTTGAGAGAGTTTCTTTTATCTGTCAAAGTATCATTCATTGAGCTGAAAGCTCGCTCGCATTCACTTGTTGATACTGCAATGGTGTGGACAGCTGTAAGAAGCGGCTTCAGGGCTGCTGGTGTCTTGGAAGCTTTAAGGTCTTTATACTCCCTAAATCCTAGGACACTTTCCCTCTCCCCAACTCTGAATCTCTGACATAAACGTCTGACCGCTGCATCCCCATATTGAATATCTAGAGATGCAGGCCAGGAGTCAGACTGGAGGACCTTGATGTCTGAGAGGAGGTGACTATCTGTCTTTTCAGATGAGGTTTTACTGACATGCGAGGAAGTTGTTGGAGTCATCCTGCACTTAACATTTTCAGCCAGGCTACGGAAAAATTGGCCATGGTTGATTTTTATAACCCTCTGATTTTCATGCAGGCATACATTTCTGAAGATTTTCTCCTTTTCAGCTTCAATGGCAGTTTGTGTGGGACCAGGTGTGGATACCATTGACTCAAACACCTGGATTTGTCGGTCCAGCTGCCTGTCGGCTTGATCCAAAGTCATGTCCCATCTCTGGAGCATTCTTGAGAGGTCACTGAGTTCTGTGAAAGCGTCATACATGATGCCAAGATTGACCACAAAAGAAACAGTAGTGAGAACATCATTGAGTCCTTTGTATTTTGCTCTCTCTCTTGAGTCCCTGCTGGTATCAGCAGCAGCACTTGTAAAGTGTACCTGCAGAGCTTGGTAGTTCTCCCATACTGCTTTCACTGTTCTCTCACTTGAAGCAACCCAACGCACTGATAAAACACGGCCTATCACAAGGAGACGTTGTCCAACATTGTGAGCACTCTCGGTTAACTCCCTTTGGTTTTTTGGTGATGCATGGTAGAGGGAGTAAAGCTGATCTAAGAATATTTTTAAGTGGTTGATTCCTCCTACCTCCTTCAAAACATCACAAACTGCCAGTTCCAGTCTGTGATTGGAACAATGCCAGACAAACAGGTAAGGGAATTTGGAACAAAGCTGCGCAGCAACTCCTGCTTTCCTCCCAAGCATCACTGAGGCTCCATCACAAGCAAATGCCAACAAATGTTGCTGTAGGTAGTGAGGGTCAAAGCCATTATTATGAAGACATCCTAACAGTGCTTCAGTGATGTCCTTTGCTGTGGTCCCCTGCAGCTCAATCAGTTCAAAAAATATTGTGTCTGGATTTTCACTGGAAATAGCTGACCGCAGGCACACGACAAGCACAGACTTTCCACTTATTGTAGTGGATTCATCAATGAGCACACACAATTTTCTTTCATTCATCACTATGTCATTGACTACCTTCTTTTTCATTTCAGCTGCAATGTGATCCAGTATATTTGCACATGAGTTATTAGAGTGCAAAACTCTGCCCATCTTGACACCATTTAAGACTTGCAACTGGACATCTATTGGCATGTCTGTAAAGGGACGCCCATGCTTGCCAATCTTATAAGCTGTTCTAAACACATTGCAAGTTGAAGCGTAGTCAGCCTTTCTCATATCTTCAATGTGTTTTTGCATTGTATTTTGTGTTGCCTTCTCTTTTATTTCAACTGCTTTCTTGTGATAAATTGAGTCTCTGTGCTCTTTTATTTTCTTTCGTAGTGAGTTTTGTTGTGCAGCCTTGTCCCTTCCAAAAGACGAGATTAAGCACCCACTCCACTCCTGCGACACTCTCTGCCCTTGCTGCATGTCCACGCGAGCACAAACTTGACTACACACACTACAACCCAACTTTTGATTTCTGCTGATCAGCCACTTGTAATTTGTGGAGAAATACCGGACTTGTGCTTGGGACCAACATTCTGGCCACTCGTGCTCGCTAACGCGGCTGTTGTCATCGGTAGAAATGGTGTCATTCTCGTCCTCGTCGTCGCCAAAAGTGCCGTCGTCCGCGGCTGCGGCACTAGTGCAGCTTTCATTAGCTTGCGTCTGACCTGCAGCGATATCATTCTGGCTTGGTGGGGTGTCAGCCAGCGAGTCCTCTGATTCTGACCTTGTTCTTTTACTACTCAGAGTCTGAAGCCAGGAGAGCATATTAAGTGTTCATTGTTTTTGTATTTTAACGAGCAGCTGTTTGCGCGTTTTACACACCCTCTCCGGACCACGTTGAGTTGTTGACATGACAACGGCAAAAGCGACGCATGCGCTTTTCACTTGTAAAACACATTGGTGTATGGGTAATGTAGTCTCTGCTCTCGGTGGGACGAATTAGGAAGCGTGCTTGTGAAGGGCGCTCTGAAAAGCGGCAGTGCAGCCAAACGATGTGCAAATGAGAGTACCGGTACGCTAAAAGCACGTTCTGGGCGCATGGAGAGGTGGCGGTACTCTCAAAAGTTATATTTAGAAGTGGCGGTACTGAGTACCGGCGCGTACCGGCCCACTTAAAGCACTGCTCCTGTAACACCTGTAACATTCAGCAGTCGCCTCATTGTTCTGACGCACACAACAAAACTACTGACTACACTACACACTAACTACACAAGATTTGCGCTAAACGTCGCAAATCTCTCACATCTCAAAACACCACCGTCACTCCTAAAACTTCCCCCGTTTCTTAACAACTAGATGCCACGTTGCCATATCATTTTTTGATTGGTCGACATGGTACTTTTTTAGACGAATAGGAAAGGCAGAGGGGGTGGGGTTTGTTTTTGCTCACAGGTGGAGAGCGCTTTCGAGCCTTTTTTCTTATAAAACGCCAATTTAACCGTTTCTTCCCGCAGTAAATATAAACAACCAGTATTCAGGAAGAAAACCAAACATTGCATTTTTTTTATCACAACTCTGGTTTTACGTGGCCTATCAACACGATTTAAAAACTGGTGTAAAGTCCCCAATTTTTCCGTCAATTGTTCCGTCTGTCCTGCTCACATCTCCAATGGTTGTACACGTTGTCATTAACATGGCTTCACTCCACATCAGCCACGCCGCTTTGACAGCTAACACACCGGCGTTGGCACATAAGGACGCTGTCATAGCCTGCCAACAACGTTGATTGGCTGCGCATATACGCATTATTGGCTGGACTATGGGATAAGGTGGCATCGTTCCCATATGGGAGCAGCCAGTCACTTACTGACTAACACTGCAAAACAGAATTGTTAAAGTATTAATTTTAATTTCAATTCAGGTTAGATTTTTTTTGGTGCGCAACGCAGAATTTCTGTGCGCAGAGACTGTGCCAGCAGTGCGCAGCTTAGAGGAAACATTGCATAGGCCCACTAAAAGTTACAAAATAAGCTACTATCAAATACATTTACTGTAAACACATCAGAAGGTTATTTATGTGGCAAAAAGTTAGATCTATACAAAATGTTGCAGGGAAACGGAGAAGGAGCTCGTATAGGTTTGAGTTTTATTCACATCTGTTGTGCAGGTACAAATAGCAGAGTGGAAAACTTTATACTTTGTGTTTGCAAACATTAATTTATGAAGATTAATTAACATGAGTGTAGCACAAAGTAAAGGTGAAAGCAGTATTCTGACATGACAGTGCAATCAAAACACATTTTGCCACTACAATCTGTGAATAATTGTAACAACTGTCATTTTAATATTGGACAAACTAGTTGTGCAGCCCTAACCTGAAATATGCTGTTTGTTCTGAATGAAAAACGTTAGTCTTTGGTAAACATTTTAATCCCATTTATAGATGCAATATGTTATTTCAGTTAAGACTAAATGTTACCACACGTTCCCATCATTAGAGTGCATTTAAAGTGTGGAGAAGTCTGTGAAGGTTCTCAGTCATCCAGGTCATCGTAGTCTAAGGAGCTTGCAAAGAAAAGCGTCTGGACTTCTTTGAGTTACTTGAAGACGTTTCACCTCTCATCCGAGAAGCTTCTTCAGTTCTAAGGGTCAAATGGTGGAGAGTCCAAGCTGTATTGAAGAATTTCTAACTTCATGTAGGCTAAACAGCGGCCTAGAATTAGACTCAAAATCCTGCAGTTGCCCAAAATAAAGGGGGCATTAATGTGCCAGATTCTACAGAACTCCAGAAATAACTGCTAAGATGGGTCCAACACATCTGAGTTCATGCTGGAGGAACTGTGGGACACACTCTGCCAACCACACTCATATATTGTGGCTCTGCCCTAAACTCTGTGTATTCTGGAGGCAGATATTTGATGCTCTCAAAGACATTTTCCAAGGTAAATATTCCACTAAGTCCTACAGTAGCAGTGTTGGGAAGGATTGCAGAACATATTGACTGCAAAGCCAAAACTTACTTGCTAAATATATGACTCACTGCAGCCCTAAAATGCATAACTATCAGATGGTTAAAACCAGATATAATCTATGGATCCATGTCTGTCTAATGGAACAAATTACATACTCAGACTACAGAAACAAGTCTTTGAGAAACGGTGGGGACCCATGTTACCTTTACTATTACAATGAAGAACACCACCTAATTTTGTGAGCTCTCTCTCTCTACACACGCACACACGTGTGTGCTGGACATTCATGGCTGCTTTGTGTAGTTACAGTTGAATAGAGGAAGTGTAGGATGTATCACTGCTGATTCAAAATAACATGTAAGAGTTTGTGGAATGTTCTTTGTCTGTGTGTCTGTATATAAGATGTAAGGGCGGTGGCCACAATTCAGAGATGGTCCTGGTGTTTCACTGGGAAGCTCTCTCCACATTGTAATGTGTTTATTAAACCCGCTTCAAATCAAGCTCACTGGGTGCAGGTTATTGTTAAATTTTCCTCAACAATTTGGCGTTGTCAGGCTGGATTCCTCAGGTGAGTTTTGCTGAATCACTGGTATGTGGTGACTGGCCATCCTGAGGTAAAATTGCCTCAGTCCCACCGTTCCTTTGTTTTCAAAAAGGGGGAACGGCGGGGTGTGCTTCAGCAACTCACACATGCAGGAATTTTTAAAAGAACCAAGAGAGGCACTGCAGAGGATCTGCATCAGTGAGCTGTTTTGATTTGGGAGGGTTTTATACGGGTGTAATTCATGGTTTGTATCACTGCAGTGAAAACTGATGTTACTGATCACGAGAGAGGAACATATGTTAGTGACAAGTTTCTGTGTTGTGTCCCACCTGTATCTACACAGACCCTGTGGTCTATATCATGAGCACCTACACATTAAACAACTGTAACATTATAATGGCATCAAGCTCACACTGAGGCCTGTGGGGCACTATCAGCCAGTGAGACAACAGACAAATTTCAGTGTTTTAACATATGAATATTAAATACTTAAGGGCTACTTGTTTAAACAATGGAGGTGAACGATACATCATCATTTTACATGATAATATCACAGATGATAGACTAAATGAATAGATTTTAGGTGCTTGTGCATTCTTAAAGTCTGATATGTTGAACTGAACTGAGTGTGTCAGCTGTTCAAAGCCTCTCCCAGTCAGTGCTGTTCTCCATGCCTGTCTTACTGCACATGGTGTTATTAGCACAAACACTTTAAAGGTGAACATTTAGGACTTACTGCAAATGTTACTATGTCAAAGTTTCTGTGACTCAAACAGAGGAAATTTTGATTTTTTTATTTCCACACCTAATTTATTTAAAAGTATTTAATAGCATATAACACCCAAAATATGCTTCGGTTCACATTTAACTCCAGAAAATCATCGATCAAAACATGGATATTACCTGACCACAGATTCGTGGTGATGTCACTGCTCTTTTAACTGTTTGGTGTCTTTGCTTTGTTTGCTGGTTGTAGAAATGGTTTATTTGAGCTTTGAGCTGAGATTCAGAGGTTTTTGTGGACACTGCTCATGTCGGCACTTATATTTCTGACCTTTTCTTATAGCCGATTAAACATGATCTCCTCCCTTTTGCCCCCATTTTTGGTGGTGTAGGCACAAATGATCAGGCATGACATTTTCATAATAAATAAGATACTGCAAATAATTATTTGTGCGATTGAAGTGAATTGAAAATGTGTATGCAATCATACAGTTTTAAAGATTTGGCCTAAATAACGTTGGAGTGAATGAGTCTAAACATGATGACCAAACTAGTGACACACACACACACACACACACACACACACACACACACACACACACACACACACACACACACACACGCACAATGTTATGCCAGTTTCAGCTGAAACTATGTTTCAAACCATATTCTGGGTCTTTAGTTCACCATTTATGAGGTTTCAAGAAGAAAATAAAAGACAGATCTGAATGTTTGAAAATGTTTTGGAAAGATTCTGTAAAGATGAGATGAAAAATACTCAAAGGATAAATTTAATTGGTTTATTATTTAGATAAGGTGAAAAAAGTTAAACAAACAAATAAATGAAGAAAAAAGGCAGAGGAGAGAAAACCCCAACAATCCCCTCTGAGCAAGCACTTGGCGACAGTGGGGAGGAAAAACTGCCTTTAAACGGGCAGAAACCTCCGGCAGAACCAGGCTCAGGAGGGACAGTCAACTGCCGGGACTGGTTGGGGGTTTTAAATGGATGATTCCTCATCCATTTAACACATCTTTGGTGGAGTTTAAATGTAAAATGGGCAAAATTCGTCGCGATCGTGACTCCTCACGTCAGCATGCTTGGTTACCCGACAACATTAAAACGACTTGCAAATATGTTTTAAATGGATGATTCCTCATCCATTTAAAACATCTTTGGTTGCATTTAAATGTAAAATGCGCAAAATTCCTAGCGATCGTGACTCCTCACGTCAGCATGCTTGGTTACCCAACAACATTAAAACGACTCGCAAAGATGTTTTAAGTGGATGATTCCTCATCCATTTAAAACATCTTTGGTTGCGTTTAAATGTAAAATGCGCAAAATTCCTCGCGATCGTGACTCCTCACGTCAGCATGCTTGGTTAGACGATCACAAAAAAATGACTCGCAAAGATGTTTTAAATGGATGAGGAATCATCCATTTAAAACATCTTTGGTGGAGTTTAAATGTAAAATGCGCAAAATTCCTCGCGATCGTGACTCCTCACGTCAGCATGCTTGGTTAGACGATCACAAAAAAATGACTCGCAAAGATGTTTTAAATGGATGATTCCTCATCCATTTAAAACATCTTTGGTTGTGTTTAAATGTAAAATGCGCAAAATTCCTCGCGATCGTGACTCCTCACGTCAGCAGGCTTGGTTAGACGATCACAAAAAAATGACTCGCAAAGATGTTTTAAATGGATGAGGAATCATCCATTTAAAACATCTTTGGTTGCGTTTAAATGTAAAATGCACAAAATTCCTCACGATCGTGACTCCTCACGTCAGCAGGCTTGGTTAGACGATCACAAAAAAATGACTCGCAAAGATGTTTTAAATGGATGATTCCTCATCCATTTAAAACATCTTTGGTGGAGTTTAAATGTAAAATGGGCAAAATTCGTCGCGATCGTGACTCCTCACGTCAGCATGCTTGGTTAGACAATCACAAAAAAATGACTCGCAAAGATGTTTTAAATGGATGAGGAATCATCCATTTAAAACATCTTTGGTTGCGTTTAAATGTAAAATGCGCAAAATTCCTCGTTTTACGCAGGACTCCTCACGTCAGCATGCATGGTTAGACGATCACAAAAAAATGACTCGCAAAGATGTTTTAAATGGATGAGGAATCATCCATTTAAAACATCTTTGGTTGCGTTTAAATGTAAAATGCGCAAAATTCCTCGTTTTACGCAGGACTCCTCACGTCAGCATGCATGGTTAGACGATCACAAAAAAATGACTCGCAAAGATCTTTTAAATGGATGAGGAATCATCCATTTAAAACATCTTTGGTTGCGTTTAAATGTAAAATGCGCAAAATTCCTCGTTTTACGCAGGACTCCTCACGTCAGCATGCTTGGTTAGACGATCACAAAAAAATGACTCGCAAAGATGTTTTAAATGGATGAGGAATCATCCATTTAAAACATCTTTGGTTGCGTTTAAATGTAAAATGCGCAAAATTCCTCGTTTTACGCAGGACTCCTCACGTCAGCATGCATGGTTAGACGATCACAAAAAAATGACTCGCAAAGATGTTTTAAATGGATGATTCCTCATCCATTTAAAACATCTTTGGTTGCATTTAAATGTAAAATGCGCAAAATTCCTTGCGATCGTGACTCCTCACGTCAGCATGCTTGGTTAGACGATCACAACAAAACGACTCGCAAAGATGTTTTAAGTGAATGATTCCTCATCCATTTAAAACATCTTTGGTTGCATTTAAATGTAAAATGCGCAAAATTCCTCGCGATCGTGACTCCTCACGTCAGCAGGCTTGGTTAGACGATCACAAAAAAATGACTCGCAAAGATGTTTTAAATGGATGATTCCTCATCCATTTAAAACATCTTTGGTGGCGTTTAAATGTAAAATGCGCAAAATTCCTCGCGATCGTGACTCCTCACGTCGGCATGCTTGGTTAGACGATCACAAAAAAATGACTCGCAAAGATGTTTTAAATGGATGATTCCTCATCCATTTAAAACATCTTTGGTGGAGTTTAAATGTAAAATGGGCAAAATTCGTCGCGATCGTGACTCCTCACGTCAGCATGCTTGGTTACCCGACAACATTAAAACGACTTGCAAATATGTTTTAAATGGATGATTCCTCATCCATTTAAAACATCTTTGGTTGCATTTAAATGTAAAATGCGCAAAATTCCTAGCGATCGTGACTCCTCACGTCAGCATGCTTGGTTACCCAACAACATTAAAACGACTCGCAAAGATGTTTTAAGTGGATGATTCCTCATCCATTTAAAACATCTTTGGTTGCGTTTAAATGTAAAATGCGCAAAATTCCTCGCGTACGTGACTCCTCACGTCAGCATGCTTGGTTAGACGATCACAAAAAAATGACTCGCAAAGATGTTTTAAGTGGATGATTCCTCATCCATTTAAAACATCTTTGGTTGCGTTTAAATGTAAAATGCGCAAAATTTCTCGCGATCGTGACTCCTCACGTCAGCAGGCTTGGTTAGACGATCACAAAAAAATGACTCGCAAAGATGTTTTAAATGGATGATTCCTCATCCATTTAAAACATCTTTGGTGGCGTTTAAATGTAAAATGCGCAAAATTCCTCGCGATCGTGACTCCTCACGTCGGCATGCTTGGTTAGACGATCACAAAAAAATGACTCGCAAAGATGTTTTAAATGGATGATTCCTCATCCATTTAAAACATCTTTGGTTGTGTTTAAATGTAAAATGCGCAAAATTCCTCGCGATCGTGACTCCTCACGTCAGCAGGCTTGGTTAGACGATCACAAAAAAATGACTCGCAAAGATGTTTTAAATGGATGAGGAATCATCCATTTAAAACATCTTTGGTTGCGTTTAAATGTAAAATGCACAAAATTCCTCACGATCGTGACTCCTCACGTCAGCAGGCTTGGTTAGACGATCACAAAAAAATGACTCGCAAAGATGCTTTAAATGGATGATTCCTCATCCATTTAAAGCATCTTTGGTTTCGTTTAAATGTAAAATGCGCAAAATTCCTCACGATCGTGACTCCTCACGTCAGCAGGCTTAGTTAGACGATCACAAAAAAATGACTCGCAAAGATGTTTTAAGTGGATGATTCCTCATCCATTTAAAACATCTTTGGTTGCGTTTAAATGTAAAATGCGCAAAGTTCCTCGCTATCGTGACTCCTCACGTCAGCATGCATGGTTAGACGATCACAAAAAAATGACTCGCAAAGATGTTTTAAATGGATGAGGAATCATCCATTTAAAACATCTTTGGTTGCGTTTAAATGTAAAATGCGCAAAATTCCTCGTTTTACGCAGGACTCCTCACGTCAGCATGCATGGTTAGACGATCACAAAAAAATGACTCGCAAAGATCTTTTAAATGGATGAGGAATCATCCATTTAAAACATCTTTGGTTGCGTTTAAATGTAAAATGCGCAAAATTCCTCGTTTTACGCAGGACTCCTCACGTCAGCATGCTTGGTTAGACGATCACAAAAAAATGACTCGCAAAGATGTTTTAAATGGATGAGGAATCATCCATTTAAAACATCTTTGGTTGCGTTTAAATGTAAAATGCGCAAAATTCCTCGTTTTACGCAGGACTCCTCACGTCAGCATGCTTGGTTAGACGATCACAAAAAAATTACTCGCAAAGATGTTTTAAATGGATGATTCCTCATCCATTTAAAACATCTTTGGTTGCATTTAAATGTAAAATGCGCAAAATTCCTTGCGATCGTGACTCCTCACGTCAGCATGCTTGGTTAGACGATCACAACAAAACGACTCGCAAAGATGTTTTAAGTGAATGATTCCTCATCCATTTAAAACATCTTTGGTTGCATTTAAATGTAAAATGCGCAAAATTCCTCGCGATCGTGACTCCTCACGTCAGCAGGCTTGGTTAGACGATCACAAAAAAATGACTCGCAAAGATGTTTTAAATGGATGATTCCTCATCCATTTAAAACATCTTTGGTGGCGTTTAAATGTAAAATGCGCAAAATTCCTCGCGATCGTGACTCCTCACGTCGGCATGCTTGGTTAGACGATCACAAAAAAATGACTCGCAAAGATGTTTTAAATGGATGATTCCTCATCCATTTAAAACATCTTTGGTGGAGTTTAAATGTAAAATGGGCAAAATTCGTCGCGATCGTGACTCCTCACGTCAGCATGCTTGGTTAGACGATCACAAAAAAATGACTCGCAAAGATGTTTTAAGTGGATGATTCCTCATCCATTTAAAACATCTTTGGTTGGGTTTAAATGTAAAATGCGCAAAATTCCTCGCGATCGTGACTCCTCACGTCAGCAGGCTTGGTTAGACGATCACAAAAAAATGACTCGCAAAGATGTTTTAAATGGATGAGGAATCATCCATTTAAAACATCTTTGGTTGCGTTTAAATGTAAAATGCGCAAAATTCCTCACGATCGTGACTCCTCACGTCAGCAGGCTTGGTTAGACGATCACAAAAAAATGACTCGCAAAGATGTTTTAAGTGGATGATTCCTCATCCATTTAAAACATCTTTGGTTGCGTTTAAATGTAAAATGGGCAAAATTCGTCGCGATCGTGACTCCTCACGTCAGCATGCTTGGTTAGACGATCACAAAAAAATGACTCGCAAAGATGTTTTAAGTGGATGATTCCTCATCCATTTAAAACATCTTTGGTTGGGTTTAAATGTAAAATGCGCAAAATTCCTCGCGATCGTGACTCCTCACGTCAGCAGGCTTGGTTAGACGATCACAAAAAAATGACTCGCAAAGATGTTTTAAATGGATGAGGAATCATCCATTTAAAACATCTTTGGTTGCGTTTAAATGTAAAATGCGCAAAATTCCTCACGATCGTGACTCCTCACGTCAGCAGGCTTGGTTAGACGATCACAAAAAAATGACTCGCAAAGATGTTTTAAGTGGATGATTCCTCATCCATTTAAAACATCTTTGGTTGCGTTTAAATGTAAAATGGGCAAAGTTCCTCGCTATCGTGACTCCTCACGTCAGCATGCATGGTTAGACGATCACAAAAAAATGACTCGCAAAGATGTTTTAAATGGATGATTCCTCATCCATTTAAAACATCTTTGGTTGCGTTTAAATGTAAAATGCGCAAAATTCCTCGTTTTACGCAGGACTCCTCACGTCAGCATGCATGGTTAGATGATCACAAAAAAATGACTCGCAAAGATGTTTTAAATGGATGAGGAATCATCCATTTAAAACATCTTTGGTTGCGTTTAAATGTAAAATGCACAAAATTCCTCGCGATCGTGACTCCTCACGTCAGCAGGCTTGGTTAGACGATCACAAAAAATGACTCGCAAATATGTTTAAATGGATGATTCCTCATCCATTTAAAACATATTTGGTTGCGTTTAAATGTAAAATGCGCAAAATTCCTCGCGATCGTGACTCCTCACGTCAGCATGCTTGGTTAGACGATCACAAAAAAATGACTCGCAAAGATGTTTTAAGTGGATGATTCCTCATCCATTTAAAGCATCTTTGGTTTCGTTTAAATGTAAAATGCGCAAAATTCCTCACGATCGTGACTCCTCACGTCAGCAGGCTTGGTTAGACGATCACAAAAAAATGACTCGCAAAGATGTTTTAAGTGGATGATTCCTCATCCATTTAAAACATCTTTGGTTGCGTTTAAATGTAAAATGCGCAAAATTCTTCACGATCGTGACTCCTCAAGCATGCTTGGTTAGACGATCACAAAAAAATGACTCGCAAAGATGTTTTAAATGGATGATTCCTCATCCATTTAAAACATCTTTGGTTGCGTTTAAATGTAAAATGCGCAAAGTTCCTCACTATCGTGACTCCTCACGTCAGCATGCATGGTTAGACGATCACAAAAAAATGACTCGCAAAGATGTTTTAAATGGATGAGGAATCATCCATTTAAAACATCTTTGGTTGCGTTTAAATGTAAAATGCGCAAAATTCCTCGTTTTACGCAGGACTCCTCACGTCAGCATGCATGGTTAGACGATCACAAAAAAATGACTCGCAAAGATGTTTTAAATGGATGAGGAATCATCCATTTAAAACATCTTTGGTTGCATTTAAATGTAAAATGCGCAAAATTCCTTGCGATCGTGACTCCTGACGTCAGCATGCTTGGTTAGACGATCACAACAAAACGACTCGCAAAGATGTTTTAAGTGAATGATTCCTCATCCATTTAAAACATCTTTGGTTGCATTTAAATGTAATATGCGCAAAATTCCTCGCGATCGTGACTCCTCACGTCAGCATGCTTGGTTAGACGATCACAAAAAAATGACTCGCAAAGATCTTTTAAGTGGATGATTCCTCATCCATTTAAAACATCTTTGGTTGCGTTTAAATGTAAAATGGGCAAAATTCATCGTGATCGTGACTCCTCACGTCAGCATGCTTGGTTACCCGACAACATTAAAACGACTTGCAAATATGTTTTAAATGGATGATTCCTCATCCATTTAAAACATCTTTGGTTGCATTTAAATGTAAAATGCGCAAAATTCCTAGCGATCGTGACTCCTCACGTCAGCATGCTTGGTTACCCAACAACATTAAAACGACTCGCAAAGATGTTTTAAGTGGATGATTCCTCATCCATTTAAAACATCTTTGGTTGCGTTTAAATGTAAAATGCGCAAAATTCCTCGCGATCGTGACTCCTCACGTCAGCAGGCTTGGTTAGACGATCACAAAAAAATGACTCGCAAAGATGTTTTAAATGGATGATTCCTCATCCATTTAAAACATCTTTGGTGGAGTTTAAATGTAAAATGGGCAAAATTCGTCGCGATCGTGACTCCTCACGTCAGCATGCTTGGTTAGACGATCACAAAAAAATGACTCGCAAAGATGTTTTAAGTGGATGATTCCTCATCCATTTAAAACATCTTTGGTTGCGTTTAAATGTAAAATGCACAAAATTCCTCACGATCGTGACTCCTCACGTCAGCAGGCTTGGTTAGACGATCACAAAAAAATGACTCGCAAAGATGTTTTAAGTGGATGATTCCTCATCCATTTAAAACATCTTTGGTTGCGTTTAAATGTAAAATGCGCAAAGTTCCTCGCTATCGTGACTCCTCACGTCAGCATGCATGGTTAGACGATCACAAAAAAATGACTCGCAAAGATGTTTTAAATGGATGAGGAATCATCCATTTAAAACATCTTTGGTTGCGTTTAAATGTAAAATGCGCAAAATTCCTCGTTTTACGCAGGACTCCTCACGTCAGCATGCATGGTTAGACGATCACAAAAAAATGACTCGCAAAGATGTTTTAAATGGATGAGGAATCATCCATTTAAAACATCTTTGGTTGTGTTTAAATGTAAAATGCGCAAAATTCCTCGTTTTACGCAGGACTCCTCACGTCAGCATGCTTGGTTAGACGATCACAAAAAAATGACTCGCAAAGATGTTTTAAATGGATGAGGAATCATCCATTTAAAACATCTTTGGTTGCGTTTAAATGTAAAATGCGCAAAATTCCTCGTTTTACGCAGGACTCCTCACGTCAGCATGCATGGTTAGACGATCACAAAAAAATGACTCGCAAAGATGTTTTAAATGGATGATTCCTCATCCATTTAAAACATCTTTGGTTGCATTTAAATGTAAAATGCGCAAAATTCCTTGCGATCGTGACTCCTCACGTCACCATGCTTGGTTAGACGATCACAACAAAACGACTCGCAAAGATGTTTTAAGTGAATGATTCCTCATCCATTTAAAACATCTTTGGTTGCATTTAAATGTAAAATGCGCAAAATTCCTCGCGATCGTGACTCCTCACGTCAGCATGCTTGGTTAGACGATCACAAAAAAATGACTCGCAAAGATGTTTTAAGTGGATGATTCCTCATCCATTTAAAACATCTTTGGTTGGGTTTAAATGTAAAATGCGCAAAATTCCTCGCGATCGTGACTCCTCACGTCAGCAGGCTTGGTTAGACGATCACAAAAAAATGACTCGCAAAGATGTTTTAAGTGGATGATTCCTCATCCATTTAAAACATCTTTGGTTGCGTTTAAATGTAAAATGCGCAAAATTCCTCACGATCGTGACTCCTCACGTCAGCATGCTTGGTTAGACGATCACAAAAAAATGACTCGCAAAGATCTTTTAAGTGGATGATTCCTCATCCATTTAAAACATCTTTGGTTGCGTTTAAATGTAAAATGCACAAAATTCCTCACGATCGTGACTCCTCACGTCAGCAGGCTTGGTTAGACGATCACAAAAAAATGACTCGCAAAGATGCTTTAAATGGATGATTCCTCATCCATTTAAAGCATCTTTGGTTTCGTTTAAATGTAAAATGCGCAAAATTCCTCACGATCGTGACTCCTCACGTCAGCAGGCTTGGTTAGACGATCACAAAAAAATGACTCGCAAAGATGTTTTAAGTGGATGATTCCTCATCCATTTAAAACATCTTTGGTTGCGTTTAAATGTAAAATGGGAAAAGTTCCTCGCTATCGTGACTCCTCACGTCAGCATGCATGGTTAGACGATCACAAAAAAATGACTCGCAAAGATGTTTTAAATGGATGAGGAATCATCCATTTAAAACATCTTTGGTTGCGTTTAAATGTAAAATGCGCAAAATTCCTCGTTTTACGCAGGACTCCTCACGTCAGCATGCATGGTTAGACGATCACAAAAAAATGACTCGCAAAGATGTTTTAAATGGATGAGGAATCATCCATTTAAAACATCTTTGGTTGCGTTTAAATGTAAAATGCACAAAATTCCTCGCGATCGTGACTCCTCACGTCAGCAGGCTTGGTTAGACGATCACAAAAAATGACTCGCAAATATGTTTAAATGGATGATTCCTCATCCATTTAAAACATATTTGGTTGCGTTTAAATGTAAAATGCGCAAAATTCCTCGCGATCGTGACTCCTCACGTCAGCATGCTTGGTTAGACGATCACAAAAAAATGACTCGCAAAGATGTTTTAAGTGGATGATTCCTCATCCATTTAAAGCATCTTTGGTTTCGTTTAAATGTAAAATGCGCAAAATTCCTCACGATCGTGACTCCTCACGTCAGCAGGCTTGGTTAGACGATCACAAAAAAATGACTCGCAAAGATGTTTTAAGTGGATGATTCCTCATCCATTTAAAACATCTTTGGTTGCGTTTAAATGTAAAATGCGCAAAATTCTTCACGATCGTGACTCCTCAAGCATGCTTGGTTAGACGATCACAAAAAAATGACTCGCAAAGATGTTTTAAGTGGATGATTCCTCATCCATTTAAAACATCTTTGGTTGCGTTTAAATGTAAAATGCGCAAAGTTCCTCGCTATCGTGACTCCTCACGTCAGCATGCATGGTTAGACGATCACAAAAAAATGACTCGCAAAGATGTTTTAAATGGATGAGGAATCATCCATTTAAAACATCTTTGGTTGCGTTTAAATGTAAAATGCGCAAAATTCCTCGTTTTACGCAGGACTCCTCACGTCAGCATGCTTGGTTAGACAATCACAAAAAAATGACTCGCAAAGATGTTTTAAATGGATGAGGAATCATCCATTTAAAACATCTTTGGTTGCGTTTAAATGTAAAATGCGCAAAATTCCTCGTTTTACGCAGGACTCCTCACGTCAGCATGCATGGTTAGACGATCACAAAAAAATGACTCGCAAAGATGTTTTAAATGGATGATTCCTCATCCATTTAAAACATCTTTGGTTGCATTTAAATGTAAAATGCGCAAAATTCCTTGCGATCGTGACTCCTCACGTCAGCATGCTTGGTTAGACGATCACAAAAAAATGACTTGCAAAGATGTTTTAAGTGGATGATTCCTCATCCATTTAAAACATCTTTGATGGAGTTTAAATGTAAAATGGGCAAAATTCGTCGTTTTACGCAGGACTCCTCACGTCAGCATGCATGGTTAGACGATCACAAAAAAATGACTCGCAAAGATGTTTTAAATGGATGAGGAATCATCCATTTAAAACATCTTTGGTTGCATTTAAATGTAAAATGCGCAAAATTCCTTGCGATCGTGACTCCTGACGTCAGCATGCTTGGTTAGACGATCACAACAAAACGACTCGCAAAGATGTTTTAAGTGAATGATTCCTCATCCATTTAAAACATCTTTGGTTGCATTTAAATGTAATATGCGCAAAATTCCTCGCGATCGTGACTCCTCACGTCAGCATGCTTGGTTAGACGATCACAAAAAAATGACTCGCAAAGATCTTTTAAGTGGATGATTCCTCATCCATTTAAAACATCTTTGGTTGCGTTTAAATGTAAAATGGGCAAAATTCATCGTGATCGTGACTCCTCACGTCAGCATGCTTGGTTACCCGACAACATTAAAACGACTTGCAAATATGTTTTAAATGGATGATTCCTCATCCATTTAAAACATCTTTGGTTGCATTTAAATGTAAAATGCGCAAAATTCCTAGCGATCGTGACTCCTCACGTCAGCATGCTTGGTTACCCAACAACATTAAAACGACTCGCAAAGATGTTTTAAGTGGATGATTCCTCATCCATTTAAAACATCTTTGGTTGCGTTTAAATGTAAAATGCGCAAAATTCCTCGCGATCGTGACTCCTCACGTCAGCAGGCTTGGTTAGACGATCACAAAAAAATGACTCGCAAAGATGTTTTAAATGGATGATTCCTCATCCATTTAAAACATCTTTGGTGGAGTTTAAATGTAAAATGGGCAAAATTCGTCGCGATCGTGACTCCTCACGTCAGCATGCTTGGTTAGACGATCACAAAAAAATGACTCGCAAAGATGTTTTAAGTGGATGATTCCTCATCCATTTAAAACATCTTTGGTTGCGTTTAAATGTAAAATGCACAAAATTCCTCACGATCGTGACTCCTCACGTCAGCAGGCTTGGTTAGACGATCACAAAAAAATGACTCGCAAAGATGTTTTAAGTGGATGATTCCTCATCCATTTAAAACATCTTTGGTTGCGTTTAAATGTAAAATGCGCAAAGTTCCTCGCTATCGTGACTCCTCACGTCAGCATGCATGGTTAGACGATCACAAAAAAATGACTCGCAAAGATGTTTTAAATGGATGAGGAATCATCCATTTAAAACATCTTTGGTTGCGTTTAAATGTAAAATGCGCAAAATTCCTCGTTTTACGCAGGACTCCTCACGTCAGAATGCATGGTTAGACGATCACAAAAAAATGACTCGCAAAGATGTTTTAAATGGATGAGGAATCATCCATTTAAAACATCTTTGGTTGTGTTTAAATGTAAAATGCGCAAAATTCCTCGTTTTACGCAGGACTCCTCACGTCAGCATGCTTGGTTAGACGATCACAAAAAAATGACTCGCAAAGATGTTTTAAATGGATGAGGAATCATCCATTTAAAACATCTTTGGTTGCGTTTAAATGTAAAATGCGCAAAATTCCTCGTTTTACGCAGGACTCCTCACGTCAGCATGCATGGTTAGACGATCACAAAAAAATGACTCGCAAAGATGTTTTAAATGGATGATTCCTCATCCATTTAAAACATCTTTGGTTGCATTTAAATGTAAAATGCGCAAAATTCCTTGCGATCGTGACTCCTCACGTCAGCATGCTTGGTTAGACGATCACAACAAAACGACTCGCAAAGATGTTTTAAGTGAATGATTCCTCATCCATTTAAAACATCTTTGGTTGCATTTAAATGTAAAATGCGCAAAATTCCTCGCGATCGTGACTCCTCACGTCAGCATGCTTGGTTAGACGATCACAAAAAAATGACTCGCAAAGATGTTTTAAGTGGATGATTCCTCATCCATTTAAAACATCTTTGGTTGGGTTTAAATGTAAAATGCGCAAAATTCCTCGCGATCGTGACTCCTCACGTCAGCAGGCTTGGTTAGACGATCACAAAAAAATGACTCGCAAAGATGTTTTAAGTGGATGATTCCTCATCCATTTAAAACATCTTTGGTTGCGTTTAAATGTAAAATGCGCAAAATTCCTCACGATCGTGACTCCTCACGTCAGCATGCTTGGTTAGACGATCACAAAAAAATGACTCGCAAAGATCTTTTAAGTGGATGATTCCTCATCCATTTAAAACATCTTTGGTTGCGTTTAAATGTAAAATGCACAAAATTCCTCACGATCGTGACTCCTCACGTCAGCAGGCTTGGTTAGACGATCACAAAAAAATGACTCGCAAAGATGCTTTAAATGGATGATTCCTCATCCATTTAAAGCATCTTTGGTTTCGTTTAAATGTAAAATGCGCAAAATTCCTCACGATCGTGACTCCTCACGTCAGCAGGCTTGGTTAGACGATCACAAAAAAATGACTCGCAAAGATGTTTTAAGTGGATGATTCCTCATCCATTTAAAACATCTTTGGTTGCGTTTAAATGTAAAATGGGAAAAGTTCCTCGCTATCGTGACTCCTCACGTCAGCATGCATGGTTAGACGATCACAAAAAAATGACTCGCAAAGATGTTTTAAATGGATGAGGAATCATCCATTTAAAACATCTTTGGTTGCGTTTAAATGTAAAATGCGCAAAATTCCTCGTTTTACGCAGGACTCCTCACGTCAGCATGCATGGTTAGACGATCACAAAAAAATGACTCGCAAAGATGTTTTAAATGGATGAGGAATCATCCATTTAAAACATCTTTGGTTGCGTTTAAATGTAAAATGCACAAAATTCCTCGCGATCGTGACTCCTCACGTCAGCAGGCTTGGTTAGACGATCACAAAAAATGACTCGCAAATATGTTTAAATGGATGATTCCTCATCCATTTAAAACATATTTGGTTGCGTTTAAATGTAAAATGCGCAAAATTCCTCGCGATCGTGACTCCTCACGTCAGCATGCTTGGTTAGACGATCACAAAAAAATGACTCGCAAAGATGTTTTAAGTGGATGATTCCTCATCCATTTAAAGCATCTTTGGTTTCGTTTAAATGTAAAATGCGCAAAATTCCTCACGATCGTGACTCCTCACGTCAGCAGGCTTGGTTAGACGATCACAAAAAAATGACTCGCAAAGATGTTTTAAGTGGATGATTCCTCATCCATTTAAAACATCTTTGGTTGCGTTTAAATGTAAAATGCGCAAAATTCTTCACGATCGTGACTCCTCAAGCATGCTTGGTTAGACGATCACAAAAAAATGACTCGCAAAGATGTTTTAAGTGGATGATTCCTCATCCATTTAAAACATCTTTGGTTGCGTTTAAATGTAAAATGCGCAAAGTTCCTCGCTATCGTGACTCCTCACGTCAGCATGCATGGTTAGACGATCACAAAAAAATGACTCGCAAAGATGTTTTAAATGGATGAGGAATCATCCATTTAAAACATCTTTGGTTGCGTTTAAATGTAAAATGCGCAAAATTCCTCGTTTTACGCAGGACTCCTCACGTCAGCATGCTTGGTTAGACAATCACAAAAAAATGACTCGCAAAGATGTTTTAAATGGATGAGGAATCATCCATTTAAAACATCTTTGGTTGCGTTTAAATGTAAAATGCGCAAAATTCCTCGTTTTACGCAGGACTCCTCACGTCAGCATGCATGGTTAGACGATCACAAAAAAATGACTCGCAAAGATGTTTTAAATGGATGATTCCTCATCCATTTAAAACATCTTTGGTTGCATTTAAATGTAAAATGCGCAAAATTCCTTGCGATCGTGACTCCTCACGTCAGCATGCTTGGTTAGACGATCACAAAAAAATGACTTGCAAAGATGTTTTAAGTGGATGATTCCTCATCCATTTAAAACATCTTTGATGGAGTTTAAATGTAAAATGGGCAAAATTCGTCGTTTTACGCAGGACTCCTCACGTCAGCATGCATGGTTAGACGATCACAAAAAAATGACTCGCAAAGATGTTTTAAATGGATGAGGAATCATCCATTTAAAACATCTTTGGTTGCATTTAAATGTAAAATGCGCAAAATTCCTTGCGATCGTGACTCCTGACGTCAGCATGCTTGGTTAGACGATCACAACAAAACGACTCGCAAAGATGTTTTAAGTGAATGATTCCTCATCCATTTAAAACATCTTTGGTTGCATTTAAATGTAATATGCGCAAAATTCCTCGCGATCGTGACTCCTCACGTCAGCATGCTTGGTTAGACGATCACAAAAAAATGACTCGCAAAGATCTTTTAAGTGGATGATTCCTCATCCATTTAAAACATCTTTGGTTGCGTTTAAATGTAAAATGGGCAAAATTCATCGTGATCGTGACTCCTCACGTCAGCATGCTTGGTTACCCGACAACATTAAAACGACTTGCAAATATGTTTTAAATGGATGATTCCTCATCCATTTAAAACATCTTTGGTTGCATTTAAATGTAAAATGCGCAAAATTCCTAGCGATCGTGACTCCTCACGTCAGCATGCTTGGTTACCCAACAACATTAAAACGACTCGCAAAGATGTTTTAAGTGGATGATTCCTCATCCATTT
Source organism: Diplotaxodon limnothrissa (assembly GCF_057381915.1). NCBI lineage: Eukaryota > Metazoa > Chordata > Actinopteri > Cichliformes > Cichlidae > Diplotaxodon > Diplotaxodon limnothrissa. The sequence continues at coordinate 60,532,450 of NC_140598.1, read as the reverse complement.
AAAACATCTTTGGTTGCGTTTAAATGTAAAATGCGCAAAATTCCTCGCGATCGTGACTCCTCACGTCAGCAGGCTTGGTTAGACGATCACAAAAAAATGACTCGCAAAGATGTTTTAAATGGATGATTCCTCATCCATTTAAAACATCTTTGGTGGAGTTTAAATGTAAAATGGGCAAAATTCGTCGCGATCGTGACTCCTCACGTCAGCATGCTTGGTTAGACGATCACAAAAAAATGACTCGCAAAGATGTTTTAAGTGGATGATTCCTCATCCATTTAAAACATCTTTGGTTGCGTTTAAATGTAAAATGCACAAAATTCCTCACGATCGTGACTCCTCACGTCAGCAGGCTTGGTTAGACGATCACAAAAAAATGACTCGCAAAGATGTTTTAAGTGGATGATTCCTCATCCATTTAAAACATCTTTGGTTGCGTTTAAATGTAAAATGCGCAAAGTTCCTCGCTATCGTGACTCCTCACGTCAGCATGCATGGTTAGACGATCACAAAAAAATGACTCGCAAAGATGTTTTAAATGGATGAGGAATCATCCATTTAAAACATCTTTGGTTGCGTTTAAATGTAAAATGCGCAAAATTCCTCGTTTTACGCAGGACTCCTCACGTCAGAATGCATGGTTAGACGATCACAAAAAAATGACTCGCAAAGATGTTTTAAATGGATGAGGAATCATCCATTTAAAACATCTTTGGTTGTGTTTAAATGTAAAATGCGCAAAATTCCTCGTTTTACGCAGGACTCCTCACGTCAGCATGCTTGGTTAGACGATCACAAAAAAATGACTCGCAAAGATGTTTTAAATGGATGAGGAATCATCCATTTAAAACATCTTTGGTTGCGTTTAAATGTAAAATGCGCAAAATTCCTCGTTTTACGCAGGACTCCTCACGTCAGCATGCATGGTTAGACGATCACAAAAAAATGACTCGCAAAGATGTTTTAAATGGATGATTCCTCATCCATTTAAAACATCTTTGGTTGCATTTAAATGTAAAATGCGCAAAATTCCTTGCGATCGTGACTCCTCACGTCAGCATGCTTGGTTAGACGATCACAACAAAACGACTCGCAAAGATGTTTTAAGTGAATGATTCCTCATCCATTTAAAACATCTTTGGTTGCATTTAAATGTAAAATGCGCAAAATTCCTCGCGATCGTGACTCCTCACGTCAGCATGCTTGGTTAGACGATCACAAAAAAATGACTCGCAAAGATGTTTTAAGTGGATGATTCCTCATCCATTTAAAACATCTTTGGTTGGGTTTAAATGTAAAATGCGCAAAATTCCTCGCGATCGTGACTCCTCACGTCAGCAGGCTTGGTTAGACGATCACAAAAAAATGACTCGCAAAGATGTTTTAAGTGGATGATTCCTCATCCATTTAAAACATCTTTGGTTGCGTTTAAATGTAAAATGCGCAAAATTCCTCACGATCGTGACTCCTCACGTCAGCATGCTTGGTTAGACGATCACAAAAAAATGACTCGCAAAGATCTTTTAAGTGGATGATTCCTCATCCATTTAAAACATCTTTGGTTGCGTTTAAATGTAAAATGCACAAAATTCCTCACGATCGTGACTCCTCACGTCAGCAGGCTTGGTTAGACGATCACAAAAAAATGACTCGCAAAGATGCTTTAAATGGATGATTCCTCATCCATTTAAAGCATCTTTGGTTTCGTTTAAATGTAAAATGCGCAAAATTCCTCACGATCGTGACTCCTCACGTCAGCAGGCTTGGTTAGACGATCACAAAAAAATGACTCGCAAAGATGTTTTAAGTGGATGATTCCTCATCCATTTAAAACATCTTTGGTTGCGTTTAAATGTAAAATGGGAAAAGTTCCTCGCTATCGTGACTCCTCACGTCAGCATGCATGGTTAGACGATCACAAAAAAATGACTCGCAAAGATGTTTTAAATGGATGAGGAATCATCCATTTAAAACATCTTTGGTTGCGTTTAAATGTAAAATGCGCAAAATTCCTCGTTTTACGCAGGACTCCTCACGTCAGCATGCATGGTTAGACGATCACAAAAAAATGACTCGCAAAGATGTTTTAAATGGATGAGGAATCATCCATTTAAAACATCTTTGGTTGCGTTTAAATGTAAAATGCACAAAATTCCTCGCGATCGTGACTCCTCACGTCAGCAGGCTTGGTTAGACGATCACAAAAAATGACTCGCAAATATGTTTAAATGGATGATTCCTCATCCATTTAAAACATATTTGGTTGCGTTTAAATGTAAAATGCGCAAAATTCCTCGCGATCGTGACTCCTCACGTCAGCATGCTTGGTTAGACGATCACAAAAAAATGACTCGCAAAGATGTTTTAAGTGGATGATTCCTCATCCATTTAAAGCATCTTTGGTTTCGTTTAAATGTAAAATGCGCAAAATTCCTCACGATCGTGACTCCTCACGTCAGCAGGCTTGGTTAGACGATCACAAAAAAATGACTCGCAAAGATGTTTTAAGTGGATGATTCCTCATCCATTTAAAACATCTTTGGTTGCGTTTAAATGTAAAATGCGCAAAATTCTTCACGATCGTGACTCCTCAAGCATGCTTGGTTAGACGATCACAAAAAAATGACTCGCAAAGATGTTTTAAGTGGATGATTCCTCATCCATTTAAAACATCTTTGGTTGCGTTTAAATGTAAAATGCGCAAAGTTCCTCGCTATCGTGACTCCTCACGTCAGCATGCATGGTTAGACGATCACAAAAAAATGACTCGCAAAGATGTTTTAAATGGATGAGGAATCATCCATTTAAAACATCTTTGGTTGCGTTTAAATGTAAAATGCGCAAAATTCCTCGTTTTACGCAGGACTCCTCACGTCAGCATGCTTGGTTAGACAATCACAAAAAAATGACTCGCAAAGATGTTTTAAATGGATGAGGAATCATCCATTTAAAACATCTTTGGTTGCGTTTAAATGTAAAATGCGCAAAATTCCTCGTTTTACGCAGGACTCCTCACGTCAGCATGCATGGTTAGACGATCACAAAAAAATGACTCGCAAAGATGTTTTAAATGGATGATTCCTCATCCATTTAAAACATCTTTGGTTGCATTTAAATGTAAAATGCGCAAAATTCCTTGCGATCGTGACTCCTCACGTCAGCATGCTTGGTTAGACGATCACAAAAAAATGACTTGCAAAGATGTTTTAAGTGGATGATTCCTCATCCATTTAAAACATCTTTGATGGAGTTTAAATGTAAAATGGGCAAAATTCGTCGTTTTACGCAGGACTCCTCACGTCAGCATGCATCTTTGGCTCTCCAACGGGAGATTGAGAGACCAGCGTTGGACTGGTTTCCTCTCCACTTGGTGACAGTGGGGAGGAAAAACTGCCTGTAAACGAGGACAAACCTCCGGCAGAACCAGGCTCAGGAGGGGACAGTCAACTGCCGGGACTGGTTGGTGGGGTTAACAGAGGTGGAGCAAGACGAGGCTACATCAGGTGAGGAAGCTGTAGCGTCTCTCCTCTGGAACAAGTGGAACCATTTCTTCTTTACGTACTTTCTTACTTTTCCAGGAGCGCTTTTCTTCTCCAGGATGATTTCTCAGCTCGTGGATGGTTTCTGATGCTGCTGCTGAAACGAACTGAAACTTGCTGTTGCTCACCCCTATTTATAGAAAAACATCAAAGGATTCTTAAGATCTATGACATCATCACTCCCTAAGCCAATGAGATTGTCGCTTTGGAGCGTGATGTCACAGGAGGCGGGCCACGCCCCCCGCCGCCATGACAGCTTCAGCTATGGTTCGTACGTGTTGTGTAGTCGGTTGCAACGTTAGATCTCACGATCGTGAAGGCAAGAAACTGGATAATGGGCTCTTTTCATCGTTTTCCATCCTGGCGGCGACGTGAGGGATCCCATGTATCCGATATCACCAAACAAAGACGCCAGGCATGGATTGCAGCGGTGAGACGAGCGGATATCGAGTTCCGTGCAATCTCCAGCTTTTTGTTGGTTTGCTCGCGGCATTTTCTCTCCGGTGAGTTCTAAATTAATTCATATCACTATTAAAAGGCTTTTAGTGTTTTTTCTCAATGCGCTGCGGTCATAGATAATGAGATAAAACATGCTAACGTGTGATGCTGCACAACCACGTCATGTCGACTGAGTAGCTTTTGATTTGGCATTATTTCAGGCAAACCAGCATATGAAATGGATGTAACAAATCCAGACTGGGCACCAACACTGGGGCACGACGACAAACCTGTGTCAGACTCGGACCGGCACGCAAGGCGTATGCAACAGAAGCGAAAAAGAGCACCCATTGCAGGTAAACACCCCCCCCTCCAAAAACATACTAAATTGCTCTTATGGTACACTAATCCACACATAACTTAAAGATGAATCACACACATGTCATTGGAATATTGGTGTACATTAACCTTTTGTCTATGCACTATTTTTATCTTACAGGCTTGATGATCGATGAAGGTCTGACAGAAGAACAACAACAAAATAAACATGTCATGGAGGCAGTGGACAGCAATTGTGTTGGACAAGTGGAGGTTGACGTACCAGCTGCAAATGTGGACAGTGGTGATGGAGTGACAGCGTCACGGAAGCTGAAGGGCAGACGAAGGATTGTGTGTGCAGTCAACAGGGCAGAGCAGAAATAAACCGGCTGTTGGAGGAGAACAGACTGCTTCGAGCACAGTTGCAAAAGACAGAGCTGAATGAAACTTTCTTAAAGGACGATACCGAAAAAGTAAGATATTACACTGGACTACATTGTTATGCTGTCTTAATGTCCCTCTTCAACACTGTCAAAGATTTCCTGCCAATATCAAAGAAACTGACAGGTTTCCAAATGCTCTTACTCACACTAATGCGTCTGAGACTTGATCTTCCAGTCCAGCATCTTTTCATCTATTCGATGTGTCCCACAAAACACTGTCTTCTGTCTTCACCGATACCATTGATGTTTTGTATGCCCGCTTAGGAGCACTGGTGCACTGGCCTGAGAGGCACTGTCTGCAGGCGACAATGCCTCCACAGTTTACTGAAACTTTTGGAAAACGAGTAGCCATCATTGTTGACTGTTTTGAGATTCGAACAGAAAGACCATCTAATTTAAAGGCACGCGCACAAACATACTCTCATTACAAGGGTACACACACCATAAAATACCTCATCGGGATTACACCCCATGGAGCTATTTCTTTCATTTCCAGGGGATGGGGGGGTCGTGCATCAGATAAACACATCACAGAGAGATGTGGCATTCTTCAAAAGCTGTTACCAGGGGACGTAGTATTGGCTGACAGAGGCTTTAACATCAGAGATGCTGCAGGAATGATGTGTGCACAGGTCAAGATTCCAGCTTTCACAAAAGGCTACGACGTGCCCACCTGAGAATTCACGTTGAGCGAGTAACAGGTAGTTTGCGCAACAAGTTCAAAATGTTACACACTACAATGCCAATCCGATTACTCTTATCATGTGACGATTGATAAGATCGTTAAGGTTTGCTGTGTTTTTGTTAATATGTGCCCCAGTGTTGTTGTCAAACCAGGGCCAAATGACACTTGCTCCTGTTGAGTATTCTTAAAGCTGTTTTTTTGGATGTACAGTACATTGTAAATAGTTGTAATTTGTGTGAAGAAACATTACAGGCTATTTAGAGCAGCACGTTGTTTCGAGAAGTATTTCCCAACAAGTTCAGGAAGGCACAGTTTACGAAAGAAGTCTTGTGCTTGCTTTAAGCGCGGTTTCCAGAAATCCACAGCAGGGAAGACGCGAATCCCAGCAAGGTCTCTCTGTGTCCACACAACGAGGTCACAGTGGTTGGCGCCCGTAACAATTTTTTCAAAGTACCGTCTCTTGGCGTCTTGCACAATCGGTCGCGATACAGCCCTTTGTCTTTTGCGCTGATTTTGAGCATGGTTCTGGCAGTCCCGAATCCAACACTCTAACACTGTGTGCTTGTTTTGCTTTCTGGCCTACTGACATGGCGCCGTGATCCCACAATGCACTGCGGCGTGATGTCAACTCCAAAGCCCTATTTTTTTTAAACTGTTTTCAAACTTAACTTAAAATTTCAGTGTTTTATTTGTATATTTGTATATTGCAAAATCACAATAATCTTCCAATTTAGAACTACAAGTAAAAAAAATTTATTTTCATAAACCACGCAGAGCCGCGCCATAAGGACTAAAGAGCCGCGTGCGGTTGCCGACCCCTGATCTAAAGGGTTTAACAAAAAGCTTCCTGCTGGAAAATGAAATGTCCCCACTGGGCGATCGTGGCTCAAGAGTTAGGGGTTCGCCTTGTAATCGGAAGGTTGCTGGTTTGAGCCCCGGCTTGGACAGTCTTGGTCGTTGTGTCCTTGGGTAAGACACTTCACCCGTTGCCTACTGGTGGTGGTCAGAGGGCCTGGTGGCATCAGTATCCGGCAGCCTCGCCTCTGTTAGTGAAAGTGAAACATGCTTTCATCTGTTTTTGGTAATGTGCTGGAAAAGCTTGAAAATCGACCTTGAATGTGCTTAAAAAGTGCTTACAGTTATTATTACAGTTTATAGCAGGACTTTCATGGCAACAGCTAATCTTTATTTTGTTTACTGGGAAATGAAATGCTGCCAATTCACAAAGCTGTGTTTCAGCCGCACTTCCTGTTATAGACTTGTGATGCACACAGGCTCTGTTCCAGCACTCAGCATGTTCTTCCTCATTTTCTCCACCAGGGGGAGTTCCTAAACTATGACATCCTGATAGGAGTGAACCAGGGAGAGGGGCTGAAGTTTGTGGACGACAGTGAGGACAACGATGGCATCTCAGCTGCGGCGTTCGACTACACCATCTCCAACTTTGTTGACAACCTCTACGGATACCCAGAGGGTGAGGACGCCACCTCTGTACACTGCCACTTTTTCAGTTATTCCATTTTACAGCCTCCTCTCACTTAACTGCATTTTGCAGCATCATCAGGTTTTGTCTTATTAGGAGCCGCGTTTGTTGATCTGTTAGTTTTTTTCTGTTTGCTGTATTCATTAAAATAAACGGATAATCATCAAAATGACAAATGTGGACAATTATCAAAGCTTACATTACAGTTCTGACAGCTTGAGTTCACATGAATTTTCAAAAGAATATAAAAACCTGTGAAAGTGCTTTAAGCGTTTAAAACATGCGAGTAAAGAATGGAATCAGTAACATGTGAGCCCAGTGAAGTGCATCAAACAAGACAAGCGTGCTAAAGAGAGCCACTCATCCACATCACGGCGTGTCTGCGCCTTAACCTTTGAGGCTCTGTGGGCAGTAATGCTATCATCCCCCAGGTAGTCGGCTCCCAATCTCAGTGTCTGTGTTTCTGACAGATCGGCCTGCGAACCCCTCACAGCCGGACCACAGTCACAGTACAGACATGTTTGGATAATGCAGTCATGCTTCCTCTCTGCTGCCTGTCACTCCTTCTGTTATCTGAAAGAGTTTTTTTTTCCTCTCTAGATTTCTCACTCGCTTCCTGGCTCTTGGTTCATCTCACCAACATTTGCTTTGGTTTCATATCTTTTGATCAGACCGATCTCTTAAAAAATGTCTTACACTGCTGTTACTTTACTCTTAGCAGTTTTTCACTTTTATCTTTCTGCCTCATTCCTTTTGTCCCCTCCTGTGCTTCTTCACCAGGCAAAGACATCCTGAGGGAGACCATTAAGTTCATGTACACAGACTGGGCGGACAGGGACAACGGCAACATGCGGCGGAAGACTCTGTTGGCCCTGTTTACGGACCACCAGTGGGTGGCACCAGCTGTGGCCACTGCCAAACTCCATGCTGAGTTTCAGTCCCCAGTTTACTTTTACACGTTCTACCACCACTGCCAGACGGAGACGCGGCCCGAGTGGGCCGACGCCGCGCACGGAGACGAGATACCTTACGTGTTCGGCGTACCGATGATCGGTGCCACAGACCTGTTCCTGTGCAACTTCTCCAAGAACGATGTGATGCTGAGCGCTGTGGTCATGACTTACTGGACTAACTTTGCAAAGACTGGGTAGGCCTCATGTCATAGTAGTTTAAACTGTACACGTTACTGTATGTTCTCTGATAGCCTTCTAGTCATCTTGAATACTTGAATCTAGGTTGCTAGTTTAATTCTCGTGTGGCTTTGAAGAATTGAACATACTGGTTGACCAAAAGCATCCAGATCCCAGAGCAGCCGGTTGGTCTTAGATAGTTGAAAGGTTGCACAGAGAATGGGCCTCCTGTCTGTATTCAGTGTATTGATGCCACATGTTACTTATAATGGAGACTGAATATAACTTTGAACTGAAACGTTTAACCTTTATGCTCCACCAGGGACCCCAACCTGCCCGTCCCTCAGGACACCAAGTTCATTCATACCAAGCCCAACCGCTTCGAGGAGGTCATCTGGACCAAGTTCAACTCGAAGGACAAGCAGTACCTTCACATCGGTTTGAAACCTCGTGTCAGAGACAACTACAGAGCTAACAAAGTGGCCTTTTGGCTGGAATTAGTCCCTCATCTTCACAGCCTGCACGACGTGCTCTTTCCCACCACTACGCGCTCCCCTGCAGGCCGTGACCCCGGCACCACGAGGCCCAGGAACAACGTTCCTCGAACCACTCGTCATCCTTACCCTACCTTCCCGTCAGATCCTGAGACCGAGGGCTCAGAGCGCCCGCCCCAGGACCTCTTTCCCGGAGACACCCGCGACTACTCCACCGAACTGAGCGTGACTGCTGCAGTTGGAGCGTCGCTCCTCTTCCTCAACATCCTGGCCTTCGCCGCCCTTTACTACAAGCGTGACAAGCGGCACGAGATGCGCCGGCACCGGCTGTCCCCTCAGCGGGGCGGCCCCGCCAACGACCTGGCTCACAGCCAGGAGGAGGAGATCATGTCTCTGCAGATGAAGCACTCGGAGCACGACGCTCACCACGACATGGAGCCCCTGCGACCCCACGACATCCTGCGGCCCGCCTGCCCTCCCGACTACACCCTGGCGCTGCGCCGCGCCTCCGACGACGTGCCGCTGATGACGCCAAACACCATCACCATGATCCCCAGCACCATCACCAGCATGCAGCCTCTTCACGCCTTCAACACATTCCCCTCCACCGGCCACAACAACACCCTGCCACACCCCCACTCCACCACCAGGGTATAGTAGGGACAGGCCCGACACAGCGCCACCTAGGGACCAGGAACACTGGCTATTATATTTGCTACTTTTGGTTTTTGGTTTTCTCCCGCAGAGAAAGAGCATCGCAGGAGCTCCTGAAGTCAAACGACGCCTCCCAGCACTCATTTATTAAAACGGAGTCGATGCCAAAAGTCTTAAACGTTAGAATCAAAGCAACAGCTGTGAACTCAGTCATGGTGTCATGTGCAGCCTTCATCTTACTGTCACTACTTTTTCATTTTAGGGTACGTGAGGTAAAGCGTCCGTCGATGTAGCTTGATTGTACAAAATTATTTTTCTACGTTATTAACAAAACAGAGCAGAGACTGATGCTGCTCCTGTCTGACCCCTTTATGTCTGGCACATGTGTATTCTGACTGGTGTGTGTGTGTGTGTGTGTGTGTGTGTGAGTAGGAGTGGCAGTCGCTGTGTGAGTGTGATATCACATCTGCATCACTCAAGCGTAGGCGGGCCCTCGTCAGACAACAATAAACAAAAAGCAGAAAAAGGCCAACAGTAAAAACTCAGACTCCAGCATGAGCTCCTTCCTGCTGCTTAACCAATCACCTTCCTCCATATCATCACTGCTCCCTCCCTCCTCCTCTCTCCATCCTACACCACCTTTGTTATTTAACACCGACCCCCCCAAACTGATAATCAGACAAATTCCCAAACACCTGACTTCACTGTGTCGACACCGTTCCTGACTATTTCTGACCTCAGGTCAGCTCTGCTATTATCCTCACATTAAGGGTTCGTTCACCTGCCTGCAGATGATCTGTGAGCTCGTCGGTTGTAAATTAAACTCTAAGCACACTGAGGGTAACCGGGAGGCGTTCAGGGCCTGCAGTGCAGAGCTGCAACATGACAAAAAGGGATGGGGGCTCAGATCTCCTGAACAGGGTGGAAACAACACGGTGGGTTTGTGCTGTTTGTGATTCCTGCTCCGTCACTCTGGTGGAGACGACTGCAGCTCAGCAGCGCTCCCTGCTGATCCTCTGATGAAGATGTCAACAGTATGTAAACTGAGCTGATGTGCTGCTGTTTGAGCCCACGTGGTAGCGTACGTCCAGTATGGGAGAACTTAGTCACCGGTGCTGTCTTTGCTTGTGCTCTAGCTTTAGCCTGTTTGATTGTTTGTTTTCTATTTTATTACTGCCTAAAAGGGGAGGTGGGGGAAACACATGCCTGACTTCTCCTGTCAGAGGTTTTGTAAGCTCACTGGAAGGGAAACGTGCACAATGTAAATCATAAAACAACTGACTGGGGCTGTGCTGCAGGTGGATCAGTGCTGTGGACAGTAGCTGTGGAAAAGAGACTGGACAAAGACTCTCAGCCTTAAATACAGGACAGAGGATGATCCGATCATCTTTCAGCTAACAGTGTCGAGCAGAAGGACGGCCGGCTGATGCGTCCGTACGAACCCTTTTGTACTCACTCCTGTGTATAAGGAGGCGGCGAGGGGTTGTGTAGTTAACCTCAGCACCACACAGCTACAGCAGAGGAGAGAACACAAACGAGTCCTTTCATTCGGCTCTGTTCTTTCTCCTTGTCTGTTTTATAAGCTAACACTAGAGGGCGCCATTGTGGCACATTCAGCGCTCACTCTGAGGTCACTGGACAGAGAAGAAAATACCAAACTGGGAGACGGATGGAGACGAAACATCTGGAAGATCAGAACTGTACATTTTTAAGTGTAAGAAAAAAAACAGACAAAATATTTGTAAATATTAAGTTTCTTGTTTATTTTATGTTTTGTTTTTTTGGTTTTTTTTGGAGTGAATGAATGATATGCTTATTTTGTGATGACAAAAGACAACAGGTGCAGTTTGTAATGAGAAGAAAAAAATGGCCGTTAGCTTGAGGTTTCAAATGAGTTCATCCTTACCACCGATCAGTTTTGTCTTTTCAACATTTATTTGATTTTTGTCATAACGTTGATCGTTATCATGTGACCATCCTGTAGCAGGAAGGTCGCTGTAGCAGAAGTCATCTCCACTGAAGCCCCCTCACAGCAGAGGGCCAGTCATGCTGTTTATTAGGATTTGCTAGTTTTCAGTGAGAAAAAACATTTTCATCAAGTTTTAAATCCTTTCGTTGCTCTTTTCTCTGCGATTGTCATAAAATCGTCGTCCTCTTTTCAAGCCTTAGCTCGCTTTTATTTTGAAATATGAGTCTTGTGATCAGAGATGAATCTGTGCTGCATGATGTGCGTAACATCAGAGCGATAAAAGCCAGCTTTGCCTTTCAGTGATTCGCAGTAAGGACATAAATGACCTAAACTGAGACAGAAAAAAGTGCAGTCAGTTAAATGTTAGCTCACCTAACATGTAGCAGTGTTTACATGTAGCCATGTTTGACAGACTCCAGGGCTTTGATACCATAAGATGCCTCATATCCTCACAGACTCATGAGATCACACAGGTGGTCTGACCTGCTCGTGTCACACTGTGCTGTCTGTCTGTCCGTTGTTTTTCTCCTGCAGTGATGTTATGTAGCAGAAAAACAGTTGGATGCTGGAAAAGTGCAGAGCGATGGGTGACGTGTGGAGAACATCACAGTCTGTGTGTGTTCAACAGCTGTTAGAGCCACACTTTGTCCTTTCTGTGGTATAACTGCTGGATTTATTTTATTCCAACACTTAGAAACTGTCAGCAAAGCAAAACTTCATGATTGGATGATCCTGTGTCACGTCCACAGTGTCAAACGTGCACAGAGACAGTGACACCCACAGAGAAACCCTCAGCTTGGTGTCCATTGCAAATCTGCACCTGCTGTCTTGTTTCTACTTTCTTTGTTGAACTCAGAAACTCGAGACTTGAGATGAAGAAAAATGTTAAATAATGGAATAAAAAAAAGATGATTATTAAAAAAAGTAAAGTAAAATTATATAAATAAATGAGGTGATGATATTTCTGTTTACTTTAGAAGTTATTATACACTGTATGCTGTGATTCTGATCTGGGAAACATTAAAGACATTCATAGCCAGACTGCTGACTTTGTGTTTTTATTCAGTCGCCTAACAGAAGTGCAGTAAGAAACGATTTAGCCCATCCTGATTTCTTAGCTATTTGCATATTTGACACACTTACATGTTTCAGATCGTGAAGAACATTTTTATGATAGATAAAGATGACCAGAGTCAGTGTAAAATAAAGCTTTTACATGTATTGCTGGGAGGTCGGCAGCTCCCTCCACTGCTTGGCCCTCTGTGAAAAACAACTGGGATCCAGCTTCCCTGTGATGCTGAATCATATAAGCGGAAGAAAATAAATAGATAGAAGGATGGATGATTGTATTTTGTGTACAATTGTTGAAGTGTAAAAAGGGTTGGCCCTCCGTGGTGCCCTAAGCAAAGTTTGATTTTTGGAGCCCTTTAATAGTGCCAATAATAGTGATTAATGATCACCTACTATAAATGTATTTTCTAATGTTGATGTTGTTGTAATCCACAGTGAAAAATGTCATAAAAACAGAGAGAAACAATAGATCAAACCTGAGAGCTGCACAGTTGCAGCAGTGTGGTTTACGTCATTCTGTTGTCAGCCTGTTTTACACATCGGTAGTTTCTTATTGACGTGTAAAAAGATCTGAAATCGTAGTAAATTCAGCTGCTATTGTGGGCTGGGGATGATTTACACTTAACATTTTAATAACTGGGTACTGAATGTCATAGGCCCAATGTTCCCTCTAATTTTTCATGTGTCTGAGCGAACACACAAACTCCCTGAGCGATCCCTTGGACCACTGAGCGACATCAGACGTGTGAACTGTGGTCACAGCAGCATCGAATCCATCCAAGTTACATGGTTTATTAAAATAATCAAATTCCAGCATTTATATTTATGTTAGACTACTTTTAATTAACTGCTTTAGCCCATTTACAATGAAAATGTAAAAAAAATATATATATATTGTTCATGACCTGTGTTGTATGTTAACACTATTGGAAGTAAAAATAACTTGAACTCCAATTTTGAAAACACAACTTTCTAATTTTTTTTTTTTTTAATAAAGCTCTGACTTGTATTATGAGTCTGTGGTCTGTGAGAGATTCCTGTAACTCTCTGTCTGTAAAATACAGTACATAATGACCAATGTTGGGCAATTAATTATATAGTTACTTCTTCAAAAAAGTAACTGAGTTATGCAGAACATTGGTCAACTCTATCAATCATCATCACCCCTCCACCATTGTGCTTGACAGTTGGTATGAGGACTTTCATTTACCTCATTTTAAACCCTTACACAATCAGAAGATTTTTATCATGTTTTGATATGTACACATTTTTACAATTTCTGCATATGCAGCCTGTAAATATGGTAGGAATACTGTCTGTAAAAAGGGTCTCAGAGCTGATGAGGGTTACACATGTAGGTCCATTCCTTTTCACAATTTATGTTAATAAACCATCTTATTTTAAGTTAAGTTATCTCTTATGTTCATTTAGAAGTAGGAGATACAGTATTGAATTTTATTGTTGAGTCTACTCAACTTCACGATACTTTAATGTTGTCCAAGCTGTGGTTAATAATTATTAAACTAGTATACAGGGAGTGCAGAATTATTAGGCAAGTTGTATTTTTGAGGAATAATTTTATTATTGAACAACAACCATGTTCTCAATGAACCCAAAAAACTCATTAATATCAAAGCTGAATGTTTTTGGAAGTAGTTTTTAGTTTGTTTTTAGTTTTAGCTATTTTAGGGGGATATCTGTGTGTGCAGGTGACTATTACTGTGCATAATTATTAAGCAACTTAACAAAAAACAAATATATACCCATTTCAATTTTTTTTATTTTTACCAGTGAAACCAATATAACATCTCCACATTCACAAATATACATTTCTGAGATTCAAAAACAAAACAAAAACAAATCAGCGACCAACATAGCCACCTTTCTTTGCAAGGACACTGAAAAGCCTGCCATCCATGGATTCTGTCAGTGTTTTGATCTGTTCACCATCAACATTGCGTGCAGCAGCAACCACAGCCTCCCAGACACTGTTCAGAGAGGTGTACTGTTTTCCCTCCTTGTAAATCTCACATTTGATGATGGACCACAGGTTCTCAATGGGGTTCAGATCAGGTGAACAAGGAGGCCATGTCATTAGTTTTTCTTCTTTTATACCCTTTCTTGCCAGCCACGCTGTGGAGTACTTGGACGCGTGTGATGGAGCATTGTCCTGCATGAAAATCATGTTTTTCTTGAAGGATGCAGACTTCTTCCTGTACCACTGCTTGAAGAAGGTGTCTTCCAGAAACTGGCAGTAGGACTGGGAGTTGAGCTTGACTCCATCCTCAACCCGAAAAGGCCCCACAAGCTCATCTTTGATGATACCAGCCCAAACCAGTACTCCACCTCCACCTTGCTGGCGTCTGAGTCGGACTGGAGCTCTCTGCCCTTTACCAATCCAGCCACGGGCCCATCCATCTGGCCCATCAAGACTCACTCTCATTTCTTCAGTCCATAAAACCTTAGAAAAACCAGTCTCGAGATATTTCTTGGCCCAGTCTTGACGTTTCAGCTTGTGTGTCTTGTTCAGTGGTGGTCGTCTTTCAGCCTTTCTTACCTTGGCCATGTCTCTGAGTATTGCACACCTTGTGCTTTTGGGCACTCCAGTGATGTTGCAGCTCTGAAATATGGTCAAACTGGTGGCAAGTGGCATCTTGGCAGCTGCACGCTTGACTTTTCTCAGTTCATGGGCAGTTATTTTGCGCCTTGGTTTTTCCACACGCTTCTTGCGACCCTGTTGACTGTTTTGAATGAAACGCTTGATTGTTCGATGATCACGCTTCAGAAGCTTTGCAATTTTGAGACTGCTGCATCCCTCTGCAAGATATCTCACTATTTTTGACTTTTCTGAGCCTGTCAAGTCCTTCTTTTGACCCATTTTGCCAAAGGAAAGGACGTTGCCTAATAATTATGCACCACCTGATATAGGGTGTTGATGTCATTAGACCACACCCCTTCTCATTACAGAGGTGCACATCACCTAATATGCTTAATTGGTAGTAGGCTTTCGAGCCTATACAGCTTGGAGTAAGACAACATGCATGAAGAGGATGATGTGGACAAAATACTCATTTGCCTAATAATTCTGCACTCCCTGTAGTACTGATAACTACAACTACTAAAAATAAATAATGCTTTAGTTTAGTAAAGTTTACATTGTTCCTCACACCCAGAGGCACTGGCAGCATTAATGTAAAATTTTCGCTGTCCTGCATCCTGTATTAAGAAAGTTAATAATTATAAAACCCTTGACTTTTGGATATATGACAAACTTCAAACATCATTGTGTGTAGGTCAAATGTGTCCAGTGTTTGTTAGTTTCTTATGGTTTGGCGCCCTCTTGTGATCTCAGTCAGTATTCTGTGATCTTTGTTTATCTGACTACTTCAATACAAGTGCTCAGTTAGAGGTGCAGTTTTTACTCTAGTAGTCTTGGTCCATGAATGCCTGTAGGCTTCCATGCTGTGTTACAACATTGTAAGGCATGGACAGACCAACTCAGTTTTGCTGCTGACTTACAGAGTACACATATATAGTCAGGCCATTTTCTCATAGTTATACTAGAACTGGAGTCCCAAAAGCACACAGGCTAAGGCTAAGAACAGATTTACAGTTTTTATTAACAAAACTAAATGAGTCAGTTGATCAAATGTGTCCCTGTGTGCAAAGGTAGAGGATTAATCAGTGAAGTGGTGATTTGTCGGGAGAATTCATTTCAGGTTCAAGCTGAACAGGTGAGGGAATCTGAGGTAGAATTTTCCTTTCCAAGGTATGAATCAAGAGGAGACAGCAAGGAGGTAACAGCTGGAACACCGAGGGTTTTCTAAGACAGAGGACAAGAGAGGAACAAGTGCAGGAATCATTTCACTGGAGTGAAGACCTTGATTTGCTACTAGCTGTGGAAATAATCTGTATTTACAGCCACACTCACATTAGATAGCAAAGAGTGGAGGAGAGTAAAAGAAACAAGCACTCACACAATGGGAGTTGCCAATGCCATAAATCATCACCAAACCCGAAAATGATGTGCTGGAAGTTGTGCCGTTCTCGGCGGCTTCAGTGACCCTCGAGCTCTCGGCTTGCTATCGAGCTGGTGGGTAGCAGACATCTCCGAAAACGTCGAAGCACTTTTGCAAATATGCGATATCTTGATAAACCGAGCAGATATTTGATGTTTACACAGCTACTTTCTCGCCTGAAAATATGTTAAAAGTTTATTTTGTGACCCAGAAAGATTAGTAAGAGTAATTTAAAAACAGTAGCGGCTGCCATTGTTGGAAACTGGAGTTTGGCTGGGCCGCGCTATGAATTCTGGGATATGGTAGGCCACGAAGGACACACCCGACCCATCCTTCAAATTCGGGGAAAAGGAGGACGCATTTGTCGGCTGCATTCGGAGGAGTCTACGAATTTGGACAGCCTTCGTCACGTTACTGTGATGTAATCGATCTACAAATGCGGCCTCAGGAGGATGCAGCCCATGAATTTGGACACGACCTTAATATATTTGAATGATACGGTTAGCACTCAGTTAGCTTCTAGCATTTGTCGACAGCTCTGCCTCCTTTTCGACTGCCCGGGACATTTAAACAATAGATGTATACAAGCAAATTCATACCTTTATCCTCAATGGAGAGCTTCCCCCGACTGAAGAACTGCGCCGTAAAATATGAAGAATGGCACGTAATTACAAACTGAAGGGTAACTATGAAAATTAATGTTGATCCTTTATTTATTTTTTTACTTTTATTTTTTATTTTTTAAAACTCTCTCTCTCTCTCTCCCTCTCTCTCTCTCTCTCTCTCTCTTTCTCTCTCTATCTAGCTATATATATAAATAAAACAAAAAGATACAACTCTGTCATATATACCCTATATATAGTTTTAAAAGTTAATTTCAATTGAAGGTAAATGTACCATACTGGTGCATTATCCCAAACTTTATTAATATCTTTCAGACATTTTATTTTACTTTAGTCAGCAACTCTTTCAGCTTTTTACATTTTCATCTTGTAACAGACAACAGACTCTTCTACACTGGCCCCAGTATGCAGTGCATGCGCTTGGTAGTCATGTCAGAGGAGGAGAAGAAGTCAGTTCTGATGGATTGCCACAATAACCCTGGTACCGGGAACCACAATGGTGTTAGAGGTACCTGAAACAGGGTTGTTGCTGGCTATTACTGGCCAACATTGAACCAGGACATCGGTGAATGGGTATGGCCTTATTTCAGTTAACAAAATAAAGAACCTTGTCTTTACTTGCACACTTACATTTCAGCATTAGTTTCTGTGTGTGTGTGTGTGTGTGTGTGTGTGTGTGTGTGTGTGTGTGTGTGTGTGTGTGTGTGCTCTTTGAGTGTTAGTTGTTTTAAGTGTGCTTGGTAGTCACAGAAATAGTTTTGCAACCTAATATCTGATTTACTCTTGAAGCGAGTGGTACAAAGTCTGTTGATATGCTGTTAACTTTTAGTGAATGCACAGATACACTTTGTTCAAACTTTACAGAATTTGTGAAATGTAAACAATGTTTATCCAAAATTCAAAATATTTCGTCATAGTTAAATCGAACTATATAACTTTAAATGGTGGGTTTTTTGATGTAGTGTAGGCGTTCAGGTACACTTTGAAACTCACATTTCTCAGCTTCAACTAAGTGCTTATTCCCCTATGTGTACTACATAGATGGAACTATGATGTTCTTTGAGATTGCATTGATAGGAAAATGAAACTGTTGTTCAGGTAAAAAAAACAAACAGTGGTTTTGACAGTTAATGTGAGTGATGTGAGTACATGATCAAACAAAGCTTGAAAAACCGTACGGGGTGGCTGTTATACCGGCAGGTATGACAAAGTAGTCAATGTGCCAAAAGGGTGTGTTAAAGGCTGATATCTGATTATCCCACACTGAGCGAACATTTTGACACCGTCCTGAGCAAAACTAATCAGTGATAACAGATTTAACAATAAACAGATAACAGTTTATTGAAGTAAAATACTTTTTACTTCAATATATTTTCAACAACTTTTTCTTTTATGCATCATTACCAGCTGTCATCCCAACCAGTTTACATATTATGTAAAAGGTGAATAGAATTGTTTGTGCGCATTTGAAATATTTAAATGTGTGGGGGTTTTTGTTGAGGGGGGGGGGGTTAACACTTTTTTCTCTTTGGTTGTTATCTCAGCATTTTCATGTGAAAAAATGAAAGCATGAGGAAGCTAAGTGTCTCTCCACACAGACCACACTGCAGCCAGTGTTGGGCAAGTTACTTTGAAAAAGTAAATAATTATAGTTACTGGTTACTTCTTCAAAAACTTAACTAAGTTAGTAACTGAGTTACAAGATTCTAAAAGTAATTAATTACTTGAAAAGTAACTATTGCGTTACTTTAAAAAAAAAAACATTTAACCCTCTGGGGTCCAGGATATAATTGGCCATTTTTAACTACTTTTGATGTTTCCTCTACATTTCACCTTTAAAACTTTATTTGCCTTGTTTGGTATCATTCTTTTCAGCACAACGTCACGTGTCTGAATTTACAGTTATGTTTTCATTTTGACAGACTGTATTAACACAGTTGATCTAAAATCAAACAAAAAAACATAAAATCTGAGTAGAAAAGGTTATATTTTTTACTGTAATAACCGCAAACATGTTTAATGAATCATATTTCATAACTTTAAATGCAAATATAAATTGTCATTTTTAAAGTCATATGCACAAGTTTTGCAAACAACAAAGTTATTTGCAGCCATTTACCTTTTACCCTTTTTTTAAAGTAACCATTTCAAACTATTTACCGAACCATCAGGTGTTCTGCATTCAATAAGATGCCTCACAAATTATTTGTGCCACTCCAAATATTTCTGTCCAGTATAAAGGAGAACATCACAGCCTGATACCTGCAGGTCTGACAGCAGCAGGTGTATCACTCCTGTTTCTACCTGGAGACAGCAGTCACCTCATTGTCCTGACACACAACACAAAACTATCCACAACAATACACACTAACTAAACAAGACAACACATTAACTACACACTCCAAACACACGAAACGTCACAAATCTCTCACATCTCAAAACTCGCTCTCTCTTTTTCTGCTGTCTCTCTCTCTCTCGCCGTCACTCCTAAAACCTGCCCTGTTTTTGTTTGTTTGTTTGTTTGTTTTTAGTCATAAGCAGAGAGTGCTTGCTAACGCTGTTCTTAGACAGTAAAAGTGAGGAAACTATTGAGGAAAAAACGCCGCGTATTTATTGTTTATCATGACTCTGGTTTTACGTGGCCTAGCAACACAATTTAAAAACTGGTATCTATCACCTTGTTGCTTTGTCTTTAAGTGGCCGTGTGATTGGCTTACCACGACTACTTTATTCTTCCTCAGTCAAACAGCAGTGCTCATGCCATTGTTTTGCCCCCTTAGCTCAAGGTGTTGTGCTAGACAGTGATCGTGATTACCGTCCGCGGGAGCGCGCGCAGCTGCTTAAAGCTGTAGCGTCCAGATTACTTACAGCTACTTCCGTGCAACTGATATAAGATGCGGTAAGCTGAACACAGCTTCAACCATCTGTTTGTTGAAAAATAGTAACGGACCGCGTTTTGTTGTTAGTAACTGTAACGGCATTGTAACGATAGGAATAGTAATTAGATTACTCGTTACTGAAAAAAGTAACGCCGTTAGTAACGCCGTTACTTGTAACGCCATTATTCCCATCACTGGTTATTTGTGGGATTTGCTTGTGATCATTTTTATTTTTACCTACCTTTACCCTTAGCATTACCTTCTTGGCTACTGTTAACTGAATGCTCAGACAATGCCATTGGTCAGTTGCAATGTTGGTCCTGGACACATATATGTAGCAATGACACCAACACAGTAATGTCAGATTGTACAAAAGTTATACAAGTATAGTGTTTCCCTGTACTTACTACACTACTCAGTATTGTGTAGTAAATTTAATTGTACTATTTTTTTCCAATAGGAAGATGGCGTGTATTGAACAGCTGCAATCACAAAAATATTTGATCTCGCAAGTTCACTGGATAACAAGGAAAATCTGGTAAATTAAAATGGACTAATTTCATAATATTTAAAAAATATGTATTGTAACATAAATATGACCTTCCTGTTTGATTTTTATATGCTACTGTTTACATTCTGTAACACACTCACTATGTTCTGTTCCTTTCCTTTCAGGAAATATGCAAGGAAACCCTTCAAACAGCGATAGAACAGGAAGAGAGACTGAAGGTGGGTCTGTCAGTCTCCAGTTTATTCTCAGAAAGTCTATAATATGAGTAGAAATACTATATGTGAAAAGTTTCATTTTTCTCCTTTAGGAAGAATCCAAGTACAAAATGACAACCCTCTCAAAACAATACAATGAAAAAATGAAGGAACTTATTCCTCAATTGGAAGAAGCAATGATATCATCATATAATTTTCCACCACTGCAGGAAATAGTTGACATTGCATTTCACATGTTCAAAAAAAACAGAGCTTACTTAGACAAGAAGCTGGATTTGCTGCAAGAATAGAGAACTCAAAAAATATAAATGACAGGAGTAAATGATGAGCTTCAGAAAATTGTAAGACAAACAATAAATTGAACTTGTGTTTCTGTTTTCATTTGTTGACCTATGTAACGTATATCATTTATTTGTGAAAGGACTTTGAAACTCCCATTTCTCAGCTTCAACTAAGTGCTTATTCCCCTATGTGTACTACATAGATGGAACTATGATGTTCTTTGAGATTGCATTGATAGGAAAGTGAAACTGTTGTTCAGGTAAAAAAAAAAAACCAAAGTGGTTTTGACAGTTAATGTGAGTGATGTGAGTACATGATCAAACAAAGCTTGAAAAACCGTACGGGGTGGCTGTTATACCGGCAGGTATGACAAAGTAGTCAATGTGCCATCAGAATTATTGTCTAAAGGCAAAGAAAGATGCCCAACGGATTTACTTTACCAAATTGACCATCCCAGCCTTGCCGTAATGGTCCATTTGATTCACCTTTTATTGTTTATTTTATTTTCACTTGCTGAATACGGGACAGACTTGACTGGGGGAAAGAAGGGGAGAAAGAAAGGTTTAATGCCTTAAGAAATTTGGTCCTTCTTGGAAGGGGAGGAGACGGTAAGTGACGGGTAAGGTAAGCGACCCATGTTGTAGGTGACGTCAGACGCCGGAGATTTGGCGGGAAAAAAAAGCGAATGGTAGCATAGAGTTTAACAAAGATTTTTCAAGCTTCAGTATTACCAAATATACTAATCAATTGTCATATAACTAACAACATCTGTCCTATCATCTCTAACACCCTGGAGGACAACGGTGAGAGTTTAGACGCTCTCCAAGATTACATCGACCGCTGTTTTCAAGATTTAGTAATGAAGAAGGCCCAGAGTGCATCTTCCCCGGCCAAAATTGAGACGCCGTCATCGAAGAGATGTCGCCCGGCAGACTCCCCCGGTACAACATCGCCTGCCGGCAAAGACATCGTAGACATCCTGGAGTCAATCGACAAGCGATTGTCCAGTTTCGATGCGAGGCTGTCCCTGGTGGAGATTTTACACCGGGAATTTAAATCTCTGAGAGAATCCCTGGAATTCAGCCAGCAGCAGGTGGAAACGCTGCTGCCCGCTGACCCCAGTAGGCACCCCCATACTCCGCGACCTGCCAGGGAAAGGGGACCCAGGCCCATCCAGACCGGGGCCCAGTGCAGCAGCGCCGCCCGGCCCCACAGAGCCCGGGACAGTCCACCCAACCCCACCACAGAGAAAACTGCACCCACCCCACCATCCACTCATCTTCCAGACTACATAAGACAATAGACGCTATGGCTGAGATCTTCCTCCACCTCTCCTGTATCTCCCCCTCCTGCAGAGAGAGTTCCTGAAGAGAGGAAAGCTCCTGCAAGATGTGACAACCTCCCTCACCAGTTCAAGAGCTCCCCAGGTGGCTCGACGCACCGGCGGCACCCTGCGCCAGGGCTTGGCCCCCATGCACCCACCTGCCCACAACCCCGCCAGGGCCCCAGCCCAGAGACGGAGCGCCCTCAGAACCTCACGCCCATCCCGGACCCACCCAGGGGCAGCCAGGCTACCAGGTCAGTAACCCACGTCCGTCAGCACAGACCCTCCCCTAGCCCCGCTGCACGCAGCCACGAGGAAACCGTCACCTGAGAGCCAACAGAGCCCCTAATTGGACATGACCGCTACCCAGGGTTGAGCCCCCCAAGAAAGATGCCTCTGGGGAACCCCCCGATGCCCTAAGCCTGTCCCTACCCCCACACCAATCACAACAGTGAAGGCGGGACCAAACTATGACCCCCCACCCCCACTAGGTGATGGAGCTGATCAAAGGAGCCCAGAGCAATTGATCTGATGTGGTGGCAGAGGCTGTATCAAGACTAATGTAATCTAATAGATAATTTCTATATTGGTTAGAATTCAGATTATTTTTATTTTTCCAGTTCATGAGGACTGTTTTCTTGGCTATGCATAGGGCAGTGAAAACCATATGGGCTATATTCTTTTCTGAAGTGACATTATCTAAGCTGCCCAACAAACACACTAAGGGGGAAGTTGGAATGTTACATTTCAGACACTTTGATAAGTCTTCACATATCTCGTGCCAAAACTTCTGAACTGGTGGACAGAACCAAAGAGCGTGGATATACTTGTCTGGTGAATTGGTTTGGCAGTGTGAGCAGTTGTTGGTAGACGTAAAGCCCATCTTGAACATCCGATGACCTGTATAGTGCACTCTATGTAATATTTTGTATTGAATTAATTGAAGACTGGGATTTCTGATTAGATGAAAGGTTTTTAAGCAAGTCTGAGACCAGAAGTTTTGGTCTAAGTTAACTGATAAATCCGCTTCCCATTTTGCAATACGAAGTGATATTGAGTCATCTGTTTTAGAAAACATTCTGTATATTTTGGATAGTAATTTAGGGGTTTTAAGAGTAAGAAATTGAACCACACTTGGTGGTGTTTGTAGTTCAACTTGACCCGGTTTAAATTTCTTTTTTACTATGGATTTAATTTGTTGATATTCTAAAAATCTTTTCTTGTTGATCCCATATTGTGTAACTAGTCCGTCAAATGAAATAAATTCTGTTCCTTCTAGTATATGTTCTAAATATTTGATTCCTTTACCACTCCAATCTGAAAAGTTTATCATATTATTGTTTTGTAATATGTCAGGGTTGTTCCAGATAGGTGTACGTTTGCATGGGATTAATGAAGACTCCGTCAATTTTAGAAACTCCCACCATGCTATCAGAGAAGAGCTGATGTTGATGCTTTTAAAGCATTCATGTCGTTGGATGTTTGAGCTGATAAATGGTAGATCTAAAATCTCTAGATTATTGCAAAGTGCCTGTTCTACATCTAGCCAAGGTTCATCTAAGAGGGTATGTTTTAGCCATCCTGAGATAAACTGAAGCCTGTTGGCTAAGAAGTAGTGCTGAAAGTTAGGCAGTTCTAATCCTCCTTTATCCTTGGTCTTTTGTAGTGTTTTTAAGCTTATACGTGGGGGTTTATTTTTCCAAAGGAATTTGGACATACATGAATCTAGAGATCTGAACCAATCTTGTGGCGGTTTAGTTGGGATCACTGAGAATAAATAATTTATTTTTGGTAAGACCATCATTTTTATAGCGGCAACCCTTCCCATGAGTGATATGGGTAGACATTTCCACCTAACCAGATCACCTTCTACCTTCTTTAAAAGTGGGATATGGTTTAATTTAGTTAGATCTGCAAGCTTGGGAGAAACATTAATACCTAAATATTTTATATTTCCCGATTGCAGTGGTGTAGAAGAGGAATTATGGAGGGAGCAATTAATCGGTAGGACTGTAGATTTTGACCAGTTAATTGAGTAATCTGATATTCTTGCAAAAGAGTTTATCAATTCAATCACCCCAGAGATATTGGTTTGTGAATTTTGGAGAAAGAGTAACACATCATCTGCATAAAGGCTGATTTTATGTTCCACGTTCTTGCATTTTATGCCCTTAATTACTGAATTCTGTCTAATTGCTGCTGCTAGTGGTTCAATAAAAATTGCAAACAGTGAAGGGGAATGTGGGCATCCCTGCCTGGTGCCCCTCAAGAGACAGAAGCTGGAGGATGTCTGGTCATTTGTTCTGACACAAGCTGTTGGGGAATTATATAATATTTTTAACCAGTTTATGAAAGAGGATCCAAAACCAAATTTGTGTAAAGTTGCAAATAGAAATTTCCAGTTAACTCTGTCAAATGCTTTTTCTGCGTCTAAAGAGAATATTGTAGTTTCTAGGTTTTTACTGTATGAGTAGTCTATCAAATTAAGTAATCTACGTGTATTTGCTGATGAGTGCCTACCTTTTATGAAACCAGTTTGGTCAGGATGAATTAAGAGGGGGGTTATTTTCTCCAGTCTCTTTGAGAGAGCTTTGCAGATTATTTTAAGGTCTACATTTATAAGGGATATTGGACGATAGCTTGAGGGATATACAGGGTCTTTGCCTGGTTTTAGCAGGAGATTAATGTTTGCAGAATTCATATTTGATGGAAGTCTGCCCTTTTCTTTGATTTCCAACAACGTTCTGTAGAAAACTGGTGCTAGAATCGACCAGAATTCTTTGTAGAATTCTGCAGGAAAGCCATCTGGACCTGGAGCCTTATTATTGGGCATACTTATCAGGGCTTCCTGGAGTTCACCTGGTGTCAGTGGCGAATCCAGTGCCATTGCTTGAGTGTCTAATAATTTTGGAAGAGTTATGTTGTCCAAAAAATGATCAATTTCTTTTTTAGATGGGTTTATTTGTGGTGAATACAACGTTTTATAGAAATCCCTGAAAATGTTGTTTATTTGTATCGGTTCATATATTGTGTTCCCAGATGAATCTTGAACAGCACATATAGTTGTTTTTTCTTTATTTATTTTTAGCTGGTTTGCTAGAAATTGACCGGATTTATTACCATGTTCATAATTTTGTAAGCGTAGTCTTTGTACTAAGAATTTTGTTTTTTTATCAATTATCTCATTTAATTCTAGTTTTGTTTTGCATATTTTGTTCAATGTTTCCTGATCTTGGTGGGACGCGTAGGCTTCTTCTAGTAATTTGATGTTTTTTTCTAATTCCTGAATATTTTTGTTTTCTTTTATCTTTTTATGTGATGAGAAAGAAATTATTTTACCTCTCATCACAGCTTTCCCTGCTTCCCATAGAACAGAAGCTGATGTTTCGGGAGTGTCATTATAGTCTAAATATGAAGTCCACTCTTTTTTAAAATATTTAATAAAGTCTTCATCTTTAAGTAGTGATATATTAAATCTCCAGTTTTTTCTTGGCGTAGTATTATTCTTGTGCATTAGTGTTAAAGATACAGGACCATGATCGCTGACAGCTATAGCGTGAATCTCAGTGTCTGAAATGTCGCTCAGCAGTGAGCTGCTGACCAAAAAATAATCCAGACAAGAGTAAGAGTGATGGACATGTGAGAAAAAAGTATATTCCTTACTGGTGGGGTGAAGGGAGCGCCATGCATCGCAAAGACCAAAGTCGCTCATATACTGTTTGATTATATTTGTGGACTGCCAATTACGCTGAGTTCCTGCTGTATTGAGCCTATCCATGTCTTCATTTAGTCCAAGGTTGAGGTCGCCTCCAAGAACAAGTGTGCCATCTAAGTGTTCAGAGAGTGCACTGAAAAAACCGTGAAAGAATGAGGGATCATCAACATTTGGACCATATACACTTGCAATACATAGCTTTTTATCACGTATAGATAGTTTAATGATTAAGAATCTGCCCTCTGGATCTATAACTGTATCGAGTACTGTGAAATTAATATTTTTATGTATTAAAATTGCTACTCCCCTTTGTCTAGAATTATAACAAGCTGAGAACACATTAGGAAACTCAGGTGTTTAAAGTTCATTCGAACCTCTAAGAGGTCTGTGGGTCTCTTGTAAAAGGACAACATCTGCCTGTAGTTTTTTGAGTTGGTTAAATATTTTTAACCTCTTTTCTCTGGAGCCAGCTCCATTTATATTCCATGTAATGAACCTCAGTGTACCCATAGATGTTTGTGTATAACTAGGGATGTATGCTGTGTGCGTCGCTTAGACAGGTGGAGAGAATACGTCACTTGTTCATAAATAAAGAGAAGGAGAGAGAGAAAAAATGTGTGGCGAGATGCTCCCTGAGTCTGACTATGTGTTTGCATATTTACTAATATGAGTAGGCTTGGCTTAAGTGTGTGTATCCTAAACGACTGTGTATCCTAAACGACTGAGCCAAACGGGACAGGCAAAAAAAAAAAAAAAGTAGTCAATGTGCCAAAAGGGTGTGTTAAACGCTGATATCTGCTTATCTCACACTGAGCGAACATTTTGACACCGTCCTGAGCAAAACTAATCAGTGATAACAGTTTTAACAATAAACAGATAACAGTTTATTGAAGTAAAATACTTTTTCCTTCAATATATTTTCAACAACTTTTTCTTCTATGCATCATTACCAGCTGTCATCCCAACCAGTTTACATATTATGTAAAAGGTGAACAGAATTGTTTGTGCGCATTTGAAATATTTAAATGTGTGGGGTTTTTTGTTGAGGGGGGGGGGGTTAACACTTTTTTCTCTTTGGTTGTTATCTCAGCATTTTCATGTGAAAAAATGAAAGCATGAGGAAGCTAAGTGTCTCTCCACACAGGCCACACTGCAGCCAGTGTTGGGCAAGTTACTTTGAAAAAGTAAATAATTATAGTTACTGGTTACTTCTTCAAAAACTTAACTAAGTTAGTAACTGAGTTACAAGATTCTAAAAGTAATTAATTACTTGAAAAGTAAGTATTGCATTACTCTAAAAAAAAAACCATATAACCCTCTGGGGTCCAGGGTATAATTGGCCAGTTTTAACTACTTGTGATTTTCCCTCCACATTTCACCTTTAAAAACTATTTACTTTGCCTTGTTTGGTATCATTCTTTTCAGCACAACCTCACGTGTCTGAATTTACAGCTATGTTTTCATTTTAACATACTGTTTTAACACAATTGATCTAAAATCAGACAAAAAACATAAGGTCAGAGTAGAAAAAGTTAAATTTTTTTACTGTAACAACCACAAACATATTTAATGAATCATATTTCATAACTTTAAATGCAA
Organism: Diplotaxodon limnothrissa; assembly: GCF_057381915.1. NCBI lineage: Eukaryota > Metazoa > Chordata > Actinopteri > Cichliformes > Cichlidae > Diplotaxodon > Diplotaxodon limnothrissa. The sequence goes on along the minus strand of NC_140598.1, from coordinate 60,505,059 downwards.
ATATAAATTGTCATTTTTAAAATCCTATGCACGAGTTTTGCAAACAACAAAGTCATTTGCATCCGTTTACCTTTGACCTTGATTTTTTTTAAAATAACCATAACAATCAGCTGTTCTGCATTCAATAAGATGCCACACAAATTATTTGTGCCACTCCAAAAAAATAATTTCTGTCCACTATAAAGGAGAACATCACAGCCTGATACCTGCAGGTCTGACAGCAGCAGGTGTATCACTCCTGTTTCTACCTGGAGACAGCAGTCACCTCATTGTCCTGATACACAACACAAAACTATCCACAGCACTACACACTAACTACACAAGACAACACATTAACTACACACTCTAAACACACTAAACGTCATAAGCAGAGAGTGCTTGCTAGCGCTGTCCTTAGACAATAAACGTGACGAAACTATTGAGGAAAAAACGCTGTGCATATATTGTTTATCATTACTCTGGTTTTACGTGGCCTTTATATGCTAAATTATGGGTTTTATTCTTGTTTGTTTGTTTTCAGCACCACCAGAGGACTGTTTTTTATTTTCACAGTAATACATATGACCAACAGTTAAATTGTCAGTGATCGGCAGAGGCGTGAAGTAACAAAGTACAAGTGCATGTGACATTGTGTTTTTTCATGTTGTGAAACCTGCTGCAAAACAAACTGAGATAGACTAACTGTGTTATTTAAAGGTTGCATGAAAATGCTCTGCAGGTTATTACAGAATAAACAGGTTGGTTTGGTTTACTTAAAGCAAAAAACAATGTGTGACTGGTGCAATGGCTGTGGTTTCATGGTCAGCGTTAGCTTACATAAAGAGTAGTAGAATTTCAAGTTGATGATGATGGTGATGGTGGTATAGTGTCTAATTTTAGGACAATATAAACAGTGTGCTATCAGCATAGAAGATGAAAGGCAAAAAGCTGCAGGTTCACACTAAAGAACTAAAGACCTCCCTGTAACACACATCAGTGTTATATTGCTCAGCATGACACACACCCTCCGTTCAGTGGTACAAAGTCTTTCATTTACAACAACCTTTGGCCACAAACTCTGGGCTGCCTGCTTGGGTGTAACAGCCTAGAGGACACTGAGCTGGTTTCATGGTTCTTGAACCCTCCATCCGAATGGACGTTAACAATCTTCAGAACAAACCAGCCCATATCTATGGTAGTAACACCCATTATCCACTGTTGGGTTGGACAGAGGTAAAATAGCAGGAAAGTGAGTAAATGAATAGATAAAATAAAATGAAGAAATATGTCATTTTCCCTTAAGCTTTCGGAGTTCAAATATCTAAAAATGGATTCATGATTCCATCATATTAATCACATCTATGCTTGACCTGAAGGACATAATCAGAACTTATGAACCAAAGAAAGACTGTCATCATCTTTATTGTAGAGAGCAGGAGGTTATGACAGTTTCTACATGCATCAGATCTGATTCTTTTTCCCTTCAGGGCTTGGCAAAGGAAGCACCACAAAGCATCTTCACATAATACATTTATTTAAATTGCATACAAATGTATAATGTTTAAATTAAAGAATCATTGTCGTAAAACCAAAGAAATTCTTTGTTTACTACAACATTTTGCCAAAGTAAATGAAAGATGGTGATCACCCCACCGAGTATTTTTACTGTTCTTGATTCATCTAGCAAAGTCTTCTTCTTGTCCATGCAAATTTTCCCATTCTTTACAAGGCGCAAATTGATTTCATTCATTTCCTGAATTGGCGGGGACTCTTCTAATAACATCTCCAGTTTCACTTGACGTGTGTAGTCCTCTAACAGTTTATCAATTTCTCTTGTTACCATTTGGAAAATCTTTGTACTTCTTGCCTGAATGAGAAAATAAACATTTTAGCACAAATTATATAACTGCTGTTTTCTACACTTACATGAGTTTGAATTTTCTTTGGTGTGTATCAGATTACTAAATATATCCTGATGTTACTGGAGTTTTTTAGTTACTAGTTTTATGAATTAAAGACTTTCTCAGTCAACATGTGCATAACTTGGAGACTATCTGACCCACCTTCAGCCTTTCTTCAAAATTTACAGCTCTTTGTAGGGTTTCCTGGAATAGTTCCTGAAATTTTTCCCCAAAAAAACAGAGCACAGTGAGTTTGACAGTTGCTGAACATTTAAAACCACACCAAAGGAAGGGCATTCTTACACAGAAAGGGATCATTTATATGAAACTAATTAACAAAGGTTAAGGAAATATTAAATATACCAGTTGGCCCTTGTGGGTCAGTGAACTTGAGAGATCCAATAGTATCGTGATTGTTTCCTTTCTATATTTGTCTTCTGCCTATTGGGAAAAAAAGATAGCACATTAAAATTTACTATATTATTCTGCATTGTATACTCTGCATTTACTGTGCTTGCAAGACTTGCAGTATAGATAGTCCAGTGTAATATGCATTTATTAAGGTATATTTAAAGAGTTAATTCTTATCTTCTGCCCAAACACTCTACAAAGCCAACTTGGAGACGGAATGACCCACCTTCCATCTGTTTGCGTCTTTTATTCCTTGCTTGATCGCCTCAAGTATCTATACAAACCATTGCAAATAATGAAAAAATGACAGTTAATGAGCTTATGATGACTTAGACTGTATATGTACAGAAGTGTGTAATTGTTGTATCAAAAAAGGGAATTCAGGAAGACTGAATTCACCCGTTGTTCCTCGGAAGCTTGGGAACTTGCGACTGAAGCAAGACACAGCAGAGAGAAGATGAGAAATAAGCCTTTGGTGGCTATAGTTGGTCCCCTGATTCTGGAAAAGACTGCTGCTGCCATTGCTCTTAGAAGTGGAACAAGCTATATATATATATAGAGAGAGAGATTTTAGATATATCCACCAGCTTTTATTCACCAGCTTTCCATTTTTTTAAGTGATCATGCTTTCCAGGTTGATATAAATTTAATCTGTAAATGAATTCAATATAAATCATATAACTGTGCATGATTACGATTACTACACTTACCTGCTGAGTGAAGAAGAGCTGTTGTACCGTACGGGTGAAGAATGAAAACATAATGCTACAAAGGCTTTATATACGGTGTCACTCCAGCTCACACTATATCTCACGCTTGTGAAAAGCGCTTTCACTATTGTTTTTGTCAAAGTTGTGTTTGTCTAGTCCTGTTGATAGAAGCCCAACGGTTACTGTTGTGAAATAACATCATATAAAAACAGGTTTTTCTAGTTGAAGCCTTTCCCGTAACCTAGGTTGGAAATGCATAATAAGTATCATAAATGGATTGTAAATTACTTAATTACTTTTTAGTAGTGTTTAATAAGTAATACTAAAGTTACTATTTATATTTTCTTATTTTATAGGGTTTATTTAACTAAAAAATTAAACTTTTATGAGTTCATCTGGTTCAGTCAGGTTAATATTGTGAATTAAGTTATTTTAAAGTAACTACACAGAGGAGTTTTATGACCAACACCTGATAATTTTCCTCACTTTTACTTTTAAAGCAAACAGTTTCATCCACATTAAAGACCTTTATCAAATTACATCACCATTTGAAACAAACACCTTTCTATTTAGGAATATATTGGTTCGTGGATAGTATATTACAAATACACACTCATGTATAACTAATACACATAAAAACAATTGCCCAGTCATAGCAATAATATGTACAAAAAGCAGATTTGACAAGTTTAGGATTTTTTTTAATTATATTACTATCTCTTCACCATGTTTCTGTAAGCAGTAGGCATAGTAAAAGAAAAGAAAAGAAAAGAAAAGTATACTACACAGAGCGATTACTATGATCTAAAAATAATTTAGGGCTAGCCATCATTACAATATTGAAGATCCATAATAACCAACAGAAGATACAAAATGAAAGAGAACACAGTAAGATAACAATATGTGAATATAAATTATTAAGAGCTATGAACGCCACACACACTTGTCAGGTACTTTTTCCAAGTTTGGTTATAATAATACCTGGAGTACCAATATAGCATTTTGCATATTATACTATTCCAATGTGAACAGTATAGATAGCATATTTCTTAAACAACCAATCTTTTCATGTCTAATGATGAGATCCAACGATGAGTTTTATAAACTTGAGGGTAGAATGATGAAGAAAACTATTTTCAAGAGTGTAGGCAAACCCATGCCAGTACCCTCCATAATGTCTGGGACAAAGACATCACAAAAATCCAAAGTAAAGACAAAATAGCTTCAACTATTTGCAAAACATGGGAATCATATTTGTCTTTTACTCAAATATTAAGGAATGCACCCTGTCAACATGTGATGCCAGTATTGCTGACAGCATCCCTGTGTTAAGAGAACAACATAAACTTACAAAACATAAAGTTTTCTATGTGTTCGATAATAGTTTTAGATCTTTAAGAACATTGAAATAATGAGGTTCAGGAAAGAAAACAATTCCCAGTTCAGGAACAGTAAAAACAAAACAAATAAATGCCTCATCCAGCTCTTTAATCAAAATAGTAATAACAATGATGCCAAACTCTAAATCATATCTATCATTTATTTTAAAGAAGTTAGAAACATTTATAGTTCATTCCATTGAGTTTTAGGATCTCCATCTTTTTTTTCACTTTCTTTTTCACCCATTTTTAACAAGTCATCTTCCTTTCTTTTGAACAGGATCTTGGATTTCTCAAGGAAGTGAATCAAGTTATTTACTAAATCCACCAGTGGTGGAAAATGCTCTGAAAATGATGATGTCTTCATTAGTTCCTGGGTAAATTGAAGATACTGTAGTTTTTCATCAGCTTCTCTTGAGACTGCCTTGATTTTCTGTAATTTGCAAAAGTAGAATGCATCAGTTGCTAAAGAACTGCATATTAACAACTGTAAGTGAAGAAAAAACATCCAGACTTTGATAAGTTTATAGTGACTTATAGTGTTACATTCAAATATTCCTCAGTTGTCTGTGAATTTGACGCATAGACCAGGGACAGCAGCAATAAGATGATTACAGCTTTGGTGTTTCTGACACCAGTCAGTCCTCTGCTTTTGGAGACGCCTGCTGCTGCCGCCATCACTGGTGAAATAAAAACTTCTGGAGAGAAAATGACAGAAAATAAATGAAATGAATAAATGAAGAATTAAATGTATGCTTCCTGTTGTTATGTTATTATTATATATTGTATAAAACATATTAACTATAAACCATCTTATGGTATAGTTTTGGCTGATCTTACCTGGCTGGTGAAAGGAGAAAGAGCTGTTGCACTATACAGGTGTAGACTGAAAACACAATGGACTCACACGTTACAGATACTTTAAGTGCTCTTTCACTTTCATGTAATATGATCCACTTTATGGAAATTAAGGCCCATCAGTTCTGACTTTTAAACAGTCAAAGGATATTCCACATACGTCACCTTTAACAACAGCCACGACAGAAGCGTGGCAGAAAAAGGATAAGAATGTGGTTAAGCATGTAACTCAGCATCATTTCAAGAAAAAACTATCGACCGTTTGTGTACATGAACAGGAAAATCTAGATGGCTTTCCTGGGATTATTTTACAAACTGCCCTGAGACTGGGTTTGTTTAACACATGAGCTACTTATAAAGACAAAGAACTGTGTTTTTAGACATTAAAACAGAATATACAAATGAACGGAAAGCGAACGTAATCCAATGTTAGAGCCAGCATCACTTTTGTTAAAAATGAGACCAGTTCATAAAACCAGTTCTCCAATGATTAAACTTTTTGGTTTTCGTTTAGTATTCATCACATCATTCTCATATAATCAATAGTATATCTCAACACTAAAATCGACATTACATATATTGAGCAACATAAGCATGAAGCAATATACTTATAACCTGGTAACAGTGTTCATAATTTGATGCAAACACTAAAAACAAAAGTATAAGAAGTACAATTCAGACCCTTTCAGACCTTTATTTGCAGTGTGCTTTTTACATCCATTTGTTTCATTGTTTCTAAAATATGTCATCCTTTGATATTGATTGTATGTATTATAGGGTTACACATGGCCAATTTCATCAGCGAGCCACAGTCATCCTTCCTTGTGAATTTCACAGTTTGTAAAAATAGGCATTTATAACAAATCATCAGTATTACTAATTTTACTTGACAAACAAAATATACGTGTTTGGTGGTTGATGTTTCCAAATAAATCACAGATTTGGACTAGAATATTCCTGTGCTTTTAGTTCAGCAGCATTGAAGGGGACTTGACCAGATAGCTCATTGTATCCTCATCACATTATTGAGGTATAACCAGAAAACATAGCCTGGCCCTTTTATTTCAGAATGGCAAGGAAAGAAAGGATATATAAAATATAGTGTGTATAATCTAGTTAGCCAAAAACAGTGTAAGAGCTGTTTGGTTACAGAATTTAGATTTTTGGCAGTGAGCAAACACTGGATACCAATCAGCCACAGTTCTTGTACTTTCTTCTGAATTTTAAAAATAAAAATTGCAAAAAAAAAAGAAAAAAAGGCAATGATAACAGTTTTATTAAGTTTTTATTCACATTAAAGTGTTTCTTCATATAAATCATTAATAATTGTCAATTACTTCACATGCAAAATCCCCATGATCAGTGGCTTGTACTTGCATTACAACTTTTTTTTAATGAAAATAATGAAAAAGAGAAATTTGAAAAGTTATTTTTTCAGGTCAAACGTAAGTTTACAGTTAGATTTACTCAGCAATTTAAAATATCACTGGGACTCATAAGGGAAAAACATCAAACTGAAACTGCATGGTATAAAAGAGAAGTTTTACAAACACAATACAAAGAGTATTAGAGACATATGCAGACTAATGTGTTACAATTCATCTTTATGTTTCTCTACGTGTGTAAGCCGCTCCATCACAACATTTAGTTTTTCTTTATAGTCCTTGATTTCTCCAGCTGTCATCTCAAGGTGTTTGTCTATGTACTTCTTGGTGGCTTTCAGGAATGTTTTCACGTCATCAATTAAATCCAGCAGTGGTGAATAATGTTCACTTGTTGTATTTAGAAATTCATAGAAAATGTCCAGTAAGCGCATATAATCATCATAGAATAGTGGAATATAGAATATGTCTAATTTGAGATTATCCTGGAGGAGAAAATACAGTAAAACAAATGTGTAAAAATACTTTTATATTCTTTTTTCGGCTTTGGTTGTTTAATAAATTTATAAATATTTATATTAGCAGTGATAGATATTTCACATTACTCATTCACGCTAACAACATGGACAGAGACAGACTCACCTTCCTTGTCACTGCTGCTTGTTGTAATTTCTGAATGTTTTCTTTCAGTTCTTCCTGCAAATCCAGATAGAGAATGTCCTCAAGCAGCCATGTGAAACATGTGTGCCAAAGGCAAACTGGTAAAAGTAAAACTACAACTGGTGTGTGTGTATATATATATATATATATATATATATATATCACAATCATTTTACCAGTTGGTCCTTCTTTATCAGTGAACTTGAAAGGTTGACCAGAACCAACAGGGTGAAAATGATGAATAAACCCCTGATGGTTGTGACACCAGTCACTCCTTTGCTTCTGGATAAATTCACAGTTGTCATCACTCTTCTGAAGAAAACAGAGCATGAAGTAAATTTAAACATTTAAGTAAGAAAATTGCAAGTTTTAATTTGAGTGAAAATTGTATAAAAATACCTGCAATATCCTCTTATAGTACAGTGTTATAGTTTGTTTTTTTTAACTTGCTACAGGAGAACTGATGAATGATAATATGAAGGGCTCACGCCACAAAATGCTTTATATTCTTCAGTGTCCCCTCCCCCATGACACAGCTTACCTGTGCGTGACTTGGCTTGTCTGTGGGTGTGTCTGTGTGCCTCTGATTTCTAGAAATGGCAATATTCACTTTTGTTTTACAGTAAAACACAAACTTCATTTATGATAAAAAACAAAATAAGTTCAATTCAATTCAATTTTATTTATATAGCACCAAATCACAAAAACTGTCGCCTCAAGGTGCTTTATATTGTAAGGTAGACCATATGACCTCCTATGAGCAAGCACTTTGGCGACAGTGATAAGGAAAAACTCCCTTTTAACAGGAAGAAACCTCTGGCAGAACCAGGCTCAGGGAGGGGCGGGGCCATCTGCTGCAACTGGTTCAGGAGAGAGAAGGAAGACAGGATAAAAGACCGGCTGTGGAAGAGCGACAGACATTAATAACAAGTATGATTTTATGCAGAGAGGTCTATTAACACATAGTGAGTGTTTGAGCTGTCACATTGTGACAAACAGAAAATTGTGCCATTGTAATTGTTAGCCACATGATGTATATTTTGAATTTCACCGGATTGACAAAAGGTTGCGTTCTCAACCGATTGAAACTAGTTGACATTGAGTTTTAAAACAGCATTTTAACCAAATCTTTTTTTTGTTTAGTTTTTTTGTTTTTTTATCATTTGCCTATTTACACTACGTTTAGCACATGCCATGCCATTATTTACCTTGAATTCTTAATAGAACGGTTCACATTCCTTTAATCTGTTTTGTTTAATTTTTTTATAAGCACAGTGGGTTTTTCAACGTTTTCATTTTAACACTAACCATAGTCGTGCTTTCCTGTTTACTGTGAGTTTCTTGTCTTGTCTTGTCAACTATTTTGCCGATGACACCTAGTTATATCTCTTATATCTATATTCCTCCCTCGCACCTTTTTCTCTTACAGAATACCTACCTCAATTAAAATGCTGGTTCACCTCTAATTTTCTGAAGCTTAATTAGGATAAAACTGAAATCATCCTTAGTGGCACTAAATCCTACCTACTGAAGGCAAATCATTTCTCACTCACCATCCATAACTCCACAGTTTTCCCTTTACCTCAGGTTAAGAGCCTTGGTGTCATCCTAGACAGTTCACTATCCTATAAAATCTCAGATCAATAATCTCACCCGTTCTGCCTATTTCCCTCTACGCAACATTAACCGATTACATCCTTCTCTTTCTACCCCATCTACGTCCATTCATGTCCATAGTCTCGTTACCTCTTGTATTGACTATTGTACTTCTCTCTTGCATGGTCTCCCCCAAAAATCCCTCCATAAGCTTCAACTGGTTCAAAATTCTGCTGCCCGCATTATTACCAGAACCACCTCCCATCAGCACATCACCCCTGTTCTTCAGGAACTTCACTGGCTCCCTGTGAATTTCCCGATAGTGTACAAACTTCTTCTGCTCACCTTCAAGACCTTTCATAACCTCGCTCCTCCTTACCTTTCTGACCTGTTAAGCACTATCTCTTCTGCCCACTAACTTCGATCCTCTTCTTCTATCCAGCTTGCTGTGCCTTCTTTCCACCTCACCAACATGTGAAGCAGAGCTTTTAGCTGCTCTGCTCCCAGCTTTTGTTTTTTTATTTTTCTTTGTTGTCATTGTTCCATCATGTATTTTATTCTATTGTTAAGTGTCCTTGGGTTTATTGAAAGGAACTTTCCAATACAAGAAATTATTATTATCATTATTATTTTTGTTAGTATTTAAACATTGGATTTGCCCCGTCCTTATTTTGATGGCCATCTTTCATGATTTTGTTTGACTTTGATTGTCTTGAGTGTCTACATTTGTAACCATTTCCTCCATTGATCAGTGGTCTTTGATCAATGGTTGTTGATCAATGAGTATGACTGATTTTGAAAGCAATGTGCAAGTCAGGCGTTAATGATTATTAAACTAGTATAGTGCTGATAACTACAACTACTAAAAATAAATAATGCTTTAGTTTAGTAAAGTTTACATTGTTCCTCACACCCAGAGGCACTCACACCATTAGTGTCAAATTTTCACTGTTCTGCATCTTGTATTAAGAAAGTTAAAGATAATAAAAATCTTGGCTTTTGGATATATGACAAACTTCAAACATCATCGTGTGTAAGTTGAATGTGTCTAATGTTTGTTAGTTTCTTATGGTTTGGCGTCCTCTTGTGATCTCAGTCAGTATTCTGTGATCTTTGTTTATCTGACTACTTCAATACAAGCACTCAGTTAGAGGTGCAGTTTTTACGCTAGTCTTGGTCCATGAATGCATGTAGGCTTGCATGCTATGTTACAACCTTGTAAGGCATGGACAGACCAACTCAGTTTTGCTGTTGACTTACAGAGTACACATCTTTAGTCAGGCCATTTTACCAGAATTACACTAGAACTGGAGCCCCAAAAGCACACAGGCTAAGGCTAAGTACAGATTTACAGTTTTTATTAACAAAACTAAATGAGTCAGTTTATCAAATGTGTCCCTATGAGCAAAGGTAGAGGATTAATCAGTGAAGTGGTGAGTGGTTGGGAAAATTCCTTTCAGGTATCAAGTTGAACAGGTGAGGGAATCTGAGGTAGAATTTTCCTTTTCCAAGGTATGAATCAAGAGGAGACAGTGAGGACGTAACAGCTGGAACACCGAGGGTTTTCTAAGACAGAGGACAGGAGAGGAACAGGTGTAGGAATCATTTAACTGGAGTGAAGACCTTGATTTGCTACTAGCTGTGGAAATAGTCTGTATGATTATCTGTACGCTCTGGCAATGTGTCAGTCTGACTGTAGAAACAGTCATAAAGTTTGTATCTGTCTTGTGTGAAACTTGTATGAAAAGCATACAACAGTGAAAACAGATATAAGATCCCTTGAAAAATTATATAAATGAAACTTGTTTGTTTTGGATACTTACAAAAACAATATATGAAAGTAATGAGAAAGTGGCCACTTTCATGAGTAAATCATAAAAAGCCTTATATGATTCACTATATGAAGTAGGCCACATCTTATGCAAGTCTTTTATAAGTTTTTACTATTTCTTTTCCATATGGGTAAATACACAGAGGGTAATGATCTGATCAAAGGCAGGGATGTTGGGAACCTATCAGGAACAGAAACAGGACCTCAAATGCAGCCAAACCTGCTGTAATGAACCGCTGGTCTGTACCATAAATTATCATTACGGGGGAGCTTTGTGCACAGTAGCATTAATGACGGATGCACTCAGTAAACTGTATAGAGCAGTCTGTCATGCACAGGAATAAGCTGTATAAAGTCCATGTAAGTTGCAATAATATTTTAATCAATTTCAGTGTTAAGTTTGTTTCTAACATAAGGTATGTTACTGCATTTGTATCATGAGATACGTGAAAACTTTCTCGTTCTGTATTTATGTTACATGCATCCATGTGCTATTTTTTAACTTAGACATGTGTGTCGCGCAAGCTAGCAGCGCCCCATGAGAAACGGGACGAATGTTTACGTGTTCACGGGAGTTTGCACCCTTGGCAAGTGGACTGAGGTATGTGATGCAATGTGATCTGATGTTATATTTTATCCAGCTGAACTGTGAAACACATTGACACTTTTAAACAGCCTTTATTTCGTTTTATTTAAGCAGTGACTGTAAATCTCAGAATTACTTGTTTTGTTTTGTTTTAATATACCTGATCGAATTGAAGCGCATTTGTTAATATTGCTTATTGCTAAGGTTCAAGGGGACTGTACAGGCATCAATTTTTTCTTATTTTATAGTTTTCACGGTGCTCAACGATGTCCAGAGAATGAGCCGTGTTTGGTGAGGAAATAAATGGCTGCACCCGTTAGAGACTCTTCTATTGTTCTTGATGCCAAGGGCTGCTACACCTGTCATTCACAGCCACACTCACACCAGATGGAAACGAGTGGAGGAGAGCAAAAGAAACAAGCACTCACACAATGAGAGTTGCCAAGGCCATAAATCCTCACCTTTGTGAATCTTGTTTTCTTGTAAATAGTTTGTTTACAGGAAAATGAAACAAGCAATAAGTAAAGTTTCTCATGAAATGAAAGAATGCAACACACAGGATGTGTGATACCCATTATGCCACTTTTTACACTGACAGTGACACACTCAACACACACACACACACACACACACACAAACAGTTGCAAAATGGGAGGTGTAACCACAAGCATGTATAAAAGAACTTTGTGATGTGCCGTATTTTCATTTCTTCATTCATCAGCTTCTTTTGACATCACAGGTAAGTAAATCACTGTAACATGGTTTATACAGACTTCACATTTTTTTTAATATAGAAATTAAAATGTTTCAGATTGATTAGTAATTTGAGTTTTTCAGTTGTGATTCTTTGTGAATCCTTAAAGTTGCACTTTTTTGAATGATAACTCCACTGGATAATGAAGACAGTCAGCTGCAGTTTGTAAACCTTCCATTCAAATTTTAACGCTGTACAACAGACAGAGTTACTAAGAAGAGCAATGGCATCAGTGACTGTTTGCAGCACCACCAAAGGCTTGTTCCTCATGTTCACCCTGCTGTCTCTGGTTTGCCTTTCAAGTGCACTGATAGACAAGGACCAGCTGGTAAATTGTTTTTTCTTAAGCTTCAGTAATTTTGCGAGTCACCACAAACAAAGTTGCTGGTGTAATTTAAATTATTTTAATAACTGTATATGCTGGATTTTCAGAAACAATTGAAAGTAAACTATCAGAACATAAAACAAGAGACGGACAGACTGAAGGTCAGTACATGTTCAGAGAACTGCGGACATATATGACCAAATATAACGTTACAACATAGTAAACTGCCTTTATGTAATATGAAACTATTACATTTTATCCCATCAGGCTGAGCGTGAGAAAGAGGTGAACTTCGGTTCTGAACTGTTGAGTGAATACTTGAGCCTTATGGACCCGTTGATCGCACTGATGAAGAAATCTGCAAAAGTTTTACCTGATGGTTTTCCTCAAGTTGATACATTTATGGAGAACATTAAGAATTTCGTCAAGGAAAGTAAGGCTAACATTGACAGGGGCAATGAGGAGTTGGGTGAGAAAATAGAGGAAAGTGAAATGAAACTGGGACAACTGAAAAGAATTATTGAAGTCCTCGAGGAAGAGCAAGCTGAATTGTAAATTCCATGTCAGTCATTTGATCTTTCTCTAATAATGCATCTTTTGTATCTGTGGTTAGTTTCTATTTCATATAGTACAGCTTCTCTTAACTTCAGTTTAACTTTTTTTAGAGCTGTCATTCTTCTTTACTGTCTGATATAAAAAAAAAAACAACATTTCACTATCAGCTACCATTGTGCGCAGACTCATATGTGCTGATGGCAACTTTTAAGAATACATTTCCAGAAGTTACTTATTTTTCTGCCATTACTTAAATATAGAAGTGGAAACAATGTTTATGTAAACTGCAAACTGCCACACAATAAAGACATTTACCTACTACTGTTATTGTTTCTATTCTTCAGCAATAAGATGACAGATTAATAACCTGCTCACATTCTTGTGAAATGCAAGTATGCCCTCACCAGAAAGTTTATGCTCATGTTTATCATATAAATGATATTATTATTATTATTATTATTATTATTATTATTATTATTATTATTATTATTATTATTATTATTATTATTATTATTATTATTATTATTCTTGTTGTGAATGTTTTCATCATTTATTTATTCATTTATTTTTTATGGTAATTTGCAGCATTCATATTTTTGCATTGAATTGGGCTAACCACATCTGCGTGTCAATAGCACAGACATCTTTATTATGAAAGCCATAATACTGGCGTTATTTGTCCATGATGTACATTCATAAGCATCATGTTCCATCTATATTTATACACAGCAAAATCTCCAGTTTTAAATTAACACTAGAGAGTGTCTATATGGGTCCACTGGAAAATAACTCAAAATGTTAGAAATATTCCAGTGTTAGAAAACCAGTACTGCTCAGTGTTAGCCATTGTTAATCTTCAAAACTGACTGGGTTACTTTTAAACATATAACACTGTCAAAAGTGTTAATTTAACACTCAACAGTGTTGTATTTAACACTCAGAGGTGTGGACCCATATAGACACTCTCTAGTGTTAATTTAACACTGGAGATTTTACTGTGTACCTTTACTGGTTTCCTGTATTAATGGCTTTTATACATTTCACGTATTTGTGTAGCCAGACTTTACTCTCAGTAGTAGCATCATTAGCGGATCACGCAGAGCTCAGGCTTGCTTTCCTGAGTGTAACCCAGGGTTATTTTATTGGCAATGGTATTTTATTTTTATTTTATTTTAAATGTTACTGTGTGTTGAGTGTTGAGTTTACCAATGTACCGTGAACGCACCGCAGCGCTGATAATGAGAAGTCCCTGCTCAGGGTGAGATGATTTTTTACTTCATTGCATCTGTCTGCACGGAGCAAGATGCACAAGCTGTTGTAGAATTTTCAGTACTGTAACATGTTGAGCCACACTATTTACTATAAAGTCATTGGTTAAAGCTAAGAAATAGCTCTAGTTGCATCTTTAGCAGGCCAGTGAAAGATCTGGAGAAAATAAGAGCTTTGTTAGATACAGATAAATAGATTACATTACTTCGTTATTCTTTAAACCAGATGAAGAGATCTTTTATCTAGTTTTGTATTTCTCCATAATGTGTAATTTATATTGACCCTAAAATATTAAAGAAAAAAACTCAGTGGCAGTGTTTTCCCTTTTAACAGGAAGAACCCTCCAGCAGAGTCTTGCTCAGGGACAGGCAGCAATCTCCTGCAAGATGTTAGGGGTGAGGAGAAAAAGAAAAGAGCAGAGGATAAAAGACCCTATGGGAAAGAGCCAGAGTTCAATAATAGCAACTAATGATTCAATGCACAGGTGGGTTTTTTTATGGTGGTAATGTGTTATGAGGTCTTTAATATAAGATGAGACCTGTTTATTCAAGACCTTGTATGTGAGGAGAATGACTCTAAATTTTAGAGATATTAGAGGTTTCTGATGGTCCTCAGGTCCAGTCAGTGATGAGTTTGATTATATGCAGGTTTGACAGCGAAGGTAGAAACCAGAGACCCCACAAGTAGACAGAACTCTTAACCCTGCTCATCTTAAACACAGGAGAAAAGTGAGTTGCAACACAAAAAAATATTGTCACAACAAATCACGCTGACAGCTTTCACCTTTAAAATGGTATGTAAATAGTTTACATAGATTTGAGTTATTTCATTCCAGTACCTGAAGTTTGGGATTATAGAAGAAAAATAAAATTATTGATTCTATTGAAAGTGATGCAGATTTTGTGTGTTGATGATTTAAAAGCAGGCCTGCAAGATTGGAAATAAAAGCGCTATAAAATACTTTAATTGAGAGCAAATATAAGGTGAGCTTCTCTAGATTACAACGGGCTTCTGAGGAAATTCACCTACCTAGGACGCTGACCATATCAGATGGTAAGTCCTGTGTTTAAAAGGATTCAATCCATTTCAAAAGCAACAAGAATTGTTTTTATTTTTGGAATGATGTAATATTGCTGTCAGTGGATATTTAAATTCATGCGCGGTTTTCCACTATCAGCAATGATTGGTACGATTGCATGTGACTGGATAAATGCATGTGATTGGACTGTGGCTGGACTGATGATGTGGACTAAGTGTGACTGACTTGAAATTGAGATGACGGTAACTATTTTAGGATTAATCAATGCTAATGCCTAATAAACCCTAAACAGTGAAAAAAGGGTGGATGTGTGTGTTTTTGTTTGCTTGTTTTTGCAGGAGCAGGAGGATGACAGAGACCAGAGGAGGGGGAGACTGGAGGTCCACATGAGTGTGGGCGGGCCTTGCAGACCTAACCCTTTAGATAGCACTTTTCTGTGTTACTGATTTTGTGTGGAGAAAACTGTGTTTTCCTGGCTGCTTGTTGGTTACAGTAACACACTGTATTGTTGGCAAATGTTAAATGCTGCAGGAGGAAAATGTGTATTCAATGTGAAACACATACTGTGTTAAAATCAGTATCACTCCTTTCACAGACAAGGAGGGTTGACCACATGATTTACAGCAACACCTCTGGAATCTGTTGATCCAGGCCCGACCTGCCAGGACAAACCGCTGGCTAATGTTTTTTTTCCCTCTCTAAGGGTTCTGGCATCACACAGGCAGACATGAGTGAAATGAAGACGGTTGTGCAGTGATTACAGAACATCTTAGTGTGGGGCTCATTATCATATCATTATTCATTTTAAGGTGTTGAGCTCAAAGTGTGAAAACAAGTGAGTGACATTACTTAAGATAAGTTACTGGTTACAGTAGTTTTAATTAAACACATGGGATGATCCATGGTTTGGGCAAATTATGGTAACAGTAGTGTTTTAATGATTTGGGGAAATAAACTGCATATGGCACACTTTTGTCTGTGGTGTTGGATGCTTTATTACGCTTATAACCTACAGTCTTTATCTATCATAAAAATTTGCTTCACGATCTGAAACACGTAAGTGTGGCAAATATGCAAATAGCTAAGAAATCAGGATGGGCTAAATCGTTTCTTACTGCACTTCTGTTAGGCGACTGAATAAAAACACAAAGTCAGCAGTCTGGCTATGAATGTCTTTAATGTTTCCCAGATCAGAATCACAGCATACAGTGTATAATAACTTCTAAAGTAAACAGAAATATCATCACCTCATTTATTTATATAATTTTACTTTACTTTTTTTAATAATCATCTTTTTTTTATTCCATTATTTAACATTTTTCTTCATCTCAAGTCTCGAGTTTCTGAGTTCAACAAAGAAAGTAGAAACAAGACAACAGGTGCAGATTTGCAATGGACACCAAGCTGAGGGTTTCTCTGTGGGTGTCACTGTCTCTGTGCACGTTTGACACTGTGGACGTGACACAGGATCATCCAATCATGAAGTCTTGCTTTGCTGACAGTTTTTGAGTGTTGAAATAAAATAAATCCAGCAGTTATACCACAGAAAGGACAAAGTGTGGCTCTAACAGCTGTTGAACACACACAGACTGTGATGTTCTCCACACGTCACCCATCGCTCTGCACTTTTCCAGCATCCAACTGTTTTTCTGCTACATAACATCACTGCAGGAGAAAAACAACGGACAGACAGACAGACAGCACAGTGTGACACGAGCAGGTCAGACCACCTGTGTGATCTCATGAGTCTGTGAGGATATGAGGCATCTTATGGTATCAAAGCCCTGGAGTCTGTCAAACATGGCTACATGTAAACACTGCTACATGTTAGGTGAGCTAACATTTAACTGACTGCACTTTTTTCTGTCTCAGTTTAGGTCATTTATGTCCTTACTGCGAATCACTGAAAGGCAAAGCTGGCTTTTATCGCTCTGATGTTACGCACATCATGCAGCACAGATTCATCTCTGATCACAAGACTCATATTTCAAAATAAAAGCGAGCTAAGGCTTGAAAAGAGGACGACGATTTTATGACAATCGCAGAGAAAAGAGCAACGAAAGGATTTAAAACTTGATGAAAATGTTTTTTCTCACTGAAAACTAGCAAATTCTAATAAACAGCATGACTGGCCCTCTGCTGTGAGGGGGCTTCAGTGGAGATGACTTCTGCTACAGCGACCTTCCTGCTACAGGATGGTCACATGATAACGATCAACGTTATGACAAAAATAAAATAAATGTTGAAAAAACAAAGACAAAACTGATCGGTGGTAAGGATGAACTCATTTGAAACCTCAAGCTAACGGCCATTTTTTTCTTCTCATTACAAACTGCACCTGTTGTCTTTTGTCATCACAAAATAAGCATATCATTCATTCACTCCAAAAAACAAACAAACAAAACATAAAATAAGATAAGATAAGATAGAACTTTATTAATCCCTCGGGTGGGTTCCTCTGGGAAATTCGGTTTCCAAAAAAGCACAGCACCGACAGAAGTTACAGTTACAGAATGTTATATATATATATATATATATATATGCACACACACACACACACACACACACACACACACACACACACACACATAAATACAGAGACAAATATAAATAAAATATACAAAGGGGATAAATAGAATAAATAGGAATAAAAATAAAAATACAAGTGAATTGCACATTTCAAGTATTGAGGTCTATTGCACCATTGACTATTTACAAAAGTATTGCACAAAGGTATTGTACAGTGAGGTGAAGAGGCACTACAGCTTAGTTGTTCCCCCCTCCTTTGTCCTCCTTTGTCCTCCTGTTTCCCCTCCCTCTCCCCTCCAGAGAGGAGTTAAACAGTTTGATGGCGTGTGGGACAAAGGAGTTTTTAAGTCTGTTGGTTCTTGTCAGAGGGCCCGGTGGCGCCAGTGTCCGGCAGCCTCGCCTCTGTCAGTGCGCCCCAGGGTGGCTGTGGCTACAATGTAGCTTGCCATCACCAGTGTGTGAATGTGTGTGTGAATGGGTGGATGACTGGATATGTAAAGCGCTTTGGGGTCCTTAGGGACTAGTAAAGCGCTATATAAATACAGGCCATTTACCATTTACCATTTGTCTTTGAGAGAAGCAACCTGTCACTGAACAGACTCTTCTGGTTGTTAATGGCCGTGTGCAGAGGATGCCCAGCATTGTTCATAATGTCCAGCAGTTTCTTTAATGTCCTTTTCTCTGCCACTGTCACCAGAGTGTCCAGCTTCATGCCGACCACAGAGCCCGCCTTCCTGATCAGTTTCTCCAGCCTGGATGAGTCCTTCTTTGCTGTGCTGCTCCCCCAGCACACCACAGCATAGAAAAGTACTCCAGCAACCACCGACTGGTAAAACATCCTCAGGAGCTTCCTGCAGATGTTAAAAGACCTCAGCCTCCTGAGGAAGTACAGTCGGCTTTGGGCTTTTTTATACAGGTGCTCTGTGTTGCATGACCAGTCCAGTTTATTGTCCACCCACAGCCCGAGGTACTTGTACTTATTGACCACCTCCACCTCCTCCCCCTCTATCTGAACCGGCAGTGGACCTTCTCTGGACCTCCCGAAGTCCACAACCAGTTCCTTAGTCTTTGAGGTGTTGAGTTGCAGGTGGTTTGTGTGACTCCATGCGACAAAGTTCCTCACCAGACTTCTGTACTCCTCTTCCTGATCATCCCAGATACACCCCATGATGGCTGTGTCATCTGCAAACTTCTGAATATGGCATAATTCAGAGTTGTAGAGAAGTCAGAGGTGTACAGGGTGAAGAGAAGAGGGGACAGCACAGTTCCCTGTGGTGCTCCTGTGCTGCTGACCACTGTGTCAGACGTGATGTCCTTCAGCCTGGCGTACTGTGGTCTGTCGGTGAGGTAGTCGGAGATCCAAGCCACCAGGCAGGGGTCCACCTCCATCCTGTTCAGTTTTTCCTGAAGCATACAGGGCCGGATGTATAAATAAACAAGAAACTTAATATTTACAAATATTTTGTCTGTTTTTTTTTTCTTACACTTAAAAATGTACAGTTCTGATCTTCCAGATGTTTCGTCTCCATCCGTCTCCCAGTTTGGTATTTTCTTCTCTGTCCAGTGACCTCAGAGTGAGCGCTGAATGTGCCACAATGGCGCCCTCTAGTGTTAGCTTATAAAACCGACAAGGAGAAAGAACAGAGCCGAATGAAAGGACTCGTTTGTGTTCTCTCCTCTGCTGTAGCTGTGTGGTGCTGAGGTTAACTACACAACCCCTCGCCGCCTCCTTATACACAGGAGTGAGTACAAAAGGGTTCGTACGGACGCATCAGCCGGCCGTCCTTCTGCTCGACACTGTTAGCTGAAAGATGATCGGATCATCCTCTGTCCTGTATTTAAGGCTGAGAGTCTTTGTCCAGTCTCTTTTCCACAGCTACTGTCCACAGCACTGATCCACCTGCAGCACAGCCCCAGTCAGTTGTTTTATGATTTACATTGTGCACGTTTCCCTTCCAGTGAGCTTACAAAACCTCTGACAGGAGAAGTCAGGCATGTGTTTCCCCCACCTCCCCTTTTAGGCAGTAATAAAATAGAAAACAAACAATCAAACAGGCTAAAGCTAGAGCACAAGCAAAGACAGCACCGGTGACTAAGTTCTCCCATACTGGACGTACGCTACCACGTGGGCTCAAACAGCAGCACATCAGCTCAGTTTACATACTGTTGACATCTTCATCAGAGGATCAGCAGGGAGCGCTGCTGAGCTGCAGTCGTCTCCACCAGAGTGACGGAGCAGGAATCACAAACAGCACAAACCCACCGTGTTGTTTCTACCCTGTTCAGGAGATCTGAGCCCAAAACCCTTTTTGTCATGTTGCAGCTCTGCACTGCAGGCCCTGAACGCCTCCCGGTTACCCTCAGTGTGCTTAGAGTTTAATTTACAACCGACGAGCTCACAGATCATCTGCAGGCAGGTGAACGAACCCTTAATGTGAGGATAATAGCAGAGCTGACCTGAGGTCAGAAATAGTCAGGAACGGTGTCGACACAGTGAAGTCAGGTGTTTGGGAATTTGTCTGATTATCAGATTGGGGGGGTCGGTGTTAAATAACAAAGGTGGTGTAGGATGGAGAGAGGAGGAGGGAGGGAGCAGTGATGATATGGAGGAAGGTGATTGGTTAAGCAGCAGGAAGGAGCTCATGCTGGAGTCTGAGTTTTTACTGTTGGCCTTTTTCTGCTTTTTGTTTATTGTTGTCTGACGCGGGCCCGTCTACGCTTGAGTGATGCAGATGTGATATCACACTCACACAGCGACTGCCGCTCCTACACACACACACACACACACACACACACACACGTGCCATACACAAGGGGGTCAGACAGGAGCAGCATCAGTCTCTGCTCTGTTTTGTTAATAACGTAGAAAAATAATTTTGTACAGTCAAGCTACATCGACGGACGCTTTACCTCACGTACCCTAAAATGAAAAAGTAGTGACAGTAAGATGAAGGCTGCACATGACACCATGACTGAGTTCACAGCTGTTGCTTTGATTCTAACGTTTAAGACTTTTGGCATCGACTCCGTTTTAATAAATGAGTGCTGGGAGGCGTCGTTTGACTTCAGGAGCTCCTGCGATGCTCTTACTCTGCGGGAGAAAACCAAAAACCAAAAGTAGCAAACATGGAGCGATATGACTCGTTTAGTCTTGGGAAACGTGCATCGACAGGTACAGTGTCCTTTTCCCCGCGTCTTTAAAAATAATTCATGCATAGATCCCCCACTGAGAAAACCCTTTTATATACTTTCTCCTTTGTACACATTTTATATAGAACTATATATAATATCATTTCTCTATATCTATATTTTCAGAAAAATTATTTCCACACAATAAAAAACAACAATTAAACAAATGCTTCAAACAAAACAACAAAAGAAGAGAAGATGAAAGAAAGAAAAACACGACTGAGGCCAGTTTGGCACTTTGTCACGAGAACATGACAGAACTCTGTTAGTTGACGGTAAATAGCGATACTTTATTTTTCTTTCGTTTTTCTTCTCGATTTTTTTTTACTTGTAGTTCTAAATTGGAAGATTATTGTGATTTTGCATTATACAAATAAAATTATATTTTGTTATTTTTTCATCGCTCAAAATAAGCATCACACTCGCGGAAGCCGGTGTACCCGGCGAAACACCGTGCATTTATCGAGCCTTTCAACCCCAGATAGGCCAATTATGGCTCTTTGGGTCTTAAAGGTTGTTGACCCCTGCTTTAGATGAACAGAGTTTTTTAATTAAATACATACTCTTTAATAAATGTTCTCTTTTATAAAAAGTAGGATAATTAAAAAAACTTTTATTATACCTCTATTAGAAAAAAAACTGTCTTGTTTTCTGTCGTCTGTTATGTAATATTAGGGATGTTTGTGACAATTAATTTCTTTATCGGCTGGACTAACCAATAGTCCACAACTAGGAAACACTGAAATTTTAAGTTAAGTTTGAAAACAGTTTAAAAAAAAACACCCCATTCCAAAACGTCTTGTGACAATCTCATTGGAGTGATGATGTCATAGAACATCATAAGTCCTTTGATGTTTTTCCTTAAATAGGGGTGAGAAACAGCAAGATTTAGTTCGTTTCAGCAGCATCTGTGTTTGCAGCATACAAAACGTTCACCACAGAAACATTTGGAAAGCTCTTCAAAGTCATCGTATAGAAACTCCAACATGTTTCCAAGAAAAAAACAACCAATTCAAAAAGATTACGCCGCCTCTCCTTCCTGGCGTGGCCAGCCAATTTCCCCAAATGGCATCTCATCCTTCCAAAGGGCATTAGAGGAGAGTAGGAAGGAAAACTACCTTCTCCAGAAAAAAATGCAACAAATTGAAGAAGAAAAACATCAACTGGAGGACAAGTGTAGACGAATGGAAGCCCAAAATAAAGAGCTGGAAGAAAGACAACAGCGCCAGCCGGACATAAACATTATTAATGAGGGCTGGGGAATCAAGTTTGCTCAGGCCCGAGAGCAGATTGTGCACCTCAATAAAGAAAACAGGCAAAAGCGCGCAGAACTAAAAGAAATGACCAACCAGCTCCAAGACAAGAAAACGATGACTGATAAGATACAACGGGATCTCCAACACATGGACCGAAAAAATCTGCTCCTCCAAAGACAGCTCCATGAAGCTGTGGAAGAAAAGAATAAATTCCTCCAACAGAAGGAAGAGCAGGACAAAAAGCAACAAGACATGCAGCACAAACTGAAGAGCATGCAGGAAAAATACCGCATGCTGAAAGAAAGCCTGGATGAAACACTGCGCCAAAATAAAGACCTTCTTCAACAGAAAGAGCAACAACAAAAAAGACTGAAAGAAGGAAAACGCATCGTCCAGGACTTTGAGTCTAAAAATCTAAAACTGCAAGAGTTTTGTAATCAGCTGGAGGACAAAGCAACTAAAGTGGAAGAAGAAAGGGACAAACTGGAGAAACGGTGCTCACAGATGCAGAAAAGGATCGATCAGATAGCGAGAAACAACTCCGAGCTCGTTAAGGGGCGTTTGGTGGAATTCAATAACTTGAAGAGTGAACACACTCAAATGCAGTCACAAAAACAACAAGAAGACAAAATACATGAAGACAAAAATCAAGAAATCAAGAAAAGAAAGAAGCAGTTAAAAGACAAGCACAAAGAGGTCCAACAGAGAAATGCAGACATGCACAAGGACAAGCTGATACAGGAGGCAACATCCAAACAACTCAAAGACAAGCTTGAAGAACAACAAGCAGCATTGGAAGAGATGGAACAAAGATGTGAGAAACTTGAAGAAAAAAAACGCAGAAACCATCGACGAGCTGAGAAATCTCATCCTGGAGAAAAAAGCGCTCGTGGAAAAGTGCATGAAAAAAAAGAAAAAATGGTTCCACTTGTTCCAGAGGAGAGACGCTACTGCTTCCTCACCTGATGTAGCCTCGTCTTGCTCCACCTCTGTTAAACCCCCCCCCCAGCCAGTCCCGGCAGTTGACTGTCCCCTCCTGAGCCTGGTTCTGCCGGAGGTTTCTGCCCGTTTAAAGGCAGTTTTTCCTCCCCACTGTCGCCAAGTGCTTGCTCAGAGGGGATTGTTGGGGTTTTCTCTCCTCTGCCTTTTTTCTTCATTTACTTGTTTAACTTCTTTCATTGTTACTTCATTTTGCCTTGTTTCTTCATTTACTTGTTCAACTTTTTCATTATTACTTCATTTTACCTTGTTTCTTCATTTACTTGTTTAACTTCTTTCATTATTACTTCATTTTACCTTGTTTCTTCATTTACTTGTTTAACTCCTTTCATTATTACTTCATTTTACCTTGTTTCTTCATTTACTTGTTTAACTTCTTTCATTATTACTTCATTTTACCTTGTTTCTTCATTTACTTGTTTAACTTCTTTCATTATTACTTCATTTTACCTTGTTTCTTCATTTACTTGTTCAACTTTTTCATTATTACTTCATTTTACCTTGTTTCTTCATTTACTTGTTTAACTTCTTTCATTATTACTTCATTTTACCTTGTTTCTTCATTTACTTGTTTAACTCCTTTCATTATTACTTCATTTTACCTTGTTTCTTCATTTACTTGTTCAACTTTTTCATTATTACTTCATTTTACCTTGTTTCTTCATTTACTTGTTTAACTTCTTTCATTATTACTTCATTTTACCTTGTTTCTTCATTTACTTGTTTAACTTCTTTCATTATTACTTCATTTTACCTTGTTTCTTCATTTACTTGTTTAACTTCTTTCATTATTACTTCATTTTACCTTGTTTCTTCATTTACTTGTTTAACTTCTTTCATTATTACTTCATTTTACCTTGTTTCTTCTTTTACTTGTTTAACTTTTTCATTATTACTTCATTTTACCTTGTTTCTTCCTTTACTTTCTTGTTATTCTTATCTAAATAATAAACCAATTAAATTTATCCTTTGAGTATTTTTCATCTCATCTTTACAGAATCTTTCCAAAACATTTTCAAACATTCAGATCTGTCTTTTATTTTCTTCTTGAAACCTCATAAATGGTGAACTAAAAACCCGGATTATGGTTTGAAACATAGTTTCAGCTGAAACTGCCATAACATGCTCTGTGTGTGTGTGTGTGTGTGTGTGTGTGTGTGTGTGTGTGTGTGTGTGTGTGTGTGTGTGTGTGTGTGTGTGTGTGTGTGTGTGTGTGTGTGTGTGTGTGTGGAGAGAGAGAGAGCTCACAAAACTAGGTGGTGTTCTTCATTGTAATAGGAAAGGCAATATGAGTCCCCACCGTTTCTCAAAGACTTGTTTCTGTAGTCTGAGTATGTAATTTGTTCCATCAGACAGACATGGATCCATAGATTATATCTGGTTTTAACCATCTGATAGTTATGCATTTTAGGGCTGCAGTGAGTCATATATTTAGCAGGTAACTTTTGGCTTTGCAGTCAATATGTTCTGCAATCCTTCCCAACACTGCTGCTGTAGGACTTAGTGGAATATTTACCTTGGAAAATGTCTTTGAGAGCATCAAATATCTGCCTCCAGAATACACAGAGTTTAGGGCAGAGCCAGAATATATGAGTGTGGTTGGCAGAGTGTGTCCCACAGTTCCTCCAGCATGAACTCAGATGTGTTGGACCCATCTTAGCAGTTATTTCTGGTGTTCTGTAGAATCTGGCACATTAATGCCCCCTTTATTTTGGGCACTGCAGGGTTTTGAGTCTAATTCTAGGCCGCTGTTTAGCCTACATGAAGTTAGAAATTCTTCAATACAGCTTGGACTCTCCACCATTTGACCCTTAGAACTGAAGAAGCTTCTCGGATGAGAGGTGAAACGTCTTCAAGTAACTCAAAGAAGTCCAGACGCTTTTCTTTCCAAGCTCCTTAGACTACGATGACCTGGATGACTGAGAACCTTCACAGACTTCTCCACACTTTAAATGCGCTCTAATGATGGGAACGTGTGGTAACATTTAGTCTTAACTGAAATAACATATTGCATCTATAAATGGGATTAAAATGTTTACCAAAGACTAACGTTTTTCATTCAGAACAAACAGCAGATTTCAGGTTAGGGCTGCACAACTAGTTTGTCCAATATTAAAATGACAGTTGTTTGTCACAATTATTCACAGATTGTTGTGGCAAAATGTGTTTTGATTGCACTGTCATGTCAGAATACTGCTTTCACCTTTACTTTGTGCTACACTCATGTTAATTAATCTTCATAAATTAATGTTTGCAAACACAAAGTATAAAGTTTTCCACTCTGCTATTTGTACCTGCACAATAGATGTGAATAAAACTCAAACCTATACGAGCTCCTTCTCTGTTTCCCTGCAACATTTTGTATAGATCTAACTTTTTGCCACATAAAGAACCTTCTGATGTGTTTACAGTAAATGTATTTGATAGTAGCTTATTTTGTAACTTTTAGTGGGCCTATGCAATGTTCCCTCTAAGCTGCGCACGTGCGCAATTGCGCACTGCTGGCACAGTCTCTGCGCACAGAAATTCTGCTTTGTGCACAAAAAAAGATCTAACCTGAATTGAAATTAAAATTAATACTTTAACAATTCTGTTTTGCAGTGTTGGTCAGTAAGTGACTGGTTGCTCCCATATGGGAACGATGCCACCTTATCCCATAGTCCAGCCAATAATGCGTATATGCGCAGCTAATCAACGTGGTTGACAGGCTATGACAGCGTCCTTATGTGACGCTTTTTTGTTTTTACATTTTCATGGTAAATGGGCTAAAGCAGTTAATTAAAAGTAGTCTAACATAAATGTAAATGCTGTAATTTGATTCTTTTAATAAACCATGAAACTTGGATGGATTCGATGCCGGCGTGACCACAGTGCACACGTCTGATGTCGCTCAGTGGTCCAAGGGATCGCTCAGGGAGTTTGTGTGTTCGCTCAGACACGTGAAAAATTAGAGGGAACATTGGGCCTATGACATTCAGTACCCAGTTATTAAAATGTTAAGTGTAAATCATCTCCAGCCCACAATAGCAGCTGAATTTACTACGATTTCAGATCTTTTTACACGTCAATAAGAAACCACCGATGTGTAAAACAGGCTGACAACACAATGACGTAAACCACACTGCTGCAACTGTGCAGCTCTCAGGTTTTATCTATTGTTTCTCTGTGTGGCCAGCAGGGGGAGGTGTTTTGCTGGTTTTTTAAAATATTAATGAAAACATTTTTCATGAAAGTTGCAAATTTGTTATCTGTTTTTATGACATTTTTCACAACAACATCAACATTAGAAAATGAAATACATTTATAGTAGGTGATCATTAATCAGTATTATTGGCACTATTAAAGGGCCCCAAAAATCAAACTTTGCTTAGGGCACCACGGAGGGCCAACCCTTTTTACACTTCAACGATTGTACACAAAATACAATCATCCATCCTTCTATCTATTTATTTTCTTCCGCTTATATAATTCAGCATCACAGGGAAGCTGGATCCCAGTTGTTTTTCACAGAGGGCCAAGCAGTGGAGGGAGCTGCCGACCTCCCAGCAATACATGTAAAAGCTTTATTTTATACTTACTCTGGTCATCTTTATCTATCATAAAAATTTGCTTCACGATCTGAAACACGTAAGTGTGTCAAATATGCAAACAGCTAAGAAATCAGGATGGGCTAAATCGTTTCTTACTGCACTTCTGTTAGGCGACTGAATAAAAACACAAAGTCAGCAGTCTGGCTATGAATGTCTTTAATGTTTCCCAGATCAGAATCACAGCATACAGTGTATAATAACTTCTAAAGTAAACAGAAATATCATCACCTCATTTATTTATATAATTTTACTTTACTTTTTTTAATAATCATCTTTTTTTTATTCCATTATTTAACATTTTTCTTCATCTCAAGTCTCGAGTTTCTGAGTTCAACAAAGAAAGTAGAAAGAAGACAACAGGTGCAGATTTGCAATGGACACCAAGCTGAGGGTTTCTCTGTGGGTGTCACTGTCTCTGTGCACGTTTGACACTGTGGACGTGACACAGGATCATCCAATCATGAAGTTTTGCTTTGCTGACAGTTTCTAAGTGTTGGAATAAAATAAATCCAGCAGTTATACCACAGAAAGGACAAAGTGTGGCTCTAACAGCTGTTGAACACACACAGACTGTGATGTTCTCCACACGTCACCCATCGCTCTGCACTTTTCCAGCATCCAACTGTTTGTCTGCTACATAACATCACTGCAGGAGAAAAACAACGGACAGACAGACAGACAGCACAGTGTGACACGAGCAGGTCAGACCACCTGTGTGATCTCATGAGTCTGTGAGGATATGAGGCATCTTATGGTATCAAAGCCCTGGAGTCTGTCAAACATGGCTACATGTAAACACTGCTACATGTTAGGTGAGCTAACATTTAACTGACTGCACTTTTTTCAGTCTCAGTTTAGGTCATTTATGTCCTTACTGCGAATCACTGAAAGGCAAAGCTGGCTTTTATCGCTCTGATGTTACGCACATCATGCAGCACAGATTCATCTCTGATCACAAGACTCATATTTCAAAATAAAAGCGAGCTAAGGCTTGAAAAGAGGACGACGAATTTATGACAATCGCAGCGAAAAGAGCAACGAAAGGATTTAAAACTTGATGAAAATGTTTTTTCTCACTGAAAACTAGCAAATTCTAATAAACAGCATGACTGGCCCTCTGCTGTGAGGGGGCTTCAGTGGAGATGACTTCTGCTACAGCGACCTTACAGCACATGTTCTTTCTGTTTAATTTACTGTCATATTTGTTTCCGGTCCAACGTAGTTATAGTAAATAAAGTTATTTTTCTGAAAAACAACACAGAAGAATAAAAAGAAATAGGTCACTTTTGATTGCATCAACTCTAATATCGGTTTTGTTTTAATAGGTATTTGCAATAAAATGGCATTACTACAGATAAAAATAATAGATGTATTTTTTTAGAAAGTGTTCTGGAAATTGTTACTGTTTATGGATACTCTTAATTACAGATGACATTTCAATGGATATAAACCTTTAGAAAGTTACACTCTGTATATTTACTATTTTAAAACGTAATGCTGTTGCTGGAAATGTGCCTCATTATTGTGTAGCCCCTGAGGTATGTGTGTGAGTGTATATCCGTATCCTTTAATCCATATCCACTAATCCTTTCTGTTTTCACAGAAGTGTCATTTTTGAAGATTTGTGCTTCACTAAGTGGCAAAAGTCAGCAGGGATTTTGAAAGTGATGTGCGAGTCAGGAGTTCTCTCCGGTGAGCCTCAGCCTCTTGGTCAGCTGACAACTGATAGGGAGAGCTCTCTGTTAAACCAGCGGGAATGGAGACGTCCAAAAACATTGGAGGGCTTTTGCAAATAAGTAATGTCCTATTTCGTTTCAGACAAAATGCATTTTAGAATACTTGGCTAAACCAAGTACACAGAACTGACTACTGATGCACTCTTGACAGAAGCGGAGCAAGAGCATTTTGAGCCAACTTGACTTGATGTGTACTTTGAATTCGAACCAGGTAAAAAGTGAGCAACTTTCATGACACAGGAAACTCTGTATTTAAGCTCAACAGAATATTTGCCATAATTTGGCATAATTTTTACAACAATGCCCCAATTTGCTGGGTTTTTGGGACATTCATTTATATACACTTTTCTTGAAGTCCCACCACAGCATCTAAATCAGGTCAAAATCTGGACTTTCCCTGGGCAATGGAAAAACCTTGATTGATTTTCTTTTTCCATACTTTTGTAGACTTGCTGGTGTGCTTAGGATAAGTGCCCTGTTGCATGACCCAATTTGAGCCAAGCTTCAGCTATCAGATAGATGGCTTCACATAGAGGAATTCATGGTCAACTCCAGTGTTCCCTCTAATTTTTCACGTGTCTGAGCGAACACACAAACTCCCTGAGCGATCCCTTGGACCACTGAGCGACATCAGACGTGTGCACTGTGGTCACGCCGGCATCGAATCCATCCAAGTTTCATGGTTTATTAAAAGAATCAAATTACAGCATTTACATTTATGTTAGACTACTTTTAATTAACTGCTTTAGCCCATCCATGAAAATGTAAAAACAAAAAAGCGTCACATAAGGACGCTGTCATAGCCTGTCAACCACGTTGATTAGCTGCGCATATACGCATTATTGGCTGGACTATGGGATAAGGTGGCATCGTTCCCATATGGGAGCAACCAGTCACTTACTGACCAACACTGCAAAACAGAATTGTTAAAGTATTAATTTTAATTTCAATTCAGGTTAGATCTTTTTTTGTGCACAAAGCAGAATTTCTGTGCGCAGAGACTGTGCCAGCAGTGCGCAGCTTAGAGGGAACATTGCATAGGCCCACTAAAAGTTACAAAATAAGCTACTATCAAATACATTTACTGTAAACACATCAGAAGGTTCTTTATGTGGCAAAAAGTTAGATCTATACAAAATGTTGCAGGGAAACGGAGAAGGAGCTCGTATAGGTTTGAGTTTTATTCACATCTATTGTGCAGGTACAAATAGCAGAGTGGAAAACTTTATACTTTGTGTTTGCAAACATTAATTTATGAAGATTAATTAACATGAGTGTAGCACAAAGTAAAGGTGAAAGCAGTATTCTGACATGACAGTGCAATCAAAACACATTTTGCCACAACAATCTGTGAATAATTGTGACAAACAACTGTCACTTTAATATTGGACAGACTAGTTGTGCAGCCCTAACCTGAAATCTGCTGTTTGTTCTGAATGAAAAACGTTAGTCTTTGGTAAACATTTTAATCCCATTTATAGATGCAATATGTTATTTCAGTTAAGACTAAATGTTACCACACGTTCCCATCATTAGAGCGCATTTAAAGTGTGGAGAAGTCTGTGAAGGTTCTCAGTCATCCAGGTCATCGTAGTCTAAGGAGCTTGGAAAGAAAAGCGTCTGGACTTCTTTGAGTTACTTGAAGACGTTTCACCTCTCATCCGAGAAGCTTCTTCAGTTCTAAGGGTCAAATGGTGGAGAGTCCAAGCTGTATTGAAGAATTTCTAACTTCATGTAGGCTAAACAGCGGCCTAGAATTAGACTCAAAACCCTGCAGTGCCCAAAATAAAGGGGGCATTAATGTGCCAGATTCTACAGAACACCAGAAATAACTGCTAAGATGGGTCCAACACATCTGAGTTCATGCTGGAGGAACTGTGGGACACACTCTGCCAACCACACTCATATATTCTGGCTCTGCCCTAAACTCTGTGTATTCTGGAGGCAGATATTTGATGCTCTCAAAGACATTTTCCAAGGTAAATATTCCACTAAGTCCTACAGCAGCAGTGTTGGGAAGGATTGCAGAACATATTGACTGCAAAGCCAAAAGTTACCTGCTAAATATATGACTCACTGCAGCCCTAAAATGCATAACTATCAGATGGTTAAAACCAGATATAATCTATGGATCCATGTCTGTCTGATGGAACAAATTACATACTCAGACTACAGAAACAAGTCTTTGAGAAACGGTGGGGACCCATGTTACCTTTCCTATTACAATGAAGAACACCACCTAATTTTGTGAGCTCTCTCTCTCCACACACACACACACACACACACACACACACACACACACACACACACACACACACACACACACACACAAACACACACACACACACACACACACACACACAGCATGTTATGCCAGTTTCAGCTGAAACTATGTTTCAAACCGTAATCCGGGTTTTTAGTTCACCATTTATGAGGTTTCAAGAAGAAAATAAAAGACAGATCTGAATGTTTGAAAATGTTTTGGAAAGATTCTGTAAAGATGAGATGAAAAATACTCAAAGGATAAATTTAATTGGTTTATTATTTAGATAAGAATAACAAGCAAGTAAAGGAAGAAACAAGGTAAAATGAAGTAATAATGAAAAAGTTAAACAAGTAAAAGAAGAAACAAGGTAAAATGAAGTAATAATGAAAGAAGTTGAACAAGTAAATGAAGAAACAAGGTAAAATGAAGTAATAATGAAAGAAGTTGAACAAGTAAATGAAGAAACAAGGTAAAATGAAGTAATAATGAAAGAAGTTGAACAAGTAAATGAAGAAACAAGGTAAAATGAAGTAATAATGAAAGAAGTTAAACAAGTAAATGAAGAAACAAGGTAAAATGAAGTAATAATGAAAGAAGTTAAACAAGTAAATGAAGAAACAAGGTAAAATGAAGTAATAATGAAAGAAGTTAAACAAGTAAATGAAGAAACAAGGTAAAATGAAGTAATAATGAAAGAAGTTAAACAAGTAAATGAAGAAACAAGGTAAAATGAAGTAATAATGAAAGAAGTTAAACAAGTAAATGAAGAAACAAGGTAAAATGAAGTAATAATGAAAGAAGTTAAACAAGTAAATGAAGAAACAAGGTAAAATGAAGTAATAATGAAAGAAGTTGAACAAGTAAATGAAGAAACAAGGTAAAATGAAGTAATAATGAAAGAAGTTAAACAAGTAAATGAAGAAACAAGGTAAAATGAAGTAATAATGAAAGAAGTTAAACAAGTAAATGAAGAAACAAGGTAAAATGAAGTAATAATGAAAGAAGTTAAACAAGTAAATGAAGAAACAAGGTAAAATGAAGTAATAATGAAAGAAGTTAAACAAGTAAAAGAAGAAAAAAGGCAGAGGAGAGAAAACCCCAACAATCCCCTCTGAGCAAGCACTTGGCGACAGTGGGGAGGAAAAACTGCCTTTAAACGGGCAGAAACCTCCGGCAGAACCAGGCTCAGGAGGGGACAGTCAACTGCCGGGACTGGCTGGGGGGGGGTTAACAGAGGTGGAGCAAGACGAGGCTACATCAGGTGAGGAAGCAGTAGCGTCTCTCCTCTGGAACAAGTGGAACCATTTTTTTCTTTTTTTTCATGCACTTTTCCACGAGCGCTTTTTTCTCCAGGATGAGATTTCTCAGCTCGTCGATGGTTTCTGCAAGTGGTTTTTCTTCAAGTTTCTCACATCTTTGTTCCACCTCTTCCAATGCTGCTTGTTGTTCTTCAAGCTTGTCTTTGAGTTGTTTGGATGTTTCCTCCTGTATCAGCTTGTCCTTGTGCATGTCTGCATTTCTCTGTTGGACCTCTTTGTGCTTGTCTTTTAACTGCTTCTTTCTTTTCTTGATTTCTTGATTTTTGTCTTCATGTATTTTGTCTTCTTGTTGTTTTTGTGACTGCATTTGAGTGTGTTCACTCTTCAAGTTATTGAATTCCACCAAACGCCCCTTAACGAGCTCGGAGTTGTTTCTCGCTATCTGATCGATCCTTTTCTGCATCTGTGAGCACCGTTTCTCCAGTTTGTCCCTTTCTTCTTCCACTTTAGTTGCTTTGTCCTTCAGCTGATTACAAAACTCTTGCAGTTTTAGATTTTTAGACTCAAAGTCCTGGACGATGCGTTTTCCTTCTTTCAGTCTTTTTTGTTGTTGCTCTTTCTGTTGAAGAAGGTCTTTATTTTGGCGCAGTGTTTCATCCAGGCTTTCTTTCAGCATGCGGTATTTTTCCTGCATGCTCTTCAGTTTGTGCTGCATGTCTTGTTGCTTTTTGTCCTGCTCTTCCTTCTGTTGGAGGAATTTATTCTTTTCTTCCACAGCTTCATGGAGCTGTCTTTGGAGGAGCCGATTTTTTCGGTCCATGTGTTGGAGATCCCGTTGTATCTTATCAGTCATCGTTTTCTTGTCTTGGAGCTGGTTGGTCATTTCTTTTAGTTCTGCGCGCTTTTGCCTGTTTTCTTTATTGAGGTGCACAATCTGCTCTCGGGCCTGAGCAAACTTGATTCCCCAGCCCTCATTAATAATGTTTATGTCCGGCTGGCGCTGTTGTCTTTCTTCCAGCTCTTTATTTTGGGCTTCCATTCGTCTACACTTGTCCTCCAGTTGATGTTTTTCTTCTTCAATTTGTTGCATTTTTTTCTGGAGAAGGTAGTTTTCCTTCCTACTCTCCTCTAATGCCCTTTGGAAGGATGAGACGCCATTTGGGGAAATTGGCTGGCCACGCCAGGAAGGAGAGGCGGCGTAATCTTTTTGAATTGGTTGTTTTTTTCTTGGAAACATGTTGGAGTTTCTATACGATGACTTTGAAGAGCTTTCCAAATGTTTCTGTGGTGAACGTTTTGTATGCTGCAAACACAGATGCTGCTGAAACGAACTAAATCTTGCTGTTTCTCACCCCTATTTAAGGAAAAACATCAAAGGACTTATGACGTTCTATGACATCATCACTCCAATGAGATTGTCACAAGACGTTTTGGAATGGGGTGTTTTTTTTTAAACTGTTTTCAAACTTAACTTAAAATTTCAGTGTTTCCTAGTTGTGGACTATTGGTTAGTCCAGCCGATAAAGAAATTAATTGTCACAAACATCCCTAATATTACATAACAGACGACAGAAAACAAGACAGTTTTTTTTCTAATAGAGGTATAATAAAAGTTTTTTTTAATTATCCTACTTTTTATAAAAGAGAACATTTATTAAAGAGTATGTATTTAATTAAAAAACTGTTCATCTAAAGCAGGGGTCAACAACCTTTAAGACCCAAAGAGCCATAATTGGCCTATCTGGGGTTGAAAGGCTCGATAAATGCACGGCGTTTCGCCGGGTACACCGGCTTCCGCGAGTGTGATGCTTATTTTGAGCGATGAAAAAATAACAAAATATAATTTTATTTGTATATTGCAAAATCACAATAAGCTTCCAATTTAGAACTACAAGTAAAAAAAAGAACTGGCATAAATAAAATACACTTCAGCTAAATACTAATTTATTTTCCCAAACCACGCAGAGCCGCACTATAAGGACTAAAGAGCCGCATGAGGCTCCGGAGCCGCAGGTTGCCGACCCCTGATCTAAAGGCTATAACAAAAAGCTTCCTGCTGGAAAATGAAATGTCCCCATTAAGAGTCTGAATCAGGAGCCGATGACATTACTCTGTAAACTCTCAAAGCACTTTAATAAACAAGCAAACAGTTCCACCTCTCGCATTATTGCGTAAAGTTGACAGCGCGTCAGGCAAATAGGCAGGCTCCATCCCCGGCCTCTAGCGACTGTGGAAGTCGCTACATCTTTAGTCAACAAAAAACGGCATTCTGGAGAAGTCAGCCAAAAGCAGGATCAAAGAAATCAGATCAAGGAACCTGAAAGACGCCAAGTAAGTGCAGCGCATCTGAATGAGTGAGCCCAGCAGCACCGACACACCTGACGCAATTCTGAGGAGCGCAGGTAAGAATACCTGTGCATGTCTGGTTGTGGAAAAGGAAGCGACATTGCATTAGCGCTGAGATGTTTTAAGAGGAGACACTGAATGGAATGAATGTTGGTTAAATGTGCAATGTTTTTGGCTGCGCTCTTGGATTGATGACTGCGCTGCGTCTTATTAATTATGCTGCTTGGATGATGTTCAAATGGACAATTAAAGTGCCGTTACGTTGAAAGGATTTTATGGTCAAAGTCTATTGTGGCTTCCAGTGGATATATGTTTTAATGGATGATCACTGAAGATTAAAATAAATAAATAAATAAATAAAAAATCGAACAAACAAACGGGAAAATCATGAGTCAAACAGGTGATGATGATTGTTCCTCTAATGATTTGGGGGGAAAGAGAGAAAGAAAAATGACTGGAAAGGCATTGTTGAATAAAATCGAAAAATCACAAAATGAATGCAAAATATATGTTAATAAAATGAAAGGACTAATACAAAAAATGAAAGCGCTCATGCAACACAATGAAAATCTTTCTCAAATTAAGCAGTATTTGGTGGATTTAAAGGCACTGTGCGAAAAGGCTTCAAGTTCACATGTTGAGGTGTTGTCTTTGGTGCCAGAGGAAGTAATAAAACAAGAGGAATGCTTTTCAAGTATCATGAAATACACAAATGTGTTTTTAAATGAAATTCAGAACTGGATAAATCAAAGAGAACAAAATCCTGCTGTTTGTCCAAAGCAAATCAATTTATTGGAAAACAATGTTGCATCAAATACTGAGACAGAAGTGGAGGATGATATCAAGCCAAGTGATAGTGTTTCTGTTGTGATATTTTGATACCATGGTAGCATTTACTGAGTATTGTTTTTGATGATATTATACAAAGGACCCTGTTTCTGCAATGCCCTTTGTTTTAACCTCATCTCCTCTTGCTGTGTCAACTGAAGATTTTATGGTGTGAAAGTAGATACTAAGGTTGGAGGGAAAACACCAACAAATCACTCTTTTACTTATCACTCCCTTGCAGAAGATGTTTATGTGAAGACCATCTGGGTTGTGTCAGAACTCACGGATGTAGGAGACCTCTGTATAAGATTTATAGGCCTTGTGAGTGCATCTTTATTGCCCTTGCTGAACAAAGGATTCCAACTGTCGAAGGACACCACCCCACCCAGTGGGCAGGGTCTGAACTGAAACTTGTTGTCTGCCTATAAAAACTGCTGCACAAAGAATAAACTTTGAGTTAGTTTTGGATGACAATTTAGAACAGTCTCCGCGTCTTTTTGTTCTTCCAAACTGCTCCCGGTACTCCGGCCGGTGCTGTAATTAACCGTTGATCATACTTGAGAATATTTTAATTGTTATAGGTTAAAGGATGAACTCTGATGATGAAAATCCACGCCTCAGAGAAACCCGGAATGGAGTTTCTTGCAGTTTCAAATGTTGAAAGCCACAAAACTTCTTCAAGATCTTCAACTTCATCTGTTCGTATGAAAGCTGAGGCAGAGTTGGCAGCTTTAAAGACGCGGGGAAAAGGACACTGTACCTGTCGATGCACGTTTCCCAAAATCTAAACGAGTCATATCGCTCCATGTTTGCTACTTTTGGTTTTTGGTTTTCTCCCGCAGAGTAAGAGCATCGCAGGAGCTCCTGAAGTCAAACGACGCCTCCCAGCACTCATTTATTAAAACGGAGTCGATGCCAAAAGTCTTAAACGTTAGAATCAAAGCAACAGCTGTGAACTCAGTCATGGTGTCATGTGCAGCCTTCATCTTACTGTCACTACTTTTTCATTTTAGGGTACGTGAGGTAAAGCGTCCGTCGATGTAGCTTGACTGTACAAAATTATTTTTCTACGTTATTAACAAAACAGAGCAGAGACTGATGCTGCTCCTGTCTGACCCCTGTGTGTGTGTGTGTGTGTGTGTGTGTGTGTGTGTGTGTGTGTGTGTGTGTGTGTGTGTGTGTGTGTGTGTGTGTGTGTGTGTGCTGTCGCTGTGTGAGTGTGATATCACATCTGCATCACTCAAGCGTAGGCGGGCCCGCGTCAGACAACAATAAACAAAAAGCAGAAAAAGGCCAACAGTAAAAACTCAGACTCCAGCATGAGCTCCTTCCTGCTGCTTAACCAATCACCTTCCTCCATATCATCACTGCTCCCTCCCTCCTCCTCTCTCCATCCTACACCACCTTTGTTATTTAACACCGACCCCCCCCCAAACTGATAATCAGACAAATTCCCAAACACCTGACTTCACTGTGTCGACACCGTTCCTGACCATTTCTGACCTCAGGTCAGCTCTGCTATTATCCTCACATTAAGGGTTCGTTCACCTGCCTGCAGATGATCTGTGAGCTCGTCGGTTGTAAATTAAACTCTAAGCACACTGAGGGTAACCGGGAGGCGTTCAGGGCCTGCAGTGCAGAGCTGCAACATGACAAAAAGGGATGGGGGCTCAGATCTCCTGAACAGGGTGGAAACAACACGGTGGGTTTGTGCTGTTTGTGATTCCTGCTCCGTCACTCTGGTGGAGACGACTGCAGCTCAGCAGCGCTCCCTGCTGATCCTCTGATGAAGATGTCAACAGTATGTAAACTGAGCTGATGTGCTGCTGTTTGAGCCCACGTGGTAGCGTACGTCCAGTATGGGAGAACTTAGTCACCGGTGCTGTCTTTGCTTGTGCTCTAGCTTTAGCCTGTTTGATTGTTTGTTTTCTATTTTATTACTGCCTAAAAGGGGAGGTGGGGGAAACACATGCCTGACTTCTCCTGTCAGAGGTTTTGTAAGCTCACTGGAAGGGAAACGTGCACAATGTAAATCATAAAACAACTGACTGGGGCTGTGCTGCAGGTGGATCAGTGCTGTGGACAGTAGCTGTGGAAAAGAGACTGGACAAAGACTCTCAGCCTTAAATACAGGACAGAGGATGATCCGATCATCTTTCAGCTAACAGTGTCGAGCAGAAGGACGGCCGGCTGATGCGTCCGTACGAACCCTTTTGTACTCACTCCTGTGTATAAGGAGGCGGCGAGGGGTTGTGTAGTTAACCTCAGCACCACACAGCTACAGCAGAGGAGAGAACACAAACGAGTCCTTTCATTCGGCTCTGTTCTTTCTCCTTGTCTGTTTTATAAGCTAACACTAGAGGGCGCCATTGTGGCACATTCAGCGCTCACTCTGAGGTCACTGGACAGAGAAGAAAATACCAAACTGGGAGACGGATGGAGACGAAACATCTGGAAGATCAGAACTGTACATTTTTAAGTGTAAGAAAAAAAACAGACAAAATATTTGTAAATATTAAGTTTCTTGTTTATTTTGTTTTGTTTTGTTTTTTTTTTTTTGGAGTGAATGAATGATATGCTTATTTTGTGATGACAAAAGACAACAGGTGCAGTTTGTAATGAGAAGAAAAAAATGGCCGTTAGCTTGAGGTTTCAAATGAGTTCATCCTTACCACCGATCAGTTTTGTCTTTGTTTTTTCAACATTTATTTTATTTTTGTCATAACGTTGATCGTTATCATGTGACCATCCTGTAGCAGGAAGGTCGCTGTAGCAGAAGTCATCTCCACTGAAGCCCCCTCACAGCAGAGGGCCAGTCATGCTGTTTATTAGCATTTGCTAGTTTTCAGTGAGAAAAAACATTTTCATCAAGTTTTAAATCCTTTCGTTGCTCTTTTCTCTGTGATTGTCATAAAATCGTCGTCCTCTTTTCAAGCCTTAGCTCGCTTTTATTTTGAAATATGAGTCTTGTGATCAGAGATGAATCTGTGCTGCATGATGTGCGTAACATCAGAGCGATAAAAGCCAGCTTTGCCTTTCAGTGATTCGCAGTAAGGACATAAATGACCTAAACTGAGACTGAAAAAAGTGCAGTCAGTTAAATGTTAGCTCACCTAACATGTAGCAGTGTTTACATGTAGCCATGTTTGACAGACTCCAGGGCTTTGATACCATAAGATGCCTCATATCCTCACAGACTCATGAGATCACACAGGTGGTCTGACCTGCTCGTGTCACACTGTGCTGTCTGTCTGTCTGTCTGTCCGTTGTTTTTCTCCTGCAGTGATGTTATGTAGCAGAAAAACAGTTGGATGCTGGAAAAGTGCAGAGCGATGGGTGACGTGTGGAGAACATCACAGTCTGTGTGTGTTCAACAGCTGTTAGAGCCACACTTTGTCCTTTCTGTGGTATAACTGCTGGATTTATTTTATTCCAACACTCAAAAACTGTCAGCAAAGCAAAACTTCATGATTGGATGATCCTGTGTCACGTCCACAGTGTCAAACGTGCACAGAGACAGTGACACCCACAGAGAAACCCTCAGCTTGGTGTCCATTGCAAATCTGCACCTGTTGTCTTCTTTCTACTTTCTTTGTTGAACTCAGAAACTCGAGACTTGAGATGAAGAAAAATGTTAAATAATGGAATAAAAAAAAGATGATTATTAAAAAAAGTAAAGTAAAATTATATAAATAAATGAGGTGATGATATTTCTGTTTACTTTAGAAGTTATTATACACTGTATGCTGTGATTCTGATCTGGGAAACATTAAAGACATTCATAGCCAGACTGCTGACTTTGTGTTTTTATTCAGTCGCCTAACAGAAGTGCAGTAAGAAACGATTTAGCCCATCCTGATTTCTTAGCTATTTGCATATTTGCCACACTTACATGTTTCAGATCATGAAGAACATTTTTATGATAGATAAAGATGACCAGAGTCAGTGTAAAATAAAGCTTTTACATGTATTGCTGGGAGGTCGGCAGCTCCCTCCACTGCTTGGCCCTCTGTGAAAAACAACTGGGATCCAGCTTCCCTGTGATGCTGAATCATATAAGCGGAAGAACATAAATAGATAGAAGGATGGATGATTGTATTTTGTGTACAATTGTTGAAGTGTAAAAAGGGTTGGCCCTCCGTGGTGCCCTAAGCAAAGTTTGATTTTTGGAGCCCTTTAATAGTGCCAATAATAGTGATTAATGATCACCTACTATAAATGTATTTCATTTTCTAATGTTGATGTTGTTGTAATCCACAGTGAAAAATGTCATAAAAACAGAGAGAAACAATAGATCAAACCTGAGAGCTGCACAGTTGCAGCAGTGTGGTTTACGTCATTGTGTTGTCAGCCTGTTTTACACATCGGTAGTTTCTTATTGACGTGTAAAAAGATCTGAAATCGTAGTAAATTCAGCTGCTATTGTGGGCTGGGGATGATTTACACTTAACATTTTAATAACTGGGTACTGAATGTCATAGGCCCAATGTTCCCTCTAATTTTTCATGTGTCTGAGCGAACACACAAACTCCCTGAGCGATCCCTTGGTCCACTGTGAGCAACAGCAGACGTGTGAACTGTGGTCACAGCAGCATCGAATCCATCCAAGTTACATGGTTTATTAAAATAATCAAATTCCAGCATTTATATTTATGTTAGACTACTTTTAATTAACTGCTTTAGCCCACTTACAATAAAAAATATATATATATATTGTTCATGACCTGTGTTGTATGTTAACACTATTGGAAGTAAAAATAACTTGAACTCCAATTTTGAAAACACAACTTTCTATTTTTTTTTTTTTTTTAATAAAGCTCTGACTTGTATTATGAGTCTGTGGTCTGTGAGAGATTCCTGTAACTCTCTGTCTGTAAAATACAGTACATAATGACCAATGTTGGGCAATTAATTATATAGTTACTTCTTCAAAAAAGTAACTGAGTTATGCAGAACATTGGTCAACTCTATCAATCATCATCACCCCTCCACCATTGTGCTTGACAGTTGGTATGAGGACTTTCATTTACCTCATTTTAAACCCTTACACAATCAGAAGATTTTTATCATGTTTTGATATGTACACATTTTTACAATTTCTGCATATGCAGCCTGTAAATATGGTAGGAATACTGTCTGTAAAAAGGGTCTCAGAGCTGATGAGGGTTACACATGTAGGTCCATTCCTTTTCACAATTTATGTTAATAAACCATCTTATTTTAAGTTAAGTTATCTCTTATGTTCATTTAGAAGTAGGAGATACAGTATTGAATTTTATTGTTGAGTCTACTCAACTTCACGATACTTTAATGTTGTCCAAGCTGTGGTTAATAATTATTAAACTAGTATACAGGGAGTGCAGAATTATTAGGCAAGTTGTATTTTTGAGGAATAATTTTATTATTGAACAACAACCATGTTCTCAATGAACCCAAAAAACTCATTAATATCAAAGCTGAATGTTTTTGGAAGTAGTTTTTAGTTTGTTTTTAGTTTTAGCTATTTTAGGGGGATATCTGTGTGTCACCTGACTATTACTGTGCATAATTATTAAGCAACTTAACAAAAAACAAATATATACCCATTTCAATTTTTTTTATTTTTACCAGTGAAACCAATATAACATCTCCACATTCACAAATATACATTTCTGACATTCAAAAACAAAACAAAAACAAATCAGCGACCAACATAGCCACCTTTCTTTGCAAGGACACTGAAAAGCCTGCCATCCATGGATTCTGTCAGTGTTTTGATCTGTTCACCATCAACATTGCGTGCAGCAGCAACCACAGCCTCCCAGACACTGTTCAGAGAGGTGTACTGTTTTCCCTCCTTGTAAATCTCACATTTGATGATGGACCACAGGTTCTCAATGGGGTTCAGATCAGGTGAACAAGGAGGCCATGTCATTAGTTTTTCTTCTTTTATACCCTTTCTTGCCA
Source organism: Diplotaxodon limnothrissa (assembly GCF_057381915.1). NCBI lineage: Eukaryota > Metazoa > Chordata > Actinopteri > Cichliformes > Cichlidae > Diplotaxodon > Diplotaxodon limnothrissa. Next base: position 60,463,880 of record NC_140598.1, on the reverse strand, counting down.
GCCACGCTGTGGAGTACTTGGACGCGTGTGATGGAGCACTGTCCTGCATGAAAATCATGTTTTTCTTGAAGGATGCAGACTTCTTCCTGTACCACTGCTTGAAGAAGGTGTCTTCCAGAAACTGGCAGTAGGACTGGGAGTTGAGCTTGACTCCATCCTCAACCCGAAAAGGCCCCACAAGCTCATCTTTGATGATACCAGCCCAAACCAGTACTCCACCTCCACCTTGCTGGCGTCTGAGTCGGACTGGAGCTCTCTGCCCTTTACCAATCCAGCCACGGGCCCATCCATCTGGCCCATCAAGACTCACTCTCATTTCTTCAGTCCATAAAACCTTAGAAAAACCAGTCTCGAGATATTTCTTGGCCCAGTCTTGACGTTTCAGCTTGTGTGTCTTGTTCAGTGGTGGTCGTCTTTCAGCCTTTCTTACCTTGGCCATGTCTCTGAGTATTGCACACCTTGTGCTTTTGGGCACTCCAGTGATGTTGCAGCTCTGAAATATGGTCAAACTGGTGGCAAGTGGCATCTTGGCAGCTGCACGCTTGACTTTTCTCAGTTCATGGGCAGTTATTTTGCGCCTTGGTTTTTCCACACGCTTCTTGCGACCCTGTTGACTGTTTTGAATGAAACGCTTGATTGTTCGATGATCACGCTTCAGAAGCTTTGCAATTTTGAGACTGCTGCATCCCTCTGCAAGATATCTCACTATTTTTGACTTTTCTGAGCCTGTCAAGTCCTTCTTTTGACCCATTTTGCCAAAGGAAAGGACGTTGCCTAATAATTATGCACCACCTGATATAGGGTGTTGATGTCATTAGACCACACCCCTTCTCATTACAGAGATGCACATCACCTAATATGCTTAATTGGTAGTAGGCTTTCGAGCCTATACAGCTTGGAGTAAGACAACATGCATGAAGAGGATGATGTGGACAAAATACTCATTTGCCTAATAATTCTGCACTCCCTGTAGTACTGATAACTACAACTACTAAAAATAAATAATGCTTTAGTTTAGTAAAGTTTACATTGTTCCTCACACCCAGAGGCACTGGCAGCATTAATGTAAAATTTTCGCTGTCCTGCATCCTGTATTAAGAAAGTTAATAATTATAAAACCCTTGACTTTTGGATATATGACAAACTTCAAACATCATTGTGTGTAGGTCAAATGTGTCCAGTGTTTGTTAGTTTCTTATGGTTTGGCGCCCTCTTGTGATCTCAGTCAGTATTCTGTGATCTTTGTTTATCTGACTACTTCAATACAAGTGCTCAGTTAGAGGTGCAGTTTTTACTCTAGTAGTCTTGGTCCATGAATGCCTGTAGGCTTCCATGCTGTGTTACAACATTGTAAGGCATGGACAGACCAACTCAGTTTTGCTGCTGACTTACAGAGTACACATATATAGTCAGGCCATTTTCTCATAGTTATACTAGAACTGGAGTCCCAAAAGCACACAGGCTAAGGCTAAGAACAGATTTACAGTTTTTATTAACAAAACTAAATGAGTCAGTTGATCAAATGTGTCCCTGTGTGCAAAGGTAGAGGATTAATCAGTGAAGTGGTGATTTGTCGGGAGAATTCATTTCAGGTTCAAGCTGAACAGGTGAGGGAATCTGAGGTAGAATTTTCCTTTCCAAGGTATGAATCAAGAGGAGACAGCAAGGAGGTAACAGCTGGAACACCGAGGGTTTTCTAAGACAGAGGACAAGAGAGGAACAAGTGCAGGAATCATTTCACTGGAGTGAAGACCTTGATTTGCTACTAGCTGTGGAAATAATCTGTATTTACAGCCACACTCACATTAGATAGCAAAGAGTGGAGGAGAGTAAAAGAAACAAGCACTCACACAATGGGAGTTGCCAATGCCATAAATCATCACCAAACCCGAAAATGATGTGCTGGAAGTTGTGCCGTTCTCGGCGGCTTCAGTGACCCTCGAGCTCTCGGCTTGCTATCGAGCTGGTGGGTAGCAGACATCTCCGAAAACGTCGAAGCACTTTTGCAAATATGCGATATCTTGATAAACCGAGCAGATATTTGATGTTTACACAGCTACTTTCTCGCCTGAAAATATGTTAAAAGTTTATTTTGTGACCCAGAAAGATTAGTAAGAGTAATTTAAAAACAGTAGCGGCTGCCATTGTTGGAAACTGGAGTTTGGCTGGGCCGCGCTATGAATTCTGGGATATGGTAGGCCACGAAGGACACACCCGACCCATCCTTCAAATTCGGGGAAAAGGAGGACGCATTTGTCGGCTGCATTCGGAGGAGTCTACGAATTTGGACAGCCTTCGTCACGTTACTGTGATGTAATCGATCTACAAATGCGGCCTCAGGAGGATGCAGCCCATGAATTTGGACACGACCTTAATATATTTGAATGATACGGTTAGCACTCAGTTAGCTTCTAGCATTTGTCGACAGCTCTGCCTCCTTTTCGACTGCCCGGGACATTTAAACAATAGATGTATACAAGCAAATTCATACCTTTATCCTCAATGGAGAGCTTCCCCCGACTGAAGAACTGCGCCGTAAAATATGAAGAATGGCACGTAATTACAAACTGAAGGGTAACTATGAAAATTAATGTTGATCCTTTATTTATTTTTTTTATTTATTTATTTTTTTACTTTTATTTTTTATTTTTTAAAACTCTCTCTCTCTCTCTCTCTCTCTCTCTCTCTTTCTCTCTCTATCTAGCTATATATATAAATAAAACAAAAAGATACAACTCTGTCATATATACCCTATATATAGTTTTAAAAGTTAATTTCAATTGAAGGTAAATGTACCATACTGGTGCATTATCCCAAACTTTATTAATATCTTTCAGACATTTTATTTTACTTTAGTCAGCAACTCTTTCAGCTTTTTACATTTTCATCTTGTAACAGACAACAGACTCTTCTACACTGGCCCCAGTATGCAGTGCATGCGCTTGGTAGTCATGTCAGAGGAGGAGAAGAAGTCAGTTCTGATGGATTGCCACAATAACCCTGGTACCGGGAACCACAATGGTGTTAGAGGTACCTGAAACAGGGTTGTTGCTGGCTATTACTGGCCAACATTGAACCAGGACATCGGTGAATGGGTATGGCCTTATTTCAGTTAACAAAATAAAGAACCTTGTCTTTACTTGCACACTTACATTTCAGCATTAGTTTCTGTGTGTGTGTGTGTGTGTGTGTGTGTGTGTGTGTGTGTGTGTGTGTGTGTGTGTGTGTGTGTGTGTGTGTGTGTTTTATTGTTATCAATTTACATCAACTGGTTTTACAGTATCCTTGAAATATTTTTTGGGATACATCTTTCAGGTCAGATGATGTCATCGCTGCCCGATGAATGACCCAATCAAGACTGTGGCACCAGCATTACATCCCATCAAGGTACATCTTAAGGCCTGTTCACCAATTTCATTTTCATGCTAATAAGCTTTTGTGCTGCAGGGTAGCTTTAAATTTTAATTTGATAAGTTCTGTGACCTGCAGGTAAAAGAACCTTGGAAGGTGCTGGGCATGGATTACATGGACCACTCCCGGAAACACGTCTAGGGAACCGACATGTCCTGACAATGACCGATCTGTTTACTAATTGGGTGATTGCAGAACCTCTTAAGTCCAAGACTGCAGCTAAGGTCTCTGCAATCATGACCTCTAAGTTATACACGTTTGGCATGGTCAGGAAAATCATCACTGACCAAGGAAAGCAGTTTGTGAACCAGGTAAAACTTGTGAAAGTGTTATTCATGCCTTGATATGATATGATATGATATGATATGATATGATATGATATGATGTATTTAGGCCAAGTTTGCTCATGTCACTGCAGCTTAACAACAGCATTTTCAGCACGCTGAATATTAAACATGCTTTCTCCAGTGCGTATCACCCCCAGAGCAACGGGCAGGTAAGCATTTGGATAACTAACCTTGAGTCACTCATGTGAAATCAGTCATGCTGATTTATCTATTCTACAATAAAACTCAAAGGATGAGAGGACCAACCAGAACATTAAGCGTGCTCTCAGAAAGTACGTTAACCAGAACCATGATGACTGGGACGTACACCTTGCTGCTGTGGTGTATGGCATCAACACTGCAAAGCAGGTATTCCTGTTTTGACATATTGTATTCCTTTTAAGATACTTTACAGTGTTGCATCGTTTTAAGAATGTGTTTTTAAACTTAAATTTAAAAAAAAAAGTGCAAGGGAAAGTGAAATAATGGAGAGATTTTGTGGGATCAGCACTCCACCCGCCACAGTCCCTATTTCCTGCTCTTCCACTTGGTGAATAATAATTTTTTTTTTTTCACTCTGATTTTTGTGTAATTTTTTTGTAGGTTCTTCGCAACATTGAGAGGGCACAGGACACCCAGAAGAAGACCTTTGGAACACGGAAAAGGAAGCAGGTAAGACAGTGTGTTGTTCAAGGAGGTGATGATGTTCTTTTGTCAGGTGATCCAAAGAGAGGACGCACTGGAGATGCATTATTGAGCCAACACCAAGGACCGTACACTGTGGCCAGCATCATGCCAAAGGGGGTGGCCACTATTGTGAAGGGAGCAACTTGCCAGAAGGTAAACGTGTCCAGGCTTAGGAACTACCACAGATCAAAAAGTAAGAGTATGACATGCAATAAGTAGTCGCAATTACATTTTGATTTAATGTTAAAAATGGATTAAAGTTTGTATGTCATGCCACATATTTGCATATTATCAGATCCACCAACTGAGAGGAAGTTTCTCCTGGACCACTCATGTGGGACTCCTGAATGCCAGATTGATCATCAGTATGCCAGTCCCGGAGCAAAGTGGCAGAAAGACTTGGAACCTCTTCAGTCCAGTCTGGTAAGGCGCATTTCTGTGCAGTCACGTTACAGTTTTTTACAGACGCTAGGACACATTTCCCAATACTTAGGTCACTTTTGCAAAACACTTCACACAATCCTCCTAACTGACCGTTAGCTTGGCAAAGCAGTTCATTTCACATTCAAAATGCACTACAACTACCAAAACACTTCATTCAGGTCTCAAATAAACTCATTCTTCCAGAACACTAGCAAAGGTTGACAGCCGACAAACACACTTTGTCACCCACAAAACAATGACCTAAAAAACACTAACAACGTGTAGCATTACACAGTGTTTTCTTGTGTAAAACAAGGACACATCTCTGTTTATAATTTCAATATATGTTACTGGAATGAATCAGACATCATGCAGAATTCGTTAATATTTGTTTATGTATTTTTATTTTTTTGCACTAAGTAATCCCAAAGTACAAGAATTTGTATACACACCATCCACTGATACACATACAATAGTAATGCTAATCTACTCGGTCTTCTCCATTTGGCCACAGGTTCTCATCCACATCACATCTTATGTCATCTAGGGCAATACACCTAGGAAAGAATCTTCTGGCATGCCAGAATTGAAGGAGTTGAAAAATTGAAGGAGTAACACCTGTGTAGATGTTCATCTACAATGAGAATCAGCTGTGGCTGGTTAAACTGCATTTTTAGATTTAAAATATGTTTCAATAAAATATTGCTGTTGCATTTTGCTGTCTTTTTAAGTTTTGCATTGTGTTATTGTTTTGGCCATAAGTTTAACAGTTTTGAAAACAGTATGTATGCACATGCAAAATGTCCTGTCCGTACAAAGATTTTTGGCAGTTGTTGTGTCTGAGTGAGAAGATGATTCATGAAATTTGAGAGATGTAGTCATTGGATGCATTTTGTGCCAAAACAATGATAACTGGTCCTCAGTTTAGCCCACATAGACTTCTGTTGTGCTCACTGTGTGAGGAGTTTTGCAAACGTGACCTAAGTATTGAGAAATGTGTCCTAGCGTCTGTAAAAAACTGTAAATCTAAGTCAAAGTCGTTGATGGTTTTAGAATTGCTGAAGCATAAGAGTAATTCCAGCCTTATTTAGTATTTACCCTTTCATTCTTTTTCTTTATTATTTTCTATAATATTTTGAAGCAAATTCACATGATGTGCTCTTTTCATTTAGCTCGAATATGTTTTGGACCAAAACCGATCTCCAGGAGAACTCCTAGTGAAGGAAGACAATATCTGCCTGACTCGGGAAGACTTCTGGAGCCTGGGTTTGGAACAATCCATGGAATCTAGTGTAAGTTACTTTAGCTAATATCACTTTAGAAAATATCACGTAATGCAAGATTTTAAGAATAGTAACTGAAACCGTACTCTATTGCTTTTTGCTGTTTCTTTCAGATTGGGAATGCTTGTCTAAAGATTGAGGGAGAAGCTGCACAAAGACATGTAATCTGTTGTACTGGTACATTTTTTCTTTGGTTCAAGCCATGAATAGTTGTTGTGTATTGATTTGGGGGTTTTGTGTGTGTGTGTGTGTGTGTGTGTGTGTGTGTGTGTGTGTGTGTGTGTGTGTGTGTGTGTGTGTGTTTTTCCTTTAGGGAAAAGATGTTCACATTGCTGATCTCTACATCGTGGCCACCTGGAAGGATCCACAAGTCAACTTGCTTCGTTGCTTGCCGGTACGTTTTTTGTTGATTTTTCTCCTGTGTGTGTATTTTTACTAATTTGTACCAATACCTGTAGGAAAACTTTAGGTCCACATCCTGCTTTTTCCAGCTTGGAGCAGGCAGACAGGTGAAGCTGACCATTATCTGCTCTGTGTGAGTGCCCTTGGTCTTTCTCGCTCTGTGTTTTTTCATCTGATAGAAAATAACGGAGGTTGTCATGTCGTCTTTTCATGGATGATGATAACATGTCCATTTCAGGCTATATTGGTAGCTGAGAGACAGATACTCTTTCTGGACACTTCGCCCTGATGGTTTTGGAGATGATCTCTACCGAGTCATATTTAGGTTCACACTAAAGAAATTACAAGTTTTTCTGGTCTTGTTCAATGGCCAAGTGCGTTCTTTGGCAAGATCATCTAAAAGCAGCCTCGTTCTCAGGCTTAAAGGTTCAGGAGGGAGCCTCGTTCTTAGGCTACTTCATGATAGGGAAGCACCAATACTGGTATCTGGGCCCATATGGTTCAAATGAAATCGTATCCATATCTTTTGTTAATCTTTTGTCACATGAACAGATACTTGAAATCTGGAAAATCGGTAAAAGTTTAACAGAAAATGTTTATTTTTCACCCAAATTTAGAAGTTTTGGTTAATTTCTATTAATATATATATTTTAAAAAATCTTATTCACCATTATTATTTGTAACAAACACACACAAAAAAATAAAATCTGCCTTCAAATTTATTCCATTTTTGTGTGGTAGAAGTATCAGCAGTGGTACTTGGTATCGGTAAATACTCAGATCCAAGGATCTGTATCGTATCGGTTTGAAAAACGTATTGTTGCATCCCTACTTCTTGAATTTATTTGTTAATGGCAAACATTTGATTTTGTGTTATGTTTATTCTCTACAATGCCAGAAGAGTAGCAGCCTATTGACTCTGGATCCTGGATGGAGAAAACAGGAAGAGACCTTGAGGTATGTTTTCAATGCAAAAGTTTGAAAGCTCATCAGGTACATAATAATTCAATAAAAAAAACTAGCAGGTGCATGTCAGCTCTCTTCATTTAAGGACACATTTTTCTTTTTACAGTTCTTTCCTCAGCAGTTCAATGGAAATTGCTGTGGCATCTTTATGCTGATGGTGAGAATTTTCCTTTTCCTGCCATTACTTCAATATAACATTTAAACATGTTAAAGGCTTATTTTACTTTACAGTATGCTCTCTGCATCTGCACCTCATCTCTACTATCTTTCACAGAGGTAAACTTTTTCATAAAGTACCACCAAAATACCTGTGTCAGTCTCCAACCTTGATAAACGTTATATTATATTTTTCTTAAGGAGGACATGCCAGCAATTCGCCTGTGGTGGTGTATTCAGCTGATGGAGAAATTCTCCATTGAGGGGTATGGCTAGTATTATAGACAAACTGGCACCATCATAATCACAGTTTTCAAAGTTAGTATTAATTGCAGTTTTGGCTCAGGCAACACACCAGGTCAAGCATCACTCATCTTAGCAGTAGGATATACATGAAAACAGAAACAAATTAAGTTTGAGTGAAAATTTACATTTTTTGCACTCTCTGGGCAACTGACTCAAAAAGCCCGATTCACTTTGATGAGTGACTCATTGAAACTCGATTCAGTCAAAAGAATCGAATTTACCATCACTAGTGGACACAGCTTTGAGAATAGGACACAGATGTAAATAGTCAGCATATTCACAAGGGGAGACAAAACTCAAAGCAAGACAGCAGCAGAGTCCAACTCCTGAAGAGACAAACAATAAACTCAATAAACACTAAACAGTAAGTTTATGACCTGCTTTTTGTAGTTACTGCTGATAAATAAATATGATTTTACTGACAATAAGCAAACATTTTTATTTCCTAACAGTTAGCTATCATAGTTTAATATGATGCATAATTCATTTTTAATTAATGTGCTATGCTAAAATCTTATAAAATGTGCCCTGTTAATTTTGTAACAAAGGTGAAGACAGGAAGAGTTTGAAGTAGAAAGTTGTTGGAGCTTTTTCATAGTGTACTGATGGTCCCCATGAAGTGGACCTGACAGTCACTAGAAATGAAAGCAAAAAGGCCAGAGTATACAAAAGTACATAAAGCATTTGCAGCATGTACATCTCATTTTGTTTTGATTCATCACCTGTACAACACAGCAGCTCTTCACATATTTGGTAGGACCAGTATCATTTTACATTAAGGGGTAAGATATTGAATGCATTTATTAATTATTGGCCATAAGGCCATCATTAATTTACATGTGTTGTCTTTTACATTTTTGCAATGTCATTTGTATTGAGATAGATCAATATATTTCAGATGGAATATGTGTGTGTGTGTGTGTGTGTGTGTGTGTGTGTGTGTGTGTGTGTGTGTGTGTGTGTGTGTGTGTGCTCTTTGAGTGTTAGTTGTTTTAAGTGTGCTTGGTAGTCACAGAAATAGTTTTGCAACCTAATATCTGATTTACTCTTGAAGCGAGTGGTACAAAGTCTGTTGATATGCTGTTAACTTTTAGTGAATGCACAGATACACTTTGTTCAAACTTTACAGAATTTGTGAAATGTAAACAATGTTTATCCAAAATTCAAAATTTTTCGTCATAGTTAAATCGAACTATATAACTTTAAATGGTGGGTTTTTTGATGTAGTGTAGGCGTTCAGGTACACTTTGAAACTCACATTTCTCAGCTTCAACTAAGTGCTTATTCCCCTATGTGTACTACATAGATGGAACTATGATGTTCTTTGAGATTGCATTGATAGGAAAGTGAAACTGTTGTTCAGGTAAAAAAACAAAAACAAAGTGGTTTTGACAGTTAATGTGAGTGATGTGAGTACATGATCAAACAAAGCTTGAAAAACCGTACGGGGTGGCTGTTATACCGGCAGGTATGACAAAGTAGTCAGTGTGCCAAAAGGGTGTGTTAAAGGCTGATATCTGATTATCCCACACTGAGCGAACATTTTGACACCGTCCTGAGCAAAACTAATCAGTGATAACAGATTTAACAATAAACAGATAACAGTTTATTGAAGTAAAATACTTTTTACTTCAATATATTTTCAACAACTTTTTCTTTTATGCATCATTACCAGCTGTCATCCCAACCAGTTTACATATTATGTAAAAGGTGAACAGAATTGTTTGTGCGCATTTGAAATATTTAAATGTGTGGGGTTTTTTGTTGAGGGGGGGGTTAACACTTTTTTCTCTTTGGTTGTTATCTCAGCATTTTCATGTGAAAAAATGAAAGCATGAGGAAGCTAAGTGTCTCTCCACACAGACCACACTGCAGCCAGTGTTGGGCAAGTTACTTTGAAAAAGTAAATAATTATAGTTACTGGTTACTTCTTCAAAAACTTAACTAAGTTAGTAACTGAGTTACAAGATTCTAAAAGTAATTAATTACTTGAAAAGTAACTATTGCGTTACTTTAAAAAAAAAAACATTTAACCCTCTGGGGTCCAGGGTATAATTGGCCATTTTTAACTACTTTTGATGTTTCCTCCACATTTCACCTTTAAAAACTTTATTTGCCTTGTTTGGTATCATTCTTTTCAGCACAACGTCACGTGTCTGAATTTACAGTTATGTTTTCATTTTGACAGACTGTATTAACACAGTTGATCTAAAATCAAACAAAAAAACATAAAATCTGAGTAGAAAAGGTTATATTTTTTACTGTAATAACCGCAAACATGTTTAATGAATCATATTTCATAACTTTAAATGCAAATATAAATTGTCATTTTTAAAGTCATATGCACAAGTTTTGCAAACAACAAAGTTATTTGCAGCCATTTACCTTTTACCCTTTTTTTTTAAAGTAACCATTTCAAACTATTTACCGAACCATCAGGTGTTCTGCATTCAATAAGATGCCTCACAAATTATTTGTGCCACTCCAAATATTTCTGTCCAGTATAAAGGAGAACATCACAGCCTGATACCTGCAGGTCTGACAGCAGCAGGTGTATCACTCCTGTTTCTGCCTGGAGACAGCAGTCACCTCATTGTCCTGACACACAACACAAAACTATCCACAACAATACACACTAACTAAACAAGACAACACATTAACTACACACTCCAAACACACGAAACGTCACAAATCTCTTACATCTCAAAACTCGCTCTCTCTTTTTCTGCTGTCTCTCTCTCTCTCGCCGTCACTCCTAAAACCTGCCCTGTTTTTGTTTGTTTGTTTGTTTGTTTTTAGTCATAAGCAGAGAGTGCTTGCTAACGCTGTTCTTAGACAGTAAAAGTGAGGAAACTATTGAGGAAAAAACGCCGCGTATTTATTGTTTATCATGACTCTGGTTTTACGTGGCCTAGCAACACAATTTAAAAACTGGTATCTATCACCTTGTTGCTTTGTCTTTAAGTGGCCGTGTGATTGGCTTACCACGACTACTTTATTCTTCCTCAGTCAAACAGCAGCGCTCATGCCATTGTTTTGCCCCCTTAGCTCAAGGTGTTGTGCTAGACAGTGATCGTGATTACTGTCCGCGGGAGCGCGCGCAGCTGCTTAAAGCTGTAGCGTCCAGATTACTTACAGCTACTTCCGTGCAACTGATATAAGATGCGGTAAGCTGAACACAGCTTCAACCATCTGTTTGTTGAAAAATAGTAACGGACCGCGTTTTGTTGTTAGTAACTGTAACGGCATTGTAACGATAGGAATAGTAATTAGATTACTCGTTACTGAAAAAAGTAACGCCGTTAGTAACGCCGTTACTTGTAACGCCATTATTCCCATCACTGGTTATTTGTGGGATTTGCTTGTGATCATTTTTATTTTTACCTACCTTTACCCTTAGCATTACCTTCTTGGCTACTGTTAACTGAATGCTCAGACAATGCCATTGGTCAGTTGCAATGTTGGTCCTGGACACATATATGTAGCAATGACACCAACACAGTAATGTCAGATTGTACAAAAGTTATACAAGTATAGTGTTTCCCTGTACTTACTACACTACTCAGTATTGTGTAGTAAATTTAATTGTACTATTTTTTTCCAATAGGAAGATGGCGTGTATTGAACAGCTGCAATCACAAAAATATTTGATCTCGCAAGTTCACTGGATAACAAGGAAAATCTGGTAAATTAAAATGGACTAATTTCATAATATTTAAAAAATATGTATTGTAACATAAATATGACCTTCCTGTTTGATTTTTATATGCTACTGTTTACATTCTGTAACACACTCACTATGTTCTGTTCCTTTCCTTTCAGGAAATATGCAAGGAAACCCTTCAAACAGCGATAGAACAGGAAGAGAGACTGAAGGTGGGTCAGTCAGTCTCCAGTTTATTCTCAGAAAGTCTATAATATGAGTAGAAATACTATATGTGAAAAGTTTCATTTTTCTCCTTTAGGAAGAATCCAAGTACAAAATGACAACCCTCTCAAAACAATACAATGAAAAAATGAAGGAACTTATTCCTCAATTGGAAGAAGCAATGATATCATCATATAATTTTCCACCACTGCAGGAAATAGTTGACATTGCATTTCACATGTTCAAAAAAAACAGAGCTTACTTAGACAAGAAGCTGGATTTGCTGCAAGAATAGAGAACTCAAAAAATATAAATGACAGGAGTAAATGATGAGCTTCAGAAAATTGTAAGACAAACAATAAATTGAACTTGTGTTTCTGTTTTCATTTGTTGACCTATGTAACGTATATCATTTATTTGTGAAAGGACTTTGAAACTCCCATTTCTCAGCTTCAACTAAGTGCTTATTCCCCTATGTGTACTACATAGATGGAACTATGATGTTCTTTGAGATTGCATTGATAGGAAAGTGAAACTGTTGTTCAGGTAAAAAAAAAAAAACAAAGTGGTTTTGACAGTTAATGTGAGTGATGTGAGTACATGATCAAACAAAGCTTGAAAAACCATACGGGGTGGCTGTTATACCGGCAGGTATGACAAAGTAGTCAATGTGCCATCAGAATTATTGTCTAAAGGCAAAGAAAGATGCCCAACAGATTTACTTTACCAAATTGACCATCCCAGCCTTGCCGTAATGGTCCATTTGATTCACCTTTTATTGTTTATTTTATTTTCACTTACTGAATACGGGACAGACTTGACTGGGGGAAAGAAGGGGAGAAAGAAAGAGGGAAAGAGAAACAGCTGAGAAGAGGGACGGGGGAGAAGGGCAAAAGACAAAAACCAACAGAATGGGCAGAAAAAAGAAAAAAAAAGAAGAAAAAAAATGCATCTATCGATCACCTGGATCACCTGTTGAGAAAGAAAAAAGAAAACAAGCAGAAGAGAACAAGAGTAATAGAATAAACAAAATCACAATGATATATGGGAATATGACAGTAAATACTAAATATTAAACATTATTGTGCAGCACATAAGATCGACAGCGCACAGTGTGCTTTGAGGTAGGAGCCAAAAAGGGTGTAGTTTGTGGGTGTGATCCCCCGTGTGTACACCTGTGAGCATGGACGCGCTTGTTTTTTTAAAAGGTTCCTTCATGTAATGATCTGCTAGAGGGTGTGGGGGGGCCACTGCCCCGTCCTCCAGGGCATGAAGCAGGTATGGAGGAGATCAAAGCTCCAGACATCCAGAGGCCCCCAGAACACAAGAGACCAAGGAAGACCAACAGAGGGGCAGCCGCGCCACTGTCCCAGAAAGAGCTGAGGAGAGTCCCAGATGAGGGCTCACTCAGCAGCCGCGGAGCAGAAGCCAGGGGGGGTTGCAGTGACGCGCCCGTGAGCTCCGCCGGCAGCTAGCTGTGCCTGAGTGACCGAGCCCCAGGCCGAGAGGCCGGGGGCACCCCACCTCCGAAGTGGCCCGAGCGAGCCCCAGGCTCCAGGCCCCGATAAGCGGCCACCAAGGAGTGAGCCGGTGTGTACCTGGACGCCCATCCCCAGACACAAAGAACCACCAACGCACTGACACCTGAGGGAGTCCGCCACTGGCAGGGGAAGTGGTGGTGGGTGGAGATAGGCCTCCAAACCTTGGAGGGCCTAAGATGTCCCCAGAGAGGTGGCGCCTGACACCCAACCTGACATATAGACACAGACATACATGCACACACAGATACAAACATCCATTCCCACCCTCATGCTCTGATATGCACTTACTCCACACTCAACCAACGTGGAGACAGACATAAAGAGACGCTGTACACACGATCACACTCCCCAAGCGTACTCTACAAACCAGGTCTAGGTACCCTTGCCCCTGGAGGGGGGAACTGCACCCAGACCCAGGTGGTGTTACCCTTTTCCCTGCGGTGGGGAGAGGCAGACCGCCCTGACTCCGTAGCAGCAGGGAGGCCCCACACTCCAGACCCCAGTCGGATGGCCAACTCCTCCTCCTAGCCCCCCCGCTCCAGCAGGCTGCAGAGAATGGGGGTGAGAGAAGACTCCAAACCTCCCTCCACCCGCTCATTGTCGTGTTGATGCATGTGTGTTCTAAGGTGCATTTAAAACCCAGGAGGGCATGGAGCTACCTGCCAGAGAGCAGCAGGTAAGCGCAAGGTCCCTCCTGCTGGCCCTCAATGTCTACGTGTATTTAAAATTGAGAGGTGGGCAACGATGCCAGGGGTGAGGTGTACACCCTGATGGTCTTTTGGAATCCGTGTATCGTGCCCACCCCCAAGATCCCATATGTATGTGTAATGAGAGTGTGAGTAATGTGAATGTCTAAGTTGTGAGATAAAATTGAGGCAGAGGCAGCCAGAAGGGGACGGGGGGGGGGGGGGGGGGGGGGGTAGCCTCCTCTGCACCCTGGTGACACACCCCTACTCCAAGGCCCTGCATGTGTGGGTGGTTGTGGTGGAGCGGGAAGAGGGAGGCAGCTGGAGATGGGGAGGGAAGGAAGGGAGGGGCAAGTGACCCCTCCCTGGGGCCAGCTCCCCCGCTGACCCCAGTAGGCACCCCCATACTCCGCGACCCACCAGGGAAAGGGGGCCCAGGCCCATCCAGACCGGGGCCCAGTGCAGCAGCGCCTCCCGGCCCCACAGAGCCCAGGACAGTCCACCCACCCCACCATCCACTCATCTTCCAGACTACATAAGACAATAAACGCCCAGGCTGAGATCTTCCTCCACCTCTCCTGTATCTCCCCCTCCTGCAGAGAGAGTTCCTGAAGAGAGGAAAGCTCCTGCAAGATGTGACAACCTCCCTCACCAGTTGAAGAGTCCCCCAGTTGGCTCAACGCACCGGCGGCACCCTGCGCCAGGGCTGGGCCCCCATGCACCCACCCGCCCACAACCCCGGCAACACACCAACCAGGACCCAAGCCCCCGAGGCCCGGCCAGGGCCCCAGCCCAGAGACGGAGCGCCCCCAGAACCTCACGCCCATCTCGGACCAACCCAGGGGCAGCCAGGCTACCAGGTCAGTAACCCACGTCCGTCAGCACAGACCCTCCCCTAGCCCCGCTGCACGCAGCCACGAGGAAACAGTCACCTGAGAGCCAACAGAGCCCCTAATTGGACATGACCGCTACCCCCGGGTTGAGCCCCCCAAGGAAGATGCCTCCGGGGAACCCCCCGACGCCCTAAGCCTGTCCCTACCCCCACACCAATCACAACAGTGAAGGCGGGACCAAACTATGACCCCCCACCCCCACTAGGTGATGGAGCTGATCAAAGGAGCCCAGAGCAATTGATCTGATGTGGTGGCAGAGGCTGTATCAAGACTAATGTAATCTAATAGATAATTTCTATATTGGTTAGAATTAAGATTATTTTTATTTTTCCAGTTCATGAGGACTGTTTTCTTGGCTATGCATAGGGCAGTGAAAACCATATGGGCGATATTCTTTTCTGAGGTGACATTATCTAAGTTGCCCAACAAACACACTAAGGGGGAAGTTGGAATGTTACATTTCAGACACTTCGATAAGTCTTCACATATCTCGCGCCAAAACTTCTGAACTGGTGGACAGAACCAAAGAGCGTGGATATAATTGTCCGGTGAATTGGTTTGGCAGTGTGAGCAGTTGTTGGTAGACGTAAAGCCCATCTTGAACATCCGATGACCTGTATAGTGCACTCTATGTAATATTTTGTATTGAATTAATTGAAGACTGGGATTTCTGATTAGATGAAAGGTTTTTAAGCAAGTCTGAGACCAGAAGTTTAGGTCTAAGTTAACTGATAAATCCGCTTCCCATTTTGCAATAGGAAGTGATATTGATTCATCTGTTTTAGAAAGCATTCTGTATATTTTGGATAGTAATTTAGGGGTTTTAAGAGTAAGAAATTGAACCACACTTGGTGGTGTTTGTAGTTCAACTTGACCCAGTTTAAATTTCTTTTTTACTATGGATTTAATTTGTTGATATTCTAAAAATCTTTTCTTGTTGATCCCATATTGTGTAACTAGTCCGTCAAATGAAATAAATTCTGTTCCTTCTAGTATATGTTCTAAATATTTGATTCCTTTATCACTCCAATCTGAAAAGTTTATCATATTATTGTTTTGTAATATGTCAGGGTTGTTCCAGATAGGTGTACGTTTGCATGGGATTAATGAAGACTCCGTCAATTTTAGAAACTCCCACCATGCTGTCAGTTATGTTTTCATTTTAACATACTGTTTTAACACAATTGATCTAAAATCAGACAAAAAACATAAAGTCAGAGTAGAAAAAGTTACATTTTTTTACTGTAACAACCACAAACATGTTTAATGAATCATATTTCATAACTTTAAATGCAAATATAAATTGTCATTTTTAAAATCCTATGCACGAGTTTTGCAAACAACAAAGTCATTTGCATCCGTTTACCTTTGACCTTGATTTTTTTAAAATAACCATTTCAAACTTATATAACAATCAGCTGTTCTGCATTCAATAAGATGCCACACAAATTATTTGTGCCACTCCAAAAAAATAATTTCTGTCCACTATAAAGGAGAACATCACAGCCTGATACCTGCAGGTCTGACAGCAGCAGGTGTATCACTCCTGATTCTACCTGGAGATAGCAGTCGCCTCATTGTTCTGACACACAAAACTATCCACAGCACTACACACTAACTACACAAGGCAACTCATTAACTACACACTCTAAACACACTAAACGTCATAAGCAGAGAGTGCTTGCTAGCGCTGTCCTTAGACAATAAACGTGACGAAACTATTGAGGAAAAAACGCTGCGCATATATTGTTTATCATTACTCTGGTTTTACGTGGCCTTTATATGCTAAATTATGGGTTTTATTCTTGTTTGTTTGTTTTCAGCACCACCAGAGGGCTGTTTTTTATTTTCACAGTAATACATATGACCAACAGATTGTCAGTGATCGGCAGAGGCGTGAAGTAACAAAGTACAAGTGCATGTGACATTGTGTTTTTTCATGTTGTGAAACCTGCTGCAAAACAAACTGAGATAGACTAACTGTGTTATTTAAAGGTTGCATGAAAATGCTCTGCAGGTTATTACAGAATAAACAGGTTGGTTTGGTTTACTTAAAGCAAAAAACAATGTGTGACTGGTGCAATGGCTGTGGTTTCATGGTCAGCGTTAGCTTACATAAAGAGTAGTAGAATTTCAAGTTGATGATGATGGTGATGGTGGTATAGTGTCTAATTTTAGGACAATATAAACAGTGTGCTATCAGCATAGAAGATGAAAGGCAAAAAGCTGCAGGTTCACACTAAAGAACTAAAGACCTCCCTGTAACACACATCAGTGTTATATTGCTCAGCATGACACACACCCTCCGTTCAGTGGTACAAAGTCTTTCATTTACAACAACCTTTGGCCACAAACTCTGGGCTGCCTGCTTGGGTGTAACAGCCTAGAGGACACTGAGCTGGTTTCATGGTTCTTGAACCCTCCATCCGAATGGACGTTAACAATCTTCAGAACAAACTAGCCCATATCTATGGGCTGATTTCTACTAGTAACACCCATTATCCACTGTTGGGTTGGACAGAGGTAAAATAGCAGGAAAGTGAGTAAATGAATAGATAAAATAAAATGAAGAA
Source organism: Diplotaxodon limnothrissa (assembly GCF_057381915.1). NCBI lineage: Eukaryota > Metazoa > Chordata > Actinopteri > Cichliformes > Cichlidae > Diplotaxodon > Diplotaxodon limnothrissa. The sequence goes on along the minus strand of NC_140598.1, from coordinate 60,446,359 downwards.
ATATGTCATTTTCCCTTAAGCTTTCGGAGTTCAAATATCTAAAAATGGATTCATGATTCCATCATATTAATCACATCTATGCTTGACCTGAAGGACATAATCAGAACTTATGAACCAAAGAAAGACTGTCATCATCTTTATTGTAGAGAGCAGGAGGTTATGACAGTTTCTACATGCATCAGATCTGATTCTTTTTCCCTTCAGGGCTTGGCAAAGGAAGCACCACAAAGCATCTTCACATAATACATTTATTTAAATTGCATACAAATGTATAATGTTTAAATTAAAGAATCATTGTCGTAAAACCAAAGAAATTCTGTGTTTACTACAACATTTTGCCAAAGTAAATGAAAGATGGTGATCACCCCACCGAGTATTTTTACTGTTCTTGATTCATCTAGCAAAGTCTTCTTCTTGTCCATGCAAATTTTCCCATTCTTTACAAGGCGCAAATTGATTTCATTCATTTCCTGAATTGGCGGGGACTCTTCTAATAACATCTCCAGTTTCACTTGACGTGTGTAGTTCTCTAACAGTTCATCAATTTCTCTTGTTACCATTTGGAAAATCTTTGTACTTCTTGCCTGAATGAGAAAATAAACATTTTAGCACAAATTATATAACTGCTGTTTTCTACACTTACATGAGTTTGAATTTTCTTTGGTGTGTATCAGATTACTAAATGTATCCTGATGTTACTGGAGTTTTTTAGTTACTAGTTTTATGAATTAAAGACTTTCTCGGTCAACATGTGAATAACTTGGAGACTATCTGACCCACCTTCAGCCTTTCTTCAAAATTTACAGCTCTTTGTAGGGTTTCCTGGAATAGTTCCTGAAATTTTTCCCCAAAAAAACAGAGCACAGTGAGTTTGACAGTTGCTGAACATTTAAAACCACACCAAAGGAAGGGCATTCTTACACAGAAAGGGATCATTTATATGAAACTAATTAACAAAGGTTAAGGAAATATTAAATATACCAGTTGGCCCTTGTGGGTCAGTGAACTTGAGAGATCCAATAGTATTGTGATTGTTTCCTTTCTATATTTGTCTTCTGCCTATTGGGGAAAAAAGATAGCACATTAAAATTTACTATATTATTCTGCATTGTATACTCTGCATTTACTGTGCTTGCAAGACTTGCAGTATAGATAGTCCAGTGTAATATGCATTTATTAAGGTATATTTAAAGAGTTAATTCTTATCTTCTGCCCAAACACTCTACAAAGCCAACTTGGAGACGGAATGACCCACCTTCCATCTGTTTGTGTCTTTTATTCCTTGCTTGATCGCCTCAAGTATCTATACAAACCATTGCAAATAATGAAAAAATGACAGTTAATGAGCTTATGATGACTTAGACTGTATATGTACACAGAAGTGTGTAATTGTTGTATCAAAAAAGGGAATTCAGGAAGACTGAATTCACCCGTTGTTCCTCGGAAGCTTGGGAACTTGCGACTGAAGCAAGACACAGCAGAGAGAAGATGAGAAATAAGCCTTTGGTGGCTATAGTTGGTCCCCTGATTCTGGAAAAGACTGCTGCTGCCATTGCTCTTAGAAGTGGAACAAGCTATATATATATAGAGAGAGAGAGATTTTAGATATATTCACCAGCTTTTATTCACCAGCTTTCCATTTTTTTAAGTGATCATGCTTTCCAGGTTGATATAAATTTAATCTGTAAATGAATTCAATATAAATCATATAACTGTGCATGATTACGATTACTACACTTACCTGCTGAGTGAAGAAGAGCTGTTGTACCGTACGGGTGAAGAATGAAAACATAATGCTACAAAGGCTTTATATACGGTGTCACTCTAGCTCACACTATATCTCACGCTTGTGAAAAGCGCTTTCACTATTGTTTTTGTCAAAGTTGTGTTTGTCTAGTCCTGTTGATAGAAGCCCAACGGTTACTGTTGTGAAATAACATCATATAAAAACAGGTTTTTCTAGTTGAAGCCTTTCCCGTAACCTAGGTTGGAAATGCATAATAAGTATCATAAATGGATTGTAAATTACTTAATTACTTTTTAGTAGTGTTTAATAAGTAATACTAAAGTTACTATTTATATTTTCTTATTTTATAGGGTTTATTTAACTAAAAAATTAAACTTTTATGAGTTCATCTGGTTCAGTCAGGTTTATATTGTGAATTAAGTTATTTTAAAGTAACTACACAGAGGAGTTTTATGACCAACACCTGATAATTTTCCTCACTTTTACTTTTAAAGCAAACAGTTTCATCCACATTAAAGACCTTTATCAAATTACATCACCATTTGAAACAAACACCTTTCTATTTAGGAATATATTGGTTCGTGGATAGTATATTACAAATACACACTCATGTATAACTAATACACATAAAAACAATTGCCCAGTCATAGCAATAATATGTACAAAAAGCAGATTTGACAAGTTTAGGATTTTTTTTAATTATATTACTATCTCTTCACCATGTTTCTGAAAGCAGTAGGCATAGTAAAAGAAAAGAAAAGAAAAGAAAAGTCTACTACACAGAGCGATTACTATGATCTAAAAATAATTTAGGGCTAGCCATCATTACAATATTGAAGATCCATAATAACCAACAGAAGATACAAAATGAAAGAGAACACAGTAAGATAACAATATGTGAATATAAATTATTAAGAGCTATGAATGCCACACACACTTGGTACACAGGTACTTTTTCCAAGTTTGGTTATAATAATACCTGGAGTACCAATATAGCATTTTGCATATTATACTATTCCAATGTGAACAGTATAGATAGCATATTTCTTAAACAACCAATCTTTTCATGTCTAATGATGAGATCCAACGATGAGTTTTATAAACTTGAGGGTAGAATGATGAAGAAAACTATTTTCAAGAGTGTAGGCAAACCCATGCCAGTACCCTCCATAATGTCTGGGACAAAGACATCACAAAAATCCAAAGTAAAGACAAAATAGCTTCAACTATTTGCAAAACATGGGAATCATATTTGTCTTTTACTCAAATATTAATGAATGCACCCTGTCAACATGTGATGCCAGTATTGCTGACAGCATCCCTGTGTTAAGAGAACAACATAAACTTACAAAACATAAAGTTTTCTATGTGTTCGATAATAGTTTTAGATCTTTAAGAACATTGAAATAATGAGGTTCAGGAAAGAAAACAATTCCCAGTTCAGGAACAGTAAAAACAAAACAAATAAATGCCTCATCCAGCTCTTTAATCAAAATAGTAATAACAATGATGCCAAACTCTAAATCATATCTATCATTTATTTTAAAGAAGTTAGAAACATTTATAGTTCATTCCATTGAGTTTTAGGATCTCCATCTTTTTTTTCACTTTCTTTTTCACCCATTTTTAACAAGTCATCTTCCTTTCTTTTGAACAGGATCTTGGATTTCTCAAGGAAGTGAATCAAGTTATTTACTAAATCCACCAGTGGTGGAAAATGCTCTGAAAATGATGATGTCTTCATTAGTTCCTGGGTAAATTGAAGATACTGTAGTTTTTCATCAGCTTCTCTTGAGACTGCCTTGATTTTCTGTAATTTGCAAAAGTAGAATGCATCAGTTGCTAAAGAACTGCATATTAACAACTGTAAGTGAAGAAAAAACATCCAGACTTTGATAAGTTTATAGTGACTTATAGTGTTACATTCAAATATTCCTCAGTTGTCTGTGAATTTGACACATAGACCAGGGACAGCAGCAATAAGATGATTACAGCTTTGGTGTTTCTGACACCAGTCAGTCCTCTGCTTTTGGAGACGCCTGCTGCTGCCATCACTGGTGAAATAAAAACTTCTGGAGAGAAAATGACAGAAAATAAATGAAATGAATAAATGAAGAATTAAATGTATGCTTCCTGTTGTTATGTTATTATTATATATTGTATAAAACATATTAACTATAAACCATCTTATGGTATAGTTTTGGCTGATCTTACCTGGCTGGTGAAAGGAGAAAGAGCTGTTGCACTATACAGGTGTAGACTGAAAACACAATGGACTCACACGTTACAGATACTTTAAGTGCTCTTTCACTTTCATGTAATATGATCCACTTTATGGAAATTAAGGCCCATCAGTTCTGACTTTTAAACAGTCAAAGGATATTCCACATACGTCACCTTTAACAACAGCCACGACAGAAGCGTGGCAGAAAAAGGATAAGAATGTGGTTAAGCATGTAACTCAGCATCATTTCAAGAAAAAACTATCGACCGTTTGTGTACATGAACAGGAAAATCTAGATGGCTTTCCTGGGATTATTTTACAAACTGCCCTGAGACTGGGTTTGTTTAACACATGAGCTACTTATAAAGACAAAGAACTGTGTTTTTAGACATTAAAACAGAATATACAAATGAACGGAAAGCGAACGTAATCCAATGTTAGAGCCAGCATCACTTCATATGCTTCATATTCCAGTTCTCCAATGATTAAACTTTTTGGTTTTCGTTTAGTATTCATCACATCATTCTCATATAATCAATAGTATATCTCAACACTAAAATCGACATTACATATATTGAGCAACATAAGCATGAAGCAATATACTTATAACCTGGTAACAGTGTTCATAATTTGATGCAAACACTAAAAACAAAAGTATAAGAAGTACAATTCAGACCCTTTCAGACCTTTATTTGCAGTGTGCTTTTTACATCCATTTGTTTCATTGTTTCTAAAATATGTCATCCTTTGATATTGATTGTATGTATTATAGGGTTACACATGGCCAATTTCATCAGCGAGCCACAGTCATCCTTCCTTGTGAATTTCACAGTTTGTAAAAATAGGCATTTATAACAAATCATCAGTATTACTAATTTTACTTGACAAACAAAATATACGTGTTTGGTGGTTGATGTTTCCAAATAAATCACAGATTTGGACTAGAATATTCCTGTGCTTTTAGTTCAGCAGCATTGAAGGGAACTTGACCAGATAGCTCATTGTATCCTCATCACATTATTGAGGTATAACCAGAAAACATAGCCTGGCCCTTTTATTTCAGAATGGCAAGGAAAGAAAGGATATATAAAATATAGTGTGTATAATCTAGTTAACCAAAAACAGTGTAAGAGCTGTTTGGTTACAGAATTTAGATTTTTGGCAGTGAGAAAACACTGGATACCAATCAGCCACAGTTCTTGTACTTTCTTCTGAATTTTAAAAATAAAAATTGCAAAAAAAAAAGAAAAAAAGGCAATGATAACAGTTTTATTAAGTTTTTATTCACATTAAAGTGTTTCTTCATATAAATCATTAATAATTGTCAATTACTTCACATGCAAAATCCCCATGATCAGTGGCTTGTACTTGCATTACAACTTTTTTTTAATGAAAATAATGAAAAAGAGAAATTTGAAAAGTTATTTTTTCAGGTCAAACGTAAGTTTACAGTTAGATTTACTCAGCAATTTAAAATATCACTGGGACTCATAAGGGAAAAACATCAAACTGAAACTGCATGGTATAAAAGAGAAGTTTTACAAACACAATACAAAGAGTATTAGAGACATATGCAGACTAATGTGTTACAATTCATCTTTATGTTTCTCTACGTGTGTAAGCCGCTCCATCACAACATTTAGTTTTTCTTCATAGTCCTTGATTTCTCCAGCTGTCATCTCAAGGTATTTGTCTATGTACTTCTTGGTGGCTTTCAGGAATGTTTTCACGTCATCAATTAAATCTAGCAGTGGTGAATAATGTTCACTTGTTGTATTTAGAAATTCATAGAAAATGTCCAGTAAGCGCATATAATCATCATAGAATAGTGGAATATAGAATATGTCTAATTTGAGATTATCCTGGAGGAGAAAATACAGTAAAACAAATGTGTAAAAATACTTTTATATTCTTTTTTCGGCTTTGGTTGTTTAATAAATTTATAAATATTTATATTAGCAGTGATAGATATTTCACATTACTCATTCACGCTAACAACATGGACAGAGACAGACTCACCTTCCTTGTCACTGCTGCTTGTTGTAATTTCTGAATGTTTTCTTTCAGTTCTTCCTCCAAATCCAGATAGAGAATGTCCTCAAGCAGCCATGTGAAACATGTGTGCCAAAGGCAAACTGGTAAAAGTAAAACTACAACTGGTGTGTGTGTATATATATATATATATATATATATATATATATATATATATATATATATATATCACAATCATTTTACCAGTTGGTCCTTCTTTATCAGTGAACTTGAAAGGTTGACCAGAACCAACAGGGTGAAAATGATGAATAAACCCCTGATGGTTGTGACACCAGTCACTCCTTTGCTTCTGGATAAATTCACAGTTGTCATCACTCTTCTGAAGAAAACAGAGCATGAAGTAAATTTAAACATTTAAGTAAGAAAATTGCAAGTTTTAATTTGAGTGAAAATTGTATAAAAATACCTGCAATATCCTCTTATAGTACAGTGTTCCAGTTTGGGTTTTTTTAACTTGCTACAGGAGAACTGATGAATGATAATATGAAGGGCTCACACCACAAAATGCTTTATATTCTTCAGTGTCCCCTCCCCCATGACACAGCTTACCTGTGCGTGACTTGGCTTGTCTGTGGGTGTGTCTGTGTGCCTCTGATTTCTAGAAATGGCAATATTCACTTTTGTTTTACAGTAAAACACAAACTTCATTTATGATAAAAAACAAAATAAGTTCAATTCAATTCAATTTTATTTATATAGCACCAAATCACAAAAACTGTCGCCTCAAGGTGCTTTATATTGTAAGGTAGACCATATGACCTCCTATGAGCAAGCACTTTGGCGACAGTGATAAGGAAAAACTCCCTTTTAACAGGAAGAAACCTCAAGCAGAACCAGGCTCAGGGAGGGGCGGGGCCATCTGCTGCAACTGGTTCAGGAGAGAGAAGGAAGACAGGATAAAAGACCGGCTGTGGAAGAGCGACAGACATTAATAACAAGTATGATTTTATGCAGAGAGGTCTATTAACACATAGTGAGTGTTTGAGCTGTCACATTGTGACAAACAGAAAATTGTGCCATTGTAATTGTTAGCCACATGATGTATATTTTGAATTTCACCGGATTGACAAAAGGTTGCGTTCTCAACCGATTGAAACTAGTTGACATTGAGTTTTAAAACAGCATTTTAACCAAATCTTTTTTTTGTTTAGTTTTTTTGTTTTTTTATCATTTGCCTATTTACACTACGTTTAGCACATGCCATGCCATTATTTACCTTGAATTCTTAATAGAACGGTTCACATTCCTTTAATCTGTTTTGTTTTATTTTTTTATAAGCACAGTGGGTTTTTCAACGTTTTCATTTTAACACTAACCATAGTCGTGCTTTCCTGTTTACTGTGAGTTTCTTGTCTTGTCTTGTCAACTATTTTGCCGATGACACCTAGTTATATCTCTTATATCTATATTCCTCCCTCGCACCTTTTTCTCTTACAGAATACCTACCTCAATTAAAATGCTGGTTCACCTCTAATTTTCTGAAGCTTAATTAGGATAAAACTGAAATCATCCTTAGTGGCACTAAATCCTACCTACTGAAGGCAAATCATTTCTCACTCACCATCCATAACTCCACAGTTTTCCCTTTACCTCAGGTTAAGAGCCTTGGTGTCATCCTAGACAGTTCACTATCCTATAAAATCTCAGATCAATAATCTCACCCGTTCTGCCTATTTCCCTCTACGCAACATTAACCGATTACATCCTTCTCTTTCTACCCCATCTACGTCCATTCATGTCCATAGTCTCGTTACCTCTTGTATTGACTATTGTACTTCTCTCTTGCATGGTCTCCCCCAAAAATCCCTCCATAAGCTTCAACTGGTTCAAAATTCTGCTGCCCGCATTATTACCAGAACCACCTCCCATCAGCACATCACCCCTGTTCTTCAGGAACTTCACTGGCTCCCTGTGAATTTCCCGATAGTGTACAAACTTCTTCTGCTCACCTTCAAGACCTTTCATAACCTCGCTCCTCCTTACCTTTCTGACCTGTTAAGCACTATCTCTTCTGCCCACTAACTTCGATCCTCTTCTTCTATCCAGCTTGCTGTGCCTTCTTTCCACCTCACCAACATGTGAAGCAGAGCTTTTAGCTGCTCTGCTCCCAGCTTTTGTTTTTTTATTTTTCTTTGTTGTCATTGTTCCATCATGTATTTTATTCTATTGTTAAGTGTCCTTGGGTTTATTGAAAGGAACTTTCCAATACAAGAAATTATTATTATCATTATTATTTTTGTTAGTATTTAAACATTGGATTTGCCCCGTCCTTATTTTGATGGCCATCTTTCATGATTTTGTTTGACTTTGATTGTCTTGAGTGTCTACATTTGTAACCATTTCCTCCATTGATCAGTGGTCTTTGATCAATGGTTGTTGATCAATGAGTATGACTGATTTTGAAAGCAATGTGCAAGTCAGGCGTTAATGATTATTAAACTAGTATAGTGCTGATAACTACAACTACTAAAAATAAATAATGCTTTAGTTTAGTAAAGTTTACATTGTTCCTCACACCCAGAGGCACTCACACCATTAGTGTCAAATTTTCACTGTTCTGCATCTTGTATTAAGAAAGTTAAAGATAATAAAAATCTTGGCTTTTGGATATATGACAAACTTCAAACATCATCGTGTGTAAGTTGAATGTGTCTAATGTTTGTTTGTTTCTTATGGTTTGGCGCCCTCTTGTGATCTCAGTCAGTATTCTGTGATCTTTGTTTATCTGACTACTTCAATACAAGCACTCAGTTAGAGGTGCAGTTTTTACGCTAGTCTTGGTCCATGAATGCATGTAGGCTTGCATGCTATGTTACAACCTTGTAAGGCATGGACAGACCAACTCAGTTTTGCTGTTGACTTACAGAGTACACATCTTTAGTCAGGCCATTTTACCAGAATTACACTAGAACTGGAGCCCCAAAAGCACACAGGCTAAGGCTAAGTACAGATTTACAGTTTTTATTAACAAAACTAAATGAGTCAGTTTATCAAATGTGTCCCTATGAGCAAAGGTAGAGGATTAATCAGTGAAGTGGTGAGTGGTTGGGAAAATTCCTTTCAGGTATCAAGTTGAACAGGTGAGGGAATCTGAGGTAGAATTTTCCTTTTCCAAGGTATGAATCAAGAGGAGACAGTGAGGAGGTAACAGCTGGAACACCGAGGGTTTTCTAAGACAGAGGACAGGAGAGGAACAGGTGTAGGAATCATTTAACTGGAGTGAAGACCTTGATTTGCTACTAGCTGTGGAAATAGTCTGTATGATTATCTGTACGCTGTGGCAATGTGTCAGTCTGACTGTAGAAACAGTCATAAAGTTTGTATCTGTCTTGTGTGAAACTTGTATGAAAAGCATACAACAGTGAAAACAGATATAAGATCCCTTGAAAAATTATATAAATGAAACTTGTTTGTTTTGGATACTTACAAAAACAATATATGAAAGTAATGAGAAAGTGGCCACTTTCATGAGTAAATCATAAAAAGCCTTATATGATTCACTATATGAAGTAGGCCACATCTTATGCAAGTCTTTTATAAGTTTTTACTATTTCTTTTCCATATGGGTAAATACACAGAGGGTAATGATCTGATCAAAGGCAGGGATGTTGGGAACCTATCAGGAACAGAAACAGGACCTCAAATGCAGCCAAACCTGCTGTAATGAACCGCTGGTCTGTACCATAAATTATCATTACGGGGGAGCTTTGTGCACAGTAGCATTAATGACGGATGCACTCAGTAAACTGTATAGAGCAGTCTGTCATGCACAGGAATAAGCTGTATAAAGTCCATGTAAGTTGCAATAATATTTTAATCAATTTCAGTGTTAAGTTTGTTTCTAACATAAGGTATGTTACTGCATTTGTATCATGAGATACGTGAAAACTTTCTCGTTCTGTATTTATGTTACATGCATCCATGTGCTATTTTTTAACTTAGACATGTGTGTCGCGCAAGCTAGCAGCGCCCCATGAGAAACGGGACGAATGTTTACGTGTTCACGGGAGTTTGCACCCTTGGCAAGTGGACTGAGGTATGTGATGCAATGTGATCTGATGTTATATTTTATCCAGCTGAACTGTGAAACACATTGATGCCTTTTAAACAGCCTTTATTTAGTTTTATTTAAGCAGTGACTGTAAATCTCAGAATTACTTGTTTTGTTTTGTTTTAATATACCTGATCGAATTGAAGCGCATTTGTTGATATTGCTTATTGCTAAGGTTCAAGGGGACTGTACAGGCATCAATTTTTTCTTATTTTATAGTTTTCACGGTGCTCAACGATGTCCAGAGAATGAGCCGTGTTTGGTGAGGAAATAAATGGCTGCACCCGTTAGAGACTCTTCTATTGTTCTTGATGCCAAGGGCTGCTACACCTGTCATTCACAGCCACACTCACACCAGATGGAAACGAGTGGAGGAGAGCAAAAGAAACAAGCACTCACACAATGAGAGTTGCCAAGGCCATAAATCCTCACCTTTGTGAATCTTGTTTTCTTGTAAATAGTTTGTTTACAGGAAAATGAAACAAGCAATAAGTAAAGTTTCTCATGAAATGAAAGAATGCAACACACAGGATGTGTGATACCCATTATGCCACTTTTTACACTGACAGTGACACACTCAACACACACACACACACACACACACACACACACACACACAAACAGTTGCAAAATGGGAGGTGTAACCACAAGCATGTATAAAAGAACTTTGTGATGTGCTGTATTTTCATTTCTTCATTCATCAGCTTCTTTTCACATCACAGGTAAGTAAATCACTGTAACATGGTTTATACAGACTTCACATTTTTTTTAATATAGAAATTAAAATGTTTCAGATTGATTAGTAATTTGAGTTTTTCAGTTGTGATTCTTTGTGAATCCTTAAAGTTGCACTTTTTTGAATGATAACTCCACTGGATAATGAAGACAGTCAGCTGCAGTTTGTAAACCTTCCATTCAAATTTTAACGCTGTACAACTTTGACTTAGAGACAGAGTTACTAAGAACAGCAATGGCATCAGTGACTGTTTGCAGCACCACCAAAGGCTTGTTCCTCATGTTCACCCTGCTGTCTCTGGTTTGCCTTTCAAGTGCACTGATAGACAAGGACCAGCTGGTAAATTGTTTTTTCTTATGCTTCAGTAATTTTGCGAGTCACCACAAACAAAGTTGCTGGTGTAATTTAAATTCTTTTAATAACTGTATATGCTGGATTTTCAGAAACAATTGAAAGTAAACTATCAGAACATAAAACAACAAATGGACAGCCTGAAGGTCAGTGCATGTTCAGAGAACCGCTATGAGAAACTTGTGGATATATGTGACCAGTATAACGTTACAACATAGTAAACTGCATTCCTGTAATATGAAACTATTACATTTTATCCCATCAGGCTGAGCGTGTGGAAAGAGTGAACTACGGTTCTGAACTGTTGAGTGAATACTTGAGCCTTATGGACCCGTTGATCGCACTGATGAAGAAATCTGCAAAAGTTTTACCTGATGGTTTTCCTCGAGTTGATACATTTATGGAGAACATTAAGAATTCCGTCAAGGAAAGTAAGGCTAACATTGACAGGGAGAATGAGGAGTTGGGTGAGAAAATAGAGGAAAGTGAAATGAAACTGGGACAACTGAAAAGAATTATTGAAGTCCTCGAGGAAAAGCAAGCTGAATTGTAAATTCCATGTCAGTCATTTGATCTTTCTCTAATAATGCATCTTTTGTATCTGTGGTTAGTTTCTATTTCATATAGTACAGCTTCTCTTAACTTCAGTTGAACTTTTTTTAGAGCTGTCATTCTTCTTTACTGTCTGATATAAAAAAAAAAAAATTTTCACTATCAGCTACCATTGTGCGCAGGCTCATATGTGCTGATGGCAACTTTTAAGAATACATTTCCAGTTGGTACTTGTTTTTCTGCCATTACTTAAATATAGAAGTGGAAACAATGTTTATGTAAACTGCAAACTGCCACACAATAAAGACATTTACCTACTACTGTTATTGTTTCTATTCTTCAGCAATAAGATGACAGATTAATAACCTGCTCACATTCTTGTGAAATGCAAGTATGCCTTCACCAGAAAGTTTATGCTGATGTTTATCATATAAATGATATTATTATTATTATTATTATTATTATTATTATTATTATTATTATTATTATTATTATTATTATTATTATTCTTGTTGTGAATGTGTTCATCATTTATTTATTCATTTATTTTTTATGGTAATTTGCAGCATTCATATTTTTGCATTGAATTGGGCTAACCACATCTGCGTGTCAATAGTGGCCCTGAGTACCAGTCACAGAGAGTTAGCGAATGGCTACAATCACAGCATTGTAAGATGATGAAAGATGTACCCTTAGGTCTCCTACTCAATTCAGATAGTCTTTCCCTTTTCGCGTAAATGATGCTGTGATTGCAGCCAGTCCCCAAATCTCTGTGAATGGTACTCATGGCCATTGATCAATCTTCGATCAATGGTTGGTGATCAATGGCCATGACTGATTTTGAAAGCGATGTGCAAGTCAGGCGTTCTCGCTGGCAAGCCTCAGCGCCCTGGTCAGCTGACAACTGTCTGTTAAACCAGCGGGAATGGAGACGTCCAAAAACCTTGGAGGACTTTTGCAAATAAGTAATGTCTTATTTTGTTCCAGACAGAATGCATTTTAGGATACTTGGCTGCACCAAGTACACAGAACTCACTACTGATGCACTCTTGATAGAAGCAGAGCAAGAGCACATCCAGGCATTTTGAGTCTACTTGACTTAATGTGTACTTTGAATTTGAACCAGGTAAAAAGTGACATTGGCATAATTTTTACAACAATGCCGCAATTTGCTGGGTTTTTGGGACATTCATTTATATTCACTTTTCTTGAAGTCCCATCACAGCATCTAAATCAGGTCAGGTGGCTACGGAATTGGATCAACGTCCTCCACAAGCTCAGCGGCCGGAGCAAAATGATAGCTTAACATAATTGGAACCACACCCAGCCCATGTTTTGGCTGAATATTACACAGCTTCACTCCATGTACATCTTAACCTGAGGAACAAGCTTCGAACACTGCCCTAAACCCTAAACCTTAAAGGGTTCAGCAGCATGTATAAATACCATGGAAGCATGCACTCCTGATCACAAGCTGGGAGGTTCACCTGCGACATCACTATGTGTGAACGGACTTGAGAAGACTGTCTGAGTTTCACATTTGCCATACTAGGAGTTGAAATGGCAAAGACAGAGACTGAAAAGATTGAAAGACAAAAGGCAAAGCTGAAGAAGAACGGCCCACTGGGCCCCTGACACACCACAACCGTGAACTGCTGCAGATGCATGAGAGATACAAAAGCTGTGAGAAGTGGGGAGAAGAGAGCATGGAGGAAAAATGAAGGCTGTTGTTGTTAATGTGAGAACACATGAAAATTGGGTTGGAAAACTGTGGCCGGCTGTCTTGTGGAGGTTGAGAAAAGTCCGTAGGATCGCAACAAAGGTAAAAATAAAATGATTTGAGGGTTGTTGTTTTTTTGTTTTAGTAGCAGGCTGATTTTGACAGTTAGGTTAGGGTTGTTTTCTTTTGTAAGAGAAACACAGGTTTATTTTTTTATATATATATATTTAGACATGTCCTGAACAAGGCCTAATATGTTTTTTGTTTTTTTTTGTAACAGTGCACTTAGGGAGAAAAAAAAAACCTGCCAGGTATCATCCCTCTGGGGGTGAGATTTTGTGTGTTGATGATTTAAAAGCAGGCCTGCAAGATTGGAAGTAAAAGCGCTATAAAATACTTTAGTTGAGAGCAAATATAAGGTGAGCTTCTCTAGATTACAACGGGCTTCTGAGGAAATTCACCTACCTAGGACGCTGACCATATCAGATGGTAAGTCCTGTGTTTAAAAGGATTGTAGCGATTCAATCCATTTCAAAAGCAACAAGAATTGTTTTTATTTTTGGAATGATGTAATATTGCTGTCAGTGGATATTTAAATTCATGCGCGGTTTTCCACTATCAGCAATGATTGGTACGATTGCATGTGACTGGATGAATGCATGTGATTGGACTGTGGCTGGACTGATGATGTGGACTAAGTGTGACTGACTTGAAATTGAGAAGACGGTAACTATTTCAGGATTAGTCACTGCTAATGCCTAATAAACCCTAAACAGTGAAAAAAGAGTGGATGTATGTGTTTTTGTTTGCTTGTTTTTGCAGGAGCAGGAGGATGACAGAGACCAGAGGAGGGGAGACTGGAGGTCCACATGAGTGTGGGCGGGCCTTGCAGACCTAACCCTTTAGATAGCACTTTTCTGTGTTACTGATTTTGTGTGGAGAAAACTGTGTTTTCCTGGCTGCTTGTTGGTTACAGTAACACACTGTATTGTTGGCAAATGATAAATGCTGCAGGAGGAAAATGTGTATTCAATGTGAAACACATACTGTGTTAAAATCAGTATCACTCCTTTCACAGACAAGGAGGGTTGACCACATGATTTACAGCAACACCTCTGGAATCTGTTGATCCAGGCCCGACCTGCCAGGACAAACCGCTGGCTAATGTTTTTTTTTCCCTCTCTAACGGTTCTGGCATCACACAGGCAGACAAGAGTGAAATGAAGACGGTTGTGCAGTGATTACAGAACATCTTAGTGTGGGGCTCATTATCATATCATTATTCATTTTAAGGTGTTGAGCTCAAAGTGTGAAAACAAGTGAGTGACATTACTTAAGATAAGTTACTGGTTACAGTAGTTTTAATTAAACACATGGGATGATCCATGGTTTGGGCAAATTATGGTAACAGTAGTGTTTTAATGATTTGGGGAAATAAACTGCATATGGCACACTTTTGTCTGTGGTGTTGGATGCCTTATTACGCTTATAACCTACAGTTGTTTGTAAGTGTGAAGTTCATATTTACTCACCGATTTTGGTTTCTAGGTAATTGTGGTGTGGATGCAGGCTCCAGGCAGAGCCAAGAGTTAGACCCACTTACCATGACATTCATGCTGATTTTAGTCTTTAACACAGGGTTTACAGGGCTGAAGCGAAATTACTCCGGAGGAGAAGCCATGATGTTGTCTGAGAATTTGTGTAACTAACCTTTTCCTTTTTGTTATTCTCCTAGTTCTGATGAGTTGAATCATGGGAGAGACCATGTGTCAAAAGGAGGGATTCTAGGTTTAACATGAGACAATGTTTTTTATGTTTTCCATGAGTGTTTTTGTTCTATGGTTTTTGCAGTGATTCGTGTGATTAACAGTTCATTTACGGGTATTACACCTATGCAAGTGGTGCATCCATGTTCAGATGAGGCTTTGATGGCCTATAAGTGAAGTTCACTGAACTAAAGAGTGTGGTTTGATGATGGTTGACATGCTTTCCAAATAGAAGTTTTTCCTCCTAGCAAAAAATACAGGTGCAGCAGCCAGAGTATTGCTGGAAGAAATTGTCCCAAGGGTGGAATCTCCTGACTGAGACTGGGTGCTGATCAGAAGTCTTCAGAGACCCAGCGAGAAGCAGGGACCATTCATAGCAGAGCTGACAGCCCAGGCAGTGGTTGAGGTCAAAGGTCGTGCGGTTTGGGGCCCTACTAGTCATCATGAGAAGATTCCAGAACCACAGCAATAACCATAAAGCTGCGTTGGAACGAGAGGGTGAGGGGTGAAAAGAGCGCCCTCCTCCAACAAGGGCGTGCCAAGCTCCAACTCAACGACTGCAGAGCAGGCTCTGTGCCACTCAAGAGGGATCAGCGAATGAATGCAGATCACACCTACTTAAACAGCCAATCAGTTTCCCTGGAAAGCTTAGTATGTTTTTAAGTTAAGGAGGTCGTTGGGGTGACGTTAATAATCATTTTATAAATGATATGCATTTACATGACTCTCCGAACATCACAAACTCTGTTAGAGTCCTGAGCATGAGTAAAAGTGATTGGAGTAATTATAGCATGCAAGTTTTACAGCAACTTGTGCACATTTTGTAGGGTAGGTAGATTGATTATCTAGCATGTCAGTTCCTGATGTGTAAGTGCATTAGGCCCTCATTGTCTGAGTAAACATAGTAACAACAGTTGTGAGTTCTTTTGACATGTGTACTCAATTTTGACACATTTGACACCGTAGAGATAGGATTTGGGGTTCATCACATTTCATTGAGGGATTTTGACAGACCTCAAACATGCTGGAAGCACCTAAAGAAGGAAGTTGTTCTTTGAGAATTAAATGTGGTTGTTTTGGTTTCCCCAATCACTGATGTGGGCACAGTAAAGATAATTGTAAATGCCTTGGAGAGGGTTTACACCTTTTAAACTGGCTGATGGCCCTACAGTAGTAAAGAGTACAGTACACTGCATAGACAGAGAGGAAAGAGCTATAATTCTGTTGTAAAATGTAGCTCAGAAGTGTTTGATATATGTTGGCTGTGTGGAAATTCATGGCTACTTTTGGGTTTTACTTTAAAACTCGAGAAGCACTAACATCAGTGTTAGTATATGTTTGTGGTATTAATTTACCTACAGGTTCAGACATATTCACTGTCCTTGATGGCAAACATCTGGACAGGGCAAAGCAAATGGCATAAAGGAGTGTGTGATGTTTGGTGAGGCATGTGTGCCTCAATCCCTAATAACACTGGGGAAGAGGGTCTTTTACAGAAACAGTTAATAAATTGGGAGATTTAATGATAAAGTGGGAAAATATATCACACACCTAAAAACTTCCTTATCTTAACAACGGGTTCTTATGAAAGAGCAGCTTGATGTAACCGAGGTTGAAGTTTTCTTTGCAGATGAAAAACGAACACTGTTTCATTTCTTATATGATCTCATATTGTGTTTTCTTTTATGATATAACTGCCATCCTTCGAACAAAGGGTGGAGACTCAGATGGAGAGAAGGTGACCATAAAATGTGAATTTGTTGCTTCCTTCTGACTTTAGGGAAGATGGACATTGTGAATTCTTTGAGTACACAATGGTGCTGATGTTCAGTAGTTCGAAAAGAAATCTCCATGTGTTTTTATGTGATTCTTAATTAATTATTTTTAATTCTTAATTGTGGTATCACAAAGGGTGGAATGTAGTGGCAGATTTCTTTTCTCACATATTTAATCATATCACATTAGTTATAGTAATATCACTTTCTCACTTTACTATAGTAAGAGCACTCCTGTCACTAGTTTACACGCATGTGGAAAGTTAACACAATGAGGCCATTGTAATGGGTGACATTGAACAGATAGTGGGACTCCTTCTCCTTATCAGGGATGTAAATCCTTATGTGACGGCCAAGCAGAAAACAAGGTCATAATTCTCTCCGTGAGGGAGGAGGTATAGCCCCCCGTGAAAGGGGCCAACATGTGAGAGTTTGTGGAATGTTCTTTGTCTGTGTCTCTGTATATAAGATGTAAGGGCGGTGGCCACAATCCGGAGATGGTCCTGGTGTTTCACTGGGATGCTCTCTCCACATTGCAATGTGTTTATTAAACCCACTTCAAATTAAGCTCGCTGGGTGTGTTGCAGGTTATTGTTAAATTTTCCACGACACTAGTTATTCTTGGTCCATGAATGCCTGTAGGCTTCCATGCTGTGTTACACCCTTGTAAGGCATGTACAGACCAACTCAGTTTTGCTGTTGACTTACAGAGTACACATCTATAGTCAGACCATTTTCTCATAGTTATACTAGAACTGGAGAAAGAAGCACTCACACAATGGGAGTTGCCAAGGCCATAAATCATCACCTTTGTGAATCTTTTTTCCATAAATGTGGTTTGTTTACAGGAAAGTGAAACCAGCAATAAGTACAGTTTCTCATTGTGTCGCAGCCTGGTCTGTGGCGTGGCTGTGGGGGAGGCTGGTGTCTTCCCTTGTGTTGCTGTAGAAGACCTGCCCATCACTCAAGTCTTTGCAAGACTCTGAATGATCAGCATACTAGTTTTCTCCCCTCATCAAACCCTGTGCCTGACTGATGTTGACATACAAAAACTTTATTTTTCTTTTATGCATCATTCGCAGCTGTCATCCAACCTATTGACAAATTATGTAAAAGGTGAGCAGAATTGTTTGTGCACATTTAAAATGTTTAAACAGTACGTTTATTTGTTGTATGTCTTATTTACTTTTTTCCCCCTCTGGTTGTCACCTTGGCATTTTCATGTGAAACAGGCAAATATCTGCGAAACAAAAATGAAAGCCTGAGGAGGTAAGTGCTAATGCCTCTGCACACAGACCACACTGCAGCATACCCAACCACACGTGCGCACACGCATGCACACACACACACACACACACACACACACACACACACACACACACACACACACACACACACACACACACACACACACACACACAAACAGTTGTGCAAAAAACTGAGCTGTAACCACAAGCATGCATAAAAGAACTTTGTGATATCTTCATTTCTTCATTCATCAGCTTCTTTTGACATCACTGGTAAATAACTCACTATAACATGGTTTTTACAAATACTTCACATTTACTTTTATAGATATTAAAACATTTCAAACTGTGGATATATGTGACCAAATATAATGTTATAACATAGTGAACTGTCTTCATGTAATATGAAACTGTTAAATTTGATCCCATCAGGCTGAGCATGAGGAACGAGTGAACTTTGGTTCCGAACAGTTGAGTGAATACTTGAGCCTTATGGACCCATTGATCGCACTGATGAAGAAATCTGTGAAAGCTTTACCTGATGGTTTTCCTCTAGTTAACACATTTCTGGAGAACATCAACCTGGTTTTCATGAATTAATCCCACTTATGGTGCTATAAGAATTAAGTGAAGGAATTTAAAGCTAACACTGACAGGGAGAATAAGGGGTTGGGTGAGAAAATAGAGGAAAGTGAAATGAAACTGGGACAACTGAAAAAAACTATTGAAGTCCTCAAGGAAAAGCAAGCTGAATTGTAAATTCCATGTCAGTCATTTCAATTTTCTTAAATAATGCATCTATTGTATCTGTGGTTAGTTTTCATTTCATATAGTACAGCTTTGCTTAACTTTAGTTTCACTACTACTGTTACTGTTTCTTTTCTTCAGTAACATGATGACAGATTAATGACCTGCTCACATTCGTGTGAACTACAACTATGCCTTCAACAGAAAATGTCTTATTTAATAAAGTTTATTATCATAATCTTTATTGTTGTTGTTGTTGTTAACGTTGTTAACGTTGTTGTTGTTGTGACTCGTAAGCTGGAGAGGAAATGGCGTGTCACAAATTTAGAGGATCATCATTTAGCCTGGAGAAATAGTTTGCTGCTTTATAAGAAAGCCCTCTGCAAAGCCAGAACATCTTACTATTCATCACTGATTGAAGAAAATAAGAACAACCCCAGGTTTCTCTTCAGCTCTGTAGCCAGGCTGACAAACAGTCAGAGCTCTTTTGAGCCAACCATCCCTTTAACGTTAACTAGTAATGACTTCATGAACTTCTTCACAAACAAAATTTTTATCATTAGAGAAAAAATTACCAATAATCATCCCACAGATGTAATATTATCTACAGCTACTCTTAGTACCATTGATGTTAAGTTAGACTCTTTTTCTCCAATTGATCTTTCTGAGTTAACTTCAATAATTACTTCCTCCAAACCATCAACGTGTCTTTTAGACCCCATTCCTACAAAACTGCTCAAAGAAGTCCTGCCATTAATTAATTCTTCGATCTTAAATATGATCAACCTATCTCTAATAATCGGCTATGTACCACAGGCCTTCAAGCTAGCTGTAGTTAAACCTTTACTCAAAAAGCATCTCTAGACCCAGCAGCCTTAGCTAATTATAGGCCAATCTCCAACCTTCCTTCCTTATCAAAACTCCTTGAAAGAGTAGTTGTCAAACAGCTAACAGATCATCTGCAGAGGAATGGCTTCTTTGAAGAGTTTCAGTCAGGTTTCAGAGCTCATCACAGCACAGAAACAGCTTTAGTGAAGGTTACAAATGATCTTCTTATGGCCTCTGACAGTGGACTCATCTCTGTGCTTGTCCTGCTAGACCTTAGCGCAGCATTCGATACTGTTGACCATAATATCCTATTAGAGCGATTAGAACATGCTGTAGGTATTACAGGTACTGCACTGCAGTGGTTTGTATCATATCTATCTAATAGACTCCAATTTGTACATGTAAATGGAGAGTCCTCTTCATACACTGAGGTTAATTATGGAGTTCCACAGGGTTCAGTGCTAGGACCAATTCTGTTTACATTATACATGCTTCCCCTAGGCAGCATCATTAGAAGACATAGCATACATTTTCACTGCTATGCAGATGACACCCAGCTCTATCTATCTATGAAGCCAGATAACACACACCAATTAGTTAAACTGCAGGAATGTCTTAAAGACATAAAGACCTGGATGGCCGCTAACTTTCTGCTTCTTAATTCAGATAAAACTGAGGTTATTGTACTCGGCCCTGAAAAGCTTAGAAATATGGTATCTAACCAGATTCTTACTCTGGATGGCATTACCTTGGCCTCCAGTAACGCTGTGAGGAACCTTGGAGTCATTTTTGCTCCTCACGTGCAAGGTCTTAAATAATCAGGCCCCATCTTATCTTAATGACCTTGTAGTACCATATCACCCTATTAGAGCACTTCGCTCTCACTCTGCAGGCCTACTTGTTGTTCCTAGAGTATTTAAAAGTAGAATGGGAGGCAGAGCCTTCAGTTTTCAGGCCCCTCTTCTGTGGAACCAGCTTCCAGTTTGGATTCAGGAGACAGACACTATCTCTACTTTCAAGATTAGGCTTAAAACTTTCCTTTTTGCTAAAGCATATAGTTAGGGCTGGACCAGGTGACCCTGAATCCTCCCTTAGTTATGCTGCAATAGACGTAGGCTGCCGGGGGATTCCCATGATGCATTGAGTTTTTCCTTTCCAGTCACCTTTCTCACTCACTATGTATTAACAGACCTCTCTGCATTGAATCATATCTGTTATTAACCTCTGTCTCTCTTCCACAGCATGTCTTTATCCTGTCTTCCTTCTCTCACCCCAACCGGTCGCAGCAGATGGCCCCGCCCCTCCCTGAGCCTGGTTCTGCTGGAGGTTTCTTCCTGTTAAAAGGGAGTTTTTCCCTCCCACTGTCGCCAAAGTGCTGGCTCATAGGGGGTCATATGATTGTTGGGCTTTTCTCTGTATCTATGAAGCGCCTTGAGGCGACTTTTGTTGTGATTTGGCGCTATATAAATAAAATTGCATTGAATTGAATTGAATTGAGAATGTTTTGATCATTTATTCATTTATTTGTACGGTGCAGCATTCATATTTTTGCATTGAATTGGGTTAACCACATCTGCGTGTCACTGGCAGAGACACCTTTGTTAAGAAAGCCTGATAACTGGTGTTTGACGGTAACTGGGGAAACGCTTTCAGTTTTTGTCTGTGATGTACTTTCATTAGCATCATGCTCCGTCTATTTTTACATCTACTTTCCTAGTTTTTCTAGTTTCCTATATTAACTCTTTCCATAGATTTCATGTATTTGTGTAGCCCAGGGTTATTTTATGGCCAATTGTATTTTATTTTAATTTTATTTTAAGTGTTACTTTTTTGAGTATTGAGTTTACCCATGTACCATGAATGCACCATAACACTGCTGACAGGAAGTCCCAGCTCAGGCGCATCTGTCTACACCGAGCAACAAGCTGTCGTAGAAGTTTCCGTCCTGTTGAGGCACAGAGTTCATGTATTCTGTGAAGAATATCCTGGCTGGTCTTTCTTTTTTTTTTTTTTTTCTTTTTTTTTAAGTTATTGTAAAATTATATTAACAAGCAATCTTTCCTCAATTTGAAATAAAAAAAAATATCAGCAAATAAAGGCAACATAGGACAGATGTGTATAATGCATAATGTTCACAGGGAAAAAAATGAAACAAAAATTCTCATCACATTTACAAGACTGTGGCTAAGTTTATAATGGTGCCTACTAGAATCTGTTTAGAAAGCTTTGACTAACTGAATAACTGGGCAATATATGTAGTCAAAGTTTGTATCAAAATATAAAAAAATATGCGGATGGGCAAGAGACGGGCAGGACCAAAGGGACGACCAGTGATACAGGAAGGAAGTATTAACCAGTATGTGTGAGAGATTAAAATGGGCAACTCATCCATATATCCATCAACCAAATAGGAAGTAACACAGAAGGCTATGACGATGAAGCGCACAGAGTGTTAAGCACAGGCAGGTAAAGAGATATACACCACATCTTAAAGCAGGTGTCCACATAGAGAAGAGCAGCACTAGGTAGTATGTTGTACACAGATTCTCAGCACTCATGCACTCACTTTTTGTGCCAAAGTCTGGCTTCCCTTGACAGCACGCGGCAGCAGTCCAGCTGTTTAAACAGCCAAGAGTGGCAGAGTAGCAAACTGTCAACAACAAAGCCCCTTTCAGACATGCAGTCCTTTTCCATTAAGCACCCGCGAACGCGTCGGCTTCGCCCCGGTCACTTTTCTGCAAAGATTGCGACGGAAATCTCGAACTAGGTCCGACCTAGCACTTTCAACTTGGCACATGTCTGAATGCATTAACCGATGCACAGGATTATGACTGCCCATATCTCTCATCCATCTTTGATGTAGAGATTGCCCCAAACAGCAATAAAATATGACGTGACGTTTTGTCTCATCGGAAGCTATTTTTCATTTTCAGTAAGGTGAAAACGTCGCTCTCTAATGCAGTGCATATTCCCCATGCAGAAGAGAGAGTCTGTGTTCAAAAGGCAGGGGCAGCTGTGGCAGAATGCACACACTCGCGCACATGCACGCACACACACACTCACTCACACAGACCCTGATCTTGGTAAAAATGTCACATCGAGTTAAACGTTCAACAGTGTGGCTACACTTCACTAGATGCCTAATGCTCACTGCCACGAATGCGACAATTCTTTTGCACATATGGTGAATATCTCACATACCGTGGCTCTCTTTGCAACTGTCATGGTTACGTCTGAATAAAGCTGCGAGGAACACTGATGTAAAAGTGACCAAAGCCTAACAGAATGCCATCGCTTTGAGGGACTGATGAAGGCGGCAATGTTAAAAATCCCATGTCTGAAAAGGGCTTGAGAGACTGATCAATCTGGATCAATGTGACACTGTAACAACACCGCTGCAAAAGGCTGTCACAATAAAAGCCATATTCTTTCACATCGTTTCCATTTTTAAGACTCTTTAAATAGAAAGGTGGGCATTGGGCAGAGTAATACATTATTCAGAAAGGTGGCCACAGAGTAAAAGACAAATCCTCAGTTCTGTGTCAACCCATTTCTGTGACACCGTATGCATGGCGAAAAGTAAAATGACAAGACAGAGACTTTCCAAGCTCACAATGCGTATGCAAACTCTCCAGTGTTTTAAGTGACAAAAGCAGATATTTCCTGCACATCTTGCACCACAAAGCAATCATTAAAAAGTACAAGAGGTAAACTTCCAACCTTTTTCTCTTCGCACTAGGATTAAAGAGGCTGAGAGGACTGAGCGGGGTCAGGAGGTTCTGCAAAGAACATAAAACGTGTCATTTATGCATTTCAGTAGCTGGTTTTCTCACACAGGGGTTGTGATAAATGGTGTAATTGTCCTTCATTTTGAGCAAGGAGCAGTAGTTTGCCAGCCATTTAGATTTTTTTGTTTTGTTTTTGTCCCCCAATCAGCATTCTGGCGTTAGTGTGGAACCAAAATGGCGCCTGTCCCTGATTTGGTGCTGATGTGTTTGGCCACGTCCTACAGTGACTTCAGATCCTCGGAATGATGGCAAATCGGGTAGGGTGAAGAGGGGGAGGGGGTCACACACTTATCGTCATGGTTGAAGAGTAGTTCTCGCTCTGAAAGGAGTGGAGGAAGTTTCCACTCAGCTCCCCGTCATCCCTCGGGGTCCCGGGAGGATTGGTAATGCCACTTAAATTGTTTGGGGAATTCTTGTTCATTCCATCCATATCACCAGAACCTAGTGATCCATTCATGTGGTGTGGTTCCATCCCAGCCATGGCTCCCAGGGGTCCATCAGAGCCTGGGCCCATAGGGAAATTATTTCGGTTGCCAGGTCCAGTGTTGATCATGGTGTATAAATTGTCACCAGAGTTGTTTGAGTCTGCGGGGCTGGGCATGATGGGAGTGCCAGGAGGCCCTCCACCTCCAGATGCCCCCCCGTATGCACCAGGAGAGGGTGATGAGTAAGGCATAGAGTTGGCATTGTTGGGATTGGGCCATGGCCGACCCGTTCCTGGGCCCATGTTCACTCCTGGCATGCCAAGACCCATGGTGTTGTGTGGAGGCCTCATCCCACCACCAAAGTTCTGAGGGCCAGGCCCCATAGGCCCCATTCCTCGAGGGCCACTCATTCTCTGCATTGGCCCCAAGTTAGGATGACCTTGTGGCCGTGTGGGGTCCATGTTGGGCAGCATGGGATGAGGACCTGGTCCTCCGCCGGGTGGCTGGCTGGCCATCCGGATGGGTGGACCTCTTGGGCCTCCAGCAAAGCGAGGCGACATGAAAGACTGGAAAAAGGCAGGTGGCATACAACATACTACCTTGGGCCCCCTGCTTCTTTGGTGCTTGGTGGGAGACAACGATTTCCAATTATTTATTTATTTATGTATTTTATTTTATTTACTTTTTTTAAGGGATGTATGTTTCTTTCTTGGAATCTAAGGACACTTTATGTTGCTACCTTTCTTTTGGGTCAGGCCTGACACCGCTTAACAAAAGACTGATGCACTAGAGGAAAGAACCGTAAACCAAAGACAATCCATTGGTTCTGGGACCAAAGCATGATAATAAGTCTCCAGCTCGAATCAAAAAAAGATTTCTTCCACCCTTATTTCCAGATCAGGAAATAAGGGTGGAAAGGAAAGGAAAGATCAGCGTTCAGCCAAGTTAGACCGCATGCAAAAACATTTAGGTGCAACAAAAGCTTCTGCGCATCCACACTCAGTTTTTAGTATGTGCACTTTTGACCAAGTACCACTTGCGACTCCTGACAGTGAAACTCGAACAAAAAGTCAAAGAGTTCTCAAAGGAAGTTGAACAGTTAACACAAAGGCCAAGGAGCACCACCCCAAGTACTGAGCCTCCTGTAAGTACTGAACCCAAATCTCTGAAGCTAAAACCAAATTAAATTGCCAAGCTTGAAAGTCAAATAGCTGACAACCAAACATGAGAAACATGCACCCCAAAAATTCTTTAGCTGTTAACACCAGGCGCCCAAGGGCTGCTACTAAACGCCCTGGCACATTCAGGGCATGGTTTTACTTTAAGTGTGGGAAGACAATCGTATTGCAGTGAGCTGCTAATCCCACACTTGTCCAAGTAAAGAATGCAGAGCTGAAAAAGAAACAGGCTGATTTTTTTGCACGACAGGCCACAATCGTGTTTTATTTAAACTAATGGCAGCTCCTGTCATGGGACACCCAGGAGCTGAAACCTGATTCCCTCGGTCCCAAGACATTAAGTTGTGATCCTGAAATGCAAATCACATACCCATTCACTGCATAGAAAGCCTAAATCTCAATCTTTGCCTCTAGGTCTCATAAGACCAAGTACTTGTTGATGGGATGCCCTGCAAATCCATAATGGACACAGGCTCACAAGTTACAATCATTTCTGAGTCTTTTCACAAAATGCACCTTTCCCATCCCATCGATACATGCCCTTCTTGAAATTGAAGGATCTGGTGGGCAAAATGTGCCAAACTTGGGCTACGTTCAGATTCACATTACATTTCCCAAGAACATTTCAGGCAAAGAACAACAACTAGTCATTTTGACTCTTGTTGCTCCTGAATGTGACTTTAACAGTAAAATTCTGCTGTTGATAGGGACAAATGTGCTTTTAAAGGTTTATGGACAGGAAGTGCTATTGCTTCAGCACACAGACCACAATGCAGCACCCCCAACCACACATGCACGCGAGCACATACAACACACACACACACAGTGTGTTGCGCAAAATGGGAGGTGTAATCACAAGGATGTATAAAAGAATTTTGTGATGAGCCATATCTTCGTTTCTTCATTCATCGGCTTCTTTTGACATCACAGGTAAGTAACTCACTATAACTTGGTTTATACAGACTTCACATTTTCTTATATAGAAATTAAAAATGTTTCAAATTCAGTTGTTTCAGTTTTGATTTTTTGTGAATCCTTAAAGTTGCACTTTTTAAAATTTAAAATGGTAACTCCACTGGATAATGAAGATGTTCAGCTGCAGTTTTGTAAACCTTCAATTCAACTCTTAACACTGTACAACTTACACTTAGAGACAGAGTTACTCAGAACAGCGATGGCGGCAGTGACTGTTTGCAGCACCAGCAAAGGCTTGTTCCTTGTGTTCACGCTGCTGTCTCTGGTTTGCTTTTCAAGTTCCCTGATAGACAAGGACCAGCTGGTAAATTGTTTTTTTCTTGATTTTGTGAGTCACCACAAACAAAGTTGCTGGAGTAATTTAAATGTTTTGAAGTTCAACCACTTGTATATGCTGTATATGATTTTCAGAAACAACTGAAAGAAAGCTATCAGAAGATAAAACAACAAATGGACAGAGTGAAGGTCAGTACATGTTCAGAGAACTGCAATTAGAAACTTGTGGATATATTTGACCAAATATAACGTTACAACATAAAAAAAACTACCTTAATGTAATATGAAACTACAATTTGATTCCATCAGGCTGGGCGTGAGGAAGTGGACTCCGGTTCCGAACTGATGAGCGAATACTTGCGCATTATGGACCCATTGATTGCACTGATGAAGAAATCTGATGACTTTCCTCTACTTAACACATTTATGGAGTACATTAAGAATTTCGTCAAGGAAAGTAAGGCTAACATTGACAGGGAGAATGAGGAGTTGGGTGAGGAAATAGAGGAAAGTGAAATGAAACTGGGACAACTGAAAAGAATTATTGAAGTGTTCGAGGAAAAGCAAGCTGAATTGTAAATCCCATGTCAGTCATTTGATCTTTCTCTAACAATGCATCTTTTATATCTGTGGTTAGTTTCCATTTCATATAGTACAGCTTTGCTTAACTTCAGTTTAACTTTTTTTTTAGAGCTGCCCTTCTTCTTTACTGTCTGATATTAAAAAAGAAAAAAGAAAGAAAGAAAGAAAAGGATTTCACTATCAGCTACCATTGTGCACAGGCTTATATGTGCTGATGACAACTTTTAAGAATACATTTCCAGTAGTTACTTCTTTTTCTGCTGTTGCTTAAATATAGAAGTGAAAACATAAACATAAACTCACATAAACTGCAAACTGTCACACAATAAAGACATTTTCCTACTACTGTTATTGTTTCTTTTCTCACATTCTTATGAAATGCAACTATGCCCTCACCAGAAAGCTTATTATTATTAGTAGTAGTAGTAGTATTGTTATCATTATGTTATGGTGCTTTGCAGCATTCATATTTAACCATCTGTGTGTCACTGGCACAGACACCTTTGTTAAGAAAGTCTGATAACTGGTGTTTGATGGTAACTGGAGAAATGCTTTCAATTTTTGTCCATGATGTACTTTCGCAAGCATCATGCTGCATCTTTATTTACACCTTTACTAGTTTCCTGTATTGAGTCCTTTCATGCACTTTACTCTCAGTAGCCAGATCATCAGCAGAGCATGAAGAGCCCTTGCTCTCTTTCCTGTTTTCAGACTTGTTTTTTACTTGTTACTTCCTGTTTGTCTCACTTCTTGTGCCTGGTATTAAGTTTTACTTTCCCCACATCTTCTTTAGTTCATCTGTGTCCACTAGGTGTTGTTAAGATTCAAAAATTGAGAAAGGGTACAAGAGGTGATCGAAAAATAACCACACTGGTCCGGCCGGGTGAAGTCAAACGAAGATTTTAATTCACACGTGGGAAGATTCACTGGAAACAGCAATTGATCTTCGACTTACTAAAGCACAAACAATTATTTTATAACATCAGGGTTTGTTTACTGACGCCCCTTCATGCGTCACAGATACATTTTATACATACGTCAAATCAACACCACAATGACCTTTTACACAGAACATCATCGTCTATTTTCATGGCTGGCACTTCCTGTGTACCTTTCAGTTCTTATCCTATTCCTCTTTCTTGCCGAGACACCAAGAAACGGTTCCTCTTTTACCGAGACAATTTTGCAGTTACAGCCAGACATAACTAACCTCTCCTCTAAATAAATCTAATTTAAAGTGTGTGTGTCACGACCTCACTCAGCCTCGATGTCACCTCTCGCACTTCTGACCTTTTACCAGACCAGAGGCTCACTGAGACTATGTATATGTCATCTGCTAAATAAATGTTTTAATCAAGAACCCCTACTAAAAGCTTAATACAAGAATATGAACATATAAAAGATAATAAAATAAACTGATATAAGTGTTTTGTAAGCATGTATTGCAATTCCTTCTATGTTCTAGTTTTCCCTCAGCATGTATCACCTAGACACTCTCACTAGATGAAGCTCAAAACCATTAATGAACCTGAACATCAACTCAAATAAGCACAGATATGCAATATGTATAAAATAATTATAACTGCACCTGAAATACAAAGTTAACATCATCATAAACATCTTAAGGCCATCTTAAAGCTATCTGTTACATTGTTAAAACAATGATTATACTGCAGATTATATTATGCTGGTAAAACACTTTTCTATTCATCCCCACAGTGTCCCCACAGTCACATTTCTATGTTAATATATTGTCTCAATCGCCCATTGCACTTAGTCGAGTTGTCTCTTGTTGTCATGTGTCATCTTGTTCTCATATGTTTTGAATTCTTTGGAGGTCTTCATTTGGGTCCCAACTCAGTTGTCACACAGCAGTACTTGACAGACTGCTGTTTTGGCACTGTTTTTTCATTTACAATGATCTACAGGAGCTACAGGAATCTCAATGTTGTTATAAAACCATGTAATTTGAAATCATTATGCCTGAAGAGAAACCTCAGGGAGGATTTTATTGACTGCAATTGGGGCCATAAATATTTGGACATAGCTTTTTTCAAATTTTGGTTCTGCACGTTACCAAAGTGAATTTTAAGCGAAACAACTCAGATGCAGTTGAAGTGCAGACTTTCAGCTTTAATTGGGTTGAACAAAAAACAATTGTGAGGAATAAAAGCACTTTTTAACACAAACACCCAATTAATTTGACTTAATTTCAGGTGCTCAAAAGTAATTGGACAAATTAAAACTGAAAAATCCTTTGCTGGTATTGACAGCCTGAAGTCTAGAACTCGTGGACATCAACAGAAGCTGGGTTTTCTCCTTTTTAATCCTGGCTTTTGTCCACCAGAGGCCAGCGTGTGGTGGGGTGTTGCACACCGGATGCTTGCCAAGCCTTCTGTGAGCCTCGGCTCACGTTCATGACTGCTGCGCCACCGCCATTAGCCACGCGGCCGGCCACCAGAACCAACATGCATTGTTTGCACTCATGAAATGAAAGAATGCCATGCACAGTATGTGTAATACCCGTTAACCCACTTTTTACACTGTCAATGTCAGGCTTTTTTACTTTATAAAGTATGGACAAACTTCAATTTTTTTTAATAAACAGAAAAGGGTTTCTGAAAATTTCTGCATCTCATGCATTACACATTCATCAACTTTTTCTTTTATGCATCATTCCCAGCAGTCATGCAAACCTATTTACATATTATGTAAAGGGTGAACAGAATTGTTTGTGCACATTTGAAATATTTAAATAGTGCATTTTTTTTTCTCTGGTTGTCATCTTGGCATTTTTATGTGAAACAAGCAAATATCTGTGAAACAAAAATGAAAGTCTGAGGAAGCTAAGTGCTAATGTCTCTGCACGTAGACCACACTGCAGCACACTCAACCGCACGCATACACACATATACACACACACACCCCCACAAAGTGCTGTGCAAAAAACCGAGGTGTAACCACAAGCGTGTATAAAAGAACTTTGTGATGTGCCATATCTTCATTTATTGATTCATCAGCATCTTTTGACATCACAGGTAAATAAATCACTATTGAATGGTTTATACAAAGACTTCACATTTTCTTATATAAAAATTAAAACGTTTCAAATTGAGTTGTTTCAACTGGGATTCTTTGTGAATCTTTAAAGTTGCACTTTTTAAAATTTAAAATGATAACTCCACTGGATAATGAAAACATTCAGCTGCATTTTTTAAACCTTCAATTCAGTTATTAACACTCTGCAGGGCTCTAGAGTGCGAGTCTCTGCAACTCTGAAAGTCTCCGTGTGGTCAACAACAGACACACATTATGCCCCTATTGTGGTCTAAACCAATCAGAGATAGTCAGGGGCGGGACATCTGATTGGCCGCGGTCCAGATATTTCTGTAATCCTTCGTGTGTACATTTGAAAGTGCAGGTGGATAAAGAGAGGTGAGTAGCTTGAATAAAATGATATCAATTCATTAAATCCTGATGCGACTTTTAAAATATAAATTTATTTTGCCAGAAACGCCAGAATCTCAGGTTATTCACAAAACTATTTCAACCACCACCAAACAGTAAATGAGAGCAGGAAAACAGATTCCACACAAAGACAGCGCACCAGTGCAATCATGGCAAAAAGTTAGTCTTGAGCCCTGCTCTAATATGATAGATTATATAAACCTATATAACTTTATGACATAGTAAACTGCTTTCATGTAATATGAAACAAATTTTATCCCATCAGGCTGAGGCTTAGGAACGAGTGAACTTCAATTCTGAACTGTTGAGTGAATACTTGAGCATTATGGAAGGTGAGTTGCATTGATGAAGAGATCTGCAAAAGTTTTACCTGATGGGTTTCCTCAAGTTGACATATTTATGGAGAACATTAAGAATAACATGAAAGAAAGTAAGACTAACATTGACACGGAGAATATGAAGTTGGGTGAGAAAATACAGGAAAGTGAAATGAAACTGGGAGAACTGAAAAACAATATTAAAGTCCTTGAGGAAAAGCAAGCTGAGTTGTAAATTCCATGTCAGTCATTTCATTTTTTTTTTTTTTAAATAATGCATCTATTGTATCTGTGGTTAGTTTCCATGTTATATAGTACAGCTTTGCTTAACTTCAGTTCAACTTCAGATGACTTGCTCCTGTACATTTCTGACCCTCTAAACTCATTCCCGGGGCTTTTTGGCATACTGGACCAATATGGTACACTGTCAGGATATAAGGTCAATTATCAAAAAAGCGAGTTGCAACCCCTCAATTCCCTGGCCAGAGCTCTTCCCCACTCAATAGTGCCTTTTAAGTGGACAGAAACCGGATTTAGATATTTGGGGTTTTTTATTTCCTCTTCTATACAAATCAAATCAAATCAAATCCCTTTTATTGTCACATCACATGTGCAGGTACATTGGTACAGCACATGTGAGTGAAATTCTTGTGTGCGAGCTTCACAAGCAACAGAGTTGTGCAAAATACAATAATGTAAACAAGCAAAATACAAGAATGGCTACATCTGAAACTAATAAATATATGTACAATATATAATAGTATATGCATTTCTGGATGTGTAAACTAAATATTTTTCTACGTGTGTGTGTGTGTGTGTGTGTGTGTGTGTGTGTGTGTGTGTGTGTGTGTGTGTGTGTGTGTGTACACATATTTTACAAATTAAATAGAGTAAACAATGAATAGAATATATAATATAAATAAAATAAAATATACAGAGTTGAGACATGTGCAAAACAGTGGTATTACTGTACAGTATGGAGTGCATAATGTTAAAGTTCCAGTAGTGAAGCTGAGGTGTCTATGACGTGTTCAGCAGTCTGATGGCCTGGTGGAAGAAGCTGTCTCTCAGTCTGCTGGTACGGGACCGGATGCTGCAGAACCTCCTTCCTGATGGAAGTAGTCTGAACAGTTTATGGCTGGGGTGACTGGAGTCCTTGATGATCCTCCCCGCTTTCCTCAGGCAGCGCTTCCTGTAGATGTCTTGGAGGGAGGGAAGCTCACCTCCAATTATTCGTTCAGAGCACCGCACTACTCGCTGGAGAGCTTTGCAGCTGTAGGCGGTGCTGTTGCCATACCAGGTGGTGATGCATCCAGTGAGGATGCTCTCAATGGCACAGTGATAGAAGGTCCTGAGGATGCGGGGGCTCATGCCGAATCTTTTCAGTCTCCTGAGAAAGAAGAGGCGCTGCTGCGCCTTCTTCACTGTTTTGTTTGTGTGTACTGACCACGTAAGATCCTCATCCAGGTGTACGCCAAGGAACCGGAAGCTGCTCACTCTCTCCACAGCAGCGCCGCTGATGGTGATGGGGGTGTGTACTTCTCTGCACCTCCGGAAGTCCACTATCAACTCCTTTGTCTTTGCGATGTTGAGGGTGAGATGGTTGTCTTGACACCAGTGGGTCAGGGCGCTGACCTCCTCCCTGTAAGCCGTCTCATCACTGTTGGTGATAAGACCCACCACTGTTGTGTCGTCCGCAAACTTCACAATGATGTTGGAGTTGTTAGTGGCTGTGCAGTCGTAGGTGTAGAGTGAGTACAGGAGAGGGCTAAAATGATGAGGGAGAATTTTCTATCCCTACTAGAAAATGTTGGGAAAGATTGTGACCATTGGACTTCTCTACCATTGTCAGTGGCAGGGAGAGTTAACCTGATAAAGATGAGTGTCCTCCCAAAATTCTTGTATCTTTTTCAACATGTCCCAATTCTTCTTACCAAGGCATTTTTTGACAAGTTAGAAAAGATTCTGTCACATTTCATATGGGGAGGGAAACAAGCTAGAATTCGCAAGTCTATTCTTCAGTCCTCTAAAAGTGACGGTGGTCTTGGTCTGCCCAATTTTAGACACTACTATTGGGCAGCTAACATACAAAAACTTTTACATTGGGTTCATAACGACCCCCCTGCACCAGCCTGGGTACAAATGGAAACTGCATCTAGCTGTTACTCATTATCATCAATACTCAGCTCACCACTCCCTTTTTCTCCAACCTTTGTTGGGGATAATCCAATAGCTAAGGAAATGGTAACTATTTGGCGACAGTTCAGAAAATACTTCGGGCTACTTGGACCGTCTTTGCTAACGCCTTTATCAAAAAATTGTAATTTTGCACCTTCAAACACTGATGCGGCCTTTAGCAGTTGGAAAGATAACGGACTTAGGACTGTTAAGGACTTGTACAGTCAGGACACCTTTCTATCTTTTGCTGACCTATCGTCTAAATACAACCTGCCTAATTCCAACTTTTTTCGTTATCTTCAGGCTAGAAGTTTTGTAAAAACACAGTTCCCTCACTTTCCCAATCGGCCTCCAGAAACAAATCTGGATATCATCTTGCAGACGAACCCTCATCAAAACAGACTGATATCAGCCTTGTATAAAATACTAGATGCTTTGGTCCCCAAATCCATTTCTCATATTAAGCTGAGATGGGAGGAAGAGCTTCAGGCAACACTGCCAGAACAGCAGTGGGATTGTGCTTTGAAATTGATTCACTCGTCCTCAATTTGTGCTCGTCATGCTTTGATTCAGTGCAAGGTGGTCTATAAAGTACACTATACAAACGCAAAATTATCTAAAATCTATCCAACCATCAGTGATGCCTGTAGCAGATGCGGACTATCGCTTGCCAACCATGTCCACATGTTTTGGTCTTGTTCGAAACTGAGTGCATTTTGGAGGAATATATTCGACACATTTAGCCAAGCATATGGCCAGACTGTCCTTCCTAACCCACTCTCCGCAATTTTTGGCATTCCTCCCGACTTGAACTTATCTGGTCCCCTCAAACAGGCCCTAGCCTTTACCACTTTACTGGCCCGGAGGCTTATTCTGTTGAAGTGGAAGCTTCCCCACCCCCCAACTCATGATCATTGGGTGAGAGATGTACTCTTTAACTTAAAGTTGGAAAAACTTAGATTCTCTCTAAAAGGTTCTATTAGGGAATTTAACAAAATCTGGAAATCATTTCTCTTGCTGGTGGACACCATTACTTTACTTCCTGAGTCTGAAGTGAACTGAGCGAAGCTACATTATAATGTTTTTTTTTTTTTTGGGGGGGGTTTTTGTTTGTTTTGTCTTTTTTTGAATCTTATTTATACCTTATCTATTTGTTTTTCCTTTTGTTTTGTTTGGTCCTTTCTCTGCTTTTGTTTTCTCTGTTTTTGCTTTGTTTGTTTTTGTTTGTTTGTTTGGTTGCGGGGCGGGGGGGGGGGGGGGGGGGTTGTGGTTGTTGTTGTTTTTTGGGGGTTATACTTGTTATGTGTATGGGTCCTGAGATGTTTTTTGTTTTTTTTTGTGTGTGTGGGCAGAGACTGGTTCTCTGCGGTGTTTTGTCTAGTGTGGACCTGGTAGGGGGAGAATTGGGGTTGGGGGGTTGGAGGGTATAATGGACATACCACTGTTCTGAAATCAAGATTGACTTAGCTGTTGCTAACTTTGTATGTCATTGTTGAAATCAATAAAACAAAGTTGGAAGAAAAAAAAAAAAAAACTTCAGTTCAACTTTTTTTAGAGCTTTCCTTCTTCTTTACAGTCTGATATAAAAAATAAAAAAAAAGATTTGAGCTACCATTGTCCACAGGCTTATAAGTGTTGATGACAACTTTTAAGAATACAATTCCAGTAGTTGCTTCTTTTACTACCATTACTTAAATATAGGATTGGAAAAAATTTTTGTGTAACCTGCAAACTGCCACACAATAAAGACATTTACCTACTACTGTTATTGTTTCTTTTCTTCAGCAACATGATGACAGATTAATGACCTGCTCACATTCTTTTGAAATGCAAATATGCTCTCACCATAAAGTTGATTATTTAATAAAGTTTTTTATTATTATTGTGAATGTTTTGATCATTTTTTTATTTATTCATTCATTTATTTGTATGGTGATTTGCAGCATTCATATTTTGGGTTAACCACATCTGTGTGTCACTGGCACAGACAACTTTGTTAAGAAAGCCCGATAACTGGTGTTTGAAGGTAACTGGAGAAATGCTTTCAATGTTTGTCCATGATGTACATTCATAAGCATTTGTTGTGCTTAAGTGCCTCAATAATGCTTTGCTTTTTCTTAATAAGTGTTATAATAAGTGTGGGCGACTGTGGTTCAGGGGGTTGGGAAGCTCATCTTGTAACCGGAAGGTTACCAGTAGGCGGTTGGTGAAGTGCCTTGGGCAACACACTTCACCTACCGCCTACTGGTGATGGCCAGAGGGGCTGATGGCGCGATATGGCAGCCTCGCTTGCGGCCATGCCCCAGGGCAGCTGTGGCTACAACTGTAGCTTACCTCCACCAGTGTGTGAATGAATAGTGGAATTGTAAAGCGCTTTGAGGGTCTCAAAAAGAGGTAAATAAATGCAATCCATTATTATTATAAAGTTATTTAGTGTAGTAATTAAGTGGACACGGCCCTGAATAATAAAGGCTCTTACAGCGTGTCACTCTCTTAGAAATAAGTTTGCAGGAGTCTCTCGCCCACACTTGGCTGCAAAAAGTAGAGATAACCGGAAACGGTCAGAGGAGAAGTAGGGCAAGGTTGCAGCTTCACTGGAGCTGAGAAAAGATGTGTTGCAGCTAATAGATAATAACCTATGAGTACGCTATGCAACGTGACTACTGAATGCTTGTGTAACACTGTTGTTTAGACTAGAATGGGACACCCTGTAATAAAACTGTGTGACATGTTGAGATTCTCTGCAACATGTCACACAGAATGCATCTCCCTTCTAGAAGTATTGTGTAAGAGAATAAAAATGTGAAATGCTCTACTGAGCAGTGTTTAGTCTTTCATCGGATGCCTATGAGGAATCAAAAGAACTCGGTGAAGTGTTGATATTTAACACTATCTATATTTACACTTTTTCTAGTTTCCTGTATTAACTCTTTCCATACATTTCGTGTATTTCTGTAGCCCAGGATTATTTTATTACCAATTGTATTTTATTTTTATTTTATTTTAAATGTTACTTTTTTGAGCACCGTAGCACTGCTCACAGGAAGTCCCTGCTCAGTGCCAGGTTATTATTGTTTTCCATTGCATCTGTCTGTCGTAGAAGTTTCAGCGCTCTAACGTGTGAAGCCACAGAGTTAATATATACCAGTTAACAAAAAATTGATTCATCAGAGGGAACAACCGTGAACTAAAGACAATCCAAATAACGTTGATACTTACCAAATACAAAATATTAAGTGAAATGGACAGCGTACCTGGTCCATTTATGGACACTTAAAGGGACAGTATTGAACATTTTGAAGGTCGAATTATTCGGGTGAACTAAATGTTTGGAGGGGTTTAAATGTTTTGGTTCATGTCTATGTTTTTTGGAGCAAATGAAATGTTCCAAATTTTAATAGTCTTAATTCACCTTTTTTTCCTCTAAGCTGAGTTTTCTCTGCCAGTCTCCTTATGAGCCTAATTGAACCTAACAAGAGTAGATTTTAAATGATTGGGTTTTTTTTTTTTTTACTTTAGATGACAGATTACTGTGGATTGGATTATTTCTGACTACTCAGTTAAAAAGGGTGACTAGTGGCGAGCCAGCCAGGAGATTGGTTTTTATCTCCAACTCATACGACAACACTTTTATTTTCGAAAATGGAACTTGACCTCTGTGAGCACTTTCAAGCTGACAGCCAGAAAAGCCTGTTTGTTACAGGCATTGAAAGACACTGTATTGGTGACGATATAACAAATTTTTCCGAGGTGAATGGTACAATCTCTAAAGTCGCCAGGGTCCCAGATGAGCCACGTCAGCCCGAAGGCAGAACACTTATAGTGTACGAGTCTGAACAGGCTATCTTAAAGATAGACCCTTCTGCCTTAGGGGAAGTTATCAGTTCTGAGTCTATGGGGTAGTGGCTTCCTTAGCATTTTTCAAGGTGAGTTTCAGGCCAGCCCTACACCCCACACTGAGACATGATCACTTGTTGAACATAACATTAATACGACAGCTGACAACATTCCCAATATTGATTAAAGTGAACCTGTAAAGCCCACAAGTGCATTCAGGCCACATACTGATACTTTTGCTAGTTCAGTGCATATAGACCAGGGCATTTACAACGCTTCGCATATTCAGAAAGTAGTGGTTGAACATATTATTCGTAATGAGCCAACTCACCCACCCCTTACAAGCACCACTTACGACTCCTACTTCAACTGACAGTGAAACTGTGAAACCAAGGCCAAGGAGCACCACCCCAAGTACTGAACCTCCTGTAAGCACCAAACCCTAACCTGTGAAACTAAAACCAAATGAAACTGCCGAGCTTGAAAGTCAAATAGCTGAGTTGATCAAACAAGTCCAAATGCTTGTCCAAAACCAAAGACATTCAACCAAACCTGAAAAATATGAGCCCAAAATTTCTTTAGCTGTTAACACCAGGAACCCAAGCGCTGCTGCTAAAGACCCTGACACTCTCCGGGCATGGTTTTGCTTTAAGTGTGGTGAAGACAATTGTATTGCAGTGGGTTGTACAAATGACGCCAATCCCACACTTGTCTGAGGGAAAGCATGCAAGAAATTGAAAAAGAAACAAGCTGTTTTTGCTGGACAACAGGCCGCAATCCTGTTTGCTTTAAACTAGTGGCAGCGCTTGTCGTGGGACACCCAGGAGCAATACATGCCCTTCTTGAAATTGAAGGAGCAGGAGGGAAAAACGTGCCATACTTGGGCTATGTTCTGACTCTTATTACATTTCCCGAGAACATTTCAGGCAAAGAACAACTAGTCGTTTTAATCCTTTTTGTTCCTGAATGTCACTTTAACAGTAAAATTCTGTTGCTAATAGGGACAAATGTGCTTTTACGGGTTTATAGACAGCTGCTACTAGGGATGGACCGATCCACTATGCAGTATCGGTCCGATCCAGACCTAAATTATTGGATCGGATATCGGGGAGAAAAAAAATTGTAATCCGATACATTAAATATCACAAATTCACCTCACAAAACTTGCAACATGGCGTAAACCAGGTAGTGACCTGAAATTTCAGTTGTTAGTCGTTATAGGAATTGTTTGTGAACTAAAAAGTAAAGAATCTTTGTCCTGTTTGTCCGTGATTTGGAGAGCCCAGCGTGTGCTCCCAACGCAGGGGAAACAAATTCTGTCGGGGATACCTACCTTGGCACGACACCTGTTTAAACAATTTCGTGGTTCGAAAAAAAAGCTATAAAAAAAACACTTTTTTTCATTACACACAAATTGCACAAAGCTCGGTGTTAAGGAAAATATTCTAAAACACTTCTTCAGTAAAGACTCAGAGAAGAGAAACACACAGAACTTCTTGCTAGCAAGGGCAGTCTCCAGACTGAGAGACTCGCGCTAAGAAACTGCCCCGGTCTTTATTTATACTTCAGTGGGTGTATGTGTGTGTGTGTGTGTCCTGCTGATCAAAGGGTCATATAACATAAAAGCACAAAAGGAAACATCCTTGGTCAGGAAGAGGGTAGTCTCACCCTAGATGGTTCACCCTCAGGCACGTGCAGAGGGGGGGGCTAGAGGGGCTTGAGCACCCGCCCCTTTCCTGATGGGTGCCCAAAGTGCCCTTTTGTTGAGGCAACTTTTTAAAAAAACATTTTTTTATTTTTATTTTTTATGTGTGTGTGCGTGCGTGCGGAGTCCTGTCTGTGCCCCTCAACAATAATATTTAACTATTAATCACAGTTTTGCTAAATAAAAGGATCTGGCTTGCATCAGTCACATGATCACTATTAACCAATGATCGCCCTTGACGGCAGAACGCGCTGGTTACGAGCCGGGAACGAGCTCACAAAGAGCACGCGCATTTTTTCCGGTCCGGAGCTGTAGGAGAAACACAAGTTAACTCAGAGACACAGACTGATGCGACAAAACTAGTAAGTAGGTGTACAGCGTACACTGTAGTGTGTAGCACACAGGAGTATCAGCTTATTACGTACACGTTGGTAAGTTGTCTTGTGGCAACTGACGAACTGAAACAAACGAGCGTGCTGTGTGTGCAACAGCGCGACAAACATTACCTGTCCTTTTATTAACTGCACAAGTAGTGCTGGTCACAGCTGCTGGCTACCTGTGTAAGGCTGTCATGGGTCTGTAGCTCTGTCACCGTTTTAGGGAACATATTTAGTTTTAAAGTATTCAGAACATATTTAGTTTTAAAGTAAGTTTCCGGGCTTTTCCTGCCTTTCCGGAGGGATTATATTTCACTAAAAAACGATCTAATATGCATGTCCACATAATAATTATTATAATTATAATATATTAAAAAACGCGCTGTATTTTAAAGAACATACATTAAGAAGCAGATTATATCAGATTTATATTTTAAATAAGACAAAATTTGGATTTTACAGCAGTAAAATTATTGTATCTCTACAGTTTAAAAATGTAATAAGCTTTGCCCTGCACAGAGTGGATAGTGAAACAAATGAAATCATCATAAATACATTATTTCATATTTATTACTTCCCCCTCCTCATTGCTTTATTATTGTAGCTCTAGTAATAAATAATAATGTAAGGATTCTGGATCAGCACCGTGATGCCCATAGTATATACAGTATTCTGAAGAAGGTCTAAAATGTCACTGTGTGTGCGTGCATGTGTGTGTTTTATTTAGATGGATTTTTAAAAAAAATATTACTCATGATATAACATTGTCCAGACAAGCCTGGTAAGGACATGAGGAGGAAACAGCAGGAGCTGTGTGAGGCTACTAAAGGCAGGGCTATAACATTTTTCTGTCATCATTTAGATTAAGTGCAAGAGTTGTTAGGTGTGGATAATTAAATTATAGTTTATTGCAATAGCAAGTTGTGCCTTGTTCTCACATAGACAGCAAGTGGAGAGTGATATATGAAATGATGGGATGGAAGGAAGAAGAGAAGCAAAGAGTGATTCACAGGCAGAGCCGAGTTTATGTCACAGTTTTTCGTTGCCTTATGGTTCCAAGCGCTGTCACCAATCTTTGCATTTTGTTATTATCTCATGACACTTGTTTAATCAGCTACCACCTCTCCTGTGGACTTTTTAATGTCTACAGTCTCAGATCAACACAGCCCTGCCCTTCCCATATTAGATTCTTGATGAATGTGTGTTGTTGTTATTCAGCATGGTTCAATGTGCCCCTTTTTAACTTTGAGCACCCGCCCCTTTAAACCTCTCTGCACGGCCCTGTTCACCCTAGATGACATGGTGAGGAAGTCTAGCAGTTCATCTATATGTAAAGAAGCACTTAAACTAAAACAGACACAGCTACGTTAATCCTACCGTAAAACAATAAAACAAGGTACGACCTCTCTCATGCTCCCAGGATGTGGGGGTGCATTCCTGGAGTGCACACCAAGCCTTTTGCAGCCTGCTAGAGATCACACATCCTGTCACTACACAATTGATTATATGCCTCTAAGCATACATGGTTAAATATTTCCTAATACAAATAACTACATGCAGTATTCTACCATATGCGAACTTATATCACTAAAAGATTATACTGACTACTAAGTACAATTTTCCATTGACACTCGGTCTCAGGTTAAATGTGATAGAAACAGCTTACACTGACATCCATCTTGATAAAAGATAAGTATCGAGAGAAGCCATGTTTGCATTGATTTCCACTGTTTTGTCCTTGAGTCGCATGAGCAATAAAGGTTACCTGGTGGATTGCTTCTCGAGTTGGCTTTATTACACGTTCCTGCCAGCAAGTACCTGTCATTGTACACAATGTTAGTGACCATGCTGTTACGTTGCAGTCAAAGCAGCATTGTTTTGTGGAATTCTTATATAGCTTGAATCAGAATCAGAATCAGAATATTTTATTCATCCCGAAGGAAATTAGGGTTACAGCAGGCAGCACGCTAATGGCGCATGCGCACTTACAAAGGAACCTTCTGACCAACTTTACACAAACATCACATTGGGGAGACATGTCAGAAAGGTAGGCTGATAGGAAAAAAACAACAAAAAAACTCCACTCAGACTGAGCTCCTAGTGGGAGAACAGTTTGATAACAGA
This sequence comes from Diplotaxodon limnothrissa, assembly GCF_057381915.1. Classification (NCBI taxonomy): domain Eukaryota; kingdom Metazoa; phylum Chordata; class Actinopteri; order Cichliformes; family Cichlidae; genus Diplotaxodon; species Diplotaxodon limnothrissa. Next base: position 60,405,333 of record NC_140598.1, on the reverse strand, counting down.
AAAAAACACCTCAGCACAAAAAGCACATGACTATCAATACACCATAGAAACACAAGACAAGCAACAGGGGCGGGTAAAGGGTAAGAGAGAGCCGGTGTAGACAGCGCATCCGTTCCTGCAGCATGTCTGCGCTGGTCCAGTCGACTGCCATCTTCCCCGGTAGGGCACAAGCATGGAAGGCGTTTGGAAAGGGAGGGGGGGGGATCAGTGTGTGCATATCAGTGTGTGTGTGTGTGTGTGTGTGTGTGTGTCCAGAGTTCAGCTGAGACAGTGTCCTTCGCCCCACCAGGCTAAGTAAACAGTCTTCCAGCCAACCCAGGTGGCCTTGCATGGAATGGGGGGAACAGTCTGAATACAGTCGCTATCAGGGTGTTTTGTTCAGCTCCAGCCTTGAGGCCGCAGCTGGCGCCGAAAGGGTCTCCGCATGAAGTGATGATAGTTTTTACTTTAGTGCAAACAACTCATATGAATTTCAAAGCTGTTCTAACAGTCCAACACTGGTCTCTCAATCTCCCGTTGGAGAGCCGTGAGCTTTCTATGATGTTATCCAAACTTGAACAGCCGGTTCTGCTTCCTTAATTCTTCGATAAGTCAGGGCCAAGCCAGCTCCGATCAGCAGCCCAGACTTCTCGTTGAGAAGGGGTGTCAATTGCATTCAGAGACCAGTTGATCAAATCCAAATCCATAATTCCTCTTTTAGGTTGTAGAGAACAGACTGTGAGAGAGTGTTCCAGGGAAAAGTAATACAAAAAAAACCACGAGACTAGACAAGGACATAAGAGGCTAAGCAGGGAAGCTAAGGGAGAGGAGGAGAGGAGAAAAAGTGCAACCGCCTTCGCTGAGAGCCAAAGACGAATGTGATGTATTAGCTTGCTGCATTATATAGATTAACAGCAATATTTTGCTGCATTAGAGTATGAGAGTGTCATCTTAAGGTCAGGCCTTCTTGTAAGGGCAGGCTTCTGTGTAGCTGCAGGAGAAAAATAGTCAGACAGAGAAAATAGCATTTAAAGGAAATGGTACAGAACAAACAGCACTAACGGCTGTCTAACACATCTAACACATCTGAATAAGTATAGACAAAGATATAACCCAGCGTAGATTGCAAAGCAGAACTAGACAGTGAAGCTTAAGGTGCATGGAGAGTTCATGTAAAGGTCACCCACACAGATAGTAAGTGAGGGCATGTGCAGGGAAATAGAAAATAAAGTTGAGACAGATAACCGTATAGGGAGGTGTTCTGATTGAAACTGTGCATGAATAATGGGGCAAACAACACAAAGTACTAACCACATAGGATAGGCAGATGCTGACTGAGGAAGTCTGAAAGCAGTATAAATGTAGCAGATCCAGGGACTGCCCTTCTGATCTGCAGATGGCTTTCGTGCTATGCACATCTCCCGCGTACACGGTGTATCAAGAATTGATGGAATAAGCGTTCTGTCTTGAGTCGTTTTTCTTGTACCAGGTCAGAATCAAAGGACCGGGGAGGGAATCCAGTTCCCAACAGTTGCTCCAGCTTGTGCGGCTGGAAATGAACCAAACAGCGACAACCACGCATCCAATCTTGATGATTCTCCCATCCCAGACCGTATTCTGGAAAAGATGAGATCCATCCCCGAAATTTTTGTTCTCGATGACATATCACATGGCCACACCACAGCTGTAGAACACCAAATCAAATTGAACAATGAAAAGCACTTCAAAGAGTGGCTAAGGCCCATACAACCAACTGACAGGGAGGCTGTAAAACAACATCTAAGAGAACTACTTGATGCAGGTATCGTTCAAGAGTCACAAAGTCTTTTTGCCTCATCAATTGTATTGGTAAGGAAGAAGAATGGCTCAAAAAGGCTATGCATAGATTACTGTAAATTAAATCTAAGAACTTACTATCAGGTTACTATCAGGTACAGGTAGCCAAGGATGACAAGCCTAAGACAGCCTTCGTGTGTCCCCCTTGGTCTTTATTTATATACAACAGTAGGTGCGTTCGTTTATTACATTGGAGTGTGTGTGTGTGTGTGTGTGTGTGTGTGTGTGTGTGTGCCAGGAGAGGCTCCTCTACCTGGTACGAAGTGAAACTGCTTGTTAAGCTCTTATCTAGCAGGCACTGCTCCTTCCCTGCTTGATAACGGGTCACAGTGAATTAAAACAACAGTCTGCTGTCCCTCTGAAAAATCTTCACTCCTTTGTCTGTGAAACACAGTTTTGTAGGAGCGACCCCATCATAAAACCCCCACGGTGTGCTGCAAACTCTGTGTCTGTGTCTATGTGCACGAGCACATGAGTGAGTGTATGCGCGTACCTGTGTGTATGTGTGAGTGTGCGTGTGGATGTGCGTGCGTAACAGTTAAAGCACTATGTGCGTATATCTCTATGTACGTGCCTTCCCGAAGGTCATAAAATTCAATCTCCCTTCCAAACCAAAGTTATTTTAGTTACAAACTTTGAGACTCCCACCCAGGCATGCCCTGAGGAATTCCCACGCAACATTAACCTCTCTTTGTCTCACTTTCACAGTTCAAACTGGGGGAGGGTCTCCTAGAAATCTACTCCTAAATTCCTGACATACTCAGGTCTTTATTACATCGAGGACAGTGTCAGTGTCTCTACAATAATTCTACATTCTAACACATTTCTAAACTCTAAAATAGGCTACGCATATCTTCAAAACTTATATTATTAAAAGATTATACTGACTACTAAGTACAATTTTCTATTGACAGAAACAAAACTGAAAGTCTGAGGAAGCTAACTGTTAATGGCTCTGCACGCAGACCACACTGCAGCACACCCAACCGCATGCCCACACACAACACACACACACGCGCAAAATGGGAGGTGTCACCACAAGCATGTATAAAAGAACTGTGTGATGAGCCGTATCTTTGTTTCTTCATTCATCAGCTTCATCACAGGTAAGTAACTCACTATAACATGGTTTATACAGACTTCACATTTTCTTATAAAGAAATTAAACGTTTTAGATTGAGTTGTAATTTGAGTTTTTCAATTGTGATTCTTTGTAAATCTTTAAAGTTGCACTTTTTAAAATTTAAAATGATAACTCCACTGGATAATGAAGATGTTCATCTGTAGTTTGTAAACCTTCAATTCAACTCTTAACACTGTACGTCTTTGGCTTAGAGACAGAGTTTCTCAGAAGAGTGATGGCATCAGTGACTGTTTGCAGCACCACCAAAGGCTTGTTCCTCATGTTCACGCTGCTGTCTCTGGTTTCCCTTTCAAGTGCTTGGATAGACAAGGACCAGCTGGTAAATTGTTTTTTCTTAACCTTCAGTAATTTTGCGAGTCACCACAAACAAAGTTGCTGTTGTATTTTTTAGTGTAACCACTTGTATATGATTGATTTCAGACACAATTCAAAGAAAACTATCAGAACATGAAACAACATCTGGACAAACTGAAGGTCAGTGCATGTTCAGAGAACTGCAATAAGAAACTCATGGATATATATGACCAAATATAACGTTACAACATAGTAAACTGCCTTCCTGTAATATGAAACTGTTAAATTTCCATCAGGCTCAGCGTGAGGAAGAGGTGAACTTCAATTCCGAACTGTTGAGTGAATACTTGAAGCTTATGGATCCGTTTATCGAAGTGATGAAGAGATCTACGAAAGATTCACCTGATGGTTTTTATGAAGAAGTCACACTTATGGAGAGCTATAAGAATTTAGTGGCGGTGATTAAGGTTGAAATTGACAGGAAGAATAAGAACTTGGGTGAGAAAATGGAGGAAACTGAAAAGGAACTGGGAGAGCTGAACAAACGCATTAAATGCATTGAGGAACACCGAGATGAATTGTAACTTCCATGCCAGTCATTTCATTTTTCTTTAACAATCTGTTGTATCTCTGGTTAGTTTCCATTTTTTATTTATATATATATATATATATATATATATATATATATATATATATATATATATATATATATATATATATATATATATATATATATATAATAAACTGCAAACTGCCATACATTAAAGACATTTACCTACTACTACTATTGTTTCTTTTCCTCAGCAACATAATGATTAATTACCTGGTCACATTCTTGTGAAATGCAAGTATGCCCTCACCAGAAAGTTTCTGCTGTTTAATTGATGATGGTATTTATAATTGAATACTATAATAATAACTATTATTATTATTATTGTTAGTAGTAGTAGTATTGCGAATGTTTGACCTTTTGTTTGTTGAGACCAGTAGTAAAACATATGTTATTTTATGCCCGTAGTCAAGGTAGTTGAATTATGATAACAGCTGTAGGACATATATTATCCTCTAGTTTAGATGGTGTGCTGTGTATGTAGTTTAGTTCTCATTATACTCTTGGGTTAAAAGAACATAATCATTTTGTAGTTCATTAGATAAAGTGTGCATCACTCTGTATCCTTGATCGGCTGTGAATGTCTTACACTGTTTTCTTGACATGCTTTATTGTTGAATCATAAAAAGAAGGTTGTGAGCAGGAGACTCTGTGTCTAGGGCAGAAGAGATAAACCACATTCCACACCCCCACCTTCCTTAGAGCAGAAAGACAGGGAGCCAAGGTCAGGAGCCAGTCTTGCTAAGAATTAGAAAAACGTGTGAAGATGTAGCTTTTATGACTAGGTGGGGGTCGTCAGAAGCGGCTGTGAAACTCGTCGCCATTTCGAGACATGCTGTGAACCCTCTGCAGGCATCTCTCCCGTCCGGACGTTCTAAATGCTCTTAAGTGTTGAATTGTATGAAAATAAATGATTGTTGATTGAGCATTTATACACCGAGTACTGTCCTTCCTTCAGCCCAAAGATTAAAAGAATTGGGAGAATTCAACATGTTTTGTTTTTTCATTTATTTGTATAGTGCTACAGCATTCGTATTTTTGCATTGAATTGGGTTAACCACATAACCACTGGCACAGACACCCTTGTTAAGAAAGCCTGATTACTGGTGCATGATGGTAACTGGAGAAACGCATTCAATGTTTGTCCATAATGTACTTTCATAAGCATCATGCTGCATCTTACACCTTAGTTTCCTGTATTGACTCCTTCCTTACACCTCACTCTCAGTAGTCAGATCATGTTTTTTGGTCCCTTCAGTTGTTTATTATTAATGATCTTCAGGGTGATTCTTAGTAGTGATGGGATTTCTGGCTCTTTTTAGAGAGCCGGCTCTTTCGGCTCCCAACCGCCTCTTCAGGTTGTTTTGTTGCTTTAATTAATTTATTATTAACAATAATATAAAATTATGCACAAAAGGAATTACTAATGTAAAAAAAAAAGTGGTTTTATTTATATATGTTTATATATAAATATATGCGGTGGCCCCTAGAGACAAAGCACGTACAAACTCCAAAGCACATTTCCCCCGTTAACTGAACTTCCAAAACAGAGCTACTAGATCACTTAAATTACACAATTGAAAGCATATGTGTATTGTTTGTGTATTTACACACAAGCACGCATATATGTTCAAATAATTTTAAAAAAAAAAGTTCATTTACCTGTTACTACCACACACCAAATCCGGTTGTTGGTACTTCTTGGCTTGTGTAGCCACTAGGTAACAAAAGCTCAACACTGCGCCCAGCATCCTGGAGCACTTCTGTTGTCTTTTGTACATGTTTTGAAGTTTGTACGTGCTGCTTTGTCACTTCAAAGACCCGGCTCTCAGAGCCGTTTTGTTCGTTTGGGCATTCGTTTATATACAGTTCTCTTGAAGTCCCACCATCCATCCATCCATTTTGCTCCGCTTATTCGGGGCCGGGTCGCAGGGGCAGCAGCCCAAGCGGAGAAGCCTAGACCTCCCTGTCCCCAGCCACCTCCTCCAGCTTATCGGGGGAACTCCAAGGCGTTCCCAGGCCAGCCAAGAGACTCTCCAGCGTGTCCCGGTGGGACATGCCCGGAAAACTTCGCTCAGGAGGCATCCTTGTCAGATACCTGAACCACCTCAACTGGCTCCTTTCGATGTGGAGGAGCAGCAGTAGCTCTACTCTGAGCCCCTCCAGAATGGCCGAACTTCTCACCCTAACTCTAAGGGAGAGGCCAGCCACCCTTCGGAGGAAGCTCATTTCCGCCGCTTGTATCCGCGATCTCGTTCTTTCGGTCACTACCCACAGCTCGTGGCCATAGGTGAGGGTAGGGACGTAGATCGACCGGTAAATTGAGAGCTTCGCTTTTACACTCAGCTCCCTCTTCACCACGACGGACCGGTGCAGCGTCCGCATCACTGCGGCTGCAGCCCCAATCCGTCTGTCGATCTCCGGCTCTCTTCTCCCATCACTCGCGAACAAGACCCCGAGATACTTGAACTCCTCCACTTGGGGATGAGTTTAAAATCATATGCACAAATTTAGGAAACAAAGTTATTTGCATCCATTTACCTTTTACCTTGAGTTTTTAAATAACCCTTTCAAACTATTTACAGAACAATCAGCTGTTCTGCATTCAAGAAGATGCCTCACAAATTATTTGTGCCACTCCAAAGAAATAATTTCTGTCCATTATAAAGGAGAACATCACAGCCTGATACCTGCAGGTCTGACAGCAGCAGGTGTATCACTCCTGATTCTACCTGGAGACAGCAGTCCCCTCATTGTTCTGACACACAACACAAAACTATCCACAACACATTAACTACACAAGACCAACTACACACTACAAACACGCTAAACCTCACAAATCTCTCACACCTCAAAACTCACTCTCTCTTTTTCTGCTGTATTTCTTTCTTTCGCCGTCACTTCCAAAACTTGCCCCTTTTCCTAAACAACCAGATATCATGTTGCCATATCATTTTTTGATTGGTTGACATGGTGCATTTTTCCACCAAAACGAACGGACTATTTTTTTTGTTTTTTGGTCATAAGCAGAGTGCTTGCTAGCGCTGTCCTTAGACAGTAAACATGACGAAACTATTAAGGAAAAAACACCGTATCTATTGTTTATCATGACTCTGGTTTTACGTGGCCTATCAACACAATTTAAAAACTGGTATCTATCACCTTGTTGCTTTGTCATCTTAAAGTGATCGTGTGATTGGCTTACCACGACTACTTTATTCTTCCTCAGTCAAACAGCAGCGGTGACAGGGGCAAGGGCTCTGGCAAATCCAGAGAGGGGAAGACAGGAAAAAACACTCTCTCCTCTTCGGTCACACACTGCTCGCTGCCAGCCAATCTCCAATCACTCACAATAAGAATCTTCTCAGGAAACACAGTGACAGATCCAGGAAATCTATGTAGAGGATACACATTAGCACAAAGGCACAGAACCAGCAAGAGCTATCAACTATATTTTGAGTCACACGACGATCCAGCGATGAGTAGCTGCCATCCTCTGGTTTAAACGTTGACAGCGATAATGAGGCACAGGTGTTTCCTCTTCACAGGTGCGTGGGCCGAGGACGTGAACCTGCAACGAGTTCCACCCAGGCGAGAGAGGGGGAGAGAGAGAGGAACAAAAACACTACTGATCAGCTGCCTGCTGATTCACCAGGACGTGACTGAAGAAATCTGCGAAAATTTTACCTGATGGTTTTCCTTGAATTGACACATTTATGGAAAACATTGAGAATTACGTGAAGGAAAGTAAGGCTAATATTGTCAGGGAGAATGAGGAGTAGAGTGCTGCGTCTTTATTTACACTTTCACTAGTTTCCTGTAGTGACTCCTTCCAGACACTTCACTCTCAGTAGTCAGATCATCAGCAGAGTATGCACAGCCCAGGCTCTCTTTCCTGAGCAGATAGGCTTCATGTCAAGTAACAACTATATGTTGGTGCTGAATCAAATCAGTCAGTTGGGCAGTACTTTTAGCTTGACAATGCTGTCATGGTCCTGGATTGCTGACCCAGTGTTTTGTGTTTTTTGGTCCTGTCAGTTTTTTATTATTAAAGATCATCAGGATGATTCTTAGGTTCTTTATTATTAAGTTTTTCAACTGTGTCTCTATAGTCACCTTTTTATGTAATATATTGTCTCAGTCACCCATTGCACTTTGTCGAGTTGTCTCTTGTTGTCTATGATCTTGTTCTCATGTGTCTTGGATTCTTTGGATTTCTGAGCTCTATTTCTGTACTGTTTGTACAGCATATTGAAACCTTGGGGCGACCGTGGCTCAGGGGTCCTTGGGCAAGACACTTCACCCAAGGACACATTCAGTCTCAGGGAAGACTGACTGAAGCTTGCCTCCACCAGTGTGTGAATGTGAGAGTGAATGAATAGTGAAATTATACAGCGCTTTGGGTGCCTTGAAAAGCGCTATATAAATAAATGCAACCCATTACCTTAGCATGTGAGCAAAAAACAAAACAAAACATTATTGTATGAATGATGAATTATTGGAAGTCAAAGCTCTACAGCAGACACGTGGGAAATTGATTAACTTTACAGCTCATCACTGTATAGTTAAAGAACTGAAAAATGAAAGGATGCATTTGCAACGGTGTAATATAATCCATGTATTTCATGTACCAAGGTACCCACACTCAGTCATAGACACAAACAGGACCACATACACACTACGGTGAAGACAGTTACACAGACATGAGGCACAGAAGCTGCTTTGTGCATTCAAAAGAAGGACACGTCACTATTTGTTACATGTCCCCACATCCATGCTTTTAGCAGACAGTACGGCAACAGGATAATAACTTTTTAAATGTTTTATTACAAAACAACGTGACAAAACAATACACTTTATGTTAAAATCCACACTCACAACATGAGGTGATGGTGTCTTTGAGTCTATAAGGTCCATTCCTAGAGACTGAAATGAATTTCATATCCTTTGAACGACTTCTGTCTCAGTGATGGTGAATCTGAGCAGTGACAGAAAGCAGCATTCAGTTTCTCGCGTCTTCGCTGCAACTACACTTTTCCACAGTGACACAAGTCTGACGGACCTTGAACCTATCAGCCTCTGCACATCTTCGGCAGAGCAGAAAGGGACAGCCCCGTCACAGTCACTGCAGTCCATGTGAAGGCTCCTCAGTGAATTTATGGTTCTAAATCTCTGTCAGTGACGTTTCTCTGTTTGAGGCCCAGGTCTGACCGGGCAGTCTATGGCTCAGCAGTCCTTTGGTGCCTTTGAACCCATCGAGTTTTGAGATTCAAGTGGTGTGTGTGAGAAAGAGAAGCACAGACAGCAAGAGAAAGAGAGACAGGCGGTGAGAGAGAAGTGCACTTTTCCTTTCCAGGAGAAGCAAATGAGAGCAAACAACAACAGGGGTTAAGGAGAAAGACAATATGGCTTTTCCATGTCTACAGATGTAGACGTTTCATCTTTGATTCTTTGTAATATTAGAATTATGTAATCGCTCAGTTTCAAGTCCATTATCACCTGTTCACACTGCTCATATTTACATTTATATGTACATCGGCAACAGCTCTCATCCTGAGTTACTCATTATAAGAAGTCTATACCAACACTGTCATATGATTTCTGTCCTGCAGCTCTCTCTGTGCATAACAGGTCTCTCTCACATGCTTGGACATAAAGTTATATTTCTCATAAATCTCTGAAGTCTCTCTCACGTCACAGCTCGTATTCAAAGGCATTTGGCAGTAGCCACTTTGCACTGATTCCAGTAGTTTTCAGGTTTTTTGGAGGATGCAAAATGGTATCGAACATTTTCATATCGAACTTTCTTCACACCTAGCCAGCGGTGCTGGTGATTTAAACATGGTAAAGCTGGAGATCTCCTCTTCTAGTCTTTTCATTCCTTCCCCCAACCCATCCCTCAGACCCTCCTCCACCTCTTCCCCCTCCCCTGACTCTCTCTCTCCCCCCTCAGACCTCACTCTCTCCCGCTCCCCCGTCCTTCTGTCCAGCATATCTGGTGATAGAAATTCAGGGCCAAGCCTCCTCCCGCTGCCGCTCGTGTTGCAGTTGGCGTACAGAGAATTCCCATGGCCGTTGCTGGAGTTGCTGCTTATCAGAGTGTCGCTGTAACTGTGCCCACCGTTTCCATGGTTGCTAAGGAGCGTGGTTGTTGTGGTCGAAGTCGCCGTCCCGTTTCGTTTTTCCGCCATCCGGAATCCATCCGAGAAAAGGCTGGAGCTGCTGGGAGATTGAGGAGTGGCCGAGGAACCCAGCAAGTCCCGCCCCTTTCCCGATGACAACGAATTATCTGGCAGGTTGCGGGCAATCCCACACCGCCGTTTCACAAAGAAGATAAGGACGGCGACAAAACTTAAAACTAGTAAGATGGCAAATATGTACAAGGCCAGGATATGACGACCTTCGGATGTTGATACTTTTTCGACACTGGGAGCTTCTAGTGTCAGGTAATAGGCTGCTCTGCGGCAAGGGGTGGGGTCTCTGACTGCCGGCCCCCCCTCCTAGATGAGAGAAATAGCACAGACAAAAAAAAGTCCTTATTTTCAAAAAAAAAAAAAAGCAAAAACAACAAAAAATGACAAAAGGAAAGCAAACACAGGCCTGCCTCGTAGCTTCATACCTGGCACGTGCAGACATAGTTTCCCAGATTGTCGTCAGTGACAACCACCTCCAGGTCAGAGTTGTGCTGCCTGGTGTGTCTGTGGGGAGGATACTCCCAGCTACAGGGCCGAGGGGACAGCTGGACGCACGACAACAAGAGGCGCAGGCCCCGGAACACTTGCAGCACTTGGGGCGACGGATTGCAGCGACCTAGAGCGGAGGGCGAGAACGGAGACGGCGAATAGCTGATTAACAACAGCAGAGGCATTTTCACTCACAATCACACTGGACAGCGACGATCACGTTATCTTAAATGAAAGTATAAACTTACCTTCTGCTACATTACACTTTTTTAAGGCAGCGTCTACCACATCACCGGGACCGGGCCTGCACACAAGGGCAAAATTGTAACATATTATATGTTATAAACGCTTCTTACATATAGCTCAATTTTCTGTATTACATTTCCATTTTTTTTTCCTTAGGAAAACATTGGTACACGAAAGTATTGCTGGAATAAAAATGGGTCACTGTGGTATTTTATAACCTTATACAGCTGCTGCCTGCCTTTCATTTCCATTTTTCTGGAAAATTTCCAATTCATTGTGATATTCCTGTAGTACTCACTCTTCTGTTGTTTGCTTGCAGGCTTCCTCCTTTGTGCTCCACACACAGCCCAGTCCTCTGGCTCTGGCGCACACCTCACAGCTGCGATACAGAGCGCAGCCTTCAGCTTGGACACGAGCCAGAGACAGAGGGCTGCCCACCAGAGCGTGGCCCTGCAAACACGGAGAACAGTTGCAGAATCGCTGAGAAATGGAACGAAGCACGGCTGTGCTTATAGTATGTGTATGTACACGCACGTGCGCTCTACCTTGTGCAGTAATATATTGTTAACAGGTTCCTGTGATGTGAACAGAGGAGTCTCCTGCAGTAAGGTGACATTCTGGCCCACTACTGCCACCTGGTGGAGCTCCCCACGGTCTGCAACACATTTTTTTATTTATTTTTATTTATTTAATTATTTCACATTCGTGTCACAACTTCTAATACAACTTGTGAAAGTTTAGGTTTTTATCAATTTTGCATTGACTTCAGTATTTAATTTCTAAGGACCATTATCTTTATCTGTATCTTAGTTCAGCTTTAGGGAGCTGCCTACATTAACTACAATTTTAAACGCACTACAATTTCTATATCCTCCTGTCGTCTCTATTGTCTGATCTCTCACCTGTTCCTAGATACAGCACTGCTGCCCTCCGCTCCTCGCTGCCGTCCTTCAGATTTACAGCCAGTTTGGTGTAACTGATTCCCTTTCGAACCAGCAGGGATGCTGCAGTCACACTGTTCTCCATCAGAGGGTGGTCTCTCACAAATGTCAGCACCTTGTCAGGAAGTTTTAGCGAGGACTCAAAGCCCTCAGCCTTTAATGCACTGTTTAAACACTATTATAAAGAAAGGAAAGGGTGTGTCTTAGTAATTTATGGTAGTAAAGTCAAATAAAATGCATGCATGGTACATTTAAAGTTTGAACTTCCAGAGGGCTTCACAATATTTCATATGTGCCTCCTTTAAAATGTGAAGATATCATGTTTTTAGAAATAACTAAGGTATAAATTTAACCTGGAATTTATTTTCATCTATTATTTTTTAATATATACAGCTGAGAACTCTTGCAAAACCAAATGTTATAAAGTCTATACATCCGCCTCATCAGAGTTCACATTATAAATGCACTGGATGAAGATTTGTGGAACTAAAATCTGAACAGAGGATTGAAAATCAGCCTGTACTTGAATAGATGGCTAAAATTAAGATAAACAGATGGCTGTACTTTTGAACATGTGTGCCACCCTGTTAAATATAACTGTTAAAATAAATATATGTACACCAAACATATTCACTAACTTCTCACAGATTAAAGAAACTGTGTTTTTACGCTGACCTTTTGGGAAAAGGTCAGAGTAAAAGAGTATCTTTGGATCATATCCAGAAGGACACGTTGCTAATAAAAGAGAACAAACCTCATTTAACCTCAGTTTTAAATGCCAAACAGATCAAGTATTTTTGGCAGGATAAAAAAATATTGGACCAAACAAGTTACGCCTTGGATCAAAGAAATGATTCCTAAACATCCACTAGAGAAATTCACATAATGTCTCCTCCTTTCTGAACTTTAAAGAGGATGTTCAGTGTAAACCAAGCATTATTTAGATTGTAAAATCTTCTACAACAACAATAAATCATCCGTGATGTTTGCGGGCTGCCATATTTAGATTCAGAAAAGCAGTGTAAATCATCAAAAATGTGAAAGTGCAGTTTAATACCTGGCCAGGCCGCGGTGAGGGGATCGGCTCATGATTGATCCAGTTGTCGCAGCTTTTCTTCAGCTCTTTAAATGGACCATCCAACACTTTGCTGATGTCAGACAGGCTGAAAACACACACGGCCGACAGGTCTACTTGCTCCCTGTGAGGAAGGGAAAATAAATGTTTAGCATGATGCTAAGTATGGAAGGAAAAAGCTCATTTTTTAAAAAGAGTAAAATCACATCTTTTTTTTGGAAAATAAGCATGAAGCTACAGCAAGTAAACAGCTTCATGCTTATTTATACTTTTTATATCATGCAATTGAAAACTGTGAATGAGCCTGTATTGCACCATATCCACTGATAGATCATCTATATTTGTCTACAACAGAAGACAACAGCAAGAAACTACATTTCTAGTGTTACAATATCTCGTATGACCAAGGCTCTGCTCTGGCCTCTTGGTTACTCTTTGGCTTACCACTGGGAGGTGAACAGTCCATAGAAGTGTGTGCTGCTGGGGTCGCCTGGAATATGTTGCATGGTGAAAACATCAGTTAGGACGTTATAGCGCTGGCCGCTGGGCTTGTCCTCGCATACCAGCTGAGCCTTGAGAAAGGTGGTCCAACGTCGCTGCAGAGTCTTCATCCCTCCCACATCAGACTGAACAGACAGAGTTAATCTTAACAGGGATTCAATCATATATAGGGATCAATGATTCAGTCAAGACAGTGGGTTACCTTGCAGACCCGGGCCACCCTGGGTACTTTGACTTTGGTGTAGAAGTCATATTCTTTGGCCACCTCGTTAAAGAAGAAGTAGATTTTGTCATCGTCTCCTGTCGGGTTTCCTGCGGACTGCTCTATGAAAGCTGAGCTGACAAATTCTGGGTCTGAGAGAAAAAACACCCGCAGACACACAGTTCTAATTATCCTTGTGGGAAAGTGTGGGGTCAGCATGTGTGACTGTGGGCAAATGTGTCTCTTACCGCTGAGCCAGTTGATGGATCGTTCAGTTCGGATGCGCTCCTGCTCAGGGCCCGTTGCCCGGGAGATGTCGAAGAGTGTTCCCAGGAAGTTGCTGGTAGCTGCTGTGTAAAGGAGACCATCTAAAAGGCAAAAAAATGAGAGAAAGGACAACGTTTATTTTATATAAAGATATCAAGAGAGCTTAAAAACTCTTTTTTAAAATTTTCATTTTGACCAGGAAACTTAATCAGTCAATCACACACAGTGGTACTTACCTGCCATAATAGCTGTGTAATGCTGACTAGGCTCAAAAGGACACTTTCCCTTCCCTGACTCCATCCTCACCACTCCATCAACTTCTTCCAGAGTAAATGTAGTGGCATTCTGCAGAGAAGAGAAACAAAGGACTTATATTTCCTAATTAATTACAGGCTTTTCTGTCTGATCTCGTACAGATTGCTTATTGGCAACTTACACTGCTTCATTCATAATTCATTCATTATGAACTCCTAAAAATAGTTACTGTGAGAAGGTGTTGCTGAAGCCTGGAAAAGTCTTTAGACCTCACTGCAGGTGGTGTATAAACGCATTATGGGTACAAGTGTGGGAGATCCATCTGCACTCATTAATGCTGCATGTGCAAACTCAAACCCATTATGTAACCATATTGTGGCTCGCCTGTCTGTATGTCTGTCTGTTTGAGCGGGGTCAGAGGTCATCATCATGCATCAGTCGCTAAACTACAAGCGCATGGACGCACTCACCAAGAAGGCACACTGAGGGTCGAAAGCATAGGTGCCGCACACATAGATGCGACCATCTCCCAGGAACTCCAACAGTCGGATGTAGTTCCTGCAGTCGCCCTGCAGGGGGAGACAAACAGTAAAAAATAAAGGCAACATAGAAGGCAAGATACTGTATCCATTTTAAGCTCGGTTTAACAATCAGGACATACAGCAAATATGTTCATAATTACACATGTTTAATAAGAGTTAAATTCACATTGGATTAAGAATGATTTCACTGAGTGAAAAAGGGCAATAGGTATGTTATATGATAAAATAGTCTTGGTCTACACTGATATATAAATAAGTTTCGTTATAAACATTAACTTTCTGCCTTTTTTTATTCTTCTTGTTGCTGAACACCAAATGATTAATGATTTTCAAAAATGTTTTGAATTTTGAGACAAAAAGGTGTTTTCTTCATGAGCCGTTTTAAAGAGTTTAAAGGGTAAAGAGTTCCGTTTTGAACAACAAAACAGGAAATTGGAGATGCCTCGCTGCTGGAGGTGACACCTGAGATTCCCACTGCTATCAGCCGAGGCCTCACACACACACACACACACACACACACACACACACACACACACACACACACACACACACACACAGGCATGAAACTTGAGATCATCCACTTTCATGCATGACACCAGATTACACATATATTTGAGCACACTTTATTTTTCTTTCCTTATTGTCACACATCAGAAGCTGTTATGGAAAAACACCCTCACTGTCCCATGCCAGTTACCAAGAAACCATGACGTAAGCAATTTCTACTAAGCTCTGTGTGTGTGTGTGTGTGTGTGTGTGTGTGTGTGTGTGCCATCCTGGATGAGCTCCAGGCCTGATTCACCTCCCCAGAGACCTGATCCTCTCTGATGCACAGATCGTGTCACTCAAACCAGCCCTCCATGCTGGTACAGCTCCACGTGAGTTGGACAGAGAGCCAAAAAAGAGAGCGAGAGAACAAGAGAAAGACAGAAGTGGAGCTCAGGCTGGTAACAAAGGGATCAGCCTGGGATTAGCTATTTCATTGGCCCCAAATTAACCCCATTCATACTAATAAGCTTCATTCACAATCTGGCATGGGGGTGGCTCGAATGGCTCTATTCTATTCTGTTTGATTTTATTGAATTCTTTTGTACTCTTGATTAAAATGGCCTCCAATTATACATCTTTCATAGTAAAAACTTTAATGACTTTGGTGCGCAACGCAGAAATAAAAAGTCCTGCCACCTAAACATCTAAAAGCTTTTCATGCTTGCTGACATTTACCTGCTCAAAGCAATCTCCTGGTAATTACTGATGTATGTGTGTGAGAGGACATGGTCCAACTTTTTTTTCCTGACCTCATGCTCCGCGCTCACCCTCCATTATCTCTTTCTGTCCAGCACTTTTCTCACTGCTTCTCTTCTGCAGACTTTCTCCTTGCAAGCACTTCCACAACAGTTTTGACAGTGCAGCATATCCAGTGATGCTACTGTAGTACCTGAAGTAAATTAAGTAAATATTGATTGACAGGGGTTGTTTTCGTCTTTCCCTCAAAGCCTCAGCTTAATTTGATTTAATTTGAATTATATAGCACCAGATTGAAACAATAGTCATCTTAAGCCACTCTATATTATAGGGTTATAAACAGTAACCGAATCTCCAACGATCCACTTTGAGCAAGAACTTGGTGACAGTGAGGAGAAAAAAACTCCCTCTGAACCTGAAGATGACACATTAGTGCAGTTTTAGTGTCTTTCAGCTGAATGACAGACAACTAATTATGAGTAAGGACTCGGCAACAGCAGGAAGGAAAAACGTCCTTTTCACAGGAAAGAACCTTCAGCAGAACTTGGCTCAGGAAGAGGAAGCCATGTGTTGTGACATGTTGGGGTGTTGGGGGTTACACCGGAAAAGATTCAAACTTACAAACCAAAAAATCCCAAGAAGCATTTAAGATTTTAGTATCAGTGAAGCAATAACTAGTAAAGTATGATGACTGTATACATGCACACCCACTACTTACTAAAGCTTTGACGTTTTCTTACACCTTATGATGAATGCGATGACAGAATTAAACTCAAGTCAGATCTTTTATCATATATCCACGTCTTTTCCTGTAATCCTGTAGTTAGTAATGTCCTGCTGATAGGAGTAAGCTATTACTAACGTGTCCTTATTTGTCTCTGAGTCTGCAGTTTTCACATGATTCACACACACACACACACACGGGCAGGTACTCTCTTGTTGAGTCTATTGTCTTGTCTCTGCAATCTTCATTTATTCTCCCCTGCACTTCCTCTTTCTCTATTGGTTCGACTCCCCTCCTGCGCCCCCTCCCCCACTTTTTTAAACCATCTGACTCACGTATATTCTTGTAATCAATGCCTTTGTAGAAAAAAACAACCCTTTCCTGGCTTTATCAGTCTATCACCTCCTTACAGTAGAGAACAGCAAACTGTGCTGATGATGTTTACGAAAAAGCAGGTCAAAACTAATTGCACTTCCTTCTCTTTTGAACCGCTGACCTTCCACTGGCTTTGTTTATCTTTGATTTGAGAGATTTTCTTCTGCTCTGATTCAATTTGGAGCATTATCCAGTCATTTAAGGACATCTTTTGTGTTTTTCACAGGCCGCACACTCCACTATGCCAGCAAAAGATCTGGTTCAGTCTGTTACTTTTTGTTTAAACCAATAAATCAGTCAGGTACAAGAAATGTAGATCAAGTGTGTGTTTCTGTGAGCAGTTTGGTCAGAGCAGAGTAACATGCTGACATGTACAGTGGAGTGGATAGTGCGCTCTAGTTGATCAGTTTCCGTAGTCAGTTACTGGACATCTGTGAGTCCACATCCACTTCATTCTGGGTTTTCATCTCTATCGCTCTCTCTCTTTATATACACACATGCACGCGAGCACACACACACACAGACACACACACCCCTACTGGGGCATTGGCATAAATCCCAGAACTTCCCATCCAATGCCCAACAGCACAGGTTTGTAAAGCACACACAAAGACACACAAATGTACGGCACAGCACAAAATAAAAGCAGAGACATGTGACATCTAAGTCTTTGGTGATATATATATATATATATATATATATATATATATATATATATATATATATATATATATATATATATATATATATATATATATACATATATATAAGCACTAACCTCCTCTTTGTCTACATTGGTTTCTCTTAATGAAGACCTAGACTTTGTTGCATGCATCAAAATCTTTACAGCTTCAATCGAGGACCATGCGCTTAGTCATGTGCACCATTCATGTATATATGGGTGGAGTATGAATGGACTCCTATACATATTATTGGTATATCTGATAAATGCATTGTCTCCTCAGTTGCAAAGGCTGGGATTCGTCATAGCTTATTATTAATACCTTCTAGTCCACTGTGTTTATGTTTATCCAGCAATCTTTGTAAAACAGTTAAGCCAGATATTCTCATTTACATAGCAACTCAATTAATATTAGAAACGATCAGCGTAGTTCATGGACATTCAAATGGTTCATTAGATTTTATCTGGGTACGACTGAGCTGAGTTCCTGCAGGAAGTACAAGTTTCAGTGCTGGCTGTGTTTTCCAGTCTGTTCTTGGGTTTCAAACAGCAACAATGGAAGTCAAAGCCACATTTCAGAATAGCAAGATTTAAGACAGTACTACAATTTTGCATTAACACCAGTTTGGCTGAACTACACAAAAACAACACACAAGCAGCACACATGCACTGTTCTCACCTCTGTCTTTCCCTTTCCCTCACATGACTTCCTCTTGTCGTCTGAGACGTCCCAAATAATCTGCAGGAAGAAAGAAGATACACAGACGTAGTAAGTCTGTCAGTTTTCTTATACACAAAGATAATACAGGCTTTGGCAGAGAGCACCAAATACAACACAAAATACATTTAATGCTTTAAATCCACAGCTGTACACCGCTGTCGATCAAAACACGCACTGTTAGAAAGAGTTTCACTTGTTTGCTGGTAGGTAGCATAACAACAGTAACTGCAGTGACTCCAGACACGCTAACACAAGTATGGGACAAGTTTGACTATTATATGGACGTATGCGACGGGGGACGTATATATCCTGATTCTTTTTGATACACCCTGTATTCAGTGGTTTAATGCTGCTGCCTGGTTACTCACACACTGGCACTGTGCCTACCTTTAATGGTTTTTTTTCATTGAGCTTCTTGGTGTCTACAGCCAGTATGGCATCCCTGGCACCCAGGAACAGCATGCCCGATGAGCGGTCCAGCAAGAAGGTGCTGAAGTTTGCCACATCGCCGAAAGTCTCCGAACCCAGGATGGTGTCTGTCAGACAGAGGGGGTGAGAGGGGGTGATATATGTCAATAACAGGATCTAAATGAATTTGGAAAGACACACTCAGAAAACAGGGCTTGGAAAAAAAATACATCTGTTCGCTGCCTCCTTGACCCATGTAACTGTGGAAACAAATGGTTGACAGGATGAGATTAAGCAAACACCATATTCCCAGCAAGAAGTTCTAAAGAGATAAAGGGATGGAGGGATGAGAATAGGAAGGGAGAGATGAGCGTAACCCGTGTTTCACACTGTCCTCTTACACAATCAGAGCAGCAGATTAATTCCTAATCTCTCTGAGACTTTTTCATCGTTCTTTTCACTCGATGTTTACCGCCATTTTTCTGCCCTTCTCTCTCTGCAGTGATATACTGTTTACAACAAAGGCATCTTCCAACTCTTCCGTCCTTCCTTGCAGCTCTCTGGAAACAACCTTCTGTTTGCCTCCTTTTTAAACGCCGTCCTCGTTCAAACGCAAATCCACTGCAGAGGAGGAAATACAACAAACTAAATTATGCATAATCATAATGTATAATACATAACTGATTCATCTTCTACATAATACATGGTGTGTAATATCAGCCATAATTCTCTCCTTAATCTAAAAACTATCAAATGAATCAAATCCCCGAAGCTTTTAAATTGTGTTCCAGCTCTTGTTTGCTCTCTCACTCAGTCACTCTCCCTCCCACTCTTTCAGCTCTAGGACAAAGCGTGTGTGTGTGTGTGTGTGTGTGTGTGTGTTTGTGCGTGTGTTTGTGCGTGTGTGCGTACTGATGTCCCAGCTGCTGAGAGGAAAGAGCACAGCTGTGTGCTGAACTTCTTTTGAGTACTGGTGAGCGATTGTGTGTGTTTGTGTGATTTAGCAGTTTTTTTAAAGTCCTCCAATGTCACCCTTTTTTAGCCTCACGAAGAAAGCCAGACACGGCTTCGCCTCCAAAGAAGGCGGGGCCGGCGATTGGTTTCGACGTCCCTATCAAAGACACAGGAACACAAAATAAAGAAGCGCCATTGCACCACAGATGACAAATCAGATGACAGATAAATGCTAATGAGTGCAGCATGTGGTGTTAATTTAACCTCAAACAAACTAACAAGAGCAAACCAGATAATGTGCATTACTCACTGCACTTGCACAATTAAACAATTAATGAATCATGACTAATGACTAACAACAGAACCAACTCCCATGTTTGTTCACAGGGCAGACGTGGCTTTATAATATGAGAAACTGTATTTATCACCTATATACACACATTTACTGTCAAACTCAACACCTAGCACCTAAAATCTAAAGAAAAGGTGTCCAACATAAAGCCTGGGGGCCATAATCGGCCCTGCAAAGACTGCAATTCAGCCCGTTAGAATGCTTTGGAAAACATGAAGGAGTGCAAGGAGTTTTTGAACTGTTAACTGTATTTTCATAGTTGTTACTAGAGATGGACCGATCCGATATTACGTATCGGTCCGATACTGACCTAAATTACTGGATCGGATATCGGCGAGAAATAAAAAATGTAATCCGATCCATTAAATATCAAAAAAGCACCTCACAAACTCGTCTCATAACCGTAGCACGTCGGAGCAGTGTGGTCACGTGATACAGCGGCTGTGTGTATTTGTAGTCTCGCTACCAAACCAGCATTTCATCTCCGAGGAAGTTATCCCAGAGAGAAGTAAAGCAAGTGTGTAAGTTCCTCTCTGAATGTTTGTAAAGCATTCCCGCCTTAAGCTTAACAACCGATATATGGAGCAAGTGCCTCTCTCTCTCTCTCTCCTGCTGCTACTTCATGAAACTGCTTAATGATCAGCTGATCGGCTTTTCTGTCGCGAGTCCGTGTCTCTTGTTTGTTTTTGGCACACTTTGCACCAGAAAGAGGAAACCAGCGGCTGAACAACAGCAGCATGTTTAAGCTTGATCAGCTGTTGTTAGAATTTATTTAATATTACTTTCTACTCCAGGATCTTTTTCTACGTAGCTGACGCTGGTAACTGTGCAGGGGCGGATCTAGCAAAGTTTAGCCACGGGGGCCGATAGGGCATTAACAGGGAAAAGGGGGCACAAAGACATACTTTTCTTTCTTATTCTCATTTAAAATGTCTAGCTTTTAATAAATAATTATCTGACAGCCAAAGTTTTAATTTGATGTAAAATATATAGAAGTCCATTACTGTATATAGTAACTGTTAAGTCTAATATACCCTAGTAAGCTATAGTACTTTTTCCTTTGGGAAAGTACCATCTGTGAATTCTGCAATTCTGTTGAAGAAAGATGTTGAATCTATTTAATTATTCTTGAAAAAATAATTAATTTCTGTGCATTTTTTTTTCACACTGCATCAAATTAAAGTTGATTGCATCGATTAAGCATCACAAAGTGGAGGGTGGAGGGTGGTTCCCTATTTTTTATTTTTTTTTGCTGGTAGTTTGCAACCCTATTAGTTAGGTTGCTTAATATTTCTGCTAAGTACTCTTTAAAATACCAGAATAGGAAGGATGGAGCAGGTTTAAGTTTATTAGATTGATCAGTGTTGCTGAACTATGAAATATTTTGGGCGCAGTGTACTTTTTACACACAGGTATAACAGAATAGCTTTAGTGCTGTTGTTTATTTAAACTTGAGTATGAACTTATACAAAATGCAGCAAGATATTAAAAAACAGTTTTATTGATTAAAAAACACACTATATCGGATTCATATCGGTATCGGCAGATATCCAAATTCATGATATCGGTATCGGTATCGGACATGAGTTACCAGAACTTCTTCTGTCATCTTACACATTTATCATGTAAAAAATTAGATGTTTTGTTGAATTTGCACTTCTTTTTCTTATATTAAGAGTTAAACTTAAATGACCATCATTTATGTCTGGTTTAAATGAAAAGTTTGTTTTCAAATGTCGAATCTCCAGCTAAGCACACATCTATTTCTTTAAAAAATCATGTGAATAACTTGAATATTCAGTGGTCTTAGGCTCAGAAAAATGATTGGAAAGCCTCTGGACTGCCCAGTCCACATCTTGAAGTTTCCTTGTGAACGGCACTGAACACAACACCTGTAGCCTTTCTGTAAATATGCTGAATCAGTGAGTTAAATGTGGTGTGACAATACAATAATACAATACCTGATGTTTGAGCCCTGACTGCAAGATAAGATGGCACTAAAACATAGAGTAGCAGCAGCTCAAGCACAGAAAAGTCAGCTAACTGACACAGAACAGCCTGCTACAATCTCTCTGAAATCCCTCACAGTTTACTATGTTTACATTGTTTGCCATTTATGTTTACACTGCCTGTTCATTGCCTGCAATTTTATACAATTCATGCACTATACAAACCCTCAAAAGCTCCCACAATGGAAGTAAAGAGAGCAGCATTTATGGAACGTATAGTATAGATAGTGAATATTGCAACTGTATTATATTAAAGTTCCAGCGAATTACGATGGTTCACAGTAGCATCTGAATTCTAATTTAAAAAGCTTTCTTCAGAACAACTTCTGTGGCTGCAATACAGGAAGTGATCCCTTCCTGTGTATGTATGTCAACATCTAAAGTTAACTAACTTTACCTGGTCTATAAATAAATGTGTACACCGCAGACCAGATAAGACTGAAAGCAGCATCACTTCTGATAATGAAACCAAACAAGAGATAACTGCGTCTGCATGCATGCTTCTCAGAAATACTGCATTACTTCCCCTTCAGTGAAAAGCCACCTCACCATCAAAATGGTCACGAACGTGCTTCAAATCTACGAACGCCACCATAAGAGAACAAGCAGCATTCCTTTGTGCATTTCTTACTTAGAAATTAGAACGATAGAGAGGAGAGAATAATAGCGCACAGCCTCTACTATTATGCAGGGAGGGCAGGTGACACTGGCAGATGTTAGAAAAATACAGAACAGGCAATGCAAACAATCTAAAGTACACAAAGATTTGTTTCTTTTCTATTTAGAGGTAATTTCAAATTGGTGATATACTCCACAAATTACGTAGAAGAAAGCATTCCTGGAGGAAAATCCTGCGAGGACCACAAATGGAGTTTGAAGGAACACGACGGCCAATTTGGCAGCTGTCGACTAAATGATTAAAACGAGAACAATCATTTTCTTTCTTGTTATAGTGGGTGGGACTACGTCAAGTCACTTTTATAAATGGCGCTCGGCGCTGACACGGTTTTCCACTTAGAGCTCATCTGGGTGTCCGTCTGTGTGGCATGGAAAAAAAAAGACCCCAACATGCTGACATCTGCTTGTAACTGAATCACAGACATTTTCACGTCCCCCCGCCTTGAATCCAGACTCCCTCATCCAGTCAGTCTGTGTCTGTTTCCTGTAACATTTCACATGAATGTCATTTCTCATTCACTAAGAAGCCATCTGTTCGGCTAAAAAAGCCTCCAGGCAGTCAACAAGCGAGAGCGGCACTGATTTGCTAGTGGAGGGTTAGCACTTCCTGAAAAGCAGCCAATATTAAGAAGGAGAGTGAGATCAATATAATAAAAGGAGACACGCACACGCACAAGCACACATGTGTGTTTATGTGTGAAGTGTTGCCCTTGATTAAAAGTTTTTTCTTTTGGAGTGTGGCGTCCTTCTTTTTGCTTTTACACCCCGAGCTACTGAAATAAACAGCTCCGCTCCTCAATCTGTCAGTCAAAGCTGGCTTCAAATGAAAGACGAGACAGGAGGCAATAAAGCATTAGAGACCTCTCCCTCTCGTTCTCACTTTGTCTCCTTTTTTATATTTGTCACTTCTCTTTATCTGCTCTGTCATCATCCACGTTTTTGTCACCCTGCAGCTTCATAGCACCAAAAGACCCCAATTCTTTAAACTCCCTGCGCTGCCTACTTCCTCCTGCTCGACTGATACATACACACAGAGAGACCCACACACAGAGCGAAGCAGACATGAGTGTTTGTGACAGAGGCCGAAGGCAAAGTCTGGAGAAATGTCCTTGTGAACTGGGAGACTCATGCACGTGGGTCCACCACCTGCTGTGCACCCTAATGTAGGGAGATGATTCCTAGAGCTACGCCATCTGCCCTTCTCACACACACACCTTCAAACCAATCCATCCAGAAACACACAGCAGAAGAGGCGCAACGAAATACTGTGCAGTTTCTTCTTTTTCATCCCATATTCGTCTTTTATCTTTACGATGGCATCGACATTTTTTTTCAAGGGTTTTATGAATACATTTGGTTTGACGTGTGTCACAGAGGGGAAAGAGGATGCTGCGCAGGTTAGGGTAAATGCCTCCTCTTTGACGGCAGGAGACTGCAGCGCACAACCTACCGCATCCCACTTCCTGTGTGTCATTGGAAAAGGACACATGTTGCAACAAACAACAGGAGGTCAGGATTTTGTGTGTTTAATCTTTCAAATCCATGTGTTGTGCTGTAGAATAAAGTAGATTAGCACACTAGAGGGTTATTAGAATGAGGCCTGTGTTTAACCACTGTACAGCTTCTTCACAGCGTGGGCACATTGCTACATTAATGCATTTTCAAGCAATTTCTTTTTTTTTAGCTCTGTTTTGCCCGTCATGACCTCCTGAGGAACACATCTGGCACTTTAACTCGTGTCTGGTGCTGAGCAGATACTCTGTCAGAACTGCCCGGGCTTCAAATAGCATGAACCTTCTGTGAGACTGAAATAAATGGCAAAGTTACAGGTTGGTTGTAAAGCACAAAAAGGACCAAAAGAGTGTAGAATAATCCTGTATTCTCAGTAATAGAGCTACAGTAAAAAAATTAATAAATTTCTGTAAACTTAGATGAATTTGCCAGCAGCAGTAAAAGATTAACAGCTTCTGTCGAGCAAATTTGGTAAAAATATAGATTTTCCTGTTAGATTGTTTTCTTTTAGTTAAGTGAAAAGCAGCTAAAGCGTTCTGACATTCTGTTTGATTTGTGTCCGCCCTGTACATCTGCAGCAGCACAGCGGTGCAGAGGTCAGCATCGTTGCCTCACAGCAAGACGGTTTCCAGTTCAAAGCTGTCCTTACTCTCCGTGTACCTGGTGGCCGCAGGTGGAGCTGTCAGACAGATAAAGCTTTGAGTCGTCTAAGACTAGAAAAGAGCTACACAAAGTTGATTTGTTTTCCAAGTGCGCTGGTGAATAATCACTTACTCGGTGTGTTGCAACTAATTTTCCACCTTTTTTTTAAAAGAAAAAAAGATCCATGTCTGCACCGTTACATTATATACAAAACTGTTCAAGAATGGTTTAATTAAGGTTCCAAACCACAAAAGTGCAAATAAGTACCCTCTGTCAAGGGCACAAAGGCAGGACTGAGTGAGGCTCACTAAGGTAATTTATGTCTTAACAGTGCACAGGGACCTGCTGATTATATCGTGATAATCATTTTTCTTTCCCCGCCACAAGCGCAGTCACACACAGAGATCTGATTATTTCTTAGAATAAAGGCCTTTATTCTCCTGTGTGGATAAATACATGTATACAAATATAAAAGTCGCAACCACTAAGGCTCATTTTTAAATGCTGAGATAAGTCGAATGTTACTGAAACCACACAGAAGATGCAGGTTTCGTCGAGGAATCGGGAAATGCACGTTAAAAAAAAAGATTCATATGATGCATCTAGAAAACCTGGTGACCTTAAACATGCTGGCAAAAAAATCACACCCTAAAATACAAAATTCTGTCCCCTGCCATGAATCATTCATTCATTATACATTAAACATGACAGAGAGACAGCCAGGGAGGGAGGCCGACACAGAGAGTGTGTGTGTGTGTGTGTGTGTGTGTGTGTGTGTGTGTGTGTGTGTGTGTGTGTGTGTGTGTGTGTGTGTGTGTGTGTGTGTGTGAGATGGGGGTATCCATTAAGAGTTTAATAAACTGGCTTTTGCTCTGGGGGACCAACCTTGACTGCAGGGCATTGTGGGACTGGACCAACCAGGAAGTGATAAATTATACACCTCCCTTGTTCAACTGTCAATCAAAACTGACGGGATGGAGAGAAGAGATGCAGAGAGGCGTACACACACAGGCTCCTGCCCCCACAGTCTCTCAACACACACACTCACGTGGAGTCGGCCCCTGCGGTGAGACAGGACACAGCTGCACGAACAACACAATCCCACACTCTGCAGAAACACACATTTATAGCACTATCATCCACTCAATGCCATTTTCCAATTTTCCAGCTGCTGTTTCCTCTGAATTGTTCTGCAGCAGTCAGGGGCAGACGCACTTCAAAGGTTAAAAAGGACAGACCAGATTTTGGCAGATTGTCCCATTGGGCAGCGCGCGCATCAGCCAGCTCCCCTGCTCCATGCTAGCACTTCAGTGTGCATTATGTTGAATGATAGCAGGCAGCCAGTGTCATCCAAAAGCAGACAACCATCATGTCTGTTACACGCAGCCATAAATCCTAACTGTTTGAGTGACAGAAATAATATGGTTAAGCTCAGTGTTGCCAGGTTTGATGCAGTACAAGCAGGTCAAGCAGGTCGAGCTGATGAGCTTTTCACCAGCGCACACCTAAACAACTGTTTTACAAATCTCTCTGCTTGCTTCTGTCAAAGAAATCACGAGAGAGGAATCCTGAATTGTAACTCCGAAGACCCGACCCCCATACAAGGTCATCGTCTACGCTGTAAGAGCTAAATCCATAAACATCAACCCAGTCATGTTGTTGGACTAAAGCACTGTTTTGCATCTCCCTGATGCAAACGTGCAGATTTTGTAAATACAATCTGGATAGTAGATGTTAGGATTGAGACAATAGAATTCCCTTGTTGGGGATTAACCCCAGTCAAAGTGATAAGTGACAGTTCCCCAGTTGCGGCAATTTTAGCTCAGTTCTCCATTGATGCTTTTTATTAATAGAAATATTATTAAGCTTATATTATGCATCTGATGTCCATGTATAACCAACACTGCATTCATGACCGGGCTTCTCTGCACTTTAAATTAATGTGCATACGTGTGCGGGGAACTGGCATCATTGTTAGATGTAGAGAAAACAGGAATCTATTTCTGACTAGAGGTACAAGGTGAATCAGCGAAGAGTGCAAGTGTTATGAATTAACACAACTAATTAATCAACTAATTACCAAAGATCGAAGGCTTCACTATTGAATGCAAATGTTTTTTAATGCTGAAAATGAAAAATAAATTGCTTGTTGCTGTGTTTTACTGTCATTAATTAACTTTTTTCCTGTGTTTAGGCCACACGTTGTGCATTATAGAGGTTAGCGGGTAGCGCTCTCCACTAGCCTCCTCTGCTGACCCGCCTGCGCCAGGGGATCAGTGATGCCACAGCAGGGATGATGGAACAATTGGACTATGAAGCAAATCGCCCAATCCTAGCAGAACTAAAACCTGTGGGGCGAAAAGCTTTTAAAAGCTTCATTTGTGGCACAATGGGTTCTCAAGCAGCTTCTATCAGATTCGGCTGTTGAGCAGTTCCTGTTTTTGGGTAACCACTGAAAATGTAGTTATGAATCTGTTATTCTTCTAGTTGTTACTGTAGCATGAATTCACTTTGCTGATATAAAATAAAGGCTAAATAATTCCACTTTGAAGCATTTCAAATATATTTCACAATAAGAAGCATCTACTTCGATTGTGCATGTGTGTGTGATGTTTGGTTAACCCCTTGTTATTGTTCCTCAGCAGCTCATTGTCCTTGTTTTGACTGATGACAGCAGTCGGCTATTCAGCCGTATCCTGTTTCAAAGAGGCGCACGTTAAAGTGATGGAGGCGGACAGCTCAACGCGGAGTGCTTCGGAATTTAAAATGAAAACGTAAACGTGTAAAGAGGAAAAGGCCGGCCCGCATCTTCGAGACCCCACGTTCGTCTCTGATGATGAAACATCACAGTCGAATTTGTTGGAAATGTGTGACAGAGATCAAAAGGCTTCGAGTCAAAGGCAGACAGACAATCCTCCTCTTGTACTCCTCTGTATTCGCTGTGAATTTCTGCCTTGTTTCAGATGTTAAATGGTCGCACAAGGGCACGAAGTCAGCGTGCCCAAAATATCCAGAGAAAGAGCTCATCATTCAGCTCTTATAAGCAGCAGTCACTACCGATTCAGCCCAAAGCTAAAAAGGCTAAAACCTAACAAGTGTGCGGCATGTTTTATGTATGGACGCAATTGTTGATTTCACTGAAAAGTTAATTTCACTGAAGTGCTTGCAGCTGCGGTTTGGTACTTTTACACGTGATCAGACAAAATCCAAAGAGACACGCTTACCGCGCACATTAGATCAAGTCTTTACCACCTGTAAGAGTAACAATGAGAAACGCCAATCTATTTCATATACATACAAGTTTGAGTCTATATAGTAAAATACACCGATTATTTAACAGATAAACTAATATAAAGAGTGACAATAGCTCAAACAAGCTGCAGAGGTCTTTTTCTAGCCGCCTGTTTTCCTTTGAGTTAGACATGATAGAGACGCAGCAGTGGGCTGCCTGCGCGTCTGTGAATTTCATCAAGTCAAATGTAACAGCTCGTAAGACATTTAACAGCTGCTATATTAAAATAAAAAGACCAATTTTGCCCCCGAAATGAAACAACTAAATGAAAAACGCAGTTCCGATCAGAGCGAAGTGTCGAGGTTTGCGTGACTGAGCTGAATTAATAAAGCGCATACTGAGAAACCCACAAAATCTTGGGGCCTTTAACGGTGACACGGCGTGTGTAACCGTTTTAGGAGCGGCTGCAAACATTTTACTCCTACTTGAGGTCACGCTGATGTGTTCTTTTTTTAAATTGTGTGTGAGTTTATCGACCTGCGTGCTACAGAAAACGAGCCTGCACTCCCCTACCGCAACGATGTAGGTAACTCATTCTGGTGAATATCAACCGAAGCTGTTTAGGCTTATCCTCTTTAGTTACAAATGAGAAAATTAGAAATATAATTGTAATTAAACAGTTAAGGTTTATTGCAATAATCTAACCTGAAGCTATAAATGTTAATAAATAGCAGGGAGACTCACAGGATTCAAGCTCTTCCTTGTTATAGTGTCAGGACTTGTCTACTAAGGATTAATAAACGATTCGCTAACGATTCCGTCCAGACATGATTTAACAATCCAGTCAAAAAATTGAGCTTAGAAAAACAATTTCAGTTTGTTCCAAACTTTTGACTTTCAAATAAATGAGTCTTTTATGGGATACAGACAAGAATTAAAAGCTTCTGATAAAACCACAGTGTTAGATCTTATATATTGCACCTTTAAACTCAGACTTGGGATAAACACAGATAATATTTCCCTCGCTAATGTGAAAACTTTATTCTTTTATCAATGTGCCTACCTTTTAGTTCATTTAGGTCATGTAGTTCCGTTATCTGGCCTAAGCTCATAAGTGAAGACATCAAAAAATGTGAAATGACCCTGACGCACAGCATCGGCCTCACCTTTCGGGTTCTCACTAAAACTCCCAAGGTCCATGTCAAGCAAAGGAAAGGCTGGGAAACGAGAAATGAGAACATGCAGTATGAAGGAATGACAAGAGCAGAAAATTAGTGAGAGACACGGGGAGAAGGAGGAGTACGGGTGAAGGTGAAGCAGAGGAGGTCCAAGGTGACAGTGACTGATCATCCACTTCATCACTTCATGCTCTGCTCCTCTTCTGCTTCTTTGGGGATTTTTTTTTATTGTTCCACTGTTCCTCTTGGGGTGGGATGCTGTGCGCATTTGTGTGTTTATACTTTGATGATTCTCTCCCCTCCTTCTCCCTGTTTCCAGCCTCCCACTACCTTTTCCCCAGTTTTCCCACTTTCTCTCCCACCCCCACCCTCTCTCTCTCTCGCTTCTCTCCCCCTGTCTCTCTCTCTCTGGCTCTGGGTGATAAGCAGTAGCACTACTAATCAGGCTTGCCCTAAATTCACCCATGCCCTGTAGGATTAGCATGTGTGTGTGCGTGCGTGTGTTGGTTTAGAAGTTGCATGCCGGCAGCATTCATCAGCTCTCACACGAGATGTGTGTACATACAGCCCAGTGTATATGTGTATATGTATGTGTATGTGCAAGAAAGAGTGAGAGCCTGTATGAATGAGTCACTGAGTCAACACAACCCTGCTATTTTTATCTTACAGTAAGACTGTACTGCCTCATTACATAACTTAAGAATCTCTTAATATCACTGATCATTTATTACATAAAAATAAAAGGCCTAAAATAAACTGCCTGCCTATGGAAAGGTGAAAGAATGACCCTGATAGGGCTCGTGAAAATAAAAGAAATCCACGACCTCTCAGCCTCCTGACACACCTGTGGTATCAGTTTGAAAATCCTCATTCTTCTTCCTACTCTTCTTGCATTCACAAGATTTTTCGAAAACTTGACCACTGACCTTGACTTTGAGGTCAACATAACTAAGATTCAAACTCATCCGAGACTTTTTAATAGATAGACCTATTTGTATGAATTAGTATGAATTTCAAAATCCTTTCTCGACTGGTTTTCGAGTTATCGCATTTGTAAACTTAAGCATCTATGCCGCCCATCCAGGGGGGAGACACTAATACCCCGTCAGCCTTTTACAGCTGAGGGGTAACAAAAAAGTCTGGTCTTGTATTTAATATCAACCCCCACAATCATTAAATTCAGAAAGAAACGTGGCTGGAAACTTGTGTTACCGCATGACGCAGTAACATCCTTCACACAAAGACAAGCTCACCTGCCTCACTGTGTTTATCTCTGGCCGGCGAACTCAGACTAAACAGTTAGAGACTCTCCAAAGCCAAAACAGAGCAGGAGCAGCCAAAATATCTGTCACACTAGAACAGTTGCTCTGGATCCTTTTTGGCTCGTCAACCCCTTAAACTGAGACAACATGTACTTGTGAAGTCACATAATTACATGCAAATCAGGAGCAGTTCAGAGTTTCCTTCACAAACTGCTTCATCTAAAGAATTTGTAAAGGTCTGCGCGACAGTGCTCGTGTCATGCTGTTTTTCCTCCTTCTGACTTCGAATGCGTTACTTGCTGCGCTCAAATGCAAGACGCTGTATCGCTATCAGCTTAACCTCTTGTGTAATGACTTAGAACAAAAGCAACATTTATATACAGACATCAATTATGTATTTAGTGTCTCATTTGCTCAAACCTTCAAAGATGCGTTAAACGGTAAATGCCGCTGCTGCATCAAACTCCTCTTCTCCTGAGAATTACGTGGACACAAGCCAAATACTGTGAGATTAAACAATCAGATCTTTACGTGTCCATGCACACAAACAGAAACCACCTGATGCATTTTGCTGGATTCTAGTATATATTGTGGCAGACAAAGATATACACACATTTATGCACACACACACACAGACACCAGTTGATACAGGCTGATTTGTACGCTTCATCGTGCAAGTTTTCTGCGCATGTGTGTGTCTGTGCTACTGGAAAATCTGTGACCTGCTTGCATTTCTCTTGTAGTTCTTTCTGCTTTAAATCTTAGCTAGCTTTACCCGCCCTGCACACCACCACAACCCCACAGAGACCCCACACATTTCTCATTAAAGCTGCACAAACCACACAGCTGCAGCGAACATCAGCATACGATGGCACACTCACATACACACTCCCAAGTTTCTGAGGCAGCAGCTGGTCAGTGACACACGCGGGTCACCTTTGCAGCCTCAAGCCACATGTCATACTTTGAGTGAGGCTCAACTGGCAGGCCTATAGAAAGTAAAACCACAAGCCCACACATGCACACACTGACCGTA
The DNA here is from genome assembly GCF_057381915.1 of Diplotaxodon limnothrissa. Classification (NCBI taxonomy): domain Eukaryota; kingdom Metazoa; phylum Chordata; class Actinopteri; order Cichliformes; family Cichlidae; genus Diplotaxodon; species Diplotaxodon limnothrissa. Next base: position 60,373,748 of record NC_140598.1, on the reverse strand, counting down.
TCTACTGAAATGCTTCTAATCTGCTGCTTGCCGCTGGCTGACATGTTTAAAGATGACCCATTTAATGATGAAAGCAACTGCTTTCCACGTGGTGATCTGACGTCTGGAAACTGATACTAATACTCTGAAAAACCCAAACCACTAAAAGAACACCTTGTTTAAAATAGAAAAACTAAGGCTTATGGGTAAATGTGAACCTCACCACAAAGAGTAGGTGAAAATGACTGCTTATTGTAAAATATAGGACAGGGGTTTTTCTTCAAAGACTGCTGAACAATAATGAGCAGTGAGTAAGAGTATGAGTGCTAACTGTGGAGACTGTAGTAAATAATTAACAGGCAGTTTCCTGTCCACTGCTGATAATGGCAATGTTAACGTCAGCTACATACACTCTCTGTGTGTTTTATAGCAAATTTCCTCTCCCATATGCTCGGGTGACATGTGATTCTCCCATTTTCACTTCCTGGTTTGTAAAAAGATGACAGATTGATCAAAAATGGACAATAGCATGAAAAAAAGAGGGGAAAGGGCAGTATGGCCTTTCATTTTTATGGTCTGAAAACAGCTTTTAGCAGCAAGCCAGCAGCATGTCCATTAGTGGACCAGATAGTAATAGAGACTAAGAGGGAAGGGAGACAGAGGTAATCAATAATAGATAGATCAGTTAGTTGCTTGTTGGCCTGGTTGGCTGAGAGGACAGAAGTTTAGGACTCAGCTTTTCAGTCTCTCATCACAACTAATATCCATCATTATTCGCACTGCAGCCACTCTCCCAGCTTCTTTTTCTTCCATATCTTCAATAATGACGTCATCATTGTTCAAGGACAGTCCAGTGATCAAATTTAGGAAAATCTAGTGTCAGACATTCATATGTACAGAGGCAGCAGGCACTTATCCACTATGTTAACTATGTTGCATTGTCATATTTCAACAGTAATCCACAACGGACGAATCAAACACTGGTTCTATGAAGGGGATTTTGTGTTTTTCGCCGCTAGCTTAGGTTCTCATTGAGGAAAGAGAAAGGTCTGATTGCATCAAACTGATTGCAGTCTGCAACATATCTGGTAGGAGTCACAAAATTCTACATGCTGCTCCTCTATCACATTTTGTCTCAGAAAGAGTTAAAAAAAAATTAAAGTCAGGCAAAACACTGGGGGTTAGGAGTTATCAGGAGCGACCGGGAAGAGCGGTTTCTACCATAACAGCAATGATAATGACAAAGGCTAATTATAAAGAGACTTGTGACTGCTGAGCCTAGCAGTTTAACACACAGGGAGAGCCATGAAAAGCAGGCATGGAGTGATTAAATGGCAGTAAAAACACAGACAAACACACCAGTCGTCCTCATTAACATTAGTGGAAACCAGAAAAGGTAAAAAAAAAAAAAAAAAAAACTTCCACTGAGCCATTTGCGAAAGCCACTGCAACACATACACACCCACAGGTGACCCCACATCCTAGATACCACAGCCTAACCCTTTAATCACACCAACATCTGTTTCCATGAACATTTGCATCACATGAAACCAACTTTATAAACCCAGCATGAACCATCTTTTCCAGACAAATATTTTTTTAGGTGGCAGCTTTGCGGTTATGAGAAATATGAAAAGATTAGAGTGCTGATACTTCTTCTTCTCTCTAATGTGAGAAGCCAAATAAAATGAAGCAAAGTCCAATTTTCTTTTAATGTAAACTAAATGTTTTTTTAAATCTTTCAGTTTTTTTGTTTGTTTTATTCTTTTAAGTCAAATCCATATATTATATGCACCAGCAAGGAGCCTGCACCCTCTAGTTTGAGGATCAGTTTGAGGGTTGAATGAAGTGGATTATTACGGTGGCCCTGAGAGGTCAATTTAAGAAAACACCAGCAAAATGTTGCAAAAGCACACAAAACACAGCAGAAGTTGAATAAAACACAATGAAAACTAAAAATGTAGCAAAGGTTCACAAAAAACGACCTCGCAAAACACAACGGAAGTGTTTTTGGGGGGACAATAACGTGACGGGTCATTGCAAAAGCAACAGCAAACGTGCATGTACAGTATTATAGGAATCATGTGACTGAAAGACACATCACCTGCATCTGTTTCTCCCTGACAAAGATGAACCACGTGTCACTTCTGCAGCTGTTCCTTCACTGTCTGCCCAAAAACCTACTTTGTTAAGCTACTGCGATATATAATTAAAGTAACCCTTTCTTTAAAACCTAAAAGATTGAAAATGACATACATTGACCCGACGGTGCCTCCAAAGCATCCATTTTGTTCATGATGTCTGGGTTCGGTCTATTCTTGGCACAGAACAAAGTGGACAGTGTGTCGAACTGAGTTTGGCCCCTGACACAGACCACGGATCAAAGCGACCGACATTTAACCACTAAGAAGTGACTAACCCTGAGGCTACGAGAGTGTTTGTTAGGGACATTGTGTCAATGCCAAAATGCATAAAGCACTCAGTGCATTAAAGGTTCATGATCTGTGTTTTAGCTTGAATAAAATGCAAACTCAATAACCCTCAAAGGTCTATCGTGAAATATTTTCTAACCGCCGCCATCAATCTTTCTCTCATTTCCTCTCTTTGTCCGACCTTGGCCTTTCTCCAGGTACAGTAGTTAGTGCTCTTCATAGATCTGAGACTTTGCTGGCGCTCCCAGAGCAGCTCATCATGAGGAGGATGCTCTCAGCAGCTCCCTCACCTCGCTTCTCCACTCCTCTCCTTTTCAGTTTAAAGAACAATGGACACATTGTTGCCAAGACACAAGTGACTCTCTATGCCTCTCTGTCTCTCATTACCCAAATTGTCTCTTTCTCAACTATAAAGCCCGAGCTTTAACTTCACTCACTGAATAAACCACACGCGTTAAAACATACAAGCACACACACCTCACCATGTGGCTGTCAGTGTATTTGTATTCAAGGTTCCACTCTGGCAGTTCTCACCAGACAGTGACATAAACATGACACCCTTTGTGACCTATGACCCCTTGCTCTTTACTGTCTGATTCTCTCACATATTTTTAGCAGCACAACTGATAACACTTGAGATTCAGTATCGGTAGTATGTGAGTGTGTGTGCAGTGATAGGGGGGTTAACAGCCTTGGAACTGCACAGAAACCAGTCTCACACAACAAAAACATACAGAGATTCCCAAAACAGAGAGGGAGAATTAAATGTTTCCTGCTGGAAATACAGATTCCTGCTTCCCTGCCTTCTTCTTTCGCTCCCTATTTCCCTTCAACCCATCCTTCCCTCCGTACTTGGCTGCATTGTCAAGGTCAGCTGGATCCCAGTTTGTTTTGATGCTCCTTCAAAATTGCATTTGCTAGCAGTTCACTGCCTCGCTCCATCGCAGCTTGTGTGTGAGCAGTTTTAGAAGCTATTTAGCATACCACCGAATCACAGCAGGTACTCCACAAGGGGGAGAAAAACAGAAAGCGAGAGGGAAACGAGGGGAAGAGACACAGGGGAATGTGAATAAATAAAGGTACTAAGTAGAGGGAACTAGAAAGGGGGCAGCGAGAGAAGAGAGTGGAAGAGAGGGAGAAAATGTAAGCAATTGGGAGATAAAGTGGGCATGATGAGCAAATACAAACAAGCCACCTGTAAATACCTTCGATTGCTCCTATATAAATTTTGGTAGCAACCCAATAAAAGTCATACAATAAACAGGCAGTCAATCACAAATGTGGTTCTGACGCATCAGAGTGTGGTTGTGGGGTGGAGCTTCACCCCACAGGCTCATGACTCTCTGAAAAGTATTCCTGAAAAAGTTTCTGGGGTGCAGATTACCGTGCTGAGGCCACTGCTCGACCCCACGGGTTATGTGCTTATTCAGCAACAATGTTTAGGTATATAGCACATTGCACTTTAAGAAGACAATAAATGAGACACGGAGGAAAAACACCCAAATCCTTCCATTTGTGATACTCACCTTGTTACTTTATACTAAAACAGAGAACGTCACGAGTTTCCTGCCATCTCCACTGGTTTCTTGGCAAGTTCCCAATGATGGATAGTCTCAACAATCCCACTGCATCAAGATATAGCCCCAGTAGTTTGGCACATAACCCACCACAAACAGCAAATTGCTGTTTTTACATTTTTGATCAAACCGCCTACACATGACGTGACATTATTTACAGTACACAAAGCTACTGGCTGGCTTCAGCTACGCGTTTACCCTCACGGAGATTAGAATAGTCCACCTTCTCATCACCAACTCCAGGCAGGAGAACGACCCCGAACGTAAACGACTCCTTAAGCGTTTCTTTCCCGTGTGTGCTCCCGTTACATGTGGGAAATTGAAAATGATCAATGTTCATTTAAAAAGCGTTGCAGGCTTTACGGTAAACAATCATTAGAAAATGCTGCATGTAATGTCTGTAAAGCTTTGAGTGCCACAACTGTCGCTGATCACAGTTATCCAGGAAAAGTCACTATTCAGTGAAGTTCAGCATGTTTCCGTCCTAATTACTGCGATCCACAGAAACCATCACTTAAACTGACAAAGAAAACGTCTACATTTAAAGTTGAATATCATACTTCCTCAAACAGTGATCAAAGACCTGAACTAAAGGCATGATTTTGTTTTTCATTTCCACTGCTTGATGAGTATAGCTGATCGCATTTTGATCACTGCGTTTTCTGCTGATGTTACTGTGCACCCACTAAACACTTTACTCTTTCCCACTTAGTTCTGGATGATAACATGATTTGAATATCAATAAAAACTTGGATTTTGTGTATTTGTGTTGTGTTGCTTTGCAGACACATCTTTTTTTTCTTTCTTTGTTTGTCATATTATCTTGTGAAGTTGAGAGAAATAAGAAAGCGCATATAGAGAGAGATGGAAGCTGCAGGAGGAAAGACACAACACATGGTGTGAGGAAACTAAAGCAGATGTATTTCCTGAGTACTACTTGTACCGCCAGTGCTGCTGTCTAAGGTAATATATAGCAGTAAAGGTCACTGGGTTAAGTGTTCTTGTGAACTGGATGTTGAGGTCCTCTGCGTGTCTGCAGAGCAGATATCGCTCGCTCTGCTGTAGGAAACTCTCTGAAAGAGCAGATGATGCGGCAAACATTGCATCTCTGCTGCTGCTATCGGGATTTTCTGGAAGATTTATCTATCTGGGAAAGACAAAAACGACACCAACAACAAACAATCTAAACTGCCTTTAGTTATCTGGGGAAATAATTACCACAGCTACCACCCAGATGATGGATGTCACAGGTGACAGCTATAATATGCCTGGTGACGAACTGTAAACGAACCATTGTAAGTTGTGTCGTGTAGCTCGGGTGAAAAATGTGTTGCTAGATAAAATTGTCATCGTTTCCAGGAATTTAATCAGCGTGTTTAATTTTCAATGTAGTTTTATGATCGCCGAGGTTATTAAAACTTAGATGCCTGTGATATAATCCCTCGGCTAAAGTACAAACATAAATTAAAAACTCATCCCGCATGGGTCAGAGACAAAGGCAAGACAAACACGGCTTTAAGTGTGTGAGGGAATCAAATATTGCATGGGAATGAAGGCTGCACTGTGAATTCCCTGCCCCCAAATCATTGTCTACCCCGGATCTGTTATTGACTTGAATAACTTAAGAGCCACTCCTCATAGACACACAATCATGCATAAATAAAGCATGAGTTTAAAGAGATCAAGGCATGTGATTTTTTATTATTTTTAAGTGAACAAAAGATCAGTACAACCTCAAATATCTATCTATGCAGCAGACTTTACAATATTCAGTGACTGTCTGCCACGATCTGCATCGGCATAGCAACATGAAGAGGCCTGCCGTGCTTCAGATCATCTATCTGCATCTGATGCTGTCTGATAACTGTCAGGTTATATTCACTGATAAATTCGTCCGTCACAAAGTGCAATAAATTTTAAGCAGATTTTCTTCAGATACACGCTGCTCCTGTTGCACCACGAAGGAATTGCTAAGTTCATTTCAAGCATGCCGATCACATAAATGCCGATAATGTTTCGATATTTCTAGAAAGTCGAGTATATTAAGACATTTCCTGTTTACGGCATCGATATGAAAACGAGAGCAGCTGGAGTTCTTGTGCTGTAGTTGGAGCGTAACTGACCACACCTGAATTTGATATGACAAAAACACTCGGCGACACCTAACCTATCAGCTTCCTGGCTTCTGGGGGCACTTTAATGAAATTAGGTCACATCAATAAAAAGCTACAGACAAAAATATTGGATCTATAAGGGCACGAGTGAGTGCGTGTGTGTGCGAGAGAAAAACTTTATACATATCGGTAGTTTGTTTGTTGTATGTACGTGCATCAGATAAACCTCTATTTCTAGATATCGTGTCACACAAACCACACAGTCACCGCTCTCTCCGTGAGCAGGCTGACGTGCAGGCCTGTCACATTGGCGGAAAACTAAACAACCTTCTCAAAAACAAATATTTAACTGTTTGTGGCTGACATCGCAATTGCTTTTTTTCAATAAACACATAATTTTCATGCTTTTTTATGCTTTTAAGAGCAACAAATCATACTTTTGATGGGGAGAGGACTCATCAGCCAGCAAGGAATTGGGCAGCTTCTCACATGCTGCCAGTGTTCACCCATTTTCTCAGCTTGTCTCAGTTTTTTTGCATGAATCTAACTGCACAGTGAATAAAAATAGGAAGTCTAACACAAGGCCTAAATAAAAACTTCAAATAATAGCCCGACATAGGACTCCAAAGTCCAAAGCACAGTGATTTGACATGTGCAATCAGCACTTGTTCACACGTTCAGTACCTTGTCTGTGTGTGAGTGTGTGTGTGTGTTTTCTGGTTCAAGAAGATGGTTTGACACAGTAATGAAAATGGGACTCATTATCGTGCCAGTAATCTTAGACGAATGAGAAACCAGCTTACCCTTATACCGTATATAACACACACATGCACAAACTCACACACAGAAGCTGTGCTAAATAAATGATACCTATTACATCCGCATGACTGAAGCTCCTGTGCTGATTCACTGCAGTGTCTATGACTACACATATATAAACACAAGCAGGCTGTGTAACACGGGTTAAAACGCACACATTCTGCGTGCACCCATCGCTGACTTCCAACGAAGCATTAAACACAAAGTTTTGTGTTTTTCTGAGTTCAGGTCTCCGTGTTAGTGGCAGTTAGAGTATTTAAACAAAGGGGCGGTGGAGCGGGGCAGAAATCATGGAAGATTGTTTATTTAAAACTTTTGAAATGAAGCAGGACGAGGGGTGAGATGCAGTTCAGCCGGCTCAAGCGTGGCTGCGGGGCGTTCAGGGTCTGATTCCTGTGTGCGGATGAATGCTTTTAGCCTCCACATTTATTTTAATTAACAAAAAGGCAACATTTACAAAATGCTGCTACGACGGCTTCTGACACTTACAGGAAGCGAGCGATGGACTGAGTTACATGTGCCGTTTCCGTGCAGTGAACATCAAGTTTAGGTCGGGATTTATATTTCCCTGCAGGCGAAAAGCCACTAACACAGAGGTGCAGTTCACGTATACTCTCTTCCTCTTTGCAAAAAGATGCAGTGCAGTGTGAGTTGTAACTGTCAGTGTCCTCCTTCCAAACCTTTTCACTCATTTTTATTAGATGTCAACTTGAAATAGCCTCCAGCCTGAAATAAGGAAGGCAGGATCTCACAGGCACTTCAGGCTGTGAGGCAGAAGGAGAAAACAAACCGTTCGTGTGAACAAGTTTCTTTTCCTTTGCATTAAGTTTCTTCCTGTAGTAAAACTCAAGATGTGGACATTTACCAGACACGTAGGGTCTACCTGAACAATTCTACCGAGCTGCGCTGCTAGAACATCTCAACCTCTATCTATTTTTATGCTACGTGTTTCTTACAGAGGAGATGCAGAAAAGAAATTTGGAAGACTTTTTAGAAACAGTGTTACTATTAACTACAAATAGCTGTGAGCTGTGCTTTGTAGTTAATGCAGTCATAGGATGTGAAATTCACCAAATTCACGCAGCTGCGTGCACTTGCATATTGCGGTGTGAAACTTTGCTTCACCACCAAATGAACACACGATATCTCATTTGTATTGATTCTGAATGAAAATAAGGGTATTAGTAAAAACTGTAGAGGCCGGTGATTCTGTGAATAAACAGGAAGATACTGTCTCTCTCTTTCTGCCACTCACATGATTAATGCTTGACCAGAAATCAATATCTTCCACTCCCACCTATGGGTGCACAGAGAGAGCCAGGGGTTCTTCATTTACTGCCACTTCCTTTGCCGAAGCGCTTGGATAAATGTTTATAAGTTCACGCTAAAAATGTGACTTTGAGCACTGGGGAATGGCACAGATACACTCTCAGGGCTGCGTCTGTTTTATCCCCCCACCTGATACTGATGGCGAAGCTAAAGAGACGATATAGTTGCCTGCAGGGTCAAGAAAATGATGGCGTGACATTTAGAAACCATCAGCTGTTAAGAGGATCTGAGAAAGATGCAAAAAGGTTGCATTTATATAGTGTGTTCACACACACACATGCACACACACAAACACACACACAGCGATCATTATATGGATGGCGGGTTTTACCTCTGAAGCTTTATCCATAAAGAGCGATTTACCTCTTGGCTATTTCCCTCCCCCACACTCAGACCCTGCGTATGAGCTCATATCTTCTTTCGCACACTTGGCTTTTTCAATTATATATAAAGCATCTAAAAATGCACTTCCCCAAAATACTTGTGCTTATCACACTGATAAAAACGAAAGAACTGCACACATTTCGCACAATTTATTAACAAACAGAGAATTCCCAGCAGCACTGGATGCATGTTTTAAGGTCTGTGAATGTTTTATGAAGTTTGTAAGTGAACACGTACTTTAGAAAAGTTTCTCTTCTGTCTCCAGCTTACGAGCTGTTTGAACTAAACACTAACCCGCTGCGCTCTCTCTGATTAAATCAAAATTCCTACTTGTGTATCTTTATGTATTTTTACGTTGTTAAATAGTTTCAGCAAATAAAATATTTGCTCAATTTAGGGCTGTGTATTATTTGGCATTTTTATGCCACATCTTCACAAAATTGCCTTTAGCATTTCATTTTGTAAGGAAGAAGCAAACAGAATCCAATTTAAAGCATATTACATTATGAAATAAATTATGACAATTTATCTGCGCTTGAGTTTGTTTTCGCGCTGTAGGTATAAATCAGAAGATTGCAGCACACTGCACATTAAATATGAACGTACATACTTAGGAGACACTTAGCCGGAAGACCAGCGGAAAGCAGTCCAAAGGTCATAAAACCCACTTACGAACAGCTGGCTTTTGTAAGGTCTGAAGGCCTTACAAAAGCCAGCCAGTGGAAAAATGGGTTTTGTTTTAGCAGGTCTTATGTGCTGGTCTATTTCTAAGCTTCCTGCAGCGACAGAACTGCTACTGCATCGCTGCCAGATTCAGGTTGGATTCATTCACGAACAATGCCGACTTTAAGAGCGCTGTTGGGTTTGGGGTCAATTTGGTAAACGGACTGGTTCTTATACAGCACTTTTCTACTCTATTTGAGCACTAAAAGCGATTTATACAATTTCCAATTTTTCTGCCTAAGTCCTTTTTATCTAACATTCACGTACGTTCATACTCCAATGGATGGATCGGAGAGCAACTTGGGTTTAGTATCTTGCCCGAGGATATTTGAGATGCAGATTGGAGCAGCAAGGGATTGAACCACCGACCTTCCAATTAGTAGATGGCCTGATCTACCGTCTGAGATACAGAAAGCCATAATGTCGCCAGTCTGTGGTTTCAGACTGATCATCCTCACAGTAACGTTGGTGTCACATCACTCTGATGTTACCTGTACTTCGCCTATTTCCAGACAGACACACACACAGTGTTTTGAGTAAAATGGTAAAATGATAACTGGACATGTAAAACAAGCACAGCCCTAAGTGACAGCAACATGCTGCAGAGACTTACTGATATAGAACACGTACACAGTTAGCTGAATTACATAAATCAAATACGTAAGCTATTTCATTTCTGTATTTCTTCTTATTTTCTTATTTGCTGTGGTTTCTTCGGGGAGGAAGAAGGCCAGGAGGTCCTGCGGACAATGCTCTGCTGCTGCAGACAATATGAGCTTTTTTCATGCACAATTTTCTCATTGTACATTTATCATGGAGCCGTACAAGCAGTAGTTTGCTTCTATTACATACACTGCTGATGCTACAAAGATGGGTTTTACTTTAATGGACTTCAATAAATGTTACTGTAATCCTGACACATACTGATTGGCTGCATCACACACACTAACTAACAACAATAGACACTTGAAAACTGTGTGTAGACATTAATCATGTCAGTAGGGTTGCCTTCATCCATTTATCTATCCCCTCACCCCCTCTCATACACACACACATGCATGCAGTGACAAATTGCTGACATGGGTACGATATCACCAACTCTGGAGATGGGAGTCCCATGAGTCCAGCCCCTTAACCTGATTCCATGTATCTCATTCTCTTTCTTCCTCTTCATGCATCCATACAACACGAGGACGTGTTTGCGTGTGCGCCTGCGTGAGTCTTGTTGACCAGGGGTCTAAAAGTCATTTCCCACGATGCCCTGTATGCAGCTTCAGCGTTCTCTGTGATGTCATCGTCACTCTGGGCGACAAGGGGAAATAAAGAGGCGGGGCTTTCCTTCCTGACACCATCTCCAATACAATAGAGACGCACACTGTGTCGGGTAGTGCAGGAAAAGCTCTTGGATTGGTTTATGCAAACCGTGTCTATGTAAATGGCTGTGTTTTATGAACTCCACTCTTCTGGTCATGCTTCAAGGAGGAGTCACAAATGCAAACAAAGGAACACAACAAGGTCTGCGGGAGGTAGTCAGTTCCATGTGCAACAGGAAGTGGAACTACAGCTAAAGACCAGGTATGCTCGTGCTACAGAAATGAGCCAGAAAGCAGAAGTTTAAGATAATGGTTCACTGTACCATGAATCCTGTGAAAGTCTGCTCAACAAAAATAACCAAACCAAAACCAAAGTGAGGTGATGACTGCAGCTACCACACTGTGTGACTGACAATTTGTTAAAGGAGGAGTAGCATATGATGGAAATAATGCAAAAAAAAGGTGAAACTAAATTCAGGCTGGTATTTTTTAAATCTTTGGTAATTACTTTAGAGGAAGACGACAATGGACCATGGACAATGACTAGAAAACAGGTCTGATTACTCTCTTAGCTTCTCTTGAAATTAACTGGATCCAAAGTACATTTCACCGACTGGAAACAGGAAGCAGGAAGTGTTTTGTGTTGTAAGAAGATGCGAACCGCTAGCAGGTTACACAAATATACAGTCAAAATCTACCGGGCAAAGAGAGCGTGAGTGTGTAAAAGAAAAAATGTAGTATAAACAAGCTACGAATGCGAGAGTTTACAATGAAAATATGTATTTTTAAAATCACACTTTTTTAAACCATTTTTAGACCATTTTATAGTCAAAACAAACACAAAAGAAACATAGACACAAGCATGATCACAAAGAGAACACGTACATATATGCTGCACTGTACACTTGGCTTCAGGCTATTATGGAGAACCCATATCCCCAGGTACTATCCGCCCCCACACTCTTTCCTGCCAGTCACACAAATATGCAGGACCTGTTCTACAACTCCACTAAAGCATGCGCGTGTATCCGCGTGCACGTATGCTGTGAAAGACTAAAATTGGGTCAGGTTGGGGGGGGGGGGTCAATCATCAGCCACAACATGCCAGCTTTTCGTAGTGCCAAGAAACAAGATGAGGAAGGAAGAGAAAGAAGGAGACAGATATTTTCTGGATACAGTCGCAATGTACAGGCAGCTGGAGACGGTAGGTGCATTCGCTTGAGCCTTTTCCTGGAATGCTGCTTTTACAGTGCCAACATCCTCACTGTGCTTCCTCCTAACAGCCCACCATAAAACATATTGCAGGACCTATTTTTTTAAGCCATTCACCTCAATGACCTCTACTCAGATGCTCGGATTTGGACATTTAAGATTTGTTATAACTTTGGACATTTACATTTACAACACAACAACACAAAATTTAAAAATGTTGGCTTCAGTGTGAATAGATATTTGGGATTCAGGTACTTGTTTTACTTTATTTGCAAGCAATGGTTGGTGCTGCTGTCCCAAAGTGCTGGGTAGGATTAAGGTTAGGCTTAGCACATATGATGACTTTGACCTCAGAGGGTAAAAAGGCTCTGCTTATACTCTAATTCTGCCCGCTTGCAATTGATGTGACTTTTTTAAATAAAACAGTACCTAATGCTCATGAGGCTCAGTGTTATTGGTGCAAAGCAACTATTATTTATCAAAATAGCTTTGACACTCTCAAACGGTTCAAGTACAAACCGTGTGCAATCTTTTTTTTTTTATTTAGTGGCATTTCTTTTGGAAACAATGTTGTGTACTTGAAGCAGACACAGTTAAATCCTCAAAATATTAAATAAGCTCCTTCAAAATCTATTAAAGTATATTAATGATCTGCTAATCTTGTCTTTGGTCTGATGAGTCTGCACCTCTTTGTTAGCTCAAAGGACTGTGAGTCAGCACAGTGTAGTATCACCACACATGTTCTTTTCAGCTGCTTTTTGCCCAAATGACAAAAACCCTACCACTAAAACTCCAGATGAGTTAAAGAGACTCACTAAATTGCAGGTCGGTAAAAAAGATGAAGAAGCTGCCAGGACTGTATAAAGTATTGAAAGGATAAGTCTCATAACTTTTGCTTTTGCCTGAGGAGACCCTGTGCTGCTCAGAAAACACACACTCTGGAGAGCTGCTGTGTCATTATGTAATCAGCACTAAAGATCAGTCATTCGTGTACAAGGACAGTGTGTGCAAACAAACACACACACAACAATATGTGTTTGGTACAATCCACATACAGAGCATGCACTACGTGTGTGTTTCTGTGTCATTCATGCACGCACACACACGGCAGTAAAAATGGAATTGGACAGCACCAGCTTCCAGTGCACATATAACTGATGCTGACCTTCCAAACAGAGACAGCAGTTCCTCTCATCAGAGCAAACCAAAATAAATCCCTCCCCGCTTTCTTAAGGTTAAATCACCGTCTCTTTGGGGGGAGGGGGTTTTTTTGGCTTCCCCACAGTGTGACTTTCCCCTCGGCCACCTCACTCTGTCAGGGCCGGCTCCATCCACTGTGTAAGCCAGCAGGGGTGGTCGCTCTCATCTAATAAGCCCCTGTCACACAGATTAATGCCCGGTGATGATAAATCTCCCCCCCGGATCGGCTCGGACCAACTGTCCGCCTGATTAAACCCAAAGGGAGAGACAGAGCGGGTTACACAGTGTGATATAGAGAGACAGACAGGGAAAGGAAAAAACTCCTCCTTTTATCTCTCCTCCTCTCAGGCTGCCATCAGTCTACAGGACATGACAGCTCGTCTTGACTTCCTGCCCTTCTTTCTCATCTTTCTCCTCTCCTTCCATCCACTTTCATTTTCTCCCAGTGATGAGAAAATTTCCTTGTAGCTTCGCTATCTCTCCTCCTATTTTTTCTCTCACTCTGATCCCTCTATCTCTGGTTGTGCCCAGAGATAGAGGGATCATCTATTCCACTGACTTGATCCAAATTTTACTTAAAAAATACTATCCTCCCTTTCTCTCGTTCTTACTTTCATTTCCTGCCCGTCTGTCCTCTCTCCAGTTTTTTCTCCCTTTTTATCCTCTCTCATACAGGACACTAATCCTAGAAACACCTCACTTCATCCTTTTTACACCATGCCCACACTCCTGGATGATATAGTTCTAATTCTTCCATAAGGATTCCTTTAATCCTTGTTGTGTATTCCAATGCACAGAATACAATACTGCTGCTTATTTTGAGCCCATATCAAAATCTAGTTATTGAATTGTTCATTATTACAGATTAAACTAACCCACAGGTAATTCCTCTGCCAAAAACAAAATTCAAAGGAACTGCAACATGTGGTGAACTTATGGTCCTCTGAAGCCATAAATTGTAAGGATAGGATAATGAGACATTACATACTGCCTGGATTACGGCACCAGTGCAATTCCCCATGCAACAAGTGCAATATCGCATTTGAATATCAACATCTCAAACAAAACGAGCAATTTTAACAACGAGCATGTTGTGTCCAACTAATTTACACTGTATTTAGGCCTATATAATGAAAATGTAAGATATTGATTCAAGGTCAGAAAATGTAATGAAATACACATTTTTACAATACAAATCTAATGCTACGTATGGTAGAAGACATTTTTGTACTGTATGTATTGTTGTAAGCATTAATAGCAGTTAAGCAAAGCAGATTTGGCTAAGTAAAGCTAGCCATCTTCATAGCTGAATGACCTCGTCTAGCTAGGCCGCAAGCTAGAAGGTTAGCTTCTAATCTTCTGTCAAAATAGATTCAGTTGGTTTGTGATAACAAATAGCAGGCTGCCAGCTTTGCTGCTATAGACCAAAATCAAGCAAGTTTAATATTAGCAGACAAAACAAGTCAGATCATATCATTAGGTTGTCCAACGCTATGAGGGTTAACCAAGCATCTGTTTTGCAAAGCTCTAACCAACAGCTAAAAGCTAGTAAGATTTACTCAGTCTAGCCTATTGCTTGGTCACTTGGTCCTCTTCGATTTCATATGCTAATGTTATTATTTCTATTTCATGATAATAGCCTTATACTGAGATGCATTATTACCTAATTTTATATATATAACAGAGCTGTAACATGTACACGTTTTTCCCAGAAAAGACATTCAGAAAGATATTCTTGGACGTTTAAATTATTTTGATGCTGTTATTTGAAAAAGAAAACAGTTGCATAATGTTGTTTTAAGCATCACTGAAATATTAAAACCTCAGTAGTAATGTAACACCAACCGATTTTAAAAGTACAGCAGAATATTGGTTTGCAGTTCAAAGAAAAGATTTTTGAACAGCAGTGACAACAAGATGGATCTATTTTAACCGTATACACCCCCTGCTTTCATAATCACCAAAAGGCCTCAAATCCGCTTTTTTCACTGCAGCGGCTTCACACTGTCAAATCCTTGTTTACCGCCAAAACAATCACTTGTAAGGTTTGATTTGGAGTTTTTTGGGGACTTCTGTTTGAGCAGTGCAAACACTACATAAGACAACAACATTCACAGATTGTGTGTGACCTAAAAGAACAAAAAACAAACAAACAATGGAGCTGCACCACCCAGTCTCGGTCAATTCATTTACCGCACATGCAGGCATGCATTCGTGTGGTTGCACCTGTATGTGCACACCTGGAGGGAGGAGCTTTACACAAAGGGAAGAAGGAAACAATGTGAAAAAAAAAATTTAAAAAAGGTCTTCAAAGTGGTGCGACTGTCTGTCAGCTTGTGTGCACGTGTGTGTTTGTGCACATGCAAGTCTACATAAACTGCATAAGCAGCATGTTTGCAAGTGTAAATACATGAATATTCTCCATGTGTGTGTGTGAAAGAGAGAGAGAGGTTACATTTGGTCAGTTTGCTCCAGGACAAGCAAGATTAATGAACCTTAGCTCATTCCTGGCAAATGCTACGATCGCTCTGTATGTGTGTGAGTGTGTGTTTGTGTGTTTGACCTAACAAGGAAATCTTTGTCTGTGTAATGGCTTTTAGCTGCCCTGGAACCTGCTAATCAGCATGTGCATGTGTGCAAATAAAAAAAAAGGAGGATACCAAACTGTATTTTTAAAAAGTGGAAATTGATGACATTGTTTTGACACCTATAAATATTCTGGGCCTTATGCTCTAATAAGGATGTGTGTTAGTTGCATGCGTCTGACATGAAGCATGTGTGTGGCTGTGTTCCTCTCTTATTTATTTTCATAACATTAGCTGTGCAAATTTTTGACATGTTTATCAGTGTTTGATGGCTTAAAGTCCAGCAATGGAGCACTGAACGGTCTGCAATGAGTCAGCTGGCTTAGGTACAAGCAATGAGCTAGCCCACATCCATACACACGTATGCACCGATAAGAAGAAGCAGAAAGACAAAAGATATATACAAAAAACACATGAGCATTGATTATTGTGTCGATTCAGAGGGGGAAAATGCATGATGCATACCACATATACAGAAAAAGGTCAGGGTTAAATGCATTCAGGTGTCCATTCTTAGGGCTCTTAGCTCATTGCACAGTAGCATGCAACAAATTCTCTATATTTAATATAGAGCAAGTATGATTCTTATGCAGGCATATACACAAATACCCACTTCACCAACCAATTCAGGCATGTCGAAAGTGAGCTCACACAGCTGAAACCTCTGACTTGTTTCTTGATAAAATATAGCAACATTACATTGTCTGAATGTTTCTGGCTGTTGTGGTTGAACTGTGGTGTCAATTCACTTGTCAGGCAGATTCTGTCTTTCTGGCTGACAATGCAAATAAGCCTGTTAAAAAAAAACAACTTGCTGCAGAGAAAAATACACATTTTCTGCTCTTGTTGCAAATTTGTCGTACTAAAGTGAACAGTAACAATAGAAAGAAATAATTGTTTCTTTGCATCATGATTCCAGTCCTTTGTATAACAGACACTTTATGCCACTGGGTCATTTTTACATTACAAGTACAGTTTAGATGCACAAAACCTGACAGTAAGCAGCATTTTCTGTTACCTATTATTGCTGCAAAGGCACAGAGTTTAGCTTTAAAAAGCAACCTAACTTTAACATCTGAAGCTATAAATATCTTATAGTTAAAAGAATATGCCGTCTTTCCCGGCATCTCAGAGGGCAGCTCTGTTTGAAACACAACAATGATGACATGCAAATTCCCAACTCGTTCATAATGCAAACCAGTCCAGCTGACAAAGCTAAACACGCCCATGGTGTTCAACGTGACTTAGAACGTGTATACTACACAAACAGAACCAGCACTTAAAGGGAAAGGAGCTGGACTCATTTTCCTAACGCTTTAAAGTGATCTACTTTAAAAGAGTAGTTTTGTCTTGCTCCAATTCTTATGCTGAAAACAATTATATCCATGTCCACGTACAAAACATGCCTGCTAAGCTACTAACTGGCCTGACACGTCCTCGGTCAACCTTCACTTGCCATGTTAGTTCACATCTTTAACTCTTCTCACTATAAATAGAACTGTAAGTGACATTTATTATGCTTATTAAATGGGACTCCTCCTACTCTTTTCATGCCCTGCTCTTCATGTTCAGCTGTTAAAACCAAAGCTGAAAGTATGTGTGTATTTTGTAAGGGTGTTTGTGCAATACAGGTGACTCATGAGCTGGCGTGAAGTCAGCTGACGATGCATTTACTTGACACAACAAACATGCACCCATATGGACAAAAAAAAATGCAAACTTGGGAAAAATTGAATTACTACATCCAAATGATGGGAAAGCGTGTTGTGCATGAATGTACGAGTTTCCCAGAGTGTTACTTGGAATTTGAACTAGAGTTTTTCTGTGTCTCACACTGACAAAGTCCCCCACAAAGATTTATCCGAGTCTGAGTGCGTGTAATTTGCATGTAATTCTTTACTTTGTAATGAACTGTAACTATTTAAGAGCAGTAAGCCCATAAAACAACTCATGAGCTCATTACAAAAATCATAGTTTCTCCATAATATTCCTCTAGTTTTATTATTATATCCACATGATTTTCTTCACAGGCAAAGACTGATCTCTGCTAACTTGGCTTCTACATTCACAAATCCTTTCTATCTGTCGAAGCGTAGCATGTGCAACACTGCTGCACTGCTGGTATCTGTGCAAAGTAATGGGATGTTATGGAGCTTGCAAAATCCTGTTACGCAGCACAGTACAGTGCATGGCGCAGTCATTATTTAGTACCGAGAAGACTGTTGACACAGGTAGGTACGTAATGGTTTCCTGGGTTTGTGAATAAGCCATTAATGGCGTTAATCACTCACTGGACACTGAAATCATGAGGCAAATAACACAAATACTCTTATAACGTCTGATTTTAGCAGCTCCGGCCACATATGTGTAAATAGGTCACCTGTTCTACCATAGACTCAGCGTATAAGCACTGCCGGTCCTGCCAAAACAAAGCCTTCTGTGTTCTTCCATGACAACAGGACACACATGGGTGTGATGAGATAATCGTAAGTAGTGCCTTAACATCCTGCCAATCTTGCACAAAGCAACTAGGAGCTGCATAATGTAATCAACATAAGCACGAAAACACTTAAGCCTTGCAATTAATTATCAAAGTGATTCACCTTAGATACCAAACCACAAGCTTATTAGCCCTAAATTCCCTCTTAAGCACAAACACACACACATACACATAAAGGCTTTGACCTGACCCATATGTTTGGTGGGATAAGTCCACTTCACCTCTGAGTCTATGGTTACAGTGTTTGCTTTAAATTCCCTATTAGTGCACTAACCAGTCCTCACACATTAGCACACAGACAGTCTCATTAACAGATTTCCCCTGCATTCGTTTACCTTTACGTTGTGCTTGCGTAAAGACGACAAAGGTCTCAGTATGTGAGGTCAGTAAACAGTGAACAAGAAGATAAAGCTGTCCTCTACTCGTTCATCTACTAAAAGGTAATTACAGAGGCATAAGAAAATATTTAAACTGGTGCAGAAAAAGCAGGTTATACTTTTAATTTCTTGATTGCCCTCCTTGTCAATGACATAATCGAGTTATATAAAAGAGCAGAGCATTATCCCTTCCAAAGTTCAATGTGAGGTCTTAAAATGTTTAGTTTGGCCACCTAATAATCCAGGCAGACACACCAAAGTCAAAACCAAAGTTAGAAACATTGTGGACTTCATGCACTAGAAGCCAGCAGGGGGCAACTCCTCCAACTGCAATAACAAGTCTGCTTGTATGGAAAACAATGGAAAAATTCTCTGCTTCTCTATATTTTTCCCTTAATTTATGACCACGGAAACAGTCGATGGTTTCAATCGGACGGACGGACGGACGGACGGACGGACGGACGGCTGGATGGATGGACGGACGGATGGATGGATGGACGGACGGATGGATGGATGGATGGATGGATGGATGGATGGAGGTAACGGCCAAAAGGTCTTGCTTCAAATAACGACTCAACAAACCTGCAGATGACATCAAGGTTGGCAAGTCCATCTAACAGATTATCAAATTCAATTTTCTTTATTTTGGCCATTTTTTTGTAATTGTGCTAGCAGCTTTCACGTGCATGCATTTGTTAGGTCTCTGCGCCACATCGAGCAGCAATGTCATTAATCTAATCAGTTCTCTCGCTCTCATTTCTATTCTGTTCCACGTGGGCAAGGAAGCCGTTACATAAAAGCACTTAAGCTGATGAGATCTGCCGAGACGGAGGCCGCTGCGATGTCGTGCCGCCATCTGACTGCACACGCCGAGGTGTGATGTCATCGAAAACTTTTAATTAAAACTTTAAATCATGATCAGGTCGGTAGTCCGCTGTTTCATAATGGAGGTTGTGTGGTGCTGTCTCAACAGATTCACTACATTAAAACTTAAAGCAGGTTAAATATTGAACATTTTGAGCAAACAATGGCGTTACTGTCTTTGTGTGGGGACTATCTGAGTTTTAATCTGTGCTCACTTCATCAAAACAAAGGCCCGGATAAAGTGCGCTTACTGTGATGCCATCACCTATGTTTATATGCCCCTATGCAGTGCTCAACAATGCCAGCATGCTTTCTAGATCAGTGTGATATGGCTTATATGAGGCTTTTCCAGCATGAGTGATATTACTCACACACACATTCATTTTTTGGAAGAGCCTGTCGTCTATTGTAATGTTAAGCTAAAAGATGAAAGTATGGTGTCTGTCTGGCACTAAAGACCCTCTCTCTTTCTATATTCCCCCCGGACCCCACCACACACACAAACTACACAAACAGGCTCAGCAGACACCTCAATTATGATAATGTGGATCAGCATTAATGTATCCTTATAGCACGGCTGGCTTTCAACAATGTTGTGTGCAATGTGAGTGTGTGTGTGTGTGTCCCAGACAGCAGGAGAGGAGGGGCAGCTACTGTATGTCATTTAACGCAGGTTACTCCCTGCAGGAAAGCAAAATGCTGAGGCCTTCAGCATTTCTACCTTGCACCAAGAAAAACACATACAAAGAGAGAGAGGGAGGGAGGGGCTCACACACGTGGTTAAACAAAAGTTTTTCATGAATCCAGCAAAGGGAAACATGGGCGACACGCTTAAAGCTCCAAGAAATAAAGAAGCCAGAGTGTGCTTTGAGAAAATGGAAAGACAAAGAAACAGGACAAAACAGTTGTGAGAACTTGATTTTAATAGCACGAGGGCCTCAGAGAGATGTGTGTTATAGTGGTTACATGTGTGTGTACACATACTGCTACAGTCACACAGAAAAACCTTAGTGCTCCAATGGGATTTTTTTGGCTTGCCTGTTTACACTAGTCTGTAAATGTTGCCAATATCTTGTTTCACTGTGAACTGGCTGCAGTAGCTGCCCTGACATGTGAACATATGACAAAGAGGACTTTACATCTTCATTAGGGCTTTTTGTGGAGCAATGGCTCCTGCTTCTCCACAGAGATGTGGATGCAGAGCTTTAGCCACGAGTGGTTGGATTGTTCCCCGAAATAGATCTGCACCCAGATGCGAAGGAGCTCTTTTAGCTGTCAGCTCTTCTCCACGAGGCGCATGGTCAGACGCTCCGTTCGACATGAAATAAAAATCGCATGAATTCTCTTTTGAATATTTACACTAAAAATGTTTTTTCGAAAAAAAATATTTGACCGTAATATAATATAGGAGCGCATCCTAAAGTGGACCAAATCTAAACTGAGTAAGACTGGATGAGATGTGAAGATTGTAACCCAGCTGATTCAACGATCAGCTGATTCAATGAGATACCAAGAATATGCATAACATAACAGTCTTGGAAAAAGACCAAACTATCCTCACTCATTTATCTGCATCACTGTTATGCTCCTCGACAACCCTTTCTCTCCAGTGTGGCCTGGGCTTGATCGCTGATTGGCTACACCTGATGCCTGAGCTCAGCTTAGAGGGCGCACACCACTTCCTGCCAGACCTCATCATGTTCTCTTGGCTGACGGTTATTAAGTAATTTGAAATAAAACCAATGCTTCTACAAACGCTGAGCACACCCTTTTTAATCAGCGTGCTTTAGCTGGAAACTGCTAACCTTCTACTGAAGCGCAGCTTTGTTGCTTAGGTTTACTGTGTTTGGTGCCATCCTGATTGGGGATGTGCGTCAGACGTTGGTAGTGAATTACATGCTCAAAAGTTTACTGTTTAGAAGCGCCTCGAGCCTTGTGCATCACTGAAGACTGATAAAACTGAGGTTATTGTGCGCGGCCCTAAAACTCTTAGAAACACGGTGTTGAACCAGATGCTTACTCTGGATGGCCTAATCTAGGCCTCCAGTGAAACTGTGAGGAATCTTGGAGTTGTTACCCGCATTTTCACAGTATCTCTAAAATTAAAAACATCCTGTCTCAGAGTGAAGCTGAAAAATAAGTTAATACATTTGCTACTTCTAGGTTCAACTATTATAACTTATTATTATCAGGATGTCCAAAAAAATTCCCAGAAAAACCTTCAGTTGATCCAAAATACTGCAGCAACACTCTCCATTAGTTACACTGCAATAGACCTAGGCTGCTGGGGACTTCCCATCATGCACTGAGTGTTTATCTTCATTCACCTCTTTTCACGCTCTATGTGTTTACACGTCACTCTACAATTAATCATTAGTTTGTCCTCTGTCCCTACCCCCACACCCCAACCACTCACGGCAGATGGTGGCCCCTCCCTGGCTCTGCTGGAGGTTTCTTCATGTTAAAAGGGAGTTTTTCGTTCCCACTGTTGCCAAATGCTTGTTCGTAGGGGGTCGTCTGATTGTTGGAGTTTTCTCTGTAATATCATAGCGCCTTTACCTTATAATACATACCTCCTTGAGGTGACTGTTGTTGTGATTTGGCGCTTTATAAATAACACTGAATTGAAATTGAATTGAGCAGAAATTAGTTTTGTTGTTATATTACGACTGAGAGTTGCTCAAAAAGGCAAACCAGTGACAATGAGTTTTGTAGGGTCTTTTAAGAACATTCCTACCTCACAAGCTTGTGTTCAGTTCACATAGGTCTTTAGCTGAGTTAGCTAATGTTAAATCTTAGTGCAAACATTATGAGTACACATGTGGATCAGTGTTTAAGGATGTCTAATGAGCTGAGTGCTATGATCTTTAGTGTTGGGGAGTAGCAGGGCCCCTTCTGGTGGATACTTGTGAATATGAAGGCAGTAACTGTGTAAGCACTGGGCCCCACACTACCTGAGTCTGCGAGACAACTAAAGCACAAGCAGCTCCTTACAATCCCCCGGTCATCTGAGAGTACACCGAGCACTCCATTCTCAACAACTACTTCTCTTGAACGTTGTCTCCAGTCTCACCTCTTTCATACAGAGCCTTTCCTTACCTCCTACTCCTCATTGTCCCTCTTTCTTAACCGCCCCTCCCCGACCCTGCTTCCTTCTTCCTCCTCCTCTACCGCCTTCCTTGTAATTACCACCTCAGATTCCAATTAAAACAAACCACAAAAAAGAGAACAGAGGAGGGAGAGCAGGGGGAGGTATATGGGACGCAGGAGGAAAAGAGGAGAGGCTGTGGTTTGGGGAGGGAGGGGGGATTTAATGAGCAGTTTGTACACACACACACTGAAACTGCTAGCAAATCCTGGTGACTTTTAAGGCTTTTTAAGGGACATCAGACATACATGTTTACATAACACTCATATCAGTGTGTGCTAAAAACTTAGATGTGTGTGTGTGTGTGTGTGTGTGTGTGTGTGTGTGTGTGTGTGTGTGTGTGTGTGTGTGTGTGTGCTGTTAAGGAAAGCAGTGCAACACTGGGAAACATAAATGGCAGGAAACAGGCTGAAGCAAACAGAAAGGAAAACTGCCAGGAGTTCCCTTTCACACACACACACCAAAATAAAAAAAAAACAAATGAGACAGAAGGTCAATATACCAAAGAGGAAGAAGGGCTGATAAAAAGAATGAAAATCAAACTGGAGCTCAACAAATCAGAGAGAGGAAGCAAGACTACGTCGATACGTCTGTTCGAAACTGACCAACACACACACAAACACACACGCACATACATAAAATAATACCAAAGAAACTCCCCACAGCGGAAGGCACTATCAATCAATGAACACAAAGTAGCACAGCAGGGTAGCCCTTACTGTCAAGCAATCTTTGTGCGAGTAAGTGAGTGTGTGTGCAGATGAAATGGACCTCATGGTTGTGTGCCAACCAAGGCTGCCAAAAGACACACACACACACTCGCATGCATATAAACACATGCACAAAAGGAATGAGAGAGAAGAAGTGCAGAGAGGTGCTTTAATTTGCTAGTCTGCCAAAGGGAGCCCAAGCCTAACTCACAGAAAGGAAATAGATATCTCGGTTTATTACACACACACACACACACACACACACACACACAGATACACACAGCAGCCTGAGACAGCCTTATCACTTTTTATTTAGAACGCCTGTTACTCAGCTTCTCTTTGAAGGCTACGAGTGTGTGTGTGCCAGACGGGAGTCGCTGCTCTGACTTTATGACTTGGTGTGTTACCTTGATCATAGCAGGAGCAGTAACCTTCTCCGCATGACCCGCCAAACGCCCCGTGGTGTGTGTGAGAGAGAGAGAGAGACCAAAGAGTGTTTTTCCTAATCTTCACTGAACTGTAAATTACGTGTAAAATACCATCCATGCTTAGGATCTGAGAACTGGTTGCAATGAAGTGTCTCGAGTTCAACCTGTTGCTCCGGTTCTTCTTCCTGAGCCCAATAGACTGTGTGTATTTGTTTACTCTTCTCACGTGGCAACTATAAAGCTTGTTCACACAGATTGTGATTATAATTTGGAACTTTAGAGAATATTTGAGTCACATTTATGACATTACTTAGCAGGGGAATGGAAGCCTGCTCTGCTGTTAAGCTCTGCGCTGTGCTGTTTGGAATATAAAAGGAATATAAAACAATTAAGCACATGATGAACATTGTAAATATTTGTAAAGCAATCCTCTGGAAAACAGGAGCAGCAGGTTAGATACTAAACTAGTACGCACTGTCAGACCTTTATCACTGAGTATGTAGCTTGGCTTCCCAGTAGACCTAAACTGCCCTTTAAGACATGAATTTACAGACCAATTTCTGGTACCTGCAGATCCGACTTAAACTGGGTTCACACTACTGCACGAGGCTCGCACAATCACATAACTTCTGCTGCGAGACTAATATCATGCTGCTGCATCACCGTGTTTGCATGGGAGATGGATTTGGGAGATGTCTGTTACTGAAAAGCAAAAGATTACTGAGCTGAGGTGTTCCACTTCCTTAATGTTGTATTCACTATCAACAACCTGCGTTTGCATTTGCAAAGTGGTATGAGAAAGAAGCCCACACAAGCAGCCTGGACTGACCAATCGCAACTGGACTGTAACTGTGAACTCTGTTCCCTGTTCATGTTTATCATCTCATTTATAACAATAGTAAATCAATAGGTGTGAAAAAGGTAAGGGAAAGTCTGAAAGGGTCTACCCATATAGGCCTGTATATTTCCCTCTGCAGTGTCTCCCACACATAGACATTGCATGGGTGGGCCACCAGTGTGTACTAACTGTGTTAAGAACAGAGAGAAATTCACGTTCAGCATTTTATTTTTTGTGTTAGTCTGAGAGAACAAAGTCATCCTGCGATCGAATTACACATGCACAATCCTCTCACTCTTATTTTGACAGCCCTTCCCAGCTCATGTTTAGCCGGGATCCGATCCCATCTTTTCCGTCTTGGACAGCAGCTGGCGATGTTAGACTTTCTGCTCTGGAGATCCACTGCAAACTGGAGGGTTGATCTAACCAGAACCTGCAGCAGGTGGAGAGCTGGTTCATTGGTGTCGTTTTTCACCAGAGCAGAACAAGCACTAACATCACCAGAGTCTGTCCCAGATTGTTGGAGTTGGAGTTCATCCACAGGGTGAGAGACTCACTCGCTAATTTATTAATTTTTCAGAGGAGTAACTTATTAATGATAAAAGCTTGTCTGCCCACACAGACATAAAGCCCCATTAACAAATTAATATTCTACTTAATAATCTGAGGGATGTCACTTTGTGCCATAACTACTTAATTGTTTTTTAAATCTGACAGAATACAAGCAGAAGCATCGGTGCCAGGAGAAAGCAGTATTTACTAAACATTTCTTCTGTGCTCAAACTCAGCAGTCCGCACACGATGGCTTTTTCCAGCTTCCAGCTGTCACCGAGAGTAAAAAATGCCAACAGGCACAAAAGTGGAAAAAGCTGACTGTTCACTGCAGCGCTGATGTGGGGAGTTTAACATGTCCACCTTTTAGCCCAACTTCTGACAAACACTATGAGAAGAACATGGTGGCGTTTTATTTGATTTTGGCTTCGCAAACAAAGTCGCAGGTGGCATGCGGGCATCGAAAGCCCCGAAACAAACCTGGCGAGATGACGCGAGCGTGCGTGTGTGAGTATGGGAAGCAGGAAAAGGCTCAAGGAAGTGAAGTATTGTGCTCATGAGAGGAAAGAAAGAGAGAGATGTGTCTGTGTGCCTTTCCTTCCTCATCCTAATAAACTCCCACCTTTTGCCTTAGTGCTGACACAGAACAACACAGCAAACACACAGACACACACACACACACACACACACAATAAGGCCATTTGACTTCAGCACATAAGAAGCTTATCCAATCACTCATCCAATCATGAATCAATTACCAAAAAGTGTGTGAGAGGCAAATAAATGGAGCGTGCCTTCACATTCCATCCACTAATGGAAGCACGCACTGACCTGAAACACCCCGAAACAGAGAAAGACGAGCCGGCGGACTGATGGATCAGTTGACCAATGACTTTTGTTGGTTCAGGACTTCCAATCAGTTTGAGTAAACAGCCGCCAAATCTCTGAGGATCCTCTCATTACGACTGCAGCAGAGCGCGTGTGGTCGCAGAGATGCTAACAGGTTAAGTGGATGCAGTGTCTGAACCTGAGCAAGGTCACCCTGCACGACCTCTGACCTTGCCTCAAATCCTGTGACACCCGTTATGTCCTCGCTGTCTGGTTGGTTTGTCCCGAATCAGACAGATCAATTACTCTGTCTTTGCTTCATTTCATCAATATCTATTAGTTTCTGTCTCTTTTCCACGAGCTACTCAGACCCACTTTAAATGTTCTGACCTCTTTCCACCTTCACCTCCTCTTTGTTTTTCATGCTCTTCAGCCCTTATTTTTTCCTCGGTTCATTACACGAAAATCCAACTGTCCTTTCTCGCTCCCTTTTACTTCACCTTGAGTCGGTGGCCAAAACAATCCCTTCTGATTTGTACCACTGATGATAGTCAGCAATATTCACAGACAGGAAACACAAAGCATGACAGGGTCACCTAGATTTGATGAAAATGTTTTAAAGGCTTCTTTTAACTAGATTTTACAAAAGAACAAGCGATAGAAATTTTTTAATCTACGGCTTAACTGTACCCTCTCAGTTTAAACGCTGAAAACTGTTCACAGTGCATTATAATTGGTTTCGGATTGCTTTCTATCAGATGGGATTTTCACGCAACAGAGGGCTAGAGAGGCAGGAGATGAGGAAGGAAAGCGGGTGTGAATCCCAATGAGTTGATGATATATGCTTGAGCTGTATGCGGCCGTCACTTCTTCTAAAGCCCTGCGAAGGTAATACACGCTAATGCTCTCTCTGCTAAACCCGCCACGACTTTAACTCCAGAATATTCAACAGCTTAAAAAAAAAGACAGAAAGAAAAGAAAGCAGGCTTTTACATTATGACACAGCACTTTTCGCAGGATTTCCATTAGCGAGGGAGTGAGAAGAATGCAGAAGGTAGGAATGAAGGAATGAAAGATGGAGAACTCCACCGATCCGCCTATGCAGTAACCTACAGGTGACGTGTAGTTTAACCTGGTAATGGCGATCAAACTGAGCGGGGACAGCTATACTGAAAAAAGGGGGTGCAGAATTAGGGCAGTGAAAAGAATTCCAATCATTAAATCCTCTTGGTAATCCTACAAATCTGCTTGTGTCAACTATGCATGTGTGTGTGAAAGAGAGACAGTGGGTGTGTGCGTGGCTTCTGACATCTGACTTGGTTTGACCTTTGCTCTGACAGAGTCCAGTCAAGGCGCGACTGTGTGGGCTGACCATTGACAAACAAGTGCGTGAGCGCAGCTAACGTAATTCTCAGAATTGAAATGTCTGGGCTTTATAGAGGACGCTTTATAAGTCAGAGCGTATGAGAAGCTAATGAACTTTAGTGACGACAGCAAGAAGGAGTGAGAGAGTATTTGCTGTAGGTGGCTAACAGTCAATGAGAATTTATCCATCTTCTCCTCCCTTCTTTGACTCCCTTTCTTCCCTTCATGTGTAGCAAATTTTGGTTTCATTTCAACTGATTTGCCATTTTTTGGACGAATATTTTACACTAACTTTATAGAAAAATCCATGTAGGTGTGCGAGTCAGCTAGCTTTAGCTTAGCTTAAGGCTTAGCTTTAGCGTTAGCTTAAGTCTTAGCTTTAGCGTTAGCTTAAGGTCTTTTGAGAATTTAGAAGATAACAGGAAAAAGAAAAGTAACTGGAAGAAACAAATTATGGAGAAATGGGGAGAAAAAGCAGTCCGTTCTGACTCCTGAAGCTTGATATAATGAAGATTTGTCAAGTCCCGTGGCATTCCTGAGGAACGCGAAAGGTGACCGTCCGTGCTCTTATGCTACGCGCCGGGTTATAGATGAAATCCAGTAGAATGACGCTCCTGCGGTAATACACATTCTAGCCGTGTATTCCAGCCCTAACCCTAACCTTATCCCTAACCTTAAGCAGCACTTTAATGATGCTAAATCGCTTTGGAAAACACTAAGTAAAACGTTACGTTACTCGTAACCTAGGGACGTGTTGGGTGCCCGGAAGCGTAATATATCGACGATTTGTCACCTGGCATAAAATGCTACGCTTTGGGAGTGCGAACGTGTTGAAAAAAGAGAAGATCTTAAGATTTGAATATCAAATTGCTACATAAAACGAAAAAAGAAATCAGCTTTGCGTCAGGAGGAGGTGTTTCTGATGAAGCCAACGAGAGACTGGAAGGCAGACTTTAAAATGCAACAGCTTTCCCCTCCTCTGCACTCAAGCTATAGCCGAGGCGAGAGCTTATCAGACCAAACTGAGAGAAGCGCTAAAAGCATTTCTGATGCCATTCTCCACTCCCATGGTACCACTCAACTGCATCAGGCCCCATCAGCTTCACTACCACGAAGGAGAGGGATGAAGGGCAGACAATGAATGAGGGAGAAACAGACAATGGGATTTGTCTTTGCAAAACCACGTCACATTCCCCAGTGGGAGACTAACAATGCATCCTCAACACAAACACATAATCTACTGTAGTCCACATGTACCCTCACAGGCAAAGCCTGCTTCAGTTAGTTTAGTAGTTCCTCTCTTCCTGGCCTAATCCCCAGGCATGTTTCTAACATGGATATACCGCAGTAACAAGAATTTTGAGCCTACCAAGCCCTCCAAGTGAGAAATTTTAGAATCATTTTCCTGGTAACAGTGTGAGTCATACGAATGCACAATGGCCACATCAAGTCAGATGAAATGAGTTTCAACACATGTTCTGTTTTAAATTATTAACATACACAGAAGGTAAAATACAACATGGAGCTTGGCAATTAACTGCATTTTTAAAATTCTGGCTTACAACTATAATCAAAACAAGTTATTCAGGATATAAATATTATACCTTTTGAATTTTGGTACAAAGTGCACTGCTTTCCTTTGCTTTCCTTCACAGCACTGCATTTTTCCCCTTTCTCAAATCCAAACTCTTTCACGGTTTAGTTCAACTGGAGCAAAGACAATGAAAGGAGAGCCTTTAATCAACAAGATCCATCGAAAAGCTGACCTTCTGCCAACAGGTCCACAGACCACACCAGTTTTCAATGACCACACACTCATCCATCTCCCAACCAAAAACACACTTAATATTAAATGATGGTACCAACCATGTTTACCACATACAAGTCAGCGCCAGCCAAGGAACAACAACAAAAAAACTACAATCGAGTAGTAAATCTTTGCTCACTAAAGGCAAGTGAAGTGAAAAGTGTTTGAAAAGAGATTGTGTTAAGCTGCTGTTTACAATAAACAAAGAAAAAGTATAGTTTTTGGGAGGCAAGCAGGTGGTACAGTAGGTGGACGCCGGGTGGCCTTGTTAGCAACATAACGCTTATATACCTGCATAGTATCCGACTAACCGAGCTCATCAAATTAGACCAAACTCTTCTAGCCCACTCTGTAAACGGACCCTGATCCACACAGTCACCAAACCACTGGGAGAGAGACCTTCCCATGTGTGCCGACACCCTAATGAGATTCATGTGAGGAGCATTAAAAGTGCCGCTAGACCAGTGCAACTGGAGCTGGCAGAGGGGGAGCGCACACAACGGATATGCACATAAACACAATGGAAAGGTGGGTGTAGAGAAAAAAAATCGAAATCTGTTCGTGAAAGTGAAAATGATGACCACCTACACGGCCTTGTTTGTGATTTCTTTCAATTAAAATCCGACATTCTCCCAGTGACTTCATTATTTAGCGTGTAATTTCAGCCGAGCAGTTTTATGACTTTTCCCTCAACAGCTACCCAGAGAACTGCTACAGTCCCACATCAGTCTAATTAACCACAGCACCAGCTGATAAACACATCCAACAAGCGCCATAAAAACAGATTCATCATAACTGCAACGAGGAAGGCAGAAAAGAACATTTTTCACAAGACAGTTGGATAATGTGAGGCATGACTGTCTGCCTGTCTGTTCGCATAAAGTGCAGTCTTGAAATACTGGAACGTCTGACCTTCTGATGGCGCCATATGAAAAGTCACCACGACTCCAAAATCACTGAGATTCATTCTCTGCTGGCTTCGAATGATAGTCAGTATCTGCAGTCTATTAGCAGAATAGCATCTGACATGAGGATGCCATGCTAAAATGTTACTGTACGTGCAAATCTAGCTCAAGACAAACACACATCACCTGAAAAGTTGCTCCTTAACAACAGCACTGTCTTACATAAGAGTCCCCCATTGTCATCATAACACACATCCAAACAGTGAAGCATGCACAGAGACACACACCCAGAGGGCAGGAACTACTTCAGCTCTCTGAACGAAAACAATGTTGTTGTTTTTAATGAAGACATAAGCCCTGCGTGTTTGCACTTGGCATCTCGTCTCCAAAGCTTCTGATCTGCCCAAAAAACAGAAGAGACACTGGAGTTATTGATGCACTTCTTAAACTACAACTGCTTTATTGTGAAAACCAGACGCATTGCTCTGTGGGGCAACATATCGGCTTGTTTCCCACTCTTCCCCACTCTCTATCAGAGCTATGCAACTGGATTTGTTGTGAGGCCACAGGCCACAGTTGCATAATAATACAGAGCCAGGGAGCTAAGTTACAGGCACTCCATTCATTCCGCCAAAGGAACCCGGATCGACAGCAAAGACGTGTCAAGAGGACGGATTTAGATGCGGGCTGATCACACCTGGAAAAACAAAGGGTTAAAGCACAATAAGCGCTGCAGCACAGTGCAGCACAGGGCTAAAGCCCATTAACACAGTCAGGTGACTGAAGTGCAGGCAGCTAATGGTCAATGGGCAGAGTGACGCAACCTCTAAATCTTTTCCTCCTCACTGCATCTGCGCGTAAACACCATCATGTGCTACATAGAGTACGAAAGGAGCTTAAGCAAGCATAAAATATTGAAAAGGGGAGTGGAGGAAGATAGCAAAGGCACTTATTACCTGTAAACAAAGAGAAAACATTCAACAGGGACAAAGATATAAAAGATATAAGCACACACACACATGCACCAATCCGGCCTCCGGAGGGACACAGTATGGCTCTTTGTGACTTCTTATTTTGTTGTGATGGATGTCTCCTCTCATTTTTTTTTTTTTTTTTTTTTTCATTTAAACTGTCAGTTGCTTTTTAGAGAACAGAAAGGCTGGCAAGTCTGTGCTCCTGACCCTGACGGTCACAGCACAAAGAGGGAGCTTGTTAGAGAGCCCGGGCTTGTCTTGTGTTCACTCTGACTTATAGCTATACAAAATCTGTCTGGCTCTTTTATCCTCGCATTATTGCTCTCGCAATTCAAATATTTCCAACTATACAGAGTTGAAAAGAAAGGAAAAAAATGCCACTACTTTACAGTCATTTTTTTAAACTACACTTGTGCAGCAGGGTAATATCCCAGATCATCCAACTGAGTTTGCCCGTCTTCATCCTCTCTGCTGAAGCGGCCCCCCCAGCGAAGATGCTGAATCACTACCAGCTCACAGAGCCGCTGATTCTGACCTCTGGCTTCTCCAGAGGAGGGCGAACGAAAAAGACAAATTCCCTACAAGCAGCAATCCCTCCAGCAGAAAGCTCATTTGACTGAACTGTCCCTTTAAATTTCAAAGCCGATACGTGTCTGGATCAACCAGCACACAGCCTGGCGTTTCTGCCCAGTCCGTGCACTTGTTGTTGGCTGCGAGCAGAACAAGTCTGGCACCTGCCTGCTTCCCCAGTATCACCATTTATCAAGCAACAATAAAGGCAGAAGGCAGAGCTTTGGCATCGCTCTGTGTGCGTAAAACAAAAGAAAAAAAACAACAACAGCGCAGAGAAGAAGTTAACACAAAAGACACCTGAACTTGTGGTAAAGGCTGATTTGCTTTTAAAATGCCAAATCGCTAATCGTTTGTGGAGCACTGTTTCAGCTCTATACGGGCACGCAAACTCCTCTAAAGTTGCATGTGCTGCCAGAGCCTCAGGTGTGCTTGTTTTGATATCTGTTATCATGATCGTCAGTAAAGATGCTGTGCACCGTTTTTACTCGCACACTGACACATTTATAGTGTGAAAAAAGCCGTGCCTTGATGCCCGCTTTAGCTTTGACTGTCAGTAGTGAGCTCCAACCTTGGTGCCCAGACTTTTTTGCTTTCCTCCACCTTGCAGTTGAACTCACCTCTACGAGCGCTCAGAGTCGCAGCCGATGATCCGGCGGAGAGAAAGACGAGCAACGCGAGAAGGCTTAATATCGCACCGCTGAGAGTCATCTTGATTCAGTTCCTGTCCAGCACCAAGGAGGTTGGAGGTCTGTCCAGTCCGATTTCACCACCAGGACTCCCGGACTCGTGGGTTCAGCTGCGGTGCATCTTGATCTTGATCCTGGATTTGTCTGAGTCCAGTTCAGTGGGGGGGAAAAACTAGAGATAAAAAATAAGTTCAGGTGATTGTTTGGAAATGAAATAAAGGCGTCCTGTTCTTTTATTCTGCTACAGGTTTCTGGTTTCCCGTCGTCCACAAAGCGCAAAGTGTTCGCCCGCTCACCGAAAATAAAGAGGGCTTTTTATTACGCACTAAATGAAAGCGACATGAAGGGAAACAGCGGATAAACTGTTGTAGTACTATCTGTGGTGTACCCCAGTCACAAAGTGCGCACCAAAGTAATCCAAAGTACCGTCGAATAACGTCCAATGGTTATAATAAGCCGTAGAATCGCTCTCCTCTCCGCTCCGTGTGCCCTGGTGTCGCCGATCCTGTCCCGCGGCTACAAACAAAAATCCGCCCGTTTTCTGTTTAACATTATCTCAGTAAATTCATCAGAGGAGGAGAAAAACATATTCGATCTGTATATTTAAAATAAATGAAAAGCGCGCCGTACTGGTGGAGCTCGAGCGCAGGAAAGAGGATCACCGGGATACGGAGAATTGTGACGGGCTGAGGATGCACTGCTCTGAAGCGCTGAGCGCGCACGGCCCCGCCCTCCGAGCAGGCTCAGAGCGAGTGCCTTACAGGTAAAGGTGGTGATGTCACAGCACACAGGTGCGCGTACGTAGCCCTGCTTTTCGCAGAAGAGTCACAGCTCGAGCGTGTCAACTTTATCTACTGACCGAACATGTTTTGTGTGTTTTATAAGGAGTCATTTCGCGCGTGGGAATGGACCCATCGTTGGGTCAGGGAGTAATTACGGTGTTTTCGCCACATTATTATCCTATTATAGAGATGCTGCTTTGTCACTCGGTGAGATGTGTTTTTTAAGACCTTGAAACGTGTCATTACAATAGTCACAGAATCCCAGGAGGATTCCTGCAACACAAAAGTGAAATGAGATCAACCTGTATCATCTGAAAACAGGCTGTAGAGCCTGGGTTAGTGGCCGGGTTATTCAAGCCTTTTACGAGGCTGGAGGAACACGTAGGCTGAGCAAACAATACTACTGCGGTAGTTTGTGTAAACTAATGTGTCACCTAAGATTTCACTACACTGAATTACCTGGAATTACCCAACTATGCGTAATAAAAGCGTGGGCTGTGGTCTTGGAAACCATTTTTAGTGGTTTTTGAACAGTACAGGCTAATGTTACGAATGCATAAGTTTTATATTTATATTATTTAATACAATATTTTAACATTTTAAACACTTAGCATTCCACCGGTTTCCTCCGTCTTCTGCTTTTTTTTTTTTTTTTTTTTTAGCTCTGGACTCCTTAATCCGCCTGTCAGTCATCCTGACATCATGTTGGGAGGGGCGGGGCTTGGAGTAAAGATGATTAAATAGCAGATGTGAGGTTAATGGTCTGCAAGCTTTTTAAACACCCTAATAATAGGTTGTTTTTACGCCAGGCGTGATAGTTAACTGATAGTTAATCTGCAGCCCGTCAGCTCACTCAGTGCTGACATTTCAATATACATTCATTTTTTCCTTTGTGTGCAGCAGCCATGTGCGCTCGCTTTCCCGCTTCCTCTTCGGGGTTTCTTCTCCCAGCACGGCTAGCAAGGGATGCTGGCTGACCGATTTCACGGGGCCAGAGTGCAGACATGTACCCCGGTTTTAGGATAAAGGGAGGGGGTCATGCAGGAACCCGGATTAAAGGATTTGATAGACGAAGAGGGGGAAGGAGGGGGAGGACTGGGGTCAGAGGTGAGGCAGCTGATGTTCAAAAAAGTCAAATGGAACTAAGGAGTGAGCGGCGCCGTCTCTAATCGAGCTTGATTAAGCCCACACTGTGCGTGTCCCATCTTTAAGCGGCCAATGAATTTCGAATGACTAAACATTGGACAGCATCACAATGGATGTCTTCATCGGAGACTGTTGCAGTGACCATTGGAGGTGAAGGCATTATTTTTTTTACAAAGGCCCACCCTTGACTTTTGGGGTGGTCGGCATATTTATCAATGTCATTTTGGGGGTTCAGATCCACGTCTAGTGTCAGTCACTGTTTAGACTGAATTCAGTCCAGCTGGTGGTGAGATTGTTGCCTTTGTCCTTACTCAAATGTCCCAGAGATTAGCTGCTGCCCCCTTCTGGACAGGTGAGGCAAATGCAAAAACAAAATACAGTACTGATTACCCAGAGCCTTGTATATGGATTGGACTGAACGAAATAGAGCAGAGATTTAAGAAAAAATAACGTTTTACTGAGAATCAGCTAACAGAATGGGGTGAGACACAAAGACAGAGCAAGATTGCACAGACACTGTGAGCTTGATTGAGTCCTTCATATCACTCAGCACGCACTGGTTCAAACAGAACCACAACATTTGCATAAACCGGGCGTACAGATTGGCATAAATTAAGCACAGGCACCAACCAGAGAGGAGTATGACCCTTAAAGGGATTGCCATGGCTGCTTATCTGTCACCACGCATTAATAGTCAGGTCCTGATGTAAGGACACTGCAATCCGTGACCCTGCACTCCTTTGGCTAATGTGTGTGTCGCTGTGCATGACTGTTTATGCATTGTCACTTGTCTGTTAATGTGCATTCCCAGTGTGCACGCTTCTCCTGCATGTGTGCCAGCCAAAACTAGACACTGGCTTATGCAGGCCAAAGGTTGTCACTGGTCTGCAGGAGTGTGTGTGTGTGTGTGTGTGACTAATAGTGGAAGCTGGAGGGACTGTTATGGGGAAGAGGATGACAGAAAAGAAAATCAGACAGAGGAAAGATAGAGAGAGACACACAAGCCATCTCCTCCAGCAAATGTAATTATATGGCTGGGAATCAGGGAGCTGATTCTTGGTCAGCTTTAGGCTGGGCGTACACACATATGATGTTGACCTTGTCCTCGTCCCTTTACATCATGGCAGACAGAGAAGCAGTGACTTGGTTAAAACAACAAAGAAAAAAATATCTTTGTCTGAAATCCATGCACTAAATCTAGCAAAACTGTGGCCAATCTAATTGCTGTGTAAGTAATGCGTGCACTCAAGGATATTAATTCTGTTCCAGTTAAAATTCACTAACAGCATGTGTGTGTGTGTGTGTGTGTGTGTGTGTGTGTGTGTGTGTGTGTGTGTGTGTGTGTGTGTGTGTGTGTGTGTGTGTGTGAGGGGGAGGGAGGGGTCACAGTAAGGCGAGGGGCTTCTGCCCCGAGGAACAGTGGGCCCACATGCACAGAAACAGTCGTTTAGTTAACAGCTTTCATTTTCCTAATTAAGATTTAGTGAATCCTGGTTTTCCATCTCTTTTTCTTTCCCCTCATACCTCCCTCACCCCAGCATCCCTGCTCCCCATTACGTTTTCCGCTTCTTGCGCTGCATCTGCACACATTCGCCCCGACACACGTCTCTTCCATATAAATATATCATTCACGCTATC
Source organism: Diplotaxodon limnothrissa (assembly GCF_057381915.1). Classification (NCBI taxonomy): domain Eukaryota; kingdom Metazoa; phylum Chordata; class Actinopteri; order Cichliformes; family Cichlidae; genus Diplotaxodon; species Diplotaxodon limnothrissa. The sequence continues at coordinate 60,337,960 of NC_140598.1, read as the reverse complement.
AGTCTAACTGAACCATTGAAAATCATTGCAGAAATGTGCTGAATGCGTGTATTTCACCCAGAATGTCTGGCTAAACAAGATTACAAGAAGAGCGAGGGGTCAATCCTTACCCTCTGTGATATCCACTACTTGGTGTTTGTGTCGCAGCTGGCTGGTTGCCAACCGATTTACCCCCCCATGCCTCACCTCTGCTGAGGAGGAAATGGAACAAACAGCTTAAAACCTTTTCTACTAATCCCCCAACAATGGAATCTGCTGTTTTTATCGAGGGCGGAGATGGAAAAGATTTTAGGCAGTGGGGCTGAACCGCAGTTCTGAGCCCAGGTAAGCCTGGAGATTTGGTTCAATGGTCCAGTTAAAGCATTTGATTAGCTTCATTCCACCACACTGCTCCATGACCGGGTGGATTTTTGTCCAGGTTACGTAGAAGCCAAGTGTGAAATCTTAACCTACAAATAATAAGGGGAAGGTTTCCAGCTGCTCTTTTGCAACTGGAAATCATTTGAAGCAATGTCTGAAGCCGACTTTGTTTCTTTGCACAGAATTGTCCTCTGCAAAAGATCCTGCCATCCAAATGTTGGAAGGTAGTCAAAAATTACCTCTTGCTTGAAGTGCTTCCTTGAAGCGAGTTTAGCACCTGACCTGTGGGCAAGGTTGGAATAATTAAGCCTGGGTATTGTCTGAAGTTATCCTCTCTCACGCTTTTGGTCCTACTTCTGGAAACACTCCATTTGGTTCTTTCGTGCTCAACCGGATAATAGCGAGAACAGTTCAGGGCTGCTGCGCACATGTGAGAGCAGATTTGTTCACTCTGAGTCTAAATCATCTGAAGATGAGATTGCAGCTATGTTACAAGCACAGGAAAGTAAAGTACTGAGTGCACTTGCTTGAAGAATCTCACAATTGTGTAGTATTCAGCTGGAACTCATTAAAACTCTGCATTAAGCAACAATTTCTCAGAAAAGTGACAAGCTATCAACCACTATCACTCTCCAAATAAAGGTCAGACATAAAACAATCGGATGCTTCCTGTTGAGAGGATGTAACACAGTAGTCAGATCTTCACTGAGGTTTTATTGCCAGTGCGTCCACCCGTAGCCTTACAGAATCTTGCTATGATACGACATCAACTGTTGTGGCTACTTGAAAAACCTTGTACTTAATCCAAGGTGAAAGATTTCACCATCCTTTATCCAACTTTCCTCCTCAAACTTAACTTCTCTGTCATGCACACAGCAGCCAGAGGGGTTGCACGAACCTGACGAACTTTGAGCAATGTCAGCGTCTCACAATCTTTGAGCAAATAGTCAGGTTGAGATAATACAAGGAAATCAAACACGACTTAACTGGTTGCAGTGATTAAGTGATAAGAGCTCATCAAAAATATGCAGTTGCGAGTCAGAAAACACATTTTCCAAAGCAGATTTCCAATGGAATTGGTTTTGCGTGCATTTTTGTCAACAGGAAGAGCGAGAAGAGATTTGCTTCCATACAGAGAAGACTTATCTCAGAATGCAGTGATTACGCACCTCATCTTGCTTTCAACTGTTATTAATCAATGCATGTCACATTGGATATAATGTAATTAGGTGTAACTCTCAGCTGTCTGGTGTCCTTAAATTTCTGCGTGAAATGCTCTCAGCGTTCACGTATTATAGCGTCAATCTTTCACCCCGTTCCTTTATTTCTTTCCAGGGTGTCATAAACACAACATGCATGATGCTTCCGAGAAACATAAACACATGTCGAGATGGTTCTCCTGTGGCTGCAGCTGAGGTGTTGCAACACAATGCTTGGCAGAGAAATCAAAGCTGCCTTGCACCATCACAAACATGGTGGATGTGCTTGTTTTCAGCATTAATAAAAGCGTCTTAATCAGTGAAGCATTAGCACATGTTAGCAGGTTTGGGGGTTTTGTGTGTGTGTGTGTGTGTGTGTGTGTGTGTGTGTGTGTGTGTGTGTGTGTGTGTGTGTGTGTGTGTGTGTGTGTGTGCTGGGAGAACTGTGCGCTAACCTTCGCTGTGTTGTGGGTCGAAGATGTTCAAACAATGCTAACTTCTTCATTATTTATAGACAATACAGAAGCGCAATCTAGCAACAGCAAACACATGAATGAGTACGCATACACACACACACACACACCATCCTAAATCTTAGGATTAAAGGGATAATGTCAGCTATTCAGTGAGTGTCCAGTATGTAGGTAGCATAACCATTGAGCTGAAATAAAATCATTTACCTCGTCCTTGAAATAACCATAAGCTCTCTGTAAATGAAACATGCAGCTGTTCATCTGATGTCTTAGATTTAATGCCAAGATGTCTAACCAGTGAACGCAATGGTTGCTAATCAGGCAGCGATGGCCCAGTATGCCTACTGCATTAGCCACTGAGTCAACTGTGACCCACGGACATGTTTCCTCAAATAGTGACCTGAGTCTTTATTTCCCCAAAGTGAGTGTAACAGGCCTGTATTTGAAGCAGACTTTTTTTCTATAATAAATTCAGCTGGCTCAGTATATGAGATCATCTTAGAGATGATCTTGTTCCGATGTCCCGTTACTGAGGCTGTTATTACTGTCTGATTAATGACACAGTTTAGGCATTATATGTCATTACTTAAGCAAGGTAGCATTAAACCCTCTGTGTACACTGATATGTGCATTAAACACAGCATAGAATTCTAAATGCTGATTAGCACTGTCTCCACCACTGACAGAGCATTACAGCAATCTGTGGTTTTTATTCGTGCAATGGAGTTAAAAATATAACTTTGATATATGTATATTCATCAAACACCAGTATTTAGATCAGTGATTACTTCACTGTGAAACTGATCACTGGTCATTCCAGAACAGAGCTCTGGCAGGAAAATTGTTCACAGTGCTAAAACAGCTACCCACTGCACTCATGGTGTCACAGCTTAGCCAGTCTAATATAAAGATAAATATAGACAAAACCTGATCAATTGACCAGAAAAGAAAATTGCACAAACATAGAACATCCAAACACATCATTTCAGTTAACTCAAACCCTCCATTTCTTAGCATTTGAAGCGTTAGCACCTGAAACATTCGCAGGATGGGATTGCTTTCTGCTCTGAACTGGAGCTTTTATTTTCCAATCAAGCAATACCTGACTAGTAGCTAAAAAAATGAATAAATGGTTAGCTTAATGTTATGTAAAAACAGATTAATTATTTGTAAAATATAACGTTCTCCATTAAATTTAGTTCTGTGGGGAAAAAATAACAATGATTAAATTAAATGAAATTAAAAATTTGTAACATGTTATACTACTTTATGAGTTCATGTGATCTGCTCGGGAACAGGTACATCAATCAACCCAAAGAACTGTTTTTGCGCATTCATTTTACTGAGAGTATGATGAAAGAACATTTTGAAATATAATTATACAGTATCATTTCCCTGATGGGAAAGATAAAGTATAATTACCCTGCACTGCACTAACCTAATTCCATACATATGATATTGTGGTAGATTGATTCAACAGCAGATGGTGCTATCAATTATTGAGCCTGTGAAGATGACTCAACCCCCAGTCGGATTAAGTAGATTACCCCAACATCAACTCCCTTATGTACACAGCATTATGCTGATCTAAAGATGAATAGCCCCTGACAGAACCGCCTCAGTCTATCTATCTATCTATCTAGCTAGCTAGCTAGCTACCTAGCTACCTACCTAGCCTGCTATCACTCGGTCTTAAGACTTTATTGTCCCCAGGGAGTATTGTGTATGTTTAATGTATACATTCTTTTGAATCTGACCTAAATATGCTACATGATGATTTCTCTGAGCATTGTCCCACTGCATACCATGATGGAGGCACTTCCAGTATATTCAGCGCTCCACCCAACACGATGCACGTCCCCTTAATCCTGTTAACCCACTCCAACTGTGTGGAGAGAGGAGAGACTAGAAGAGAGCCCGGGGCGAAGACGACATTGTACCCCTCCACCCCGCTGAGATCCAATTGAAGAAACAAGTGCTTGGTACAAAGTGAAGCTCCTTGGCTCGCTGGGACATTAATACATGACTAGTGTAAAAAAAAGGGGGGGGGGAAAGAAGTCTCTGTGATCCATAGCGTATAAATGTGAAATACAAGATTTTGAATCCGGGGGTGCAGAGGAGGAACCAAACGTTTGTGTAGGTGTTTATAGCTGCTCATGTTGTGAAACATCTAATCTACAGGTGAAGCAGCCAACAGATGTCTTTATAAATAATTTTATTATTTAGCAATGCCTGTATCTGTCTCTAGAATTACTTGCAAGTTGTAAGAATCTATTAACAGCATTAACTACAATAACTTCTTATTCACTATGAGCTACAAAACAGCCATTTTCCATTGATGTTGTTACATTTTCTGCTACTTTCATAACAAGCACCACTGTTGCACTTCTTGTAGTACTCTACAAACTACTTTTGCTAATGTTCGTAGTCAACTTCCACATGACTGCTTTGAATTGTATCCAAAGCTTTTTAAAAATCAAACGCTAACCTTACCACCACCCCTTGCTTCAGAATTTCATCACAAAATGAGTGTGAAGTTTGTGTTTTTGTCATTTGTTTACTTGTAGAATGTACTGGGGTCATTGTTTGTTAGTGGTAAAAAAGTGACCTCTAGAACGGTAAGACAGAGCCTTTGTGCGCTAAGCTGTTCTCAACAACATGTTTTGATTCTCACCCAGCCCGATAAAGTAGTCTTAACCCAAAAGAGTGAGGGTGTGGGTGCACTGGGCATTGTTAGCTGCAGTTATAATGTCTACACATTTTACAGTATGAATAAATGTGCATTTTAAAGAGGAATGACATTCAAGTTATGTCACTATGGTAGATTTCACAGTAGATTTTTTTTTATTGCAGAAGCACCCTTGTAAGTGGAGTCCCCAGTGCCGGAAGATAAACTGCTGTGGGTGGCTGATAGCGCAGAGATTTTAAATCCTTTACAGTAAACATTGCCGCAGCTTTTGACTGGCTCTGGTTGCCTCTGTCGGCTTTATAACTGCGCTGCAATGTGGGCCATAGCAGATGTGGAATATTCCCATTTCAGAGTTGCATTGCTCAAGTCCTTTCTGTGTCAAAGCATTCATTGTTTGAGGAAAGCTCTGGCTGTGCTGGAGTCAGATCTATAAAACTGTACAGAGTCCAGCTTTAGTACTGAGCCTATTTTTATACTGTACCCAGAACTCAGCGCATTACACACTCTGTACAACATTCCTAATGCATTCAGCTCTAGGTACAGTGTAAAATGTTAAGTAAGGTAACAAAATCATTAAAGCAGCTAAAATGAGCAGTAGCTGGCTGCAGCATTTGACTTAATTACCGTCCTCCTTATGCACAGCTACACAGAGCTGCCACATGGCTGCTTGTTTACATTCGGGAATAGGTGGAAAATTTCTGTTTCCACCTTAATCTTAAGTGCATTCACATGGTGTTGGAGTCATCGTAAGAAATTAGTTCCTGAAATTTCACATCAAGGTGGAACAATCACTTGGAAAGCTGATGAAATATAAGGAAGTTTGGTTAGAGGTAGAAAAATGTTGACCGTTGGTGCAAATTTACATACTGCAGGTAATAGGGAAGAGGGGCTGAGCGGGGGAATCCAATGACGATGTTAATGCACTTATTCTAAATATGGCAACTTAAAAGATAAAAGAGTCTGACTTTCAGTTTATACAACTTTCTTGTGCCAAATTAGATTTGCTTAAAAACTGCCTGGGAAATAAAAAGAACCTCTTCTTTGGCTCAATTCACTTAAATCCATCGTCTGCAAGTATGCTGAAAAGTAAGATGACTGCATTATAAGCTTTTCAACCTCATTTACAGGAAAAATTACATTTCTGTCAGACTGTGTAAGATCACATTCAAATAATTACACCGCAGCCAGGACTGAAAGGATGAGAGATGGTGATTATGTAGTGGAAGCAGATTATTTCATTCAGCTGATTCAGTGGCTGATTACACAGTTTATAGTGCAGTGTGGATCGCTGATGAAATAATTCTTTGGCTTTATGTGTCTGCAGTTATATAAATCCTCAGTGTGATATGTTGAACATCATGTTAAAGGTTTATGTCGCATATCACTCATATCTGCGATTCTTTTGGGGCCAAATGACTGATTTTTAAATGAAGTGTCATTACTCGCTTTAAATAGGCTTTTTCATGCTGAATGAATGAGTGATGAGTGAGTCTCCATTTACTGTAACATTCAAATTCATTTAACTGTAACAGCCTTCAAATGTGAGCTGGAAAATGAAGCACATGCGCTGCACTCAAATAGTATATTTGATCACGATGCCGTAAAATTGACTCTAACTGCATTTTGTGCTCATTTAACTTTTAAAACATGGAAAGACTTACAAAATTGTTGCAGATATTACCTTTTCAGTGACTCCACACTCAAATACAGAACCAAACATATCACTTTAAAGCAGAATGCTATCTTCTGTCAAACACTTAAACGTGTCCAGTGATATTTTTGACCACTGGCAGAGCTGTGATCAAGTGCGTCAACATCTTATCTGCACTCTGCAGATCCACACGAATTTGCATGCTTGTTTTAAGGCTTTTCTTCTGATTTACTGTTGGTGGCTGTAATGTGCACTGTGTGCATGGTAATGAGCCATCAAGAAGACTGTAAATACAAGAAATGTCAGTTTGAAATACTGAAAGACTTAAAACACAATGTGTTTTAGTGAAGCTTGCTTAGTTTAAACCAGCCTCTCTCTCACACACTCTGACATCAATACCATAGCATGCAGAGGGGGATGTAGCTCAGTGGTAGAGCACGTGCTTCGCATGTATGAGGTCCTGGGTTCAATCCCCAGCATCTCCATTTCTTATCTTATCTATGTCAGCCTATATAACAACAAATGGCACAAAGTGTTTACCAGAATAGGCAATAATTCCTGATGAAGGGGTGAATGACAAAGCAGCAGTAGCAGCGGCTCTCCTCAACTAAATAAAACCTCTTTTGTTTGAAATATATGAGCATTTAATTGACTTACCTGTCCTTTCATCTGAAATTTGTGATAAATGAGTGTGAAACATGGGTCACATGCAAAGTCCTCTCATCATATTCTCTGATTATGTTATCTGTCTCTATCTGCTGATCTCTATTGTCCATGCCAAATTTGCAAAATGAGAATAAGAGCGCAAAGAGAGTGAGGGTGGAACAAGGAGCAGGAACAAAGAGAAGGAGTAAATTGATCCTTGGCTGATGGAAATTGAAAACGCTTCGATGAAGAATGCCGTCTTAGCGTGCGAACACGATGCCATCATGTCTATTAAACAAAGGACACGGTTCAATAATCAGCACACGAGCAAGTTTTATTAATTTCATCAGGAAGGATGAACAGGTTTGTGCAGGGAAGGCGGGAGGGATGAATCCAGCTGGGTGTCTGCTCACATGACAACAGCTCCTTCATTTTAAAGATTTTGCAAGCCAAGACTGAAAGAAATTCAGAGGGGATTAAAAAGGGGGAGAGGAGGAGTGACAGGAGGACAGGAGGGAGGAGAAAGAGAGTGGCATCTGTCCCTCCCAAACATCTGCTCGTTGATTAGCAGGAGAGGAGAGGGGAGCAGAGGAGGACAGGAGAGGAGAAGAGGGTTTAAAGTTGGTTTGAGCGCTTAAAATAGCCATGGTGGAGTGGAGCACAGGAAATAAATCACACGTTCTTTAAATACTGCATGAGATTAGAAAATATATTATTGAAATGTGAGTCCATTTTATGAAAAAAGTGCTCGTCTCTCATGGTGAGTAAAATACAGAGTGCAGCGTCTCATCCATGGCTAATGTCTTTCCTCCTACTGTACGTGTACACTAAAGGGAAAGCAGCCTGATGTGTGCGTACGTGTGGACCAAAATCTATTCATTGTCTCTGAATTGTTATGAAGTATCTTTTAAAAATGAGTCCTCTTGGCTACTCTTCAGCACAGAGAAGCTATCATTGCAGTGGAACCAAAATAAAATATCGGTGCTGTGATAAAATTAATCTTAGTGCATTACAGCGGGCTGGATTTTGACCTTTCTAACAAACGGCATCTTGGGACACGTTGACATGCTGCTTTAATGGTCTAATATTAGATTTCTCCTTTAAAAACTGGCTGTATCCACAAATTTAGCTCCACTTACCTGCTGTCACACTGATAAATAACAGTTCCCCCCCCCCCAAGAGCTGCACTTAATTGAATTGTGAAGACTCCATAAAGTGCACTGAAGTGTAGGGATGGGTACCGGTATCTGGTGCCATTATCGCACCGGTTCTGACATAAACGGTAGTAACCAGACCGAAAAGCAGTGCACATTTCAGTGCTTTATTTTCCTGAGATGTCATACACTTTGGATTCCAGCCAATCATTTTACCTTTGCAAGCGTAGTAGGCGGGCCCAGGTACGTGCTTTCTTTTAGAGCAAAGCTACAGATTAAAAATGCCGAAAGCAAAGCAGTCAAAGTCCGGCTGTACTTCACAGCAAAAGATGCAAACTCAGCAGCCTGCAACAAGTGCTTTAAGGTGATACTGTGCAAAGGAGGTAACTCCTCGAATCTGATGAAACACCTGGCGACGTATAGCATTTTGTTAAAAGCCGAGAAATGCGCCGTATTTGATAGGTTGCTGCGAGACCTCACACCGTGCACATCTACTGCGGTTCCCTGCAGTGTTGGGAAGGTTACTTTTAAAATGTATTCCATTACAGAATACAGAATACATGCCCCAAAATGTATTCTGTAACGTATTCCGTTACGTTACTCAATGACAGTAACGTATTCTGAATACTTTGGATTACTTAATATATTATCATGCTGTTTACAACTACGTGAATGTACTATTGCTGTGATTTAATACTGTTACTGAAGGTCCGCGGCTCCGAACCGTAGTAAAGGGACCTCTGGCTAATATGGTGGGTTCTGTGTCGGGCTCGTAGCCGAAAAATAGCTTTACTTTGTTGTCTGGGTCAACTTTGCTTGTGAGAGACAGAGAGAGGCGTTGAAAGACTGCTCCAACTGAACTTATTGTTCCCCAACACTGGTTGCCTGTTATCTGACCCGGAGTTAGCAACATCCCCCAAAAACCCGAAGAGGAGAGTCCTGGCCCCTAGCCCTGCCAGTGTAGCAGAAATGATGACGAATGATGACGGCAGCAGCAGCCGTTCTTCTCGGCATGAGTAGCTTAATGTTGTTCGTGTGTAATTTACGTTGAGTAGGCTAACCACGTTATGACATTAATGCATGTGAGGTGAACTAGCAAACATCATCATAGCTACATGCGGCTGTCTTCTTGTTTGATGGCAGATACTCCCTTCACCCTGGCCAAAAAGGCTAAAATGACCAAAGAAAAAGTGGAAAACAGCTAAACATGAGAGGTTTTTGGACAAAGTTTGTGTTTTTTCCATTGTTTAAGCACTGCTTCCAGCCAAGAGTGATGCCATAAATCCCCTATAGCTGCAGAAAAGGCTAACATTGTTATCTTTTTACAAAAAAACAGCTGAACATGAGAGGTTTTTGGACCAATTTTGTGTTCTCCATTCTTTAAGCACCGTTTTGAGCACCGTTTAAGCACCGGCACCGTTTCAAAAGTACCGGTTTGGTACTGGTATCGGATAAAACCTAAACGATACCCATCCCTACTCAAGTGAATGATGTTATAAGTGTACTTCAGTTGTAACGCTGAATACAGCTTCCACTAACTGCTGATGTTCAATATAATTGCTACAACTGCATTGTGATCACAGTTTATGTACCAGGAGATCAAGAACGAAAACATTTTTTAGACAATGTCAGAAAAACCCGCCCCCACCCCAACTGATTCTGTAAACAGGTAGTTCTCAGGGGTAAATTTAAGTCGACAGGGAGTTGAATACCTTTCTGCTCGGGGGGCGAATTGTGGAGAAACATGCAGAATAATCACGCAAAAATGTCAGAAAGGATTACATCAGCTTAGGCTCGCTCCTTTGAACACGTCCATCACAAAGACATCTCATCCCAAAGTTGGTTTCTTTGGAAATTAATTAAGAAGAAATCATCCATAAATAAACAGATGTTTTCCCACACCTTTTGCTGTTATTTGACAGCAGAGTGACGAGTGTTAGAGAAGCTAGAAGACTACAATAAACCTATTATAGTGGTGTCGTTGCTGCGGCTTAATAAACCAAATTGTCTCACTCTACTGTTTCATAGATTTTAACATTACTGCTCTGATACTGACCTTATTTAAAAGTAGGTTTTTTAAGTAGTGTGTAAAAACGCTACAGCCTGTTCTTCATCTGCTTAGTGAATGGATGATTCCTTAATGGAAATTAGAATATATCTCCACTTCCGAAACTTCGACCTAGCTGGAATCAAAACAAGCTGCAGCACAAACTAACATGTGTTGGATGCTCCTGATCCACGCTAAAGCTCACGTTCACCTGTTTATTTCCAGCCTGGTTTCTGCCTCGTGCGCTCCTCTTTCACTCTAAATTACTTCGTTCTCATCCCAGGAGCATTAATTAGTGGTGTTATGTCATAGCCACTGGAGTGGCTCATGTACGCACAAGGTGTCCTTTTGCATCTGTGTCCTGACTCAACGGGTTATTGCGTTAGCGAGACAGAACTTCACCAACGAGGGAAAGCAAAATTAAGAAGTGAGCGAATGAAGAACAAAAAAAAACAAAAGACGTTGTCAAGCGCAAAGATCCCAACTGAACACAAATGTACATCACAAATGATGATGTGACAGACAAACCAAAACACAAAAAATGTGTCTGTCTGTGTACGCGTTTCCATTTGGAGAGTAAACAGAGACGGTTTCTAATCCACTGCAGTCTTCTAAAATCCTATGTACATCATTGGATGTGAATGATGTAATCGTCTGCCCACTGAGTGACTGACATGTGGGTTGGAATAGGGAAGTGAACAGCGGCGGAGTTCACAGAAAACAAACATTAAAGAATCATAAATTCCAGCATGAAAGCACAGACTGGCTGAAGTGGACACTTCACTTCATTGTTTTCAACACTCGGTTCTAATTCAGCTCTTTGCATGTTATAACTTTGCTCTTCTCAGCAGCTGGCTGATGGACCAACAACAGGACAGGCAATACTGGCTCACAGTCTACCATATATGTACCACATATTTTTGATACCACCCCCATTAACAGTAACCACTCTGTTCTACCCCTGCTCAAGCGCAAAACAAGTCTTGGCACCATATAAATCCTGTAGCTTGTTCATCAAGGTACCAACAGTAAAGAAAACCTTTTGCCCAACAGGAAGACCCAGGTGGCATCTTACAAAAAATGATTATACAGAATCTAAACTCTCTTTTCATTCAGATAAACATGGCATCAGCACCAACATGCTGCCCAAAAGTGTTTTCTTTCACAAAAGCCTCCCTGCGCACAGTCTGCACCTGCTGCACGGTCGTAATGACTGAACTCAAAAGGGTCACAGGTTCTGACTTTGTTACCTTGAGTAAACTCATCAAGGAGCAAAAAAAGAAACTATTCTTGATGTGTTCTTACATAAGCTCATCTATTAATGATGCTTGTCATGGCTACAAGACAGTGCTGCGCTTTTTATTCTTCCTCTTTTTTTGTTCAGTCCTCATTTATTTAGTGTGGCAGCCGATTTGCTCTATCGTTCAGTTCCTCTTTCATCGGTTCACTCTCCTCTGTTTTCCTCTATGTCCTCGACCCTTCCTCCAGCTCTCCTCCACTCTGGTGCGTCTCCTTTGAGCTCCGTCAGCTCCCTGAAGACAGAAGGGAAAGCCGGCTTTGGGGGAAGGGGCGATAAGGTGGTGGTGGTGCTGATGGGGGATGAGGAGAAGGGTGTGAAGAATGGTGTTCCCAGAATGTCAACACCCACACATGTGCACATTTAACCTACATATATCTACACACACATATGTGCACACACACACACACTGGAGATCTAGCTCTGTAGCTGCCACTGTGCCCACTGGCGCACACACAAAAATGTAGATACAACTGCTGCCAGTCGTTCCACACTAACACCCCCCCCCCGGAGGCCCCTATATGCATTAATTGGTGTAATTATATTTGCATAAGGGTGTCCTGTTTCAGCTAACGACATGCACCACACACACTGCAAGTTTTAATAGGCAGGATAATTGAATATGGTTCTCCCGCTACTGCCCCGAAGGCTCTTTCCACGTGTACTGCAGAGGGTCGCGCTTTACATTTGCTTAGATAAATAGATACACATTTGCCTGCGGTGCAAATTCTAATCATAAACTTCAAAGGTTAATCATCATATAGCTGATCAAGAGCGGTAACGTCCTGTGTCCAAAAAATTGAAAACAGAGAAGATAACCTTAAAAAAAACACAAACACACACAGCATTGAAAACAAATCTGCATATTTGTCAAGGGCTTGAAGTGGAAATCAACTTGACATTTTCCCGAGTGTAATGCTTTTTTACCCCCCTTCTAATCATTACTGGGTTACGTTTAATAAGTGAGACCGAAGAATGCGCGCTACTTGTTTACAACGGCCGCAACATAATTACCACCCAAGCCATGCAGTCGGAGACGCTGATTAAAGGAGTTACAAGAGACAATTAGTTGTTTTCATTATCGCTGGAGTAATTGGAAGAAACCTTGAGTTGGCCTGGATGGATTTACTGTACGGGTAATTATATCTCGTATTATACAGTACATTTTAATTTCAACTAGACAACATTAGGCATCGTACCAAATCCCAAAACATTAATTACTTGAATGTTGCCGCTACAGTAAAAGTTTCCAGTTTTGCCCACTCAAAGACTGTGACCGTGACCTTTAAGGCCACAGTCACACCAACATAACCAAGGAACTTTAGCCAGGTTCACTTCTGGCCAGAGCCCAGAGTGCAACAGTATCTCCCAAAGCATTACCACCACTGGCCAGATTAACGCTGTGCACATCCCTGCTGGATTATTTTCTAGCAAGTACACCTCATTTCTGCTGATATCCTCACCAATATTGCAGCAAAAGATTAGTCCCATTAATGCCTTCATGATAAATTGTTGGACTCTGGCGATGTATTGATCTGAAAATCTCTTGGACTGAGACTTTCCAATTTCTATCAGGCAGTTGAATGCACCCTTGGAGACAACTAATCCCTGCTTACAGTCGTTTTGTGCTCAGCCTCCATACGTCAGCTACCTTTTCTCCAGTAACATGGCGCCAGTGCTGGAGTGGAGCACACTGATAACCAGCCAACATTTACTGCTCCCTCTGAGCTTTTTAGAAGCAACACCGGTGTGTTTTGGTCTGGATTGAGCACCAGCAGAGGAACAGGGGCGCTTCATCTAAACTCTGAGTGATTGGATATCATGGAGGCCTAAAAACAAAGGTGTTTCTGGGATTTCACAAGTATCTAAGTAAACAATAAAACTATATTAATCGATATTCTCACCTGACAAGCTCTTACATTTTGCCTGAATGCAATGGTAATGGGTTTCACTGCTCAAGCAGACACCCAGCTGGAGATACTGGCAGCATTAAACATGCTCATTGAAGAAAAATATAATTCCTCAGAAATCACTGTGAGTGTGATTTCCTCTTACTGACATGCATCATCTACATTACATCCTACTGTACTATACATTGCTACTGTACTGAATGACATGTTAAAGTATAGAAAAGGTATAGCTTTACAATAACAACCAGGCTTTACTGTCAGAAATCTCAGAGATGTTATGGAAAAAATGAAAAGAAATAAAAAAGAAAGCTGACTTATTCACACAGGTGACGTTCAAGACGATTAAATACGTTAGGAATGAGAAGAAACTGAAAGTGAATGGAAATGCTCTGTAACTGTGGCCAGCTGCTGGTCATAATGCAATGTTGCATTTTTTAGGCTTTTCTTTTACAGTCACTGAATACATTTTTCTTTTCTTGCTTTGTTAACCACATCTCCCTTCCCCCTTTCTGTCTCTCTTTTTCATTTACGAACTCACCTCACCTACGCTATCCATCGCTCCCCTCTCCTCCTCCTCCTCCTCCTCCTCATTTTCTACACTCACCAAGCCCCTTGCCTAAAAATGAAATTTGATTTTCCTTCTTTCCCTCTCACTCTTTCTCTCTCTCTCTCTCTCTCTCTCTCTGTGTATGAGGGTCTCTGGGTCTTTTGTTCATCCACCCGCTCATGTGGCCTCCTCTGGTTGCCACGGCAACCGGGTGTATACATACAGTTGCTCCAGGAGAGGAAAAAAATTGAGATGGAAAAGAGAATGGGATGCAGAGAGATGCGTGAGAGGGAGAGGGAGGCTGAGATGGTGTCAGGGGAGACGGAAAGAGAAAGGGTTAAAAAAAAATGGTAGAGATATGGAAAAAAATGAGAACAGGACTTAGAGGAATATGAGAAAAAAATGTAAGGGATGACAAAAGGATACAGAAAATGCTGGAATGAGAAAGAAACTGATATTTATTTACCTCCTGCAACAGCAGTACTTTTTTCCCCAGCTGAGATTTTTCTCTTCTGAATGAAATAAGTCTCCAAAACCCCTCGAACAAATTTATAATTTGTAATTCAGCTCTCAGCACACAGCAGTTGGATCCATTTGCTTGGCAGATGATTTTTTTTTTAAAGCACAGCAAAGTTATAATCTAATCTTCTGCCCTGTGTCTTTCCTATCAGCAGCTAATATTAGCAGAATATAATTAAAATGGAAAATGTTCTGCAGAACTAACAAAAAAATGCATAGAAACAAACCAGCTATAAATCCTTTCTTTCTAAACCATAGAGATTAATAAGGAAAAAAAAGATTTTAAAGTTGTCACGGTTTCTTACCCATAATCCCATTATTACACATTTGAAATTAAATTCATAGTTTTACCAAAAATATGTCATCTAATAAAGAAAAAATGAGGCAGAAATATCATTAATTCAAATTCTTTATAAATATTTTTGCTCCTTTTTTATGTTATCTGTTCCTTAAGTATAACATAAAAGAGAATTTTTCTTTTTTCTTTAAGAGCATAAGAAGGAGAAGCTAAATGAAGCTAAATCAGGCAGACGTGAACCAAAGGTAAGAAAAAAAACATGAAACCAGTTCAGAGAGACACAGAGAGAAACAATAAATATCTGTGTCCGGGCAGCATCTTTCTCCACCCAGTTGTCTGTGTTTGTTGTATTAGAAGCCCTGTAGGAATCCAAACCCTGCAGACAAGCAGCCATCTGCCATGCTGGCTCCAGTCCAGCGATGCTCTGCAGAGCCAAGATGGCATCCAGTCACACGCACGCAGAAGAACTGCATCCAAAAATTCACAGTCCAACGAGACACGTCTTAGATATGTTTTAAAACACATGAAGTCATACATGTAGAGAGATGGTCGATTCATTTCTATACTGGATTATGGAGTGTGGAAATAAACTCATTTAGTTGCTGCTTTTCAAGAAAAGATTTATAAAAACGGATTTGCTGTAAACGTCTGGCAACATAATAACAGTGCAGAGATGAAAAAAGTCGAGACATAATAATGGTTAGTTGTGTGCGCGTGTGTGAAATGTCCTTCTCAAATATTATTTGACATACTGTAAAATTCAATTCAAGGCAAACAGAAGCAAACACTTGATACAGAATTATTTTTAATTAGATCAAATGAAGACATTTTGGAGTAAAATACATAAAACGCAATCAAAAAGGAAAGAAGTCTTTAAGATCGTCCTGCTGCTATATTTGGATCTCTCAGTGACAGCCCCGTTCTGTCCCCATGCGCTTGTGCCTCTCTGTGCCTCTCTGATGCACGCTGGTTCCCCTCCAGCGTGTCAAATTATAGATAAATCAACCTGATTTTAATTTGATGGAAGTAGAAGAACTCGCCTAGGAGAGCTGGAGGTGAGTGAAGGTTGTTTTGGTGCAGCCAAAAGACTCCTCGGGATGTTAAAGAGGAGCACAGACAGTCTCACCCTGTGGGACAATTTCACGATGCACAACCTCATCAATGTCAAACCCCCCCAACAACAACGATATGCTCCTGCTAGTGTTTCTTACACAAAGCCACGACACTGTGGGCTCTTTGAAATATAAGATAATGGACAAATTTGAGACTTATGGTGAAATTTCATAAATACATTTTATACTGGGACTTTCAGGAAGCAATTTAACACAGCATCTGCACTGAAAGAAGTGATTGTGATGGAGAGATTTGGCATCTTTCTAGTCATGCCAGAAATGAATCAGCCAGAAATGATATGTCTCCCAGTCATTTTATCATGAATAAAGATTTTAGCTTAATAAAATTCACAAATTCATAAATCAAAATTACATCTAGTTCTTCCAACTTCCAGCTTGTAATTACAGTTCAAATTAGGCTACAGGAACTGCAGAGAGTACTGTGGAGACTGGATTATCAGCAGAACTGTGAAGGAAATTCTTTAATCACTTGAAGGATCTAAATTTGAAAAGTACAAAAGCATACTTTTTTTGGATATGGTATTTGAAAGCATAATTTACAAAAAGGGCTTCACCATTTCTTTTTTTAAAAAAGGAAAAAGCAAGAGGAAAAGTGACAGGAGAAAAGGAGATAACTTCAGCTACAGCCAACTTTTTCTCTAGCTTGCCACCAGAGACGCAGCCTGAACATTAACACTAAGTGACATCTCGTTGGTGCTGCCACGTTAACTGCTTTGAAGAGTTGGTGGCCGCCTGCATGCGTGGCTGGTGACCTGCTTATATGAAGACTGACTGAGTTGGAAGCTGATAAAGAAACGACAAATGGAGCAGAAAGGAGAGACGGAGGGAGGCAGACGAGCTATCAGCTTCATAGTGATTAACCATCCAAACACACTAACCCAGAGCTGTAGAAGGATCATGATATGATACTCTGATCTCCCACTAATGCAGACACATTGGCATCACTCCATCTCACCCAACACACACTCTTCTGGCAGCTCTTCATTATAATCTCTACTCTTTCTCATGCACACATATAGACTCACATGCTGGCTGCCAGAATGCTACAACACCCAAATCTAAGAATCTGTATAGAAGTTTATCCTGTTATTTAGAGACTCTCATTCGTGTTTAATTTATTCATCTCATTCTTCTCTTTGAACCAACACCTTTGTAACCCATGATGGGTGTAACATGCTCCAAAAGTAACACATTACTGTAAACACGTTACATTTTTCAGTACTGCGATGATGTTATGCATCACTCTGCTAAAATGAGGAATTCAATTGCATTTACAATTGCACCATTACTTGCATTAGAAAGGTTTCTTAGTTTTCTGCACATGGGGTGGGGCTAGAAAGGATTAAAAATGTCAAACAAACATGTTTTTTCTTCCTTCACATTTGCGTTACGATTAGCTGATTTTAATATGTGTGCATAAAATGGGGAGGAGCGGAGATACTACTTTTATTTTTATTGTATGAAAGGGCAAGAGTGTGATGGTAAACTGTAAACAGCATCCATAACAGAAACAGCTGCATCACAGTGCTAATTCAACATCGGCTCTTTGCTAGCATCTGCACAGATAGCATGCTAACACAAACCTAGCAAAGACGCAGTGATGTTCTCAGCCCAGCAGCCGGAGTCTGAACTTCAGCAGGTAACAAAGCACTGATGGAACCTCATTTTCTACCTGTAACTAATGTTTCTACAGTAGAGTCAATGTGGCAATCACTTTGAAGTCTCTTTGGAGGGTTTTCACCGCCCTTGTGTTGTCAGCCATGTTTAGATGTAAACACTAATAGAAAGATCTGTGTGTGCCCTCATTAAGACAGGGATTTGTGTTGGTGTGTGGGACTGTAGCCGCGGGTTTGTATAGTTAACTGGTAATTACGCGACAGTATGTTTCAAGTCATTTTACAGAGTAACAAAGGTAATTTAACACATAGTGTTTGGTACATGTTTACTTTTTCTGGTGAGTAATTAGGTAATGTACTACATTACTTTTAAGAGAAATAATGAGTCTTTGAATAACAACCCTAGCACTGTTTGTACCTTGAGAACATCACTGGGAAAGTTTCAAAGGAAGGGACAGCTGAGCATGTAAGAAAAGAAGGAACACTTCCAAGTCTTACAAGCAGCATGTAGCCTAAAGGAAAGATAGATGAAAGAAAAGCAGACTAAAAATGAAGTGGAGAGAACTGAAAGGCACTAAAACGAAGGGGTTAAACTTTGAATAAAAAAGTACAATAAGCACTTTAAATGAGTAGAATCTTTTGGGTTGCAAAGGCGCTTCTATTTTATTGCTAGCAGTTACAAGGTTGGCACCAAGTGGGTTCTCTCTTTATTTAAATATTAACTTCTATGTTAAAATCAGTGTATAATGAATGGATATGTGTCTGTACGGCACACAATTTTTATGCATCATTACTCTGTTCTGTAACAAGGACAAGCTTGTTCATTAGTGAAGACGCTCATAAGGGCGAAGAAATTGCAAAAATCTGTTATATGAAGTTTAACTTCTGTGAAGTTTGGCCTAGAAGTCAGTAGCAAGCTGTCTAGACAGCACTGACCTTTGAGGGGACAGACAGCCAAAGAGTAGAACAAAGTATCAATGCATATTAGCTGGGTTGCAACACTCCTGTTTTCCTATATATTTTTTCTTCCTCTCCTGATCTACAAAATATCAATGGTTTGCAGACAGTTATGCAATGAATCGTTTATCTTTTTAAAACATTGCAAACTTTTGATTAGCGAGCTAAGTCAACACGCTAACAACTCTGATAACTGGCCATTAGCAAACTTGTTAGCTTCGAGAACATTAAGATTTCTCTTCAGTAGAAAAAAACATGGACTCCATATTCCAAGCTGGCTTTCAGCATTATGTTTCAAGTTAATACTCATATTTAATACTTACATTTCTAACTTCGTTTCAGAGCTTGGAAGAAATTAACTGGACTTCAAATTTAGAGGTGGTTCTAGGGTTTGTTGACCCACTATTGATTATCTGAGTCATCACATGAGCCAAAGTGTGAAAAAAGGCATTGGTCATTACTATGACTGGGGGTCAAGGGTGAAATCACTGAGACCTTGCCCGACCCTATTATTACTTATTGAGGTCACACGAGACAAGAGGACATAGATGGCCTGTAGTTACCATTCACCAGTGGACATATACTGATCAGGCATAACATAATTACCACTGACAGGTAAAGTGAATAACACTGATATTCTTTTTGTCATGGCACCTGTGCATGGGTGGGACATATCAGGGAGGGATTCAACATTTTGTCATCAAAGTTGATGTGTTAGAAGCAGAAAAATGGATAAGCACAATGATTTGAGAGTCTGACAAGGACCAAAATGTGATAACTAGACAACTGGGCCAGAGCATCTTTAAAACTCCTGCTCCTGTGCGGTGTTCCCAATCTGCAGTGGTCAGGATCTATCAAAAGTGGTGAACCAGCGAGAGGGTCAAGGGCTGCTAAGGCTCACTCAGGGACCTGGGGAGTAAAGGCTGGCTCATGTGGTCCAATCCAACAGATGAGCTATTGCAGCTCAAATTATTGAAAAAGTTGATGCTAGTTTTGATAGAAGAAGGTGTCAGAATACACAGTACATCACAGTTTTTTGGGTATGGGGCTGCATAGAGCCACCAACAGACCAGTCAGGGTCCATATGGAGCAAGGAAAGAAAGTGGCCTGGTCAAATGAGTCACATTTTCTTTTACAGTACATCACAGGATGGCTGGGTGCATTAGTATCGCTTACAGGCAACGTAATGTTTTGAGCAATGTTCTGCAGGAAACCTTGGGTCCTGCCATCCACGTGGATGATAGACATATACCACCTACCTAAGCATTGCTGCCGACCACGTACACCCTTTTATGGAAACAGTATTCCCTGGTGGCTGTGGCCTCTTTCAGCAGGATAGTGCGCCCTGCCACAAAGCAAAAATGCTTCAAGAATGGTTTGAAGAGCACAACAGTGAGTTGGCATTGTTGATTTGGACCCCAAACTCTTCAGGTCTCTCCAGTGCTGGACAAGCAAGTCATGGAGGCCACACATCCCACCTTAAAGGATTTGTTGTTAACATCTTTGCACAGGACACCTTCAGGGAGTCCATGCCTCAATGGCTCATGGCTGCTTTGGCAGCAAACAGGGAACCAACATAGTCAGGTAGGTGGTTATAATGTTATGTCGGATTGGTGTACTTGGCCTCTATTTTAAAAATCATCTGACTTTCAGTGGAAAATGTGAACATTTGTATCCTTCAAACAGTGTCCTTTGTCCTTTAAGTGCACGTGTACAGCTGAAACTTCTTTCAAATTATCAGTTAAATGACACTTTTGCTTTTGGCATTGTATTGCCTCATTTGTAAGCGCATAAGTGAGGAGAAAGTGTAGTTGGTGATCTTCGAACAAAGCCAACATGGGAGTGCCAGAAACTGCAGGCTAAACCCCAATGAACTCCTGTGCCAAAATGTCCAACTACAGAGCATTAAAAGTTCATGTTTATAGTCTGTACAGTAACTCTGTAACTTCACAAAGACAAATTAGTTTCGCTATAAAGTATTAAACATAGAAACCTAAATTTCTCCTAAAAAAGTGTTTCCCCGCCTCCCTTCATCCCAGCATCATGTAGATTTTATCTAAGATATTAAGATGATGTTAATCCTCCTCATCTGATTTTTCCCCATTAATATGGCCTTCAGCTACATTTTTGGGCCTATCTGTGTCCTCTCCAGGTCGGAGGGATTATATGTGTCACTCATGTCCAGTATCTGTATAATAACAGATTACAAGTGATTACACAGCACACAGACATATCTGTATAATCCTGACATCATTTATCTGACATGTGGTGAAAGTCAGCATATTTTAGCTGTTTTTCTAATGGCTGACACCAAGACAGATTAAAGCGAGCACTTAATCAATTTATTAATTTGCAAATCGGTGTGTGGCTGCAATATAGCTTCCATCCATCTAAAAGCAACAATATATTGAAAGTGTGATTATGCATCTGCATGTGTATAACCATACGGTAATGTATGGATATGCAGCATTGTCATACATGTGTGTGTTTATATGAGTCCACCATCTCTGTTGGGGTTATCCAGGCAAACACTGACGAGGCGCTAACCCTTGTGTCCGATATATTTAAAAATGCTGTTATGTTCTGTGGTTGGTGTTCAGCACAGTAGAGGGTATATAATCTGCAAGGATTATTGCCTGTGGATTGAGACAGATTAAATTCACCAATCAGGGAGTCGTACTGCAGAAAGACAGATTAGTTTGGGTGTTTATGAGGTCATGTGCTTTTATTGATGGCACGTTCAAAACCCAGGACAGACACTACATGATCGGGGTAAAAGGGTTCTTATGGATAGTATTAAATGTGTGAAAAAGGTTTTGGTCGTTTTAGGTATTCAGTGATTACAGTTAATAGTTAATAGTAGTTAATACTTTTTTTTTTTAATGACACTCACTTCCGCATCAGTTACAGCTTGATAGTACCAGGCCGGAGCCCCTTTTGTTTTCAGAAATCCCCCAATTCCAAACATCCAAATGGTGCTCTTGAGATCTGATGATTTAGTAGACCATCTGAGTGCAGTGAAATCCTTTCCAGAAAAACCTTTTAACATGATTTGAGTTTTGTGACATGGTGTGTTATCCTGCTGGAAGCAGCCATCGGGATAGGGGTGCACTGTGGCCATTAAGTGATGGACATGGCCAACAACAACCATACTGAGGTAGGCTGTGGTGTTTCATTGATAAACCTAAATAGTTGATACAGGTCAGGATGGATCCACGGTTTCATGTATATGTGTGTGTAAGTGTATATATACAGAAATGCCCATTCTTCCCAGTCCAGCCTTGGCTATAACACATAGTTATTTGAGTTGCTGTTGCCTTCCTACCAGCTTGAACCCATCTGCACATTTTCCTCTGACATCCAGCAGAAAAATGCTGCTCACTGGATATTTTCTCCTTTTTGCTCCATTCATTCCATTTAAATAGCCACATATTTCCAAAAAGCAACATATTTCCAAAAAATCATGTTTTTCTCTCATTTTAAATTATTTGTCTGCTCTGTGTGGAAAAAAAAACAGGTCAACAAACATTTATTTTCTCTTATTTCCCCTATTTATCCATTTTGCTTTGACACACACACACAAAATACACCCACTGTCCCTCCATTCTTCTTTTGACCTTTAAATACGCTGTCAGGTTTTTTTATATATATATCTTTGTTGAGAGACAAACAAAATCTTAAATTGCTCCTAGGCTCCTGTTCACAAACTTACAATCAATGCTTTCTGACATTTAGAGGGGGAGGGGTATATATGTGTGTGTGAGCATGTACAAGAGGATGCGCATGCATCTTATTGCATGAACGAGCAACCCAGCAGCAGATACAGTACACCTGTTCTAATCAGCCCCTGCTCACATCCATCAAAGTACAAATTTAAATTGTGAAAGTGACAAAGCCTCGCAGTCTTTGTAGTATATTTAAAATTTTCCAAAAGGGTAAAAAAATGACTTCCACCTGCTAATTTCGGGATTACAAGGTTTTGGAATTTAGAAAGTTATTTTTCAACCATTAAAAAAAACTCTTCATGACTTCAAAAACACCTGTACTGTGTGTATGTATTAGTAAGTGTAGTTTGAAACAGAGAAACGCTGTGATTACACGTAATAAAAGCGCCGCATGTCCACTGCCAAAATCATTACAAATCTATCGCAACATACTGAGGACAAAGTGCTGACAGCATTTTTACAGTGAAGGCTATCATCTTAAACCATACAAAATTCAATTGCAAAAAAACAAAGAGATACTCTGTGTGGGTACGTGCAATGAAAGAGCATAACACTTGACTCTGAAACGTTTTACCATAAATGACCTATTGGAAAATTGAGCAGGCCTTTCCAAATAATCAATACATTGTAACAGTGTAGAGGCAACACTATCAACATGAACACTGAGTTGTTTTCTAATTAACACTTTCACAGAAGTGCACAAATTGACCAGCTTGTGACATTGTGTGGCATCCTGTGGATCAAGTGACTCTGACCGGGCATATCCTGGAAGGTCATTTAAAATGTTTGGACCAAACACGCCCTCCCGTTTCCTTCTTTTTGTCTCGCTTTGGTAGCACGCAAACAACGTGTTTCCACCACCAAAGACAAATTATAGAGCAGCATGATTGAATATCTGTCTAACTGCAGCACTGTAAAAGCCACTTCTGTCATCAGTCAAGATCATTAATGCTGTCACGGTGGGCTCTGAGAAGATGCTCTTTCAAGTGCCACAGTGACAGCTGGCAGTATGTTTCCATGGGCTTTATTGCAAATGTTCTCCAGTTTATAGCACGAAACAAAGGATATTTATTGTGCTTTTGGGGTGGTTTAAATTAATCAGTGATCGCTTTAACTTTGTGCCAAGTGATCGATTAATCATTAATGCCACAGATATTTTTATCTGTGACATGTAAATGAAACTGACATAATGGAGAATATCGAATGTTATGGCAAAAATCAAAAAGGGAAAAGAGCACACCTTCCGCAGCTTGACTGACATTTACATTTTTTACTGTACAGACCTGCTTGAATGCTCTTACAAGGAGTCTTCCACTTGCCAAAGGGTAATCACACACTCTTAGAAGACTGTCCGGTAAAAGGTTAGGATGTGCTCTGGGGTTGAGTGCACTAATCAGAGGGACGTCAGAGTGCAGAGTCCATCTGAGGCAGTTTACATCAAGCCTTTTTCCCTTCTAGCCATGCACACCCTCCTCGAAGTGAACTTATTTACAACTGATTTGCAACAACAAATACATTTTGAATTGAAATGAAGATAAAATGAGTTACGTTTACAATTAACCTCACACGGAGATGCTTTTTATTCATTTCTGTGCTAGTTTCTTGAATCAGATTATATACCTCCAATATTTATGTGACAGTTTTTTGGTGTTTTTCCTTAGGACATCATGATTCTTGTTTAGGATTAAGTATCATCATAGAATACAGTGAAAGTCATCAGTGAAATGAAATACACTGCAACTATAAAGATGTTATCAAAACCATATTATTTTCTAGCTTTCTTGCCTTCTGTCTACAATCACGCAGGCCTAGTGATCAGTCAGTGACCCCGTGGCAACCCCAGGTTCCTTGGAAAAAGTGTGCTCTCCACAGCCAGATGGTGAGTGGTAGCTGAAGGTTGCAGGCAGTAACGAAGTGAAACTGGTACATGCATATGGTGCTGCACCAAAAACCTGCCCCTAGAAACTGCTTTGGTTGCTAGGTGCAGGTTGAAAGGTAAATTGCACAAAAGATGTTTCTCACGAAGTTGCAGTGCAGGTTGAAAAAGTGCGATACAAATTAGAAACAGAGAATGTTCACCTTGAAAAAAAACTTTTGAATGGTTTAGTCTTACTACAGCCTGGAGAGTAAATTTTAAAGAGCGTGAAGAATGTAAATTGATTGTAGACCACTCAGCTCAAACTAGGTCAGGGCAAATACAGCAATCTTCTAGGGACCAAAGCAACCACCAAGATGTTTTTGCTGCAGAGCCTTCTGGCAATAGCCAGCAACCACTCTCCAACCGACTGGGGAATGCAAATTTCTCCTAGCAACTGCAGGATCCCAGGGGGTCACTAGGCCTGCGTGACTGAGGCCTTTATAAGTCATCAAGCAAACCCTGGACTCTGATGTTAAAGCCCATTTTCAATCCCATGGTGCCCAGTCCAGTCTCACGGCAAGATGTGTGTATAAATGTATAAACAGTCGGCATATTTGGGGCGATCGTGGCTGAAGAGTTGGGTGTTCGTCTTGTAATTGGAAGGTTGCCGGTTCGAGCCCCGGCTCGGACGGTCTCTGTCGTTGTGACCTTGGGCAAGACACCTCACCTGCCGCCTACTGGTGATGGCCAGAGGGGCCGATGGCACAATATGGCAGCCTCGCTTCTGTCAGTCTGCCCCAGGGCAGCTGTGGCTACAACTGTAGCTTGCCTTCACTAGTGTATGAGAGTGAATGAATAGTGGAATTGTAAAGCGCTTTGAGGGGTCCCGAAAAGCGTTATATAAATGCAATCCATTATTATTTTAGCCAAAATGATTTTTTTCCAAACCCAAATAAGCAGTTATTTTGTTGCCTAAATCTAACAAAGTAGGTAGGTTTGACTTAAAACATGTCGTGCTTTATTATGCTTTCACATCATCACAGGCATTATAATTTACAAAATGAAACCATTTTCTATACAGTAAGATGTGGAGCTAATAATTGAGACCACGAACTCATCAACAAAGTGTCTACTGAGGTCATAGATCAAGTGAATAGAAGAGTAATTTTCTTCTTCTTTTTGTAACCCCAAAGCTTCCATCTTTTATGTGTATTCTAGCTGTGAAGACACACACAAAGAAAATGTCATGTTTATTTTGTTAACAGCCCTCAGAGTGTTTAGCAGAGATTTATTCAGTGTACACTGTACATGAAAAAAAGAAGTTTGTGTCTACGAACTTAAAACAATGGATTAAATCAAACTGCTGTAAGACTGCTGGCGGGTCAAAGTGCAGCTTGGTCAAAGGGAAATGCACAAGATGTCTTATATGAGCTTTGTTGTGCTTGCAAACAGGACAGTTAGCTCTGGGTGTAGAATATTACTATCCGGTCGTTAAGTCTGACGTCACTGGCCGTGTCTGGGCCTAAACTCCGCTGCAGGTCCATATATCAAACGATCACTATGGCATTACTGAGAGTTGAAAATCTGTCTAAAGTCTTTCATCTTTAATAAAATGATCAGCGTTCTGCTCTACCAGGTGTAACAATTGAGTTTAACATCCAGGCATCCATGAAAACGGAATTTATGACATTTAACGGAGTTAGAAGTTAGCAGGGAGTTAGCTCGCTAGCTTCTATCTAAATACAATATAGCATGTCCTGACTGCGGGGTTTTGGAAACAAATTAAAACGTACAGCTCTGTTATCACTTCCAACATAAATGAAGACAGAAAACTAAAAAGCAGTGACGTTTGTAGGGTTACTGAAGTTTGGCTAGCTGGTATATATATATATATATGACCGCTAGCGACACAGCTATGTTAGCATAATATAAACAAGCTAACTTTTTTTCCACTCGATAAAAGTTGACGTGAGTGTTCTCGGTGGTCAGGAACAAATGTAATCGCATGGCAGGATGCTGTAAAAGGACCAAACTTCAGCCAGGAGAACAACTGAGATAATCCATCCACAATGCGAGGTTAGTCATTCATATACTGCTGCATGGGCTGGGCTGTAGTTACATCCTAAGGTTTTAAAAACTGAGCTTAAATAAATGATTAGCGGTAATAAAAGCCGAGGGAGGTCAACAGTGACTGTTTTAGGAGCTTTTTGAGATTAAATAGAAGAAAATACAAAACATTAAACATGTTAACAACACAAAAGCCATATTAAACGCAGACTACTTTAGGCCCGGAAGTAGGATTCGTCACGTCATCACTTAACGACCGGATAGCACCACCGGATGCTAAAGGATATCCCTCCTGATAGTATTTAATGACAGCCTTGATTTTGCTGCATAGCCCATTCACCTGAACTACCACCAGCAATGATGAACTTGAAATGAATTAGAAAGAAAAAGAAATGTTGGACTGGAAAGTCTTAAAAACTTTGTTTGAACATTGATTCTATCAGGAGAAGAAAAATTCATTCACTGAATGAAGGAGACAAATTCTCCAGGCAGACTGGAACGAATAAAATGTTATTGGAATAGGCTCGGGAAATGAAAAGACTACTAAAATGTAAACAAGGTAACCGCACACATCTTCTTCCTGTCTCAAAGACATAACAACTGACTTTGGGGTATTAGATCATTTGACACAAATAAACATATTGCAGCAAATGTCATCTGTCTAGACGGTCGCAGGATCACACCAAAACACAGCGACACGCCAGAACCAGCCAACTGAAGAACACCAATGCCTTAAAGCCTCGTCGTCTCACAACAGTGGGATTGGAACAGGATAATACCCGTGTTCAAAAACAGCCTTCCAACCCTTCTATCCCTTTGTATAATCCTCTTCATCTATTCACCCCCAAAACACTTCCCAAATAATCAGCTTAAGTCACAAGACTGGGGCTCTTAATTAAAGTTCACTATTAAAAATGTGTGTGCTCCTTTAAAGAAAATAAAATCTATGAGAGTTAGGAATGAAAGGTGGATCAGCGCTATTGTTTATTATTCAGCGCGTGCACCTGATCTTCTTTAAGGAAGATTTCAATGCGCTTGCAGAATTTACAATACTCTCCTAATTTCATTATTCAAGCACTGGCTGTGTAATCCATCTGAGCCTATTACTTTTTGTTTAGACATTGAATCATCCCCCTCAAGTCCCAGTTGTATCTGTCGTGGCTCAGATCGGATCAATGGGGCTGATTTAATTCTCAGTCAGGGCACTCAATATTTGTAACTGATGCTAATTTAGATGTTAATGATACCATCCAAATAACACATTCGAAGCCAAGGTCATGTAAGGATGAGGGGTGGGAGGAAACAGGATGCTCGAAGAACAACAATAAAATCAAAGGTACAGAAGATTACACGGTGTAGGCTGAATCATGGAGCTGACATCCAAATTGACAAAAGACACTGCTTTGTGTCTCACCCTGCAACATGTTAGCGTTGTTGGCTTTTTATTTACAAAAAGGACTGAGGAATATCTGTGCTTTTGTTTTTTTTACCATTTAGACCCAAACAGAAATCGGACTTTAAAAAGACCTGTGTGAATATCACATTTTAACGAGATGTACTGCTGCAGAAGGTTCAGTCATAAATTGAGCTCCGAGGAAGCAGAATTACAGCTTTGGTGTGGATAGAGGACTCATATCTTGAAAAGACAAAAACATTCAACAATTTACTTTCCAGCCTTATGGTTCCCATCACACCTTCACGCTCTTAGGAGAGACTAAACAGGATACAGCAGCTGAACAGCTGCTCTGAAAGACCTTCAGTCTGAAACTAGCAGTAGTCTGGACTTTATGAGTATTAATGTTGAATCTTTTGGTTTCTTGTAACAGGCAGTGTGATTTATGCTACTTATCTGGAAAAATATAATTTCAGCTTTGTCCAACATTAAAGCAAAACTAATATAGTTTTATTTTCTGGCTGTGCCATTAAGGTCAGAGTAGAGGTGCGATCAGGCCAAGGTTTAATGAGCAAGTGTTTCCCATAGAATTAGACTGTGTTTGTAGTGGTAGCGGAGCCCACACATGCATGTGTGAATATGCTTGTACATGCAAAAGGAGGCGGGCCCAAGCTTTCTGAAACAAATGACTAATTAATAATATATTTTGTATAAACTTTCTGACAATAAATAATGGAGTGATAATCGCCTGCCTCTCCAGTCAGTCCCTCTCCCACCAACACCACCACCTGCAGGTATATCAACAGCACATAAATCACCTGCTGCAGCTTCGCTCATAGCAAATTTCCACTGCAGAGCACCATCATGCAGTCCATGATGGTGGGTTTGGAGTCTGAATGACTCTGCTGAACTCCAGATGGATCAACGTGTAGGTGAGGAAACACAACTTAGCTAGTTAGCAGTGACCAAACTTTCAAACTCCTTTCTACCCAAATATAAAAACTAAAAATGAAAAATGTTAAAATAGATCTCATAATATACTTCGAGTTAGTAAACCTGGTTTCATGGCCCAGGTGAGTGGTGGTGTTTTTCCATAAAACTGCCTCATTCCTAACACGATCTGTACCTGTGGGCAATATGGGCTATAGGCCAGTATATGAGACCAGCGCTCTCAATGGGTCCCCACAAGATCTGCTGTTAACCTAGCATTAGTGTGAGGCCACCAGGTTGTTCTTGTGTGTCACAGCTTACTGCTTATGCTTACCTGGTGTTTTCTCCGTGTGATTTCTAGGCATCCTCTGGTTCCTCATCTCACTCTAGGTAATAATCACTCCTCTCTGGATGTTGGTCTTCTCTGGAATCACAGTCACAGCCCAAGCTCAGTTTAATTGTCTGTTTACCTGCCTGCCTCCCTGCCTCTGGAAACTCACCTAGACCACTTTGACTGCTTTCCCCTCCACACCGGCTTCCACCTGCAAAGACTGTAAGACACTCAAAGTAACTCACCTGTCTCTACCTGACGAATCGTGGGCACCTCTGACATTTCTCTCTTTGTGTTCTTGTATCTCTGACCTCCACTTCCTAAGCCACGACCCTCTCCCTGAGACTCCCTTTTGCTCCTGCACAGCCCAGTCTGACATTTCAGTTCATAGTTCATGTTTTGATCTTGTTATTCATGTTTGCAACACTTCAGTTCACAGTTGCTTTTCGTTAATAAAGTTTTTAACCTCGCCTTCGTGCTGTGTCTGCTTGGGTCCATTTACCTGGTTCTGGCTGCCCTGCCATAACACCTGGGAGGTCTGGGAAACCATACACTCAAAGCTCACATAGATATTGATATAGTTCTCTAGATAATTGGACAGCAGTAATTGGTTGTTGATGATCGTGCAAAAGTGTAACAATCCAGCAAAGGACAAGAGATGGCAGAGAGAAAAACAACTCATAACCAAGAACGAAAGAAAACAAACAAGGAAATATAAGTCAGTGAATTTCAAAATTCAACAGGAAGAAATAAAATGATTAGTACAAAAATACCGAAAAGATTAAAAAGTGATCATACTATTATGATACTATTTAATACTATTTAAAAACAGAGGAAAGAGAAGCCCTGTACAATATGGAGCATGAGCATCCATCCAATAGTCACAGCTAACCTAACCATTTATGCACTGGAAAATATTTACGGTAAACAATTATGTTCTTGATTTTAAATAACTACACTACTTTAAGAAATAAAAAGGTGATATCAAATCCAGGTGAATACCAGTAAGGGTATCAAACACAAAGAGTGAGCTTCACGCTTTAGTGAACCTTCTTTGCGCCACAGACCGGTTTATGCTGACAATATTTTCACAGACCGGTCTTTAAGGTGTCACGAATAAATACAACAAAATAAAACCAGTACTGGTACTGGAAAAAAAAAAAGATTTATTCCTAACACACGGGAAACTGAGTTAACGCTAAAAACAATTAAATAATAATGATAAAAAGCGATAAAAACCCTGAAAACCATAAATTTCACACCCCAGCCTCAACTCTCGCGGCCCGGTACCAAACAACTCACGGATCGGTACCGGTCTGTGGCCCGAGGGTTGGGGACCGCTGCTTTAGACATGTCAAAATCAACTGTTTGACTACAAAGTTATTTAAAAACTCACATTAGTACAACAGCTGACACTCTTGAATGACAGATGCTTCTTAGTGGAAGCCATGTGGTCACTTCACTGTGAGAATATTAGCTTACACACACACACACCATATTGCTTCTAAAATCAGCTAATTTGATTTATTGGACATTTGATTTCGGATAAGTCTGTCCCGAGGTCACTCTCTGACCTCAAAACTGACATTTAATCCCCAGAGGGAGCCCCTGGTGTCCCGATAAACACTCCAATACACACAAGCTAGTCACAGGACACACTCCCCACAGCGTGGGAACAAGCGCTCCTGACAGCAGACAGGAGAGTGCTAAGGAGGATATGTGAGGCTGAATGTTTTTATGTGTGTGTGTCCTTCTGTGGCTTGCTCAGTCACCTGCATGCGTTTGATCCCTCATTATTTCTGCTTGCATGTGTGTGTGTCTATGTTTCAAAGGGAAGCTCAGAAGACAAGCACTAACAATGATATCACTTCAGCCTCTATAAATCTCTTTCTACCTCCCACAGGGCGAGCAGTGGTGGGAGCACAGAGAAGAAAGCAGGAGTGTCAGAAATGAAAGACAAGTGTGTTTGCGCCTGTTGGGCGATGAGTATGTGAGGGTACAGAAAAGGGGGGGGATGAAGAAAAAAAGAAGTGGTTTGTTGGCATGATGCAAGCTGTCTCAAAGGAAAAGTGGATCAGAGAAGTGTCCCTGTGATCTGTGCTCACTCTAAGGATCTCTGGATTTTCTTGTATTTATTACGTGTGTTTCACGAGGTCATGTTGTGTTTACTAGAGATGGACGTTGATAAGAATTTAGCGAGTCTAACTCCATTATCGATATCACTTATCGAGTCGATTCCTTCTTAATTCTCTTATGGAATATCATTGGGTTTTCATTGGCTGGGAGAGTCATCACCATCCAACCCAGTATCACGCATAAGCGTGGAATAGACACGCCAGTCCACCGTGTCCATTTCACGCTTTGGAGAGGCTAAGCGTGAAATGCAGTAAATTCAGTACAAGCAGGGGGCGGTAATATATTTAAAGCCAAGAAGTCGCTTTTGACCAGGGAAGGTATGAAGTACATTCGAGGCTCCTTCTATGCCCGAAATGATTAAGCTAGGTGGATAATATGTATTTACATGCAAATGTCTTTTCTGTGATAATTTTCATGTTGGCTGAAATAAAATATCTCCCTTTGCTGGTACCACAGCTTACTGCAATTTCTACATGAATATCTGAGGCAAAGGATGATTTGCACACAGTGGACCGGTCTGTCTGTTTTATGCTTTGATATCAGGTTGCAACATCACTATTATCTTTCTCTTAGTATTTAGGTATGAAAACAAAGCCGACAACACAAAGCAAACATGAAAACCAGAATAGAGAGACTTCAAAGTCTCTTTGTTCGGTCGCCAACACCCGCCCTTTAGAAACATTAACAGGTAGACACAGAGGCTACAGCCTGACTGCTCATCACTCCCGTTGTTGCCTGTTGAAGTTCAGGGTCTGGCTGCTCGGCTGGGGTCAGCATTAACACAGCAAGCATCACTCTGGATTCTTGGCTAGCTTAGCATTAGCATGCTACCCATGCAAGTGCTTGCAAAGAGGCAAAGTTATGTTAGCAGCATAACGCAGCTGTTTCTGTCCTGGATGCAGTTTGCACTTTACCATCGCGCTCGCTTCCTTTTGTGCAATAAAAATAAAAGTAACATCGATATCCACGCTGTAGAGTGTAGCACTACTTTCCTCCTCTGCCACACAAACTGAAAACAGCTGAAGTGCAAAGGGAAGTGAAGTGCAACTGATACTGATACAAGAAATTGAACCAATGAGAACAGGTTGTCTACAAGAACTGTCTCTCGATTCCATCTCTAGTGTTGATCTCTGAGGATCTCTGGTTTATAGATGTGTAATATTATCATTATTTGAGTTTTAGTGACCTTAGTTCAACAGACAGTACGTCACGATTTTTTCCTCAAAATTACACAAAGCCTCTTTCACTAATTAATTAAAGTATTATAATAAAGAGGAGACCATGGAGGTTATTTTGATAGTGATCTTTTAATCATGTAAAAGTGAAGTTGCTGCATAATTTTGTTGTCAACTTTTTTTTCTTTTTTTTTTTTTGGTATTACACTTCACTTTGCATTCATTTCACAGCTGGGTGCACAAAAGTGTTAATTATCCTTGGCTTGTTTTGATGAAAACTAGGTTGTAGTTCATTGCAGTGTTTCCCAACCTTTTGGAGTCACGGCACATATTTCACATTAGAAAAATCACACGGCACACCACCAAACAAAAATGTCACAAAAAGCATGTTGATCAATATGGTGTGTGGGTCGGTTTGTTCCTAGTATACCTTGTTTGCTTTCGTCTGACCACTACTCATGCTAGGGCCTTCATCTGGGTCCGAATTTTCTCCAGGACCCGGGTCAGATTGACTACTTTTTCTTTTCAAATATTTATGTATTGCTATTACGCGCTGTGTCGTCTCACAGCATGATTATTACGTAATTTCTTCTTTTTCTTATTCTATTTTACTAGCAGTTGGTAGCCGATTTAATTAGAGCAGGTAGTAGTACTGCCCTCTAGTGGAAGAGAATGTAAATGTTCTGCCTGTTACTCCAATCAGGTGGAACGAGATAATCTTCCACAGCACACTTGATCATTTCTCGTGGCACAGTGGTTGGGAAACACTGGTTTATTGTGTATTTTAGTACACAATAAGTGTTCTAAAGTCAGTTAGAAAGAAGCATCAAATGTGTAACAGCATCTTGGTTATGAGTTATCGATCTTGAAAGTTGTAACCATGTAAGATTACGTTTACTGAAGTTTGCAGCTATGTACAGGGGTGTGTCTACAAAAGCCTCAAGAAGTGGCACCAACATTCTCACTGTTGCCATTAGACTCAATTACTGTCGGTATTACAGTGCACAATATCATAAGACGAGAGGACGAGTAACTCAAGTACTTTACTGAATACAGTTTTATTCTAGTATTTTAGTTTTACGTTCTACCTGTATGCTGCTAACTTTTGAATATTAAAGTTCTAGTTACTATATCTACTAATATATGATCTTGTATTATTTTAGGCAAAGCTACCCAGAAGTGTAGAAGTAATTAAAATACCTCCAACATTAAAGCCACATTAAAGTCATGTACATATTAACAAACTGGTCA
This sequence comes from Diplotaxodon limnothrissa, assembly GCF_057381915.1. NCBI lineage: Eukaryota > Metazoa > Chordata > Actinopteri > Cichliformes > Cichlidae > Diplotaxodon > Diplotaxodon limnothrissa. The sequence goes on along the minus strand of NC_140598.1, from coordinate 60,304,599 downwards.
TTACCAGTAATCCAATTTTTGAGTGAGGGCACTATACACTATACGCTATATTAAGATTTCTGGCCTTTTATTCTGATATTCTGGGTTATTTTGCATTTATGTCTCCTGATACATGATGCAGTTTATTTATTTGCTCGTACTAAATAACTAATACACAGCCAAAAAAAATTGCTACTCAGTGGATCATTTGATAGAAAAGACTCAGGTTTGACGAAAAGCAAAGCAGCAAAAGGGAGAGGAAAATATGACACTTTCCAAAAACAACGCTACAAATAATTGGCAATATCGCTCCATGTCTGTGAGGTATTTAACTGTAATAACAGTTTGCTAAAAGTTTGGGACATACATTTTTTTGAAAGATTTTCTGTTTTCATTTATTTTGGAGGACCTGCTGCTTTCATTGAAATGAATGAATTGAATGAATGCAAGGCCTCGTCATTTTTGTCCTCGACAAAGTGCCACACGGAGCTCCACAGGAAGTGGAAAAATGGCATTTTCAATGGAGAGACCACACTCGTCCTCGAATCTCTCATTTCTACATTGTTCTTCTTTCTTTTTGCCCCCTCTCTACTCTCCACCTTCTCTTTCTCCCTCTCTCTTTCTTGCACCGAGTCTTTCATGTTCAGATCAGAAGAGCCCGCCACTTATCACGGGAGTCTAGAGAGGCTCTCCTATAAAAGCTGGCGTCACATGCCTGATTTAACAGGGCACACACAAAGAGTCCTCTATCTCTCCTTCCTTCCCCTTCTGTAGGATATCCCTCTCTCTTCCTTTATCAAACACATTTTCTCCATACAGGAATAATGTCGCTCACACTTGGACTCTCACACACACATATTGGACTGCCTCGCCTCTTGTTCTGTCACAATGGGATTAGTGGTGTGATTCTTCCACTCCTTTTAAGTGGGCACACCACCAATCCACTTACGATAGACTCGGCTGAATACTGAAAAGACTGAAAAGGGGGGAACGAGGAGGGAAGAAGTGGACTCGAGAAGACATGGACAAGAACGAAGGAGTGAGCAAAAAAAAAGGAAAGTGGATATGAGTTAAGGAGGAAAGTTAGAGAAGATGAATTGTGCTTTGTGTTTTAAAGGGCGCACACACTTTTTAGGGGATAAAACCCAACTTTACTTCAGAAGAAAAGAATAAAGGGAGGGCATCGAGAAAGACGGGAAGGGGAGACTGAAAGAGAACTGGCAGCACACTTATTGGCAGAAGTGAATTAGTGACTGCATAACTCTTAACAAGCGCGCGCACACAGACACACAAATGAACCTGTTGCCAAGGTGACAGGAGGCAGCAGAGGCCTCCCCGCAGTGTTTCATACAGTGATGTCATCGGTTGCCGCCAGCACCGGGTGGGCTCTTAGCCAATAGGACAAAGGCACCAGAGGGCGCAGACTGTCCTTGTGTGTGTATATGTGTGTTTTTTTTCTTCTACTTCTTTTTACGAGATCGTTGTGTCCTTTCATCAGGTGCTCCCTCACCCGCCCTCTCATTTTCCGCACCTCTTTTTTTTTTTGACTTGTTCAACTCGGTCAGCGGGCGGCTGCAGAAGTTGAAGCTTTAGGTCTTTCAACCTCTGATGAAAGTGAAGCTGATTAGTCTGGCCGGGAGAATATTTCACAGCGGGAGGAGGCTGCAGTGATTGTTCCACTCGAGTTAGGGAAAGGCTCGAGATGCAAGTTTGTTTGTTTCTTTAGTTACCTGCTCATTAAAGCATTTTTTTCTTTTTTCAAATCAGGCTTCACTGTGAGGCTGGAACACTCAAGGAAAACAAGACTGTTGCACACATAAATTACAGCAAAAGTCTGACGCATTTATGGCTCCAGATAAGAAGTGATCCCACCAATTTTCAAAGAACTATTTGTCAGCCCTGAGCCTCATCGAACCAACAGTTGTTCATGTATTTTGTTCTGAAAGTCGACACTCGAAGGAGCTACTAAATGTATCGCATATCTATTTAATGGTTGTTCTTGCTGTTCTTTTCTTACTTATTGATCGCACTGTATTGCAGGCTTGATGTTCACTGCACAAAGGAAGCAGAATTCAAAATGATTTCCCAGCACATGCAAGATGAAAGAGACCTTCTCCAATTCCGAGCCTTACTTTTCATTACCTGGCTGAACTGTATTTGAGATTGCACATATCTGGCTGGGTTAATCTGACATTTAACAGTTATTAACCTGCAAACTCCCTGGGACCAAGTCTGAGTAATCTCAGTTGCACATATTTAAGAGTTGGAAAGATAACTGGCAGGTAAATTCTTAGTAAGCCACTGAGTTTCATGTGTCCTGCTTTAAATCTGCATGCCCTACACAACCTGCCTCTTAGCCTAGTTGTTTGAATGTTGTGTGCTGTGTTTGAGGACTGTTGTTGACCTGACACTGTCTGGGGTTCAGGTGCGAAAGAAGTTGCAAAAGTACAAAGGAGTTCATTGTTCCTGTTGACTACTTTTTTTTTCCTGCTCTGGTGGCGTGATTGTCTTTCTTCCACTACATTCGAGTCTGCAAGAGCTGCTCACTTTCTGCTGTCAGAATCCTAAAAGCTCACTTGTCAGGAGATATTTCCCTTTTCTTAGCTGATCTTCCCCAAAGAAGTAAAGTAGTCGGATGCTCTTTCTTTTTCCACTGCAGCACAAGAATATCATTTTTTTGGTGATAACACTTTAATGGCTCTGGTGTTTCTTCGTTTTGATGCATCCAAATGAGACGGAAAGCTGATTATAATGCAAATGAACCTATTGCTAAAAGTATCTCTTTATTTGGTATTATCTTTGGAGATTTTCTTGAACAAGTACGTGCCCTACTCATCCATTATCCTGTTTCATTTCAATATGTTTTTGCTTTAACCTTGTTTTATTCTTTGTCTTTATACTGTCTGACCCTCTTTCCATGTGCTCTTGCTTTCTGTAATCTAATTTCATTTGTGATGACTCTCTCCTCTTTGTAATTATCTTGCGTCTCTACTGTGCTTTTTGTCACAAGGGAGAAGAACAGCTAGTGCTGTTTTGCCTTCCTGCCCCAAAGCTGCAGCCTACAAGGACTCGACAAAGTAGATAAAAACATTCTGCAGACACAAGTAGATAAGAAACCTTTGCTATAACGAGGCTGTCCATTAAGCAAGCTAGTGTGTGTGTGCGTGTGTGTATGTGTGTGTGTGTACCAGGTCAGTGAATGGAACTGTTGGGGCGAGACTGATTGCTAATTATTGCGTTGGATGTTGGCGGCATGTGGAGAGAGGAGAAGATAACAGGTGGAACAAACAGCAGAGAACTCTGTCGACGTCGTTTCCTGACACATGCACACAAGCCATGAAATTCAACATGTCCTCCAATGACATGATCTCATCAAAAGAAAAAACACGTGAGCTCTGCTCCGGAGTGTTTCTTATTTAAAGGAATAAAACTTACTTGCAACCAGAAGGTTGGAATTCAAGTTTCTTCTGCGACCCGGTTTATCTTTGTTTTTACTTGCTAGCTTGTTCGGTACAGACAAAAAAAGTTTGGTTATTACTGAGCAATTATGTTTGAACGGTATAAAAAAGTGTGACACAGTTATCTCTCATTTGTTTGTGCAAAATCATTTAAGGTCTGGAATTTGAAGTATTTTAGCCATTGCCATTTAGGCTTTTTTGTTTCTTGTTTGGTTTTTTTTCTTTTCAGTTATTAGCTTTAACTTAACACTGGAATGCTAAGTTAGCATTAATAATAATAATAATACTAATAATACATTTTATTTATAGGCGCCTTTCAGACCCTCAAGGTCACCTTACAGTAGCATGTAAACAATACCATAAAAAATGGCCTAAGACAGATCAAGTGTATGCAACAGATGGGCTTTGAGTAGTGATTTAAAAGTGGTGAGACAGTGTGTGGTCCGGAGAGCAAGTAGAAGTGAATTCTAAAGTCTTGGGGCAGAACAACTAAAGGCTCTGAGTCCCGTGGTAGTCAGGCGAGCAGGTGGAACTGACAGAAGGGAAGCTGAAGAAGAGCAGAGTGTACGAAGGGGTGAGTATGTATGGAGAAGATCAAATAGATATGGAGGAGCAAAGTTATGAAGCGCTTTGAAAGTGAGAAGCAGGATCTTGAAATTGACACGGAGGTGAATTGGGAGCCCATGGAGCTGTTTAAGAACAGGTGTTATATGTTCACTGGATCTAGTTCTGGAAATAATACGAGCAGCTGTATTTTGAACCAACTGCAGTTTATGGAGGGATTTATGAGGTAAACCATAGAGAAGAGAATTACAGTAATCCAGACGAGATGTGACAAGAGCATTGACAAGTATGGCGGTACTGTGTGGTGTGAGTGAGGGACGAAGACGGTTAATATTACGGAGATGAAAGTAGGAAGACCGAGTGATATTATTTATATGTGCTGTGAAGGAGAGAGTGCTATCGAGGATGACACCAAAACTCTTAACCTGAGGGGAGGGTGTGACAACAGAGTTATCAATGGATAACGAAAGACTGGTTGGAACTGTAGTCAGTTTTGATCTGGTGCCTATTAAAATTAATTCTGTTTTATTGCCATTAAGTTTAAGAAAGTTGTGAGTAAACCAGACCTTGATTTCACTTAAACAGTCAGAAATGGATGTGGGTGGGAGAGTAGCTGTGGGTTTGGAGGATAGGTAGAGCTGGGTGTCATCTGCGTAGCAGTGAAACTGGATGTTATGCTTCCTAAAAATATTACCTAGGGGTAGGAGATAGATGATAAAAAGTAAAGGACCCAGGACAGAGCCTTGGGGTACACCGGAATTAACTGGAGTAGATACTGATCTGTGAGGAGTAATTGAACAAACTGTGAGCGGCCAGAGAGATAAGAAGTAAACCAGGCGAGTACTGTACCATTGATGCCAATAGATGCTAATCTGTGAAGGGAGATGCAGTGGGAGATAGTATCGAAAGCTGCTGTAAGGTCAAGGAGAATGAGGATGGATATACTGTAAGTCCAGAATCAGCTGCAAGCAAAAGATCATTGGTGATTTTTACTAGGGCTGTTTCTGTACTGTGACATGAACGGAAGCCGGACTGAAACTGTTCGTAGAAGTTATTTCCAATGAGATGATGATGAACCTGTGCAGCCACTATCTTTTCAGGAATTTTTGCTAGGAAAGGGAGATTTGAAATTGGCCTGAAATTATTTAGATTGGAGGGATCTGAACCATTCTTTTTCAGTATTGGGGTTATTATTGCAGTTTTAAGAGAAGGAACAGAACCAGATATAAGAGAGGAGTGTACGATATTAGCAATCAGTGGGGCAAGCGACGGGAATGAGAGTTTGACAAGATTTGTCGGCAGTGGATCAAGTTTACATGATGATGACTTTAAGTTAGTAATTATGGAAGATAGCTGAGTTATTGTGGGAAGTTCAAAACTTGATAGAGAGGATGACAGCTGAGAAGGACAAAAAAATGCAGATAGAACAATTGACCATTTCACAGGACGAGGGCAATTGTTGATGAACATTCTCATTCTTGGAGTAAAAAAAATCCATAAATTTGTTGCAAACTGTGGCAGAGTGTGTATGTATGGCAAAGGTATCTGGGGGTTTAACAATATTATGCAATGTAGAAAACAAAGTGCGAGTGTTTCCTTCAGCAGATTCAATAACAGAGGTGTAGTAAGCAGATTTAGCATGATGAATAGCTTCTTTATAGTGTTGTATATGACTGAGATACATGTCCTTGTGAATAGTAAGTCCTGTTTTCCTGGTGAGACGTTCTAGGCGGCGTCCAGTAGCTTTAAGTTGGCGAAGTTCAGATGAGTACTATGGCGCAGAGCGAGAGAAAGAAACAGTTCGAGTTTTTTGGGGAGCCAAGGTATCTAAGAGGTTGATAAGTTCATTGTTATAGTGAGATACCAGGTCGTCTATGGAAGCTGAGGTATCAATGGTAGGTAAGTTATTAATGCCATGGGAAAGAGCTGATAGATCAATGCTCCTAATATTTCTAAAAGTAATTGAGTGGTTTTATTTACTTTTGTATAGTGGGAGACTGAATAAAACTAATTTAAAGCTAATGCTAGCTATTTTGCTAGATTTTATATGTACAGTACACAAAGCTAATTACCACTTATTATCTGTTAATTTGTGCGAATAAATAATTAAAATGGTGCTATAATTTCATCAAAAGGAAAACTGGGCCACAGACTTCTTTAATGCTTACTCCAATTAGCTGAGTCGATACCTAGCTATGTGCCAAAAGTGGCTGTTCCCTCAATTGTTCTCTCCCTTAGGTACAGACTGGAACTGTTATTTGTATCGGTTTGCAAAAAATTTTATAACTCATTTTAAGAGACAGAGTCTACTTTTCATTTCATTTCATTCTTTTCATTTTCAGTTGTTATTTGGTTTAGCACGTTTCATCACAGAAAAGTTTTTTAACTTTAAAACACAGTTGAGCCAGAATAAACACTTTCACAAATGACCTATGGGGTTGTTTTCACTGGGAAGACGGCATTGTCAAAACACACTTTCAAAGACTATTCTAATCCACTTGCACGCATTACAAACATTTGCAGTTTGTGGTTCTTGGATTTTCAGGCCTTGACTGTTTTTACAGATTTACTCAGTGAAATCCAGATTGGATATGTTTTCGTTAATGGCTTTTTCAAGGGCTGTCACCTCCAGCAAACTGTATCAAAGCAAACTTTCTTAATCTGGTACGACATCAGCTTGAAAGACACAAACATGAACTTGCTTTTTAAAGACTCATTTGTACATGTGCAGTTGATACTTGTTGTTAGCTTTCTCTAACATAAAGTTTTTTTGTTGACCTCTCTGGCAACTCCCAATAATATTTCCCTCTTTGCTAAGCAGAGACTGGAGAGGCAGGTGCTTCTTCATTTTTCAGTGTTAAAATAGGGTGAGCTGAAGTTGATTAATTCACTTTGCTTGCTTCCCTGATACCTACTGTAGCCATAACAGTTACTTTAGAAAATCTCAAAACTGACAGCAGATCATGGTCAACCTGAACCTACAAGTTTATCTATTTAGAAATAAAAGTACTGTTTTCAAACCCTGTTTGGTCTTTGTTGATTTTATTTGCCTACTGAAGGAAATATACATTTGCAGATCTCTCATTTAATGTCATTGCAGGGTGTTTCACTACCATGATTTTGATGTGCGTACAATTAGGCCTACACTACATAACTATTATGTTAAACCTTTGTTGGGGCACAGGCTCCACATTACCCAGATCACACTTTTTTTTTCTTGAATCCTTAATTTTTTAAGCAGTAAAATATTACCCTCAACTCCTCTTTTGGCATCCAAGTCTGTGAGTTGATTGTAGCTCAACCGTCACATCTTGCAATCATATCTCGCTTCTGATTCCTGTTTTGCACAGAAACCCTGTCAATGGAAAACTACATGACTGCAGGTTTGTACAAGACACACTTCTAACCTTGTATTTTGGGTTGAATAGTGTTGCTTTGAAATTGAAAGGTTTCATAAAACTCAAATGCATGATTTTACTGATGATTTTCACACATAACAGATCACTACTGTGCCTGAGTAAATAGGGTTTAAATTTTAACAACCATTAGAACTAATTAGCTAACTACATGGCAACATCTCAGTGCATTTAGAGATGCAGACATGGTCGAGACGAGCCGCAGAAGTTCAAACTAAGCAGATCATAAAGGTGATTTAAGTTCTTTGAATGTGTCATGGTTGTTGGAGCTGGTATTACAGAAACTGGTGATCCACTGGGACTTTTCCTCACAACCATCTGTAAGGGTTTACAGAGGATGATCCAAAAAAGAGAAAATATCCACTGAGCAGCAGTTCTCTGGGTGAAAATACCTATAATGATGCCAGAGGTCAAAGGAGAATGGCCAGGCTGTTTTAAGCTGATAGGAGGGCAACAGTAACTCAAATAACCATTCAACAAAATCATGCAGAAGAGCATCTCTGAATGCACAACACGTTTAACCTTGAAGCAGATGGACTTCAGCATGAAGAGACCATAGGAGTGCCACTCCTGTCAGCTAAGAACAAGAAACTGAGGCTACAATTGATTATTTTATTTTTTTTCATTGAAACTGCAAGAAGGAAACTGGAAAAATAATACCTGGTCTGGTGAGTCTTGATTTCTACTGTGACATTCAGATGCTAGGGTCAGAAATTTGGCATAACAACATGAAAACATGGGTCCATCCTGCCGCGTTTGGTGGAAGGTGGTGGTCTTATAATGTGGAGGATATTGCCACACTTGATCCCCTTAGTACCAATTAAGCATTGTTTAAACACTACACTTAATGAAGCTTTATTTGTAGCTTGTAAATGACATGAAAACAAACATTTAACCTCCGGTTTTCTGTTACAAGAATCCAACACAATTATGGTATTTGTCTGGCAATCATCTACTTGGACGATGGATCTGCTTCAAAATTCAATAGAAGACATGAGTTCATCTTTTGTGCTCATTCCAGAAATCCGTGCATTTTGCCAATGCAGCAGATCACATAAGTGAGGAGAAACTGAAGTGGATTCTTATTTCCTGATGTTATCAGGTAATGAATGTTGAGATGTAAAACTGCAGCTGACAGACTTGCTTCAGCCATTAAACACTGGTAAGGGCGAGCACAGGCAGCATGCTCCCTGTCATGAGGTGGAAGATCATTTGATGAACAGGAAACTGGAAAGTTGGGCGTGTTCTTAAGACGCATGAGAACTTTTATATAATCCAGTTTTTTTAACACGCACAAAAAAGTCAGAATCTGAATCACACGTTTGTCATATGATAACTCCAAGTCTTTGCAACCCACAAACAAACAGAGATGGAGTAAAGCTTCTGGCACAACAGATGATGTTTCATGAAGTTAAAAGGGAACACAGGGTTCACTGAACGGTAATTAGAACAGCCTCCTCTTGACAGAAATCAAAGGCACCACGAAAGAAAACAACATCATATGACAGGGAACACAGCTGCAATAATATTTGAGCTGCATCAGCAGGACCACAGTTCACCGGAGATAGCATGATTCACAGGGACAGGCCTTCTTTTTTCAACACACAGGAAGAAGATAAATATTGATTAAGATACTTTGCAGTCGATGTCACTGTTAGTCTTTTTGCTGGCAAGTCATTTTAAATTAATTTTACTGCATTCTTCACAATACTCTAGTGTCTCATGCTTAAATTTAACGTTCACTATGATTTGCTGCTGGCTAAAGAGCCGCATACTGCATTTGACTGCAGATTCGGGCTTACAGACACATCAGCTTTATAGAAGAAACTCTTTAAGAGCTCTGAAGTTCCAAATGAATGTTGGTCCCCTCACTGACTGCATGGTGAAGACTCAAAGTTACATTTTAATCATAACATATAGAAATTAGCATATAAATGGTAAATGGCCTGTATTTATATAGCGCTTTACTAGTCCCTAAGGACCCCAAAGCGCTTTACATATCCAGTCATCCACCCATTCACACACTGGTGATGGCAAGCTACATTGTAGCCACAGCCACCCTGGGGCGCACTGACAGAGGCGAGGCTGCCGGACACTGGCGCCACAGGGCCCTCTGACCACCACCAGTAGGCAACGGGTGAAGTGTCTTGCCCAAGGACACAACGACCGAGACTGTCCGAGCCGGGGCTCGAACCAGCAACCTTCCAATTACAAGGCGAACTCCCAACTCTTGAGCCACGATCGCCCTATATAAAGATTGCAAGTATGACATCACATTTGACCTCTGACTTCTCCTTCAAGGTCAATAGATTGATCTTAATGTAAAAGTGATAATAATGCAATCCAGAGCTATTTAAATTAACAACAGGTTTTCAAACTGACAAGATGTTGGGATGGAATTCACAGGCGATTAAATTTGTGATCAAAACCATTTTTAACTTGATCTTTATTATTAAAATTGAAACAAATTTTACCAAACAATGAAAAGAATGCCACACTCATGCGTCAACATAAACAGAAATAATGATAAAAGTAATAACATTCAAATTTATGTATATTAAATCGTAAATTAACATTTTAATAATTAAAGTTTATTAAAATGAGTTTCAAGCAGCCTTCACTACACAGTCATTGTGTGTGTTGTAATTATCCGTGGTACTAATGATTCAATGGCTGTATGACTTTGTAATTAATTTGTGAGTAAAATGCACGACTGCGAAATAGAATGTGTCACAGTAATTGTTTTATCTCAGTTAAGTTGTGTTTATAATGAAATCGCAAGCAAAAGTAAATCAGAGTGTATTTCCCAGCTTTACAGATGTTACAGATGTTGGGAAGGAGCAATATCAGTGATGCCTGCAGCTGTAATTTTGTATGCACTGCGCTTTTTAAAAAAAAATCTTAATAGAAATTTTACAACAACTTCTCAGTTTGCTTGATATGCATTTTTGACTCTATTTTCTTTTATAACACATTCAAGAAACAAGAAGAAACACTGAACACAAAGTTGAAATGTAGGTTGATGGTGCTGATTGAAAAATTACAGGACTGTGTATCAGCCAACCCACACATACACACACACAGAGGCCCACACACATACACACTCACTCAAACTTGACACACTCATTTCCATGTTCCTGTAATTAAGACAAAGTGCCCTATTAGTTTTCCATTAATGGCTGGAACAACTATATGTCCAACCAACTGATTGGGTCTATTCATTTTTTGTTTCTATGGTAACAGACCTACTGAACCTCATTCAACATTTGATTAACAGAGAAGACTGCTCCATAATGACGTCCACTATGACCTGCCTCTTCCACTGCCAATCAGAGCAAAATGAGCACTCTAACGATTTAATAAACACAAAAAATTATCCGAAATATTCAAGCCACCTTTCTGCCGCTCTCTGGCACTCTTTCAGTTCAGTGTGCATTTTTGACATGAGCTGTCACAAGTTGTTACATGCACAGAACTGTCCTAAATAGCCAACCTTGAGATATTTTTTAAATTTTTAGTGATGAAAACATGCAACAAATTAGTCTGTTCAACAGGTGCATGAATAAAATCTGTTATTAGTGAGACGTGTTTGCATTAGTCTCAAAAATATGACATCTGCAACGGCATATTACAGCTTATTGAACCATAGTGGAGCTGCTGCCTGTGACAACCATCCATCCACCAATTATGTTGTCAGACTTAGGGTCACAGTGTCTGGGACCTTTCCCAGCTGGCACTGGGCCAGATGTGGGTGGGGTACATCCTGGACAGATCACATTTATTGTCTTTACATAGTACTTTATATATATTCACAATGCACACCACATTTATGAGAACTGTTTAAAGAAAAGAAAAGTTGGGCTTTTTGTCAGTTTTCCAGCTATAAATCATTCAGTTGACCTCAAAGACCCTGGTGGGTGTAAGCCACATTTCAATGGCTTGTTAACATGACCCAACTTTAGACCCCCACCAAGTTTTTAGCAGAATTCATTTGAAACTCTTCCAGCTGTTGTGTTTACACACAGAATGACACACACGCAAATGTTACCAAAAACATAACGTTTTTGGCTGAGGTAATTTTTTTATATTAAGTATTCGACTTACTGTGGCAAGGGTGGTGCTGTGAAGAAGGTAAAATAGCAGTTAGCCTGTTGTACTGATTCTACTCTGTATGACTGCAAGAGAAAAAGTCAAAACATGAGAATATCAGATAAGTTAGTGTATTTAATTTTTTAAAAGACAGAGAAAAGACAGATAATTGCGATTGCAGTGTGTACGTTTTAACCTTATTTAGTCCAAAATTCATAATTTTATTCAATAAACATTGCATTGACAGTAGCAATAAATATTTAATAGACTAACAGGCATCATAGTCTATACCCTCCCTCTGATTTATTCTCCGTCTGTGTGTGTGTGTGTGGCAAATAATAATATAATACTATTTAATAATACTGTTTTAGAACTGTTCCCCTCTATAAATAAGATAATAAAAATCATCAGAAAACACAGCAAGAACAGAAACATTAAAGAATAAATAAATGAAACATAGAATATAATAAAAAATGACTTGAAGTGAAGGAAAGTGAATCTAGTACATCATGTGTGGAGGAATTCGAAAGCATAAATCAGCTGAATCAGTCTTATCGCTGTACACTCACTCACCATATTTCAGTCAGAAGGGTTATTAAAACTGGGCAATTCACATCAGCACCAATCAGACTCAGGCATTCAGCTCTATCTATCTTGAAGCGCCTAGCCTAGTTTTTCTTTGTGGACTGAGCAGTTTTGAGCCCAGAGCAATTAAACAAACCCACTAGCTCTGTCAGCGAATGCAATGAATGCAGTGAATGAATAAGAAAAAAAAACAGCACTGAGGAGATTTTTTTTTTTACCTTCCAGCCTCCATTCACTGCATCGTTTGCTTCTTCTTCTTTACCCCTCTTGTCAAGAAATGACTGAAAGAGTGATTAACTGCTGAAATCCGTCCACTGGCCTCCCCTCGCGCACATTCAGGGACACACACACGCACACAAAACTTCAAATTCATCATTCATGTTTTATGTGAGAGGGGGTTGAATGTGACGGGGTGCTATTTGGAGAGCCCAATTTCCATGACAACAGGTCTGAGGATTAGGGTGAAAAACTGTCATGCCAGAGCAATTGTCAGAGCACCTTGAATCAGAGGAGCACTTAAGAGTGAAGGGAAGGAGGAGAGGACGGGGGTGGAGATGGGAGAATTTGGGTCGGCTGGAAGGATCAAGGGAAGAACGAGGGAATGGGTAATGATCCTGGCAAATATCGCTTCACCCCCACATCTTCTCTCACTGTAAGTCACTATGGAAAACAGGTAAAGCCCTATAATGCCGATGTAAATGTATGCAGCGGTATGGTATAAACAAAGTGAAGAAAGATAAACAGCAGTCAGCGAAAACAGAAGAGGGAAGATGGGCAGGAAGAGGGGGAAAGGGTAGAGGAGAAAATTGTAAAATGTGAAGCAACTCTTTGTCGGTTAAGAACCCTAAAATAAAGAGCAAATGACATTAACCTCACACTGGTGTGCACTGTTCACTGGCCTCTGTGTCTTCGGTTTCAGTGCAATTTAATAATGCTGCTGGCTCATTTCCTGTGTCTTGATTGTTTTCGGTGTTAAAATGTTTTTTAGATATGACCAGAAATGTTTGGACGGTGACACAACTTTCATAATCTACCCTCCGTATGACACCAAAAGAAGATTTCAAAAAGAAAAGAAAACAATCACACCGGTCCCTTTTCTCTTTTAAATTTAATTGGAAAATGATTTAAAAGCTGTTTCACGGCTACATGTTTTTTTATTCTTTCAACACGTGAGTGGTTAGGAAGGGCTGCCAGGAAAAAGACTCTTTTCCTTAAGAAGAACTGCACAGCTTCAGGTTTGCAAAGTTGCGTCTAAACAAGCTGCCTTTGCACAAACGAGACCTCAGTGGAGATTTTTTTGCCATAATGCACCACATTTGGCAAAAACCAAACAGCATATCAGCACCTCCTACCAGCTGTGAAGTACAGTGGTGGAGTGGTGATGATGTGGGCTTGTTTTGCAGCCTGATAACCTCAGAACAACAAACTCCTCTGAATACCAAGGTATTCCAGAGTGAGTGAGGACATATGTCTAACAGCTAAAGCTGAAATTGGGTCATCCAACAGGACAATGATCCCATGCACAGCAGCACAGATTGAACCACTGTTTTGAACTGTGCATTAAAAGAATTCCTGCAAACCTCAATGAACTGAAGCAAGGCTATGAAGAAGAGCGGGCCAAAATTCTTTCACAACAATGTGCGAGGCCAATAAAGCCGTACAAAATACCAGTCTTTGCTGCTAAAAGTAGTTCTATAAGCAACTCAGTCATGAGGTGTTTTAATTTTTTCAAGACTGCATAGAGAAAGTCATCTTTTTCACATGTTCAATTCAATTCAATTTTATTTATATACCACCAAATCAAAGTCGCCTCAAGGCGCTTCATAGATACAGAGAAAAACCCAACACTCATATGACCCCCTATGAGCAAGCACTTTGGCGACAGTGGGAAGGAAAAACTCCCTTTTAACAGGAAGAAACCTCCGGCAGAACCAGGCTCAGGGAGGGGCGGGGCCACCTGCTGCGAGAGCTGCAGGGGTGAGAGAAGGAAGACAGGATAAAGACATGCTGTGGAAGAGAGACAGAGGTTAATAACAGATATGATTCAATGCAGAGAGGTCTGTTAATACATAGTGAGTGAGAAAGGTGACTGGAAAGGAAAAACTCAATGCATCATGGGAATCCCCCGGCAGACTACATCTATTGCAGCATAACTAAGGGAGGATTCAGGGTCACCTGGTCCAGCCCTAACTATATGCTTTAGCAAAAAGGAAAGTTTTAAGCCTAATCTTGAAAGTAGAGATAGTGTCTGTCTCCTGAATCCAAACTGGAAGCTGGTTCCACAGAAGAGGGGCATGAAAACTGAAGGCTCTGCCTCCCATTCTACTTTTAAATACTCTAGGAACAACAAGTAGGCCTGCAGAGCAAGAGCGAAGTGCTCTAATAGGGTGATATGGTACTACAAGGTCATTAAGATAAGATGGGGCCTGATTATTTAAGACCTTGTATGTGAGGAGCAGGATTTTGAATTCAATTCTGGATTTAACAGGAAGCCAATGAAGGGAAGCCAAAACAGGAGAAATATGCTCTCTCTTTCTAGTCCCTGTCAGAAAGAGAGAGCATATTGTGCAATGTTTGTGCAATATAAATACTATGAGCACTCTAGACAGAGTTACAGTGAATTGTTGTGCTAATCCAGCAGTCCTCAACCCCCGGGGCAACCCCACGAGTCATTTGGTACCGGGCTCAAGTACGAATTTATGTTTTTCAGGGTTTTTATCAGTTTTTATCATTATTTTTTTAATTGTTTTTATCGTAAACTTGGTTAGCCTGGGTCTTTTCCTGTGTGATATGAATGAATCTTCTTTTTTAGGTATCGGTACTGATTTTATTTTGTTGTATTTATCCGCAGCATCTTACAGGCCGGTCCGTGAAAATATTGTCGGTGGCGCGAAAAAGGTTGGGGACCGCTGACATGGCCGAATACTAACAAGTGGACAAATCGCAGTATCATGCAGTCTACCCACAACATGCAGCTTTTTTTGTGTGTTACAGAATAGGGTACACTACACTACACTGCTACACTGTAGACCTAATGCCGTGCATTAAATCATCAAGCTCGAGGGCTCAAAAACCAATCTATTAGAGGAATAGCAGGAGCATTCGGAGCGCATGAACAGTTTTGCTATGGCACTTTATTGCGCATGCTGACAATGACCCGAAACATCTTGGCAAAGCGACCCAGGAGTTTTTATAATACAAAGAAGTGAAATATTCCACAGCGACTGAGTCAGTCCCCTGAAGTCAATCCAGTATCGAGTCGCATTTCGTGAGCCACTGAAAAAACGTAAAAGCAGAAAGACCCACAAGCAAACAACAGAAGACAGCTCCGGTAACAGCCTAGGAAAGCATTACAAAGGAGTAAACCCTTTTTTTTAAAACAATTTTCATGGCTTCAGGCAGACAAAGTATAAAAAAAAATTAACATTTCATTTTGTTCATGGTAATTTTGTCTGCTCCCTTGAAAATAAGTGACTGTGCATGAAAACGGCAGTAATTGTTCAATGGTTATTGCAATATTTTGTGCTCAGAACCTTGAATTAATGTGAGGAGTCTGCGCTTTGATTGCATCCTGATTGCTCTTTGATTTTAGTTCTAATGTAAGAAGAAGAAAATAAGACTATTAACATGCATAGCCAGAATTATGAAAATTGTGAAATGATCCAACAATAAAAGAGGGATAAAATGAATAAAAATGGCAAAGACTGTTTTTCAGTTGGGGAAAAAAATCAAAAGCACTACATCCACACATTTATTCTCATCACACTACATTATAAGTGACATAAATCTGCGTATTAGTTTATGAATTTCATGTGATACAGTTGCTGGCTTCCCTCTTTAGCAGATGAATGTGAAGACAGTGTGATTTGGCTTTAATTATCTTTTTATTTTCCACTTTCATGACTAAAATATCCAGATTAATATGGTGTATTTACATGTGAGCATGAGTCTTCGTGCAACATGTACCGTTGCCACATGTGTGCTGAAAGGAATGATTCCAGGTGGGTGGGAGATGGAAGAAAAACACGTTTCTTGCCTCAAACACGAACACGACCATGAAGAATTCTCAGCTGCAAAAAGTAATTTTAGGGATGCTTCGTGAACCTGGAGGAGACTGGAGGCAGGTTATAGAAACACCTTGACATTCAAAATTTGTTTCCTTTGCTTCGCCTAATCTTGCGACGACAGAAGGATCGCCTCCTACTTTCATAGCCGCTTTTCAAAGCTGAGCCAGAGAGCAGAATTGCTTTGTGTGAGCACGTTGCATGCGGTTTTCTCCAGGGCAAATTCTCAGTCACTCCTCATAAAGTGTATAACTAGTTTTATACGTGTGTTAATTTTATTTTTACATTTGCAAAAACACTTCTCTTACCTTTGACGTGGTTCTTTCATGACACCGAACCTGCAGATTAAGAAGATGTGAAGTGTGTCATTCACACCGGGGTCTTCTGAGATGATCAGTTTTGTTTGCCACCAGGCTGCAGCTGCTCTTCAATTAGCTGTATTTGAGCAGATTTTGAAGATAGTAAGCGGGTTATGTTCATCTTAAAACATCTGTGTTTTTCTTTTAAGTGTATCCAACCTGTAGACACTTTTTCATAGGAAATATTTCTATGTCAGTACATCCTGTAACTTCCACCTTAGACTTAACGTTAGACAGTGACTTAAAATGCACATCTATCACTGAAACAGTGACTAAGGGAAACTTCTTGCTCCCTTGAGTAGTGCGTTGACATTTTTGAATACAGTGCATCGGTTCATTGCTCCGGGAAAAGAAAACAGGAAACAATCATTCATTTGTGTAAAATAGGAGAATTTAAGACGAAGACTGTTGCATGTTTGCAATATGCATGCGTACAACATGAATCATCAAATTATGGCCATCAGAGGAACAAGATTCATGATCGTGTTAACAAAGAAACCCCCTCAGGGCACTATGGATGCATCCATCTAAACGGACAATGACCTGATGAAACACAGAGAGCAGCGACATCGCCGCCATGATGCACTCAGCTCCAGTATCAACCTTTAGCTCGCACACGAGAGAGAGCAGGCAAACACTGATGGGAAATTAAACAAGGCCTTGTGCCATCAGATTAACAAGTTGTGCTTTTAATTAAAAAGAAACCCACTTTACACTTAGTGGCTCATCTCACATTTGCTAATAAATCTCATAAGTGTCCTTTTTTATTTTTTTAATCTCCTTTCTAACTTAGTAATCACCAAGTCTTGCATTGATCAACAAATGCATTGATCAGCAGTGCAGTCAATAATGTAA
The DNA here is from genome assembly GCF_057381915.1 of Diplotaxodon limnothrissa. Taxonomy (NCBI): domain Eukaryota; kingdom Metazoa; phylum Chordata; class Actinopteri; order Cichliformes; family Cichlidae; genus Diplotaxodon; species Diplotaxodon limnothrissa. Next base: position 60,287,230 of record NC_140598.1, on the reverse strand, counting down.
TGTGTGACCCTTAAAAAGTAAATGCAGAAAGCAAATCCATTAGTTTTAATGTATTTGCACGTCACACTAGCACAGCTGGGCCTGTCTATGCTGCTGCTGCTGCTGCTTCCCGTTCTGAGTGTGTAAAACAGAGTTAAGAGCAACAACAGAGTGGATTGTTCCAGAGTCACATGACCCATCAGGAGATTAAAAGGGAAGATGCGGTGCTGTTACTGTTACTGTACAGAGCTATACTGTACATACTGTCCCTCTGCAGAGATGAGATGGAAGTGTTTCCGGACATCTCAACATTACACGCGAGACATAAAGAAGATCAGCGTGCATTTGTTGCCTACATCAACAACAGAGAGGACGGTGTGCTCTGATTGTTGTCATTTCACCACATGCAACAGATTTCTATTACAAATCGTGCATCTATAAACTTCTGTGGTGAATTTTTGCAGATCCCGTGACGTAACCTACGTATGCGGCTGATGTAGTTGGCGAAAGTTATTGGTGTATCCATGCATTACATGTTAATTACTGTGTGGTCATGTCCCCGTGTTTTATATATGGTCACAGCCAATAGAAAGAAAATAAAACGCTGGCACTTTTTTCCTTTGTTTTTCGTGGATACATATTTTTGTTTTTTGACTATTCCAATATTTCCCCTCCAAGGAATATCTTGGTCCTTATATTGGGAGGACGATTGTTATTCTGTCACAGATACGTAAGGAGGATTTGGTGACACTGAACAGGCCCAATGTGTAGTTACATTTCTAGGCAGGTGTACGTTGTAGGTTACGTCAGTTTCAGTGGGTTTTGCGGTTACAACATAGTTATGATGTAGATTTCCTACTGAAGTATAAACCCCTAGTTTGTCACTTCCAACACAAATCTTAGCATCTTTAGCTCAGTTGTCTATACTTATGCACCCATTTAATGTAATTGTACTCACTAACATGTTGAAAACCTCGTCCTTTACTCTTACTGGTCTCACTTACTGGTGAAGTACCAACCATTCTCTTTCTGACTTTCATTACTATTCTTTCCAGGCTCTCCTAAACCTGTTTCCTACTCACTCTACCGATCATTAAAACAAACATTATAATCCACAGAGATTCTTGGCTGACTTCAACCTGTCTATCACCCTGGCAAACAGAGAGGGCTTACAGGCAACCCCCCGTGTAATCCCCCCTCCACCTTGAACCCATCTGTCACTCCTACTGCACACCTCACCACTGTCTCACTGCCTTCATCCATATCCTGCAGCGCTCTTATCTGCTTCTCTGTCAGCTGAATTCTTTTCTGTGATACTGCGCCTCGTCTCTCTGCACTCTGTCATGTGCTCTCTCTAAGCCCACAACAACAGACCAACTCCTTCTGGCCTTTTCTATCCTCCTGTAGAGTTCTCCCATTAGTGCTATTTTTTCACCTTGGACAGATTACCAGTCTTTTGCAGGGCTAACACACAGAGACACACAACCACTCACACTCACATTCGCTTCTATGGGCAATTTAGATGAATCAATTAACCTATCCCCACAAACTGCATGTCTTTGGACGGTGGGAGGAAGCCGGAGTACCCCGAGGGAACCCACGCAAACACGGGGAGAACATGCAAACTCCACACAGAAAGACCCCGGCCTGATGGTGGAATTGAACTCAGGATCTTCTTGCTGTGCGGCAACAGTGCTAACCACTGTGCAAATGTGCTGCAAAAGGAAAACTTTTCTACTTTAAATGTTTGAAACCCAGTGGGCAGGAGGTCAGAAGATCAGCAATATATCTTGAAGCTGTATCAAAAGTAAGCAATACAATTTTAAAGTCAGCTCCACAATAATCTGGGATCTATAGTGAAGTGACTTTAAAACCACTCAGATGTTTTCTCTCCTGCTGGACTTGCTTATGAGTTTCTACATCTGAGGCTTAGTGAGGCTTTGCTGCATAATGCACAAGAGCACTCCAGTGATGTAACAAAGATTAAATGAATGTATGAATTGCTATTTTTAAATTGTAGCAAGTACATTATTTTTTTACAACAGATTTTTGAACCACTTTTTTCTTCAGGGGAAATATGATTGGACAAAAAGTTAAAGGTCCAGACTGAGGTGTTTTTCAAAGATAGGGGACCCCAATGGGAGAAATGTGATAGGGAAATAGCCCTTGTTAGCTTAGAAGTCAAAACTTTGATATAATGGTTATGTTAGAAGTAATGTGGTAATAATACACTTAAAGCGAATAGAACTGAGAAAGATGACCTGATAAGAATAACGTCATCTAACTCACGTCATCAGCCCTGGAGATGTTTATGTTCAGTCAAAGATGAGTCATCCATGTTGAACTCACTCAGGAGTTTTCCTCCAGAGAGCATCACTCCTGTTCATGTGGTACATTAGGAACACTAACTTATTGATGAGGCTCCAGTCACAGGATCATCAGGAGCTCCCTGTATTCAGCAGACAGCCTGTTTCCCCGCCATCTTTTCACAGCGCTGACGCAATGCCCTTTGAAATGAGCTCCTGCCATTGGAAACAGACGTCATGAATCTGTTCCAGTACAGCCCAGAGGACGACAAGCAAGTTGTTAAAATAAAAACAATAACGGGAAAGAAAAGGCTGTAAAAACAGCTTTTATCATTACCAGCCTCTGGTAGCAGATCAGCTAAAGCTCTCCATCCATCATCCCATTAGAGGTGGGGGAGTGTCCCCTGATTTTCAAGAACAAATTAGATTGCTGCTTGATATGTAATGGATAATTGCATTTAGCAGCAATTTTAATGGTATCAGTTACATGCTGAAGAAGCAGGTGGAGAGCTGCAGAATTCACTGCTCCAGCCTTTTTAGTATTTTACCAACCAAAGTACACATTAAGTCCATTATGCACAAGAAGGAGAGAAAGTGACAAACAAAGGTTTAAACACTGGTTTAATCAGCCAACATTAAACCTAATTTAAACATGGGAAAATAATATTGTTTGTCCACTTAGAGTCAAGCACACTATCTGTATAGGCAGCACTGATCCTTACCTTTTAAGTCACGTGTCTCCGATTTGCATAAAAATTTTTACAGTCCTGCATTGGGACTGGGATCGTACTCAAATCTCACAGGAGCAGTCGGTTTCAAGCACGAGTGGGTGGCTAAAAATAGACAAAGTGTACCACGAGCCGTTTTATTAAGTTGTGATTTTCAACAAGTTTGAATGTATTTCTTTGAAATGTGGCTCAGGGTTTTCTTCTGTTTTAAAGCTGCTATTATTCACAATATTATGACATTTCCATGTTTGTTTGCACACGTATTTGCACTTTTGATTGATTGTCAGCCTCAGTGTATTTGCGATTCAAAGCTGCGGCACACTACTACTCTTGCAAGGCTGAAACGACCTTGTAATTTCCCAAAATTAGAATATTCCTGAAACTCCAGAATTTTGTTCTAAGCTGATATTTTTGTTTTAGTGATGAACAAAACTTGATGAAAAAATTGCATTTGCTTCATTTTTTGATTTAAAATTTCATGGTAAAATATTTTCCATATTTTGCAGTATTGTGAAATTGAACTGTATACTATTCAGACATACTCACTGGTTGTCTTTTGCCATATGAGGGCTGAAATGTGGGCCTTTTTTTTAACCATCCAATACTCATTTTTTCTATATATATGTGTCCCAAATTACAGATCACGATTCATGTTGATAATGAGAAAAATCAGTGAAAATTTCAGGCTTTATGTTTAAAAGTGCTCAAGTTACTCAAGTTCACACCTGAAACTTGGTCGATGGATGAGTTTTCTAAAGAATATATGTTGAAAGCTTGCTAAATTTCACAGCACTCAGTATATATGTTCAAACTTTGGATCATAAGTTGCAGCAGAAAATATTCTAAAGATTTGCTGACTTGAGATGGAATGACTCTAGAGTCTTTTAATCGCAGCAGCTGTTTCTGAGGAGGTCTGGGATTTGTGCCCTTTGACCTCTGTATAGCCACCACTGTCATAACTCTTAAAGCCTTCAGGTTATGTAAAGCTCTGGAAAGAGTGCTGAAGGCAGCACTTGGTAGCACTTACAAAGACATTAGTAGTCCATGGTGACCTACTGGTAACATAAACTGTGCTCTGAGATTGCTCATGCTTTTGTCTTCTGTTGAAAACATCTGAGCTCGTTTGTTTCGGACTAAACTAGAGAACAACTGTCTCCCACATTTGATAATGGCCCTCTCCTCCTCAAAGAAAGCTGAATTTCCATTAGCCCTTTTCGAAAACATTCCCATCCAGGTAGTTATGCACCACTTTAGCTTATCCAGAGACCATATACAGTCAGAGCTAACCACAGTTACAAAAACACACACACAGTAAGCAGCTCTGGCTTTGTGCTCCACACACGGCCAAGAAGGATACCAAATGAACTTGCTTTCCCACTGAGATTAGTGCAAATGCTCAAAGAATTAAAGCTTACCATCTCTAAGCTCCAAGCACGCACACACACACATATACCAGAACAGCAATTCCAATAATGCTTGTCAAGTAACAATAGGACTGGATTGGCTCCAAAACAGTACTCATGCAAATAAAAGAGCAGCTTGACTTGTCCTTAGTGGTACTTCTGAGAAAAAGCAGGAGATTGGTATATTAATGATTCCCTCAAAACGCCCAGTGATATATTTCTTTCTTTCTGATATATGATATATTTTATGACCTGAAAGACTTACAGAGGGAATACCGTCATCCTGAGTTAACGTTAATGTAAGAATGCTATTCTTTTGCAAGTCAGTCCCAGTTTCTTCTGAGGGCAAATGGCTGTAGGTGCTTTATGTAAATTCCTTCCACAATTATGCTTCCATACTCACACGTTTACACACATGTGCTCTACATGTCAGGTAGCATTTTGTTGCTCTTACTGTAAATGGCATCCCACGCGACCCTGCCGTGCATTTGAGCGCACGTCTTTATATTCTCAGGAAATATTCTGACGAAATCCTTCAGAATTATGATTACCTCCCTCTCATGTCTTTCGTGCCCTCGAGGAAGACAATCTAGTTTCAACAAAACAAAATCAAATCTGTGAAGTCCCACTGTGAGATTATATCGCCTGAGTCTACAAGAAAATACCTGCAGTAGTTCAGTGGAAGTCTGTCTTGTGCAATCAAGGATGCATGATTGATATGCTGTTCTAATAATATAAACAAGCAGATTTCACAGTTCCTGATTACTTGTTTTTCTTTAATGCAAAGCATAACATGCTGAAGCATGCTTTTGATTTGTACACTGAAATCTTTCAATGTAATAATTGCGGTGGCTGAGGGTTTTTGAAATATAGTTGTTTAAGAAAGAAGAAGAAGAAGAAGAAGTAGAGTGCAAAAATGGCTTCCCTGGCTTAATCCAAAGGGAATATAATCCAATAAGTATATAATAGGTATAGAAGGTGGATTATACAACCTTATATGATTATTCTGTGCACATTTTTCTTCTTCAGTTTTCGTCCTGATTCATTCTTTCACCCAATAAGGCTGTGCCCTTTTTGAAGATATCATTGTTTTGGGCAACCATTTTTCTCCTCCTGACATGACATGCAGCTGTTAGTCATCCAAATCACACCTGTTGGCAGACGTTAATTATTGCACGACAGACCACTCTCTGCTCAAGATAGAACATGCCTGAAACATCTTGCCCAGGAGGTGCCTAGGAAGCAAGCCTAATCAAATGCCTGAAACACTTTAGTTGGCTCCTTTGGATGTGGAGGAGTCAACGGGTCTATTTCGAGTCCTACCTGGATGACTGAACATCTCACCCTATCTCTAAGGCTGAACCCAGGAACCCTTCAGAGAAAGCTCAAGATGTCATTCTTTCGATCATTACCCAGAGTTCATAGCCATCGATAAGGGTATGGACGTAGATAGACCAATAAAACGAGGAAAAAGTTAAAAACTTCATGACGGACCAGTACAACATCTGCATCGCTGTAGATCAGGGGTGCCCAATCCCAGTCCTTGAGAGCTAGATGCATCCCTACTCCAACACAGCTGAATCAAATGGTTTGATTACCTCTTCAGCATGCCATCAAGTTTGGCAAAGGCCTGATAACAAGCCATTCATTTGATTCAGGTGTGTCGGAACAAGGATGCATCTAAAAGCTGTAGGACGGTAGCTCTCGAGGACTGGGATTGGGAACCTCTGCTGTAGATACTGCAGCAATCTATCTGTTAATCTTCACCTTTTATTTTTTGGTTACAAATTAAATGTGTTTATATCGTACATTTAATTTTTAGCTTATATACTTACTTCACTACGTAGATGAAGTGGTTCAGCTAGCTATAATTGAAGAAAGACTGTGGCTGAGCTTGTGGCTAGGGAGCCCCCTAGTGGATGTTACATAAAAAAAATTACATTACAATAAAAAAGGCAGAATCCCTTGGATTCTCTGTCAGACCCACCTATTGCTCATCACATCTAAATTCACATCTGAAAACACTTCAGACTTCACTAGTGCATGATACCACAGGGCTACATCCATCTTTTATTTACAGTCTACAAGCCTTTATGCTCTGCTGACTTTAGCTTTATATTTAGTGCACAGACATCATACAAATATAAATATCCTCATCTGAGTCTAGGCAAACTGATACTTCCGTAAATATATGTATGCAGCCATATTTTGAAGAGTATAATATAAATGGGCTAAACATTGATAGGGGTGTGGAACTAAAACAGGTATAATTTAAGCTGTTTCCAAAAATAATGTGATTTGTCCCAGTGCCTTTTTTCAGATAATTAAAAACCTAAGTTATGAAAATAGCTTCTGTCAACAGCTTCCATCTGACCCCCTTCCGCCAAAACTGCTAGGATGTAGAGGATTTTCTAATTTCATGCTCTTGTTCCCATCTTAGGGAATTTAACTAAAACCTCTCAAGGAAGCAAACAACTTAGCAGAACCGACTTAACGTTCATTTAACCTCAGTTGCTCAGTGAATAAAACTAAGACGGAAGTGAAATTCAAAACTGGGCAAAAACGAGCGAAAAGAGCAACTAGTGTGCACGAAAAGTGCTAAAAACCACCGGGCAAACTTTGCCTGATCCCCAGGAGTAAATCAAAAAGACACAGCGGATTAGTATGTTGGTGCAAAGCTCCTATTGACCTAGAAGTGTGTGCGTTCATCACAACAAAATTGGGAAGCAAATTCATGTGTGCATTTTGTGCACATGTGTGTGTGTGTGTGTGTGTGTGTGTGTGTGCTCTTTGTGTAAGACTGATTAAGCTCCAATCATATCAGTGCACCTAATCCCTTTACACAGACCCTCATAGTTCAGACTGACTGCTCAACATCCATCCCAGTCAAGCTCCTCACAGTGAAGTCCCTGCAACAGGATGCACAACATATACATTTAGGATAAAAATAGAGCTTTGAGCAAGGGCAGGCAAGTGGGATGTTGACAGGAGGTATAAAGAGTGACTGGAAAAAAAAACCTGGAAGATGGTGCAGGTGCGTGGGATATGAAAAGTTTAGCCAAAAAAGAAAAAGGCAAGATGGAGAACTGCCAGTGCCTTCAAGAAGCCACCGCCCAATGGGTGACATTAAGCCCTAATCAGCTGCTGACACGCAAACACACACATAGATATACGCACAGAAAGACAGAGTGTGTTTTCACATCAGGACCGGCTACATATTTATCCCCAAATGGTTTTGCCAGGTGCAGTGGGTTGGCAGAAGTTAAGTTTATTTTCCACCAAAAAACACACATACCTCTTATCTCCCTTAAACAGATGTGCATGTTCCAGTTTCTTCATGACAAACTCATATACCCTGGCAGTGACATGTTTCACTGGGAGCATTTGTGTGTGCCTGAGAGAGAGTGACGGGGAGCGAGAGAGAGACGGCGAGTATGACTGTGCACGATTGCAGCAGCTCTCATTTCACGACAGAGCTCTCACCAAAGCCTTTTATGCAGACCCCTTTACAAAGCCCCTTCATCCACGCATACACACACATTCATCAAAAACCTTGTATTCCATTTTCCAAGACTGCAGCTCCCTGCACATCTTGATTGCACCTTCACAGCTCGGACCGTCTGGCTCTCTCACATATAAACAGCCACAAAGTCCAAGAAAGCACTTGAATCAAGCAAACCAGCAATCAGGAACACATTTCCATGCCTTTTATTCTGTCCCTGCACTTTGCCTCTCATTGATCTTTTTCTGTATTCATCTACAAATGATGAATAGAAATAAACACAGAAGCGGGGCAGAACAAGATGCAAATGGGGTTTTTGAGTTAACATTTCGAAAAACTTTATGGGGATTTTTTTATTCTTTAATATAAACTTAGCTCAACAGGTAAGGAAATTTGTATTTGGTTGTGTATTTCATTTCTGTAACAATGCTTCTTTGATATAAATCTTTTACCATTGGAAAGCCTGTTTATGTCCTCTTAAGTGGTACTGCATTTGTAAGAAAAATACAACTGTGGGTTGAGCTGCATAGTTGCATATGTAAGATGCCTGTGAAAAACTTGCCAAATCTTCTCTGTCAATGCCAAACAGGTTATTCTAATACTGACTCTTGTTTTGAGCTTCTGGTACCCCTGGAGCTAACAATCAAGTGCCTGACTGGTACCTGATTAACAGTACCTGCTACAAGCATGCCATATTTGACTGATCTGGATAGGGCTTGTGCACAGAGAAACTTCAAGCATTTGTTCTGCAAAACCAAGTTGTAGCGTCGTTTGGAGTGAGCCATAGTACATCTCCAAATTGAAGGCCAGTTTCCATACAACAGAGGATGTCAGAGGCAGACCGCAAAGTGGTTGTTCTGAGAAGATAATACCACAATGTATTTAAGGAGTAATAACAATCAGTTGGGTAGATGAAACATTGAAATTGCTGCTTACTAAGATTAAAGAAATTTAACACAACAACTGAAAATAATAACGTCTCAGCAACTTAATAAAAATCTGTTTGTCTTGAATTTAAAAAAAAAAAACAACTCTCTACCATCTATTACAGATGTTTAATTCAAATAATATTAAAATGTAGATGAAATTCTCTAAAAATGAATTATCAGTTTTATATACCTGCAAAATTCCCCACATATGTCAGTTTTATTCAGCATTAATAAATTAGCAGAGTAAACTAGAAATTGTTTCAAAGTAAGTTTAGTTAACTCCCAGTGTAACATTATTGGTGCTGTGTCTCTATTATGTTATTTATGCCCTTTTGTATTGAAGCTGTTCTGGATTCAGGTTACAGGCCTACTGTTAGCTAGCTAACGTTAGCATGCTAACCGACTAACTCTCAGGTCTAGGTTAGCTATTTTGTTGATAAGAAGCAGAGCCTGTGCATGTTGTATCGCAAAAGTTTGTTGGTTTTCTCTTTTCTATATACTTTTATTAACCTGTCTACTTGACATAACAGACCGTCCAGCAGAAGCTATTTTGAGAGAAGTTGGAACTTAAACTCAGCAAGGTAATGTTAGCTAAACTTTGCAAGGTATAAATTGCTAATCCTAGCTAAAATTAATATAACAGCTTTCTAATCTAAGAATAATCTAATTTACATGTGTTTAGTTTTTAAATACTAATAAATTAATGTTTCTTGCCACCTATTATTTGTGTCAAAATCATTTAATTAAAGACATGACCACAGGCAGTATGGACTGCTTGGCTTATTAAAGCTGCACAAAAAGAGATGTGTTTGTGTCACTGTAGTGTGATGTTAAATTCACACCACTAAGTAATGCCTGAAATATTTTTTAGGTCAGTGAATAACCAACCCAAAACCCCTGTGGCAAAAGGATTCATTTTTTTAGCTACTGGGTTGAATCTGATTACATTTATTTGTCTAGTCTTAGAGGTGATGCAAGATCAAGGTGTGAAGGTGAAAGATATTTGATCTGGGTGGTGGGAAGCACAGAATTTGGCTTAGAAGAGGAGAACTGAGTCAGAGGTAGATGAAAAGGGCACACAATCAAACAATGCACATATTTACACAATGTGCCCTTTATATTGAAGACAACAATAGAGCAGGGCCTGGGGATACAGGATTAAAAGACCTGGGATGATAAAGAGTGCTCGGAGCTCAGCCTTTGAGGGATTATTTCTGTCAATGGTTTTGCCCTGATAAGTCCACTCCAAGCTCTCTAGTAATGGCTCTAAATCTGTTGTATTTGCTTCTGTTTTTAGCCTTGAGTCAGGCCTATGACTTGCCTTTACTATTTCAGGTTTTTAAGTGTGTTTTACATAGACATGATCTATCCTATGTCTCAGAGTAATTTCATTTTGTAACATATCAGTCAAATAGTGTGCTAATTTGCACATCCCAGTCAAAGCTTAATTACTATAACAATCAGTCCCATACCAAAGGATATTCTGTTTACAATGAATTGAAAAAATGATCAAATCTTCATATTTGACAAACAGCAATTAATTCAGCAATTTAATCAGTTATTTGCTTAAAATGAAATTCACGTCACAGTCCCTTATGTGTAAACTACACAACAAAATGCCATCAGCTGCACTCAACAAGCTGTGGAAATTAAACAACCAGCTGAGTAGCTGTGTGTCAGTAAAGGGAGACAACGATGCTGCAGATATATATTCCATAATGACGGGTTTCTGATGGAGTAACTGTTTATAGAAAGATTATGGGGTTTCCCTCTTTAACCCTTTGGGCACATCCTGTGTGATGGATGACTGATTGCTTCCTTTTGACAGCCACACAGATGGCCCTTCTTACAAAATATATATGTTCAGACTGTTCAGTCATCTACCCCTCTGAAATCTACAGGAAATATTGCAAGGATATGTTTGGGGGTTTTCCCCGAATGCGGATGCAAAAGGAAAAAATGAGGTACTGATATTTTTCAAATGTGTTGTAGTCCCTTTTTTAAGTGGGTTTTATTTTCTCAAGCATGGAATTGTGCTTATGTGCATAGTCACCCTCACAAAGACCCATTTCCCAGCTGTCAATTACTACATTTCATATTATAATGGGGGGGCTTTTTTGCGTTTTGGATTGCTGGTTATGCAAAACAGATAATTTAAAGGTTCTAAAATATTAAACATGTTGCCGGTATCATATCTTTAAAACAGCAGTGATAAAATTGATCAGTATTTGGAGCATTCGACACATTAGCGTTGCTTACTTTAGTCTTCTTTATATGCTCCATTTTGTCCATTTTGGTTTTACATATTTTCATTTATGATTTATTCCAGCATAGTAACATGATTCTGATTAAGTGAACATTTGAGAGCAGCAGAGCTGGCTGTGTTATCATTTCAGATTATATTCTTATGTTTTCAGTGTTCAACTACTTCTTTTCCCACCATCCTCCTCAGATCTAAAGGAAAGCCCTGAGTTATGTAAGAATGGACTGATTTATAACCTAGTTTCTCGCTACATATTTTCATATGCAGCATAACTCATTTATTCTGCTTATTTTGTTCTGTTCTAGTTTCCCTACTGATGATTAGGACTGCAGATAATGTACTTATTTAATGAATCTTGTTAATTCCTAAGGGTGATTGTCATTACAGGGGAAGAGACCTTACATTTTTCTTTTGTTGTCTTTGTGTACTTTATGTGTTCCTTCAGCATTGTGTTTGTGGTTTGCAGGCTATCATGGAGAGCAGAAAGAGGGCAGCAGCTTCTTCCAACTCTCCAAGTTTGGTTTTCTGGTCCTCGTCGTTCCCACGGCAACCAGCCAGGGTCCTAATTGTGGAGGCGCTGCCGCCCCGATGGTCAGAGACCCGCACAGTTCTTTGCGATGCTCTCGACAACTTCTTGTCTCTGGCCTCTAGTCTGGATGGGCCCTGTAGGATACCTCTACTGAGCCTGTATGCCGTCAGCAGGCAGCGGGAATGTCTATTGCCACTTGTGGTAAGATGGATAAAAGTGTAATATTCCTGAAAGCAGTGCAAAACACATTATTTCTCTCCTATAATTGCTTTTTCTTTCATACATAAATATCAGCCCTTTTCCTGCTTTGCATTCTGTCATCCACATTATCTCCCATTTTTATCCATTTTTCATTCCCTATCACTTTTGTTATTTTAGCAAGTTCGTGGTAACTTCGCCAGGCTGCATTCCTGTGTTGAAGAGCTGAGGTCTATTCCAAGTGAAGGTTGTATCAGAGGAGCAGCCGCGGGAGCTGATCTGCTGCGACAGGCAGTGCTGGACAGTCTGCAGCAGTTTAAACAGTACATCAGACACACCAGCGCTGGCAGTCAGGCCGGCAGCAACATCTCTGTGGAGGTGAGAAGCGACACTTCACAGCAAGAAATGAATTTCTATGTAAAACTGCACATTTGTACAAGTCACAGGGACTGGGTAGCGAGCTCCTCTCAGAGACCACTCTTACCATTGACTTAGGAATCAGCCCCACAGTACAAAGCAGAGAGCAACTATCCTGATCATCTTCCAAAGAAACACACATGTGTGAAAGCTCTGTCTTTATAGTGAAAGAAGACACAAACACCGTACACACTTCTGTAACTTTTAGTGAATAATTTAACTTTGGTTTTCATTTACAGTTGGCAAACAGCTTTTAGAAAGGGTGTCACACACAGCCTGTTTAACTTTGCTGATGGTTAGTGGAGTAATAAACACATATAAAGCCTCTAACTATCTGCACAAAGAGGTTAACAGGCTCTTTCAGTTACTATTTTCAAAAAATTGCTTAGTAGGTTTGTAAGTGCTGATCGATTATACTGAACACACACTGCTAGAGAGCCAGTTAGATCTGTGGTATAAGAGTACCCTGGTAACTGTTACAGTAAATACAAAGCATTAAACCATAATCGTGTTTCTTGTCCTCAAATTCCACTTTGTAGCACAGAAATCTGAGTCTAAATAGTTCTAAATGGCAACAGAAGTGGAGATGCTGGGGATTGAACCCAGGACCTCATACATGCGAAGCATGCGCTCTACCACTGAGCTACATCCCCTATGAGGCACAGGGAGCATGTTGATCATAAAAGCTTTATGAGATTCATCAGCGCTTTCTAAGTAGGAGAACACATTGAGAAATTTCCATCGAAACCGAAGCATTACCTGCGGCAGGTAAATTACTTCTTTCCATCCCCTGAACTGTCAATTAGATCTGTGAGGAGAATAATAGGCACAGTTTTTCATGTTTTTTCATTTACATATTTTTCTTTCTCTGCAGTTGTTGTCACTGGATTTCTTTTTTTTTTAAACTTTATCTTCATTTTCATTATCAAGGATAATCTTTTCAGCTGCAGACCAGCTCACGCTAAATAGATCCCCTTTGGATATTCAAGATAGAGGTTCCACTCATACCTATTAAATGAGCTGTCCTCAGGTCCAATTCAGTGTATTAAGCAGCTGCAAAAAACAGACTGAACAAGGCAATCTCATTAGCATGTCTCTGTTAACAACCCTCTGCTAATGGCTCTTCATGTTTTATATGAAACAGTGCACTTAAAATAAGCCTGTCCACATATGAAATGGAGCAAAAGAGCTACTATTTATCTGCTTGTGAACCATCTCTGTAGAAAGAGGACATCGCAAAAAGCTTTAGTAGTTTCAGTGTTTCCCCATTTGAAGGGGAAATCGGATCAGGTACTTAACGCCAGTGTACGAAATAGTGAAGCCAGTTTCCTTAGTGAGCTTCGTGCAGTCAGTTTCAAAAAGTAAATCCTCTTGTATCCTGTTGTATTGACTCATTATTGAACAGTTAAGTGTAACATTACAAGTTTCACTAAAAGCTCATATCTGCTGCTGAAGTTCATAGATCCGTTCAATTCTATTAATGTTGTGTAATGTTTTTTGCTAATGGTATGCAAAAACATGCAGGCTCATAACGCACCGCAGAAAACATTTTTGGTGTCACCAAGTGATAGTTTATGGCATGTGTTCACTCTCACTTTAACAAATTAGATGCTTTCAGCTCACTGAAAACATCTAATCTGTTAAATGTACGGGTCAGGCCGGCAGTCAGCCAGTAAGAACTGTGGTAGCTGCTGAACATTGTGTCCTCTGGACACCAGGCTGTAGGTTGTTGACGAGATTTTGTAAATTCCAGCCAGCTTTTTATGAGGCACTGGACAGATGATTGCACTAAGACCCACTGCTTCCAAGGGTAGGAGATATGAATAACGCTGTTAGGAGACAGTGAAGGAAAAAACAGAAGCATGGCCCTTTGCATGTGTGTCTGTGTGTGCCTTGCTAGCCCACCAATACAATGCATGTTTTCATTCAGATACATGACGCTTAATGCATGCATGTGTTCTCCTTGAGCAGCAGTTTCCATCCACTTTTTCTAAACAGCCGGAAGCAGAGAGCAGCTCTCATCAATAACCGAAATACAATCATCATTTCCTGCTACTGTTAATGTGATTCAGTAGAATGCTAAATGTCAGCCTAGCATTATTTTATCTTTTTTCCCCCATTAGGCATGTAAATGACACAGAAAACTAATTTCATCTCTTCCCATGATCACATTTTTCTGCTTATTTTAAGTTGCTGTCTTTAGTCCAAATGTTCAGCCGAAATCTTCATTATTAAAAAGATAACGGATGAGTAAAAACATTTTAAAACGTATTACCAGTAGTTTTGTTCATTTACAGATAATGAGAGCTCAGTTAGAGAAAAAAAATAAATTAAAGGGATAGCTCGCTCCCAAATCGAGTTGACATGTTTTCCCTCTTGGGCTGTGATGCTGTTTATCTGTTTAGATTGTTTTGTTGTGTTTTCCAGTTTTATCTGCTGTAGAATACCGCCTTCCCTTGAATATAACAGGACCTGAAGGCATCTGCTTTGGTGCTCAAATACATTTGAAAATCTCAGCAGTAATGTCTCTCTCTAGAAATCTTGAGTAACCCAGTTACTCACAAAGACCCTCAAACCTTGTTCCATACAGAACCCAACATTACAGGTCATTCAGAGGGGAAGCCATTAATCTTCACATCATCTTCAAATGAAAAGCCATTAATAAACTCAGATGAGTGACTAGCTCAGGATTTCTGCAAAGAGACAGTTTTTAAAATATTTTTTGTCAAGGTGCAGTATTGTGCAAAAATGTTGAACTGCCCTCACTTCTTTGTGTTTTTGTAAAACAAATGCGAGGTAGTTTACTGAAACATGCAAATAGAGATACAGAAATGCAACTCTAACAACTTGAAAGTCAGTGTGTGATGTGACCATCTTTGTTCTATAACACAGTGTGAACTGTCTCAGACAAGTGTTATTGCAGTTTCTTGAAGTAGTCTTCAGGAATACTTTTCCAAGGTTTTTAAAGGACATTCAAAAGTCTTCTTTTAATGTTGGCTGACTTTTGTTCTGTTCTTTCCGGCACTACCTCAATAATGTTGAGGTTCAGGCTCTGTGTATGCTAATCCATCACTGATAGTAGTCCATAGTAGTAGTTTTATGTTTTTCCATCAAGGTATGTTTTTACCTATATTGTAGGCACTATTCTATCATTATCCTTCTTCTGAAATATTGACGATAGTTTGAACCAAACATGTGGATTTATCAGCTGTTGCTTCTGATTTTCAAACCAGTTTATGTGTAATTTAGCATATCTAAGTCTTTTCTAGTTGTTTCCCTTCCTTAAATTGGGATTGGCTTCTTGACAGCCACTCTTCCACTGAAATTAGTTCGTATGAGGCTTCAGTGAATTGTAGATCGAATAACACAAGGACCAGCTGTATCTCTTAGGTCGTTTATCAGGTTCAGCTCTTGAGTTAGTTGCCTTTATATGCTTGAATGAGTGTTAAGAGGCTTAACACATAACAAAAACTTAGAGATACAGTACATACAGTCATACACCTTTAGAGTGTCTTTAAATGTAGAGTTGAGTATGCATGTACCACTTTCCTTTTGGGCTGACATTGTTTTGTATCTAGTGGTTGTGACATCACATGTTCATTTTAGTAACTGTAATTTACTGCATGTCATGTCCCCAAACTCCCAACAGACACAGCACTGTCAGACATAAAGAATGCTTTGTTGTGGTGTTGCTGTGTCCTGTGACTCTGATATAATCCTTCATAAAACCAGCTGGAACACTTCAAATACAGAAAGGTTTTGGAAAAGAGTTGTGGCAAAGAACATCAATGTGGCTTGCTAATGAAAAGTGATAGTGTTTGTGTAGTGTGGTTGTGGAAGAGCAGCGAATGGGTTACATCATCGCAAGACATCACAGATTAATTGCAGCACACTTGAGTTGAAGTAGTGTGAATGGCATGGATGTCATTCTCATCAGTCGGCGCATAAAACAAGTAGTGGCCAGAATATTGTGCAGTGTGGTTTAAAGAAGCATTAAGAGGGCACCTCTCAGTTCTTTTTGAGCCTGATGACTTTTTTGCACTGTGTTGCATTGAGGTCAGCTTGCCCCTTGACATTGGAAACCTAATGAAATGTCTATGTCTGTGCTCCTGGGAGCAATATTTGTGCTGCTTCCCCAGGTTACTCTGGTGACCAGCCAGCCAGGCCGTAGCATTGTTCATCAGCTGGAGATGGGGCTCAAAGATGCTGACCTGGTTTCACTGAAGCGACTCCTGGTAGTGCAGATCTACAGTACAGGAGACTGGGGCCAAGACACTCTCTCACCTGAGGCCGCCGCACCCTCAGAGACTGAAGGTAGGAAATACAAATACACACACAAAACACAAGACTGGAACATGCACACACACTCAGACCCACACAAATTGAGACTGTAGGGTCATTAAAGAGGAGACAGGCTGTCAGCTGTTACTGCAGGCTAACCAGGAGTGCATGTAACTCAGTTTAAAACAACAAGCAAAAAGCATTAACAAACACTCAGTCCTCATGAAGTCTGTTATCTATTTCCAAAGCAGACTTGACTCCTCCGCACTTTCCACATATCTCCCCCCCCCCCGTGCTTTCTTAATCATGCTCTGCGAAGCTGTGTAGCACTGACCCATTTATAACACCCTATTTTTACTATTTTTTTACTGTTTTCAGCATATCTGCGCGCCACACTCATCACATATGTCACGGTTTGTATAACTTGGCTACAATCCAAACATTTGCCAGTCCTCTCTTAGAGAGCCTGATTTCATAATCACATGTCATGTTTTTTAATTACACGAAGGTTCAAGTGATGTGGTTTGGTTTGAGTAAGTAGAGGGTGCAATGAGGGCTGCGTAGGAATAAAGGGGTGAAAAGGGAGAAGAACAGAAAGTGAGAAAGAAACATCCAAGTGGGAGCAAATAATGAGGACTGAGGCGTTTCATATAAAACTATTTGTGCATCGTCTGTTTATTCCTTGATCATAAATAGTTATTTGTATCTGTGGAGAAAATGACTTAGCAGACTTTAAGATTGGGTTGTTTTTTTCTCAGAAGTGTGTGTGTGTGTGTGTGTGTGTGTGTGTGTGTGTGTGTGTGTGTGTGTGTGTGAGAGAGCGATGCTGGAAACATTATACTAATGATGTTTCAGAGGAGACAAACTGTATTATGCAAAATCCACTCTCATTGTTCTTGAACATAATTAAGTGTCCCCACTGTGTCTAGAGGCCCAGAAGTCATGAGAAAGTTTCTTTGCTTTCTCCATAGATCAGAATATGTGTCTCTGAATGAGCCATTCAGATTTTGAGCGGCTTTTAACGTTAAAAGGGGATAACCACAGCTCCTGACTGCCAAAGAGAGCTCTTAAATCATAAATAAACAGATGCAGTTCGCCATTGTTATTTTCTTGCTGGAGTAGTGTTCTGTTAACTTTGTTGAACATACAGCCTGCAGGTCTGAACTAACCCATCAAAGAGTAGAGTCTGGCCCTCTGGATGGATTTGCAGAGTGTGAAGATTGGAGAAGGAAGGTGTAATTTTGGACTTTCAACTGTAATTTGCACCAGAAAGCATGTTCCAAGGTGTTAAGAATGGATAGCATAGAAAACATCATGTTGCCAATCATCTGTCTGAATCATAATCAGTTTTATAGCCTTAAATTACCTATAATACCACAAGATAAAAAACTTGCACGGTATGTACCACCGACAGTTAGAGGAAGTGGCTGACATCCAGAAATCCTACCAGTGGCTGGACAAAGCTGGACTGAAAGACAGTACAGGCACTAATCATGCCAGCACAGGAACAAGCTCTGAGCACAAGATCCATAGAAGCTGGGGTCTACCACACCTGGCAAGACCCCAGGTGCAGGCTGTGTAAAGATGCCCCTGAGACAATCCAGCACATAACAACAGGGTGCAAGATGCTAGCAGGCAGGGCATACATGGATCGCCATAACCAAGTGTTCAGCATAGTATACAGAAACATCTCCCGAGGTCAAAATGGGAGACGCCCCCTAGGGTGGTTGAGAATAATTGAGCTAAGATCATGTGAGACTTCAAGATACAGACGGACAAAATGGGGATGGCTAACCAACCGGACATAGCGGTGTTAGGCAAACAGAAGAAGACAGCCATAGTGATAGATGTAGCCATACTGAATGACAGCAACATCATGAAGAAGGAACACAAGAAGCTCGTGAAGTACCAAGGGCTCGGAGAAGAGCTTGAGAAGATGTGGAGGGTGAAGGTAACAGTGGTCCCAGTGGGAAGCGGAGCACTAGGACTCCCAGAGATCTCTGTTCAGAAGAGCGCAGTCCTAAGAACAGCTGAGATACTGCACAGGATCCTCAAGCTAGAGGATAGAGAGAAATTCAACCTTCATATTTTTAACATTTTCAGAGTTCCTCATGGTATACAGGGCTGAAACAAAATTCTGTACTTCCTATTTTATTCTTACTTTCAATTTCATACATTAAATTTGTACTTGATAATTGCTTCTAATTGCTGATAATGGACGCTCTGCGGTCCTAGTTTTATTGGATTTATCCTCGGCCTTCGATATGGTAGATCACAACATCTTATTAGCGAGGCTTGAGCATACTGTAGGCATTAAAGGTGTTGCCCTTGATTGGTTTAAATCATACCTCTCCAATAGGTTCTTCTCTGTCAACCTGGGCACTTGCTCTTCCTCCGCTGCACCTGTCTGCTGTGGTGTGCCTCAAGGATCTGTGTTAGGCCCTATTCTTTTCTCACTGTATATGCTCCCTCTAAGTGCAATCTTTGAGAAATACCGCACCGCTTTCCACTGCTATGCTGACGATATACAGATCTACTTTGAACTAAATGATGATCTTGCTTTGTCCTTCCATTGTTTCCAAGAGTGCATGCGCGAGGTCAAAGAATGGCTCCTAGCAAACTCTCTTATCCTAAATGATAAGAAAACTGAAATCGTGGTATTTGGCAGCAACGTTCCTCGTGGCCAACTTCGTGAAGCCTTTGGTTCCCTTACCAGCTCCCTTTCTGACACTGTTAGCAATCTGGGCGTGTTGCTTGACAGCTCGTTCAAACTCGATAAACAAGTGTCAGCTGTAGTCAGATCTAGTTTCTACCAACTCCGTCTCATCTCTAAGGCTAGGCAGTATGTTCTGCATAAGGACCTGGAAAAGCTCATCCACGCCTTTGTGACCTCAAGGCTGGATTACTGCAACTCACTTTATTTTGGTCTTCCTTCTGCCCTCCTTCATAGACTGCAGACAGTCCAAAATGCTGCGGCACGCATTCTGACCAGAACTGGGAAGTTTGCCTGTATCACTCCTGTTCTAGCTGACCTGCATTGGCTACTCATAAAATACCGCATCCAATTTAAAATACTGCTGCTTACGTTTAAAATGACCAAAAACACAGCACCGAGCCACCTCAAGGAACTCCTTAAATCGTATGTTCCTGCCAGAGCATTAAGATCATCTACTCAGTTACTCTTGGTGCAGCCTAGATCTCGGCTGAAGTCTAGAGGTGACCGGGCGTTTGCCCTGGCTGCACCAGAGTTGTGGAATAACCTTCCGATTGTGATCCGGACGTCCGATTCTATCCAATCTTTTAAATCACGGTTAAAAACCTATTTGTTTAATCTCGCCTGTCCTGCTTGTTAATGCTCGCACCTGACTCTTAGACTTACTCTATTTTTTCTTATACATATTTTTTATGGCTTGTGCTTTTATTATGTTTTTATTTTGATATGCATTTTATATTACCCCTGTGTATTAGTGGCATTGACCTGTGAGTATATTTGATACTTTGCTAAGGCCTTATAATACTCGTGTTACTTCTCTGTCTCTTATGTTAAGCACTTTGGTATACCGCTGGTTTTTAAATGTGCTCTATAAATAAAGATTGTTGTTGTTGTTGTTGATGATATTCAAAACTAGGATATATCCCATGATATTGATGGAAGTTGGATATAGAAAAAAATCTTGTTTACCAAAAACAAGATTTTGACTTATACATGTTATACTAGCATTTGAAATGTAACTTCTTGTAAACGTGTACAGTGTTATACATACCCTTTAACTCATTCGAGACAGTTGTATCAGTTATGCAATGCTGCCTGCAAAACTGCTCTTATACCTGATCCCCTGCTACAGCTTTTATATAATATCTAAGGAAAAACGTTGTTGCTTTGTTCCATTAGTCCTCGTGAGGCCTTTGCTCCCCATGGAGTCAATGTTAGCGTGAAGCGGCCTTTAAAAAAACAGAGGTACTTAGTCCTTGCACAGGCAGTCAGGTGAAAGAGAGGATCGTGTGTTACATGTGCGTTTTTTAGAACTAAAAGTATTCAGAATAAAATATTGAGGAACCACAAAATAAGTGTCCCTGAATCAGTGCCTCAAGTACACATTTTTTTGTGTTTTTGTGTTATTGTATTTGTAGATCAATATGCGGGGGCACTCATTCCGATCTCTCCCCTGTATCTAATCAAACAGCAATGCCATTCAACATAGAGATGTTTGGAAAGAGCCTTGGAGATGTGGTTTTGTAGTTACTGCAGTCTGATGATTGACTTTGATGAGGATGCCACTGGGAATACATCACTGTGTTCCTCCGCAGTGTTGTTGAAGTGTTTATAGCACAGAGTGTTTGAAACATGACAGTCACTCTAACTTGATGATACTACGGCTTCCATCATCAGAGATATATCAGTACCAGTGGTCCTCCTAGACCTTTGATGTCCCACAAAAAGCTGTTAGCATTCATTCTTTCCATAGTAGAGTGGGCAGGATTGTTGAAACCCTAATGTCTGCACAGAGTTATTGGTTCCACTAGTTCGTAGTGGTTCCACTCTTCTGTGCATTTTGATTGTTGTGCAATCACGCTTAAAGAGCTTGTTTGACTTATTTTATTTGTTTTAATTAAAGAACTTGAAAGGGGCTTGTAATTCCCAGCTCATTCAACAGTTCCATATCTTTATTCTTAGACTCGACTAGAGTAGCTTTCCATGATTCATTTAGAAATAATCTTTATATATCTTATACTGTGCCTTGGTGCATCCTCTTACTTCATCCTCTGTCTTAAATAAGTTGTTTCAACACCCTTCAGCTGCCTTTTAGACCAGAATTCTTTTGATTGGCTGCTCGTCATAAACAAGAAGATTAGAACAGCGGGTGGAGCTTATGTACCTGACGCGACCATATTAGGGATATGTGCTGTAAATGACATCATATTGATCCAGTAGGAGAAAACCACAGATTTTTGAGCCTGACCTCATTATTTGAGACTCCGGCCAAATTTAATATGAACATCTATTGTAACAGAACATACAGTACAATAATTTATTTAAATAAAGCAAGAGAGAGATTATAATACATCACATGCTCTATTTGTATGATAAACTTTGACATGAATGTGTTACATTTTAGTCTCTTACTAACAGGAAAACCTCAAATGTTTTGGATAAGAGTCAGCCAGTACAGAAAAGGGAATGGGGTCAGTGCTTCATCCAAGAGCTACACTGACCTCAGAGTTCATCTGGCTGAAAAACCAAAGCAGGGTTTAATCAAGACATAAGAAGTCTGGGTGTCTAGCCAGTATGAATTCAACTCACATTCACTGGATGCTCTAAGAGGTCCAAATTGTGTTTAGTCAGTCTGTTGAACACCCTAGTGGAAGCGTGACAGGTTGATTGCTGCTCTGACACCTTTGATGGGGTCTAACCCGCAGTAGTAAATGCAGAGCTGCTCAGATGTGACACACAGAGAGATACTGCTGCTGTACCTTTTCAGTTATTAGTCGATTTCTTTTGTCATTTCTCCATTTTCAGTTACAAAAAGCAGTGTGCGGCTAGACACCGGCCCCGCTTCACAAACATTTTTGGAAGCCGTGTTGATACTCTTGAATCTGGGCGCATCATTCAACACCAGACAATTTGGTTTAGCTCTGTTTGTGT
The DNA here is from genome assembly GCF_057381915.1 of Diplotaxodon limnothrissa. Lineage (NCBI taxonomy): Eukaryota > Metazoa > Chordata > Actinopteri > Cichliformes > Cichlidae > Diplotaxodon > Diplotaxodon limnothrissa. The sequence goes on along the minus strand of NC_140598.1, from coordinate 60,265,051 downwards.
GTGTGTGTGTGTGTGTGTGTGTGTGTGTGTGTGTGTGTGTGTGTGTGTGTGTGTGTCAGTTATTTATTCCACAGAGTGAGGCATAGTGCAGGAAATGGGTGGGATATCCATTTTTCTTTTGTACAAAGTAAAACAAAAACCATAACTATTTTTTTCCCTCTGTCTCTGTTTCGCTTGTCATTCTAACTTGTTGTCTTATATCATGTCTGAAAGGGCATGCGGCAGATTTATACTGTCATTTTCTGTCTGTGTGCATTTGTGCCTGAGAAGCAGTATTTGTTATTATTATATCTGACCTTACAGATGAAAAATCAGCTCTTAATGGAGTTGTTAAGATTTCTCACCTTGACACTCAATTTCAAACATAATTTTTAAGTGTTCCAGATTTTGTTTGAATCTCTCTTACGAGCACTTTTTAATTTGGTTTTACAGTCAAGGTTAGGAGAGGGCCGAGTTAACGGTCCTCACAAAAATGAAAGTATAGATATGTGAGTGTCTGTAAGCCAACGCCTTGACGAGCATCCGGTTTTTGTTGAAACGCCTTAAATGTTAGGTCTGTTCTGTAATTTTACAGCTGAGCATCAGGGAGACGATACAGAAATGGGTCACGGAGTGAGACAGAGACAGGGATGATTATGGCACCAGTGGTTTTGGTTTCCTCTTCACAGCTAAACAGCAACATTGTTGACTGAAACAGAGTCAACAAGCTGTCCCACTCTGAATGCAGCTGCTCCTAAGGGATAGTCAGAGATAGTCAGGCGTGAAAACTAATTATTTCTGTGCTGATTGATGAGCGAAAAATTATATGGCATTGTTTAGCTGTATTCAAACACATCTCATCCTTTGTCATTCGTCTCTGCAAAATAGTGCATCAATCTGATGCACTATTTTGTGATGTCAGATGTCAGTTTATTATAAATGTTATGCATTACATTAAAATCTAGTGAAGTGTGTGTTTTAGATTGAGACATTAAAAGGTGTTTATCATTGGCAGTATCAATCTGATTTTTATTAAATATGATTGTAATTGTAAACTTGACATTTAAGTTGACATTTTCTGCAAACCATATTTCCAGCTGCATTTTCAAAGTACACACACAGGATAATGAAAGCAAAATCAGATGGTTGTTTCCTTTGTGAAAGGCTGCTTTTTTTTTTAATCATTTCATTCACTCATAAACAGTCTAAAAGGGCCTTTGTGTTATAATTCATTATAATACTGATGTCAGAATTTGATGAAAGTATCCTAATTTATGTCACTCATCAATTTAACCTCCATTCAACAATTTAAAACTACAACTGTGCTCACTGAAGCTGTACCTGAGCGAAATGGTGCATTGACAATATAGTGTAGCTTGACAGTATTGTCCATTCAATCCAATTTCCACAGGTGTAAATCGAGTACCTAGCCTTTACAAGCATCTGTGAAAGAATGGGTTGTTGTTCACTGAATTTGAGCTGCGATGCTGTCAGGTCGTGAAATTTCTTGTAGGAGAAGGAAACCCCCGACTGAGACAGCGTGTAATATACGTGCAGGAGTTGCAGTACCAGCAGGGGGAGATGATATATTTAAAGCCACGAAGGTCTGAAGTACATTCCAGGATCCTTAATCACCAGAAATGATTAAGCTAGATGACTAATATGTATTTACACATAAATGTGTTCTTAATGTCTGTTTAAAGCTTTCCTGTGGTTATTTTAATTTTGGCTTGAAATAAAATATTTTTTCCTTTACTGTTACTGCAGCTTACTGCAACTTCTGCACGCGTGTCCATTTCACGTTTTAGAAAGGCAAAGCGTGAAAAGAACACGGTGGACCGGTGTGTCTATTACATGTTTTGCTGTCATACTGGGTTGAAAGCACACTGCTGTTTGTGTCTTATCTCTGTTTTCTAGTTACTAGCATTAGCGCTACTCTGCTAGCCTGCGACACTGTCTCATTTATATGCATTACGCTTTTTTCCTCTACTGTCTGTCTTTGAAATATGAAAGATTGTCATTTTTTTTCCATTGAAGTTTCTATCTATAAAAGACCTGGACACATGCCTGGCTACATACTCTTCCTGCAATTGATTCTTATAGTTGGATTTTTGATCAAACGACAACTGTTGCTAAGCTGCATGCTAGGCGTGGACAGATTGATCCAAATGTCAGTAATATCGATGCCAACATTGGTATTGGTGTCGAATCAGTACTAAAGTGACCAGCTTGATGATTTAGTTTGTTTCAATGTTTCAATACATTGTTTGCGTTTCATGAAAAAGTAGCTCTGTCTGTGCAAACACAGCTCCTCTCATGCTGGCACTTTATGCTCCGCCCCCTCCTTCCGGCTCCGATGTGTTTTGCTGATGTGCGGTCGCTCAGCTGCACTGACAAAACACATGTGGGCTGCAGAGTGAGAAAGAGGAGCATTGTGTAGAGAGACTTTACAGCTGTTAATGAAAACAGTGCAAACAGCAATATATGTATGAAAGAAATTTCATACTTTGTCAACACTACTGATTTATTAAATACATTTTTATTTTCCCCAAAACAGGCCACAAAAGAAACAAAGGAAGAGGGAAATCCTTTAGACACACCTAGACCTCCACACAGAGGTCAGAGGTCACTGACAGAGTCCTGTCAGAGATACACAGAATATCCAGGTAGCTCATTTAGTGGCAAAAGTAATGTTTCAATCATGACTCTTCAACATTAGTTAAGGTTAGTTACCACAGTGTTATTGGTCATCATAACTGTTACTTTACCAGACTGACTACCTATAAAAAAAACTGCAGTCAGACATTAAAATAATATATTCAACCCATATGAAACATACTACATAAATTATTTTAATGAAATTGAATAAAAAAGAAAAATACTTCAAACTTGAAGTATGAATATGTCTGAATATAATACCCTTTTATGGTGACTGTCAAGTTATTTTTATTTATGTAGCACATTAGAAGTTGATCTAAAGTGCTTTTCATGCAAACACATTAATACAGCAAAACACACTCACAGTAGAAAACGAAATTCAGACATCTAGTTGTCATTAAAATATATCCACATGAAGTATATTGATGATGCAGACTTCATAAATCATGGCCCACTGCTCTCCCCTGCATACACTGCTTTTATAACTTACAAGTAGGAGTATCTGTGATAACCAAATTGTATTTTTTGCAGTATCATACACCACTGCAACTACACAGAGAGAGAAGCAGAATGGTGGTATCTTGTAGAATATGGGTTACAACTGACCATTCAAAGAGGTTTCAGTAGAGGGAAAGTCTGATGAGGAGGCTGAAGTCTGCCAAAATAATATAGTATGTGACATGTTTTTAAAAACATGTTTGCTAGTACAGTATTGTACAGGACTCCCTCTACCAAGACTCAAGCATGTATTTTGGTTGGGTGTCCAGATGCCAGTTAATCTAAATGCCTCTTTGGCAGCAGAGCAAATATCCTCCAGTTTGGCTGAGCTGAAATTGTCATTTTCACATTATGAATTATTAGAGGCACTAACAGACAGATGCTCTGCTCCTTTGCAGAGGAGAAATGGTATGTAAATCCATTTCAGTTTCAAGTGTAAGGTCTTCACACACCTACCACAACAAATCCCTGTGAATATTTTGTGTGTTTAAAGGATTTTTCGCACTCACCTTTCTTAATGTAGTAGTTCGAACTGACCATTTATTTTTATTGCACGAATTAGCAGCATTTAGTTTTGCGAACCAAGCCGGATTTTAATGATTTTTTAGATCCGAATCCAATCAGATCACTGCATTTAGCTCATAACTCAAATCGCTTACCAGGCGTGAATATACGGTGAGATGAAACTAGTAAAAAAAAACATACTATTTTATCTAAACTACTTTTTAGAGCATGCAAAGCTCATGTGAACACACAACAAGTAACAACCAATTACAAGAGAGAAGATTCAAATCAACCAATTAGATGTAAAGATTAAATGAATTGGCAGCTAAAGTTAACATATTGATTGCATTCTGTGTAACTGACAGCAAAATCTTGGTAAATTGCTTCAGCACCACCCGCAAGATACTGATTGTAAAGTTAGAGGAGCAAGTTGTATCTACAAAAACTGTCCTGAGAAAGTTGCTCTATAGACCTGTGGGGTGTTTCTGTTTGTGTTCCTAGCTTTAAAAACATGTCACAGATGCAAGGTAAAAGCTAAAAAGCCTTGATCAAATTATAATGGGTCTACATAAAGCTGTTAGATTGCACTCCTCTCACTCAAGTGCCTGCAGAGCAAAAGGCTCAGGATGTTGGCTTTGTGAACAACGTTGTTTAAGAGAAAACACATTTTTGTTTAGTAAAAAAATCATCATGTCATCCACGATAATACCAGAATAATTTTTTACGTACTATATAAATGTTACATCGTAATACCATTGCTATAGCAACACCATCTATGTTCCCGAATGTGTGCAGGAACGAGAAGAGCCTGCGCTTGTCTCCAATGACGTTTAGTACCTAAAAAGGAGGCTACTTAAAAACCTTCTAAAAGCACAATACTTTGGTAACAACAATCTTTGCACCACTTAAGGCAAAAACACATCGCTGAGTCATCCAGGCCACGAAGCATGTGACAGTACTGTGCAGCTCCTGACAAGTAATTCGTAAAGAAGGCTGGAAAATAGCCTTCATTTACTTATGCGTATAAATGCAAGCTGCAAGCACTGAAAAAAACAGTTTTCTGTATTGTTAGAAATGTCGTTTTCACTGTTATTAGTCTTTTGATTAAATTGAATTTTGAGGCTATATCACCCATCCCTAATGGCAGTCCATCTTAATACCAAGGATGCTGATTTGGTACGAGAAAAATTTTACAGATTTTTAGCGAACACAACAATTAGTGAGAATGTTTTCTTTGCAGCAATCCCACCAAAAATAATAAACACATTTCCATACAGCAACACATAATTGGATTTTTGCTTTGCAATAGTTCCACCAATAAGAGGGGAGGAGGCGATGGTATATATAGAAGTACAGAGAAAGGGTGATAAAGGCCTGATTCCAGAAAAAAGAAGAAGAAGAAGAAGGAAACAGGAAAAAAAGACCACATTTTGACTGACAGGTGTTGATAATGGTATCAGTAGGTAGGCAGATAGCCTCTTGCTTTTTACCTGATTGAAGTCAATACATTGGGGTCACTGGAGGCTGACTGACTATAATCCAAATAGCCATTTGCAGTTTATACTACATCCTTTGTGTGAGAAGCAGGAGAGACCAGTCAAAGATTCCTCTGGAAAAAAGAAACTCCAACCAAGGTAGAGGTGGAACCCTCACCTTATGCTTACCTAATAATTATTTCATGTAATTATTTCACGTAACAGATATCACACAGGATAACTTGACCTGTAAATTGTATGTGTTTCTCTGTTATTTCCATAGCCTGGAAATGCTAAGGAAATACATCTATACATCATATATGCAAAGCTTTCTTTACCTCAAAACTCCTATTGTTAGCACGCCTATTTAAACTCCTATAGATAGATAGTAGATGTATATGTGACTGGTTCACACCATCTGGGGCTCAATAACATAAAGAGATTGTCACCAAAAAAAGAGACTATGAGATAAAAAAAAATCCCTGTGTTCAGGAAATGAAGTTAATTTTTGAGTCTGTTTGCTTTTCTACACCAGTCTGGGATTTTTTTCGTTGTTGTTTTGTTTTGCCATTAAGCTGGTCGTAGATGAGCAAAGCAGGGTAATCCGTTACTAAACAGCTGCAATTAGTAGTTTTATAATGAAATACAAATGTCCCTAGTAGTTTAAAAATACTGATTATCTTAAGGGTTTGTGGCAGACAAAAGCAAAGACAATTGGGATGTGCTTGCTAAAAGTTAGGAGTAGATAATATGATGGACTGGATCCAAGATGAATTCAGCATGCCAAATCATGTTTCTGCCAGCCTTAACAGGGTAACACTTTCCTCCCTTCAGACTGGAGAAATATGAACTCTTCTGCAGCTCTCAGACTTCATCCATCTGTTGCTGTTTCTTAGTTCCTTAGAAAAAGAACGTGCAGGTGCATGTTCAGTCTGTTACATACAGCCCATTCAACAGTTTCTATTCACACTTTAATATTAGGTGTTGTTTTCAGCGCAGTGCAACTTCTATACACGAGTCTTGATCGTGATTGGGATTCATGAGAAAAGTAAAATGCTTTAGTGTTTTTTGCAAAGTCACTGTTGGCACTGGAGGCCACCTCTGTGATAGATACCCATAGTCACTCAAAAACACCATCTGGAGCAGCTAGACTGACAGATTATTACCATGTGTCTCTTATGAACACCTGGACCTTTGTGATCTGAGCTCGATCTTTCTCTCTCTCTTTCTGTTTCTGGGCCTGTTTAATCACAAACAGTATGATTGCATAGAGGATTTAATCTCCCGCATTTAGTTGGTTACCCAAAGACTATTATCACTAGTTGTAAAGTGCCTATGTGTTGTCATCTGCTACTGCTTGCATAGCGTGCATGTTATCATGCAGTGCTTAGACAACAGGCATAAAAGCACCGGCTATAAACAGACATATTATAAGAGAGAGAAATGGCACTTTAAGATTCCTGCATGTAAATTTATTGGAGAATTCCACAAGAGAAAAATGTAAGTGTTGCTGTCAGATTTCAGTGGTAATTATATACATGCATTCTTTATTTGACCACTGAGATTAAGTCAATACATACATATTAGATCAAAATAACTGCTTTGCGATGCTGCAGGCTTGTTTCTATAAATACTGTAAGATATTGAAGGGAAGTTTGTGTGGCTTCTGTGTCGTAGACACAATGCAAGAGTTAAATTACAGGAACACTAATCGAGAGTGCCAAGATGAAGTATCATGAAACACTTTAAATTGTAAATAGTATGAGATCCTGCTCTGTCCTTAACAATATAGTTGTTTTTTGACTAGAAAATTTCAGTACAACTTCTCTACCTTACCTCTTCTATATGTTTGTGTATGTGTATAACAGAATATCTGGGATAGGCTGCCAGGTCACCAACAGTCGATCTAGACTGGAAAGATTCAATTTTCTTTTTTTTATAAGTAAATCAATTTTCCATTTCTCAACTACCTTGAGACTCTGTTGGATTTAACTTAGTCCCCGAAAGACTTAATGAGACACTATAAGCCTCCAGCTTCAGATTTAAAGAATATATTTACTTCATAGCAGTAGTGAAGGTAATAGCCTATTACACCTGTGCGATCTAGGGAATCCAGCACTAAGAGGGTCTTCAAAGCTTTATAAATGACTCTAACTTAACTCAGCAAAATCATTGGCAACTACATCAGGGTGATTCTGTACACAGATTAATAAAAAGTAAAGTAAAAAATCTGATTTTTTTGTCAGTCAGCTTTACACCAAACCTGAATATAATATCAGCCAAATGTTCCCTCCGTCTCTCTTCTGCTGCATTCGGTGCCAGGTGCGGTTTTGAGTGGCCCTGTGCAAATAACCTAAATGCAAATGCAGTGGGACTAGAACAAATAACAGGCTTCAAAACTTGATGTGTTGTGCTGTATCTTACTAATATCTCAGTCTGTGTTTTTCTCGCTGTTTTTCTACGGGGTGCATAAAATCTTGATTGGAGCGGCTGTTGACATAACTTAGCATATCTTTGATTCTGGTACACTTTTAGTTATGTCTAAACTAAAGTCTGTATGCATCATTACATAAAATATATGTATATCTGAAACTAAAAACTAAGCTGAATAGCACAAATCAACTGACTGGAGCAGTCTTAGCTTTATAGGAAAAGGAGTTTGCTGCTGTTCTGCAGATTTTTGGCTTTACGAAACTGTAACAGTGTTACGGGTCTGTTATGTAATGGTGATTTGCTGTGAGACACAGTATGACTTCTTTACAGCATTTCAGAGCTGTGCTGAGTCTGTCTTCTGAAGCATAAAGACACTGTGAGTAAAAGAATTCAGCCCAGATAAAAAATTAAAAAATAAATTGCACCTCTCTGTGAATCGTGGAGTTAGCTGGCACATGAATGGCTTGACTCAAAAATAGACATTTCCAATTGTATAGTTTTCTTTGGAAAAAAAATACGCACCTGACAAACAGTTTGTACTTCTACTGAGTTTCTTCTCCTATCTGAAGTATCTCTATGCAATAGCTTGCAGCTATTGGCTTGTTAAACTAAATACACTTTAAAACTCCCTTAATGGAATGTGACACCTTTTCCCCACTGAAAATGTCATCATTTGGTATTTTATAGTCTCACATAATGATTCTGAACAGCTCATCTCCTGCTGTTCCTCAGGGAATCCCAGCAGAGCCTTTTTACTTTATAAGATTCTCACTGGAGAGAGCTTTTTGCTAACTGTGCTCAGCAAGACACTACATTCAGAGAGTGAACACGGACTTATTATTACATATACATGCATTTCTTAATTCTGCAATTATAGCCACATACATAAGCTTCTGTCAGCCTCTGATTGTGTGACAGCACCCTGATGAAGGGCTGCCATTACACATGCACAGTGATTAATTATGCTTTTGTTTTTTAAGTGTTTTTAGTTCGGCGTTGGTGAGGTGATTAAAGCCTGTTTTTAAATGTGTGATTAAAGGAAATGGAGATGCTGGAGATTGTTCCCCATGCCTCATACAACAAGCACACACTGTCACTGCTGCCCCCTTGTGCCACATGCCTTTGCTGGGTAGTGTTTCCTTCCCTCGTCTGCAAAACAGACCAAAGAGAAGACAATAAATTCAAGCTTGATATGCTGGAGACTGATTCAACTAATTGTGTAATTAATTTAACTTAAGAGATGCTGAAAGCTTTAAATATTAGTGGACAGCAGGGTGAATTTCACTGTTTTCCTTGCTGATTATATATATATATATATATATTAGATTTGTAGTCAAGACCGCCTAAACCAAGACCGAGACAATACCAAGACCAGAGGGTATCGAGACCCAGTCAAGACCAAGACAAAATCGAGACGAGACCAAGACCAAGACAAAAAAGTCTTTAAACTGCAGCCTGACACCCGTAAACTGCTTCGTTTACGGGTGTCAGGCATATTTATGTGTTTTTGCGATGCACTCGCGCAGCCCTCCTCACCGCTGCCTACTGTCTCACTCACTTACTGAGAGGACAGACGCTCGCTCCACTTGACTGTCGCGTCGCTCACCCTCTCTGTTTTTCACATAATGATATTGTCCTATATGCTCGCATGTGATTGGCCACAATATAGAGGGATTGGAGCATAGCTGAGCCACTGTGTGAGAGCTGAGCAGCGAAAGGAAATTAAGTGAGGAGCCGGCTCTCGCTGAATGGGAGTCGACTCTTCTGATTCACTACAAAGCACTCTCTAAGCACGGCTCTTGGAGCTGATGCTTTTGCGCATGACACATTATCAAACGTTACGTTGTGTGTCAGGATACTGTTGACTCCAAATCTCCCGACCACTATGTCGATCTGAGACAGCAAGACCGAAACAGCGAGACCAAGACAAGACCGAGGGATCCGAGATCAAGACAAGACCAAGACCGTGTAAAAGACCGGTCTCGAGACATCCAACTCTAATATGTATGTCTCTTTTTCCAACCTGTCTATTGAGTTAGTGACATTATCATTTGTGATATTTATTTTACTGAGTTGTTAATCCCATGAGTAGTTTCTCGCCTTTTTAATTGCAAATCAAAGATGCTCGACAAGTGTGCTCTTCCTAGAGCTTGACAGATGTGTCTCTATCAGCGCAGCAGGATGTTTAATGCAAGAACACGTATGTTGCGATCCTTTTTCCAGCAACATTTTGCTCTTTTGCAGGGCAGAGCCATTCAGCTATCGCTAAAAACATCTGAATTACAATGCAGTGCTGATTTTTAGACCTTAAAATGCCATTGCAGCATATACAACAGCAGAGACTGATTGGGTCATTGTTAATGCCTCTGTTGTATATTAGTGAATTATCTGGAAAGTGACGAGGGCACCATACACTTACCAGCCACTTCATAACTTAGAATTTACCAGTTCCAGGTTGTTCATCTTTTCTTTGTTTTAATTCTTCACAGATTCAACAAGGTGCTGGAAACATGCCTGAAAGATTTTGGCTCATATTGACATGATAGCATCACACAGTTGCTGCAGATTTGGCAGCTGCAATCATGATACAAATCTCTCGCTCCACCACATCCCAGATTTGCTCGATTGGATTGAGATCTGCTGACTATGGAGGCCGTTTGAGTACAGTGAATTCACTGTAGAAAGCAGTTTCAGACTGAGTTTTGTGAAGTGGTGGATCGAGCAGCAGTTTCTTAAAATACTCAGATGAGCCCCTCTGGCACTAACAACCATACCATATTCAAAATCAACATTTTCTTTCCCATTCTGATACTCAGTTTGAGCTTCAGCAGGTTTTCTTGAGCATATCTACCTGCACTAAGCTGCTGCCAACCTCTTCTGTTCACATTAAAAAGCGATGAGGTTGGAGACGCTGGGGACCGAACCCAAGACCTCATACATGCAAAGAAGGCGCTCTACCACTGAGCTACATCCCCAACTCTGCTTATACTCAATGTCTCTTTGTCCTGAGCTTCACTTTTTAGCTTACAGAAACGTTGCAAAAGCGTTTGACAAGCTATTTTCCAGTGGCCACGATACTCACTTGTGCAGTAACTGGCCTAAATTTTTTCAGGCACACTTGTCTGTGTTCACCACGCTAGTTACCACCAAGTTGGCAGCACTGAGAGGCACTGTGCTTTCAGCGAAGAAGGTGAAGTGTGGAGCTGAAAATTGTTTTGAAAGATACTAGATAAACACTGACACAAGCACTCCTCCTTCACCTCCACTCTACACTTTTTATTGGATGCCACAGTCGTAGTAAATTAGCACATACCAGGGAATAGCTGTGTTTTAACCATAAAAGCAGTATTTTATTTTTGTAGCCTGTTTTTTGAACTTTTTGAAGTTTTAACCTTCACATTTATTTCTGAGCTAAGAACTGTGGCTGATAAATGCTCTACATAAAGGTAATGCATTCACACAAATATTGTGTAGCTGTTTTGTTTATGTGACTGAACACAACTTTTGTGTTGCTTTTACACTAGTCATTTAAATCGGCATGCCAAACTGTGCTTGTGTATGTGTCAGATTTTAACATCTTTTCTCATTTACAATTTGCCTGATGATAGAGTTAAGTCCTATGAAAATCCATGTGACACAGGCTTCTTGAGCTTCTCTGAAAATCCCTTTCAAATGGCTGACAAAATGCGTTTCTTTATCGTCATATTTTGACAAAATACTCATTCAAACAGTTCTAGTCTTTTGCACGTCACTTCTGAGCTTTGTCAGAGCATTTATCTTATTCAAATATAGAATTTTCAAATGCTTCTCGAAGTGACAAAACAACCATTTCACCCACATTTAGTCCCAAAATCCAGCTTTCAAGTGACAGCCTTTATTCAACTAAAACACCATCCACAGTGTGTTTGTTATGGATTGTGGAGGTTGTGTATTATCCCGTCATTGATCTATCCTCCATTCCTCCATGCATTAGTCTCACATCAATAAGCCTCTTTATTGCTTCTCTGCTGTAGCTTGGAGGAAAACCTATTTTCTCACACAGACTCCCAGGCCTGCACCCAGGTTCAGCAAGGAGCACATAACCCTATCACTTTAAAAATATATAGTTATGGTGTCAGTGAGGGAAAAAATGTCAACATTGTATAAATTAACATTATTTTATGAGTTTTTACAGCCTTTATTCCTGATTATAACTGTTCAGATGCTTCAGAATTTTAACCATTTACTTATTAGTTTTTATTATGCTGTTAATGTTTTTTGTTGTTTTTGTTATTTTCATTTTTTAATGAAAAAAAACCAAAAATGCATTATTTTATGTATATCAAGTATTACAGAGAAATCTATACATATATATAAAAAAAACATCAGCCTGGTAAAGAATGCCCAGCAGCAGCTGCACTTCCTCCGTGTCCTGAGGAAGAACAACTTGGACCAGACGCTGCTCCTCAGTGGAGAGCGTGCTCTCCTACTTCCTGGTTTGCAGGGGCCACAACTGAGAACAGGAAGGCTGTGCAGAGGGTAATTAACACCACCCAAAAAATCATGGGCTGCCCTCTGCCACACCTGAAGGTCATTGCCAGATCCTCCTGTCTCAGAAAAAACACACACAAGGGTTTTTTTTTTTTTATCTTTGCTTTGTGCGGTCAGCTTTGTATTCTTCTAGGAGAAAGATCTTAGATTTGTGTCCTCATTAGGGATTTGTGTTGGTGTATGGGCTTGTAGCCTCAGGTTTATATTGTTAAATGGTGATAATGAGACTGTGTTTCAGCTATTTTAATGAGTAACGTGAAAGTAATACATCGAGTAGTATAACAAATTACTTTTTCCCGGGAGTAATTAAGAAACATACTACATTACTTTGAAGTAATGTGTAATATGTGTAATATGTGTAATAAGGCCGGGGTCTTTCTGTGTGGAGTTTGCATGTTCTCCCCGTGTTTGCGTGGGTTCTCTCCGGGTACTCCGGCTTCCTCCCACCGTCCAAAGACATGCAGCTTGTGGGGATAGGTTAATTGGATAATCCAAATTGTCACTAGGTGTGAATGTGCGGATGAATGTGAGTGCGAATGGTTGTCTGTCCCTGTGTGTTGGCCCTGCGACAGACTGGCGACCTGTCCAGGGTGTACCCCGCCTCTCGCCCTATGACAGCTGGGATAGGCTCCAGCGCCCCCCGCGACCCTGAAAAGGACAAGCGGAAGCGAATGGATGGATGGATATGTAATAATGACTTTTGAGTGAAGACTGATCACAACTAAGGGAGGAAATAAATTTGTAATTTATTTATTGCTGCTTAGCAAAGGTGGTGACTCACAACAGAGCCAATGAGAACCCAATGACAATCGATAAGGAATCGAATCAATGAGGATAATGGAATCAAAATCGCTAAATTCTTATCAATTCCTATCCCTAGATATAACAGTGGTGACAATAAGATTCAAAATTGATACTTTGTTATTATTTTTGTAGGGGGTTCACTTAAAAAAAATCAAAGTCAGGATGTGAGAAGACAAAATGTCTTTGACATAAAAGCTGCCATAACAAAAGCAAGGCGAAGGGGATGTAGCTCAGTGGTAGAGTGCATGCTTCGCATGTATGAGGCCCTTGGTTCAATCCCCAGCATCTCCAGTTTTTCAGTCCTTTAATCAGCTTTAGACTGTCAAAATATATACAATTTTCATATTCACCGGGGTTAAAGTAATACAACATGAATCGTCATCATAACTACCAAATATAAGTTGATTCTCTTATAGTATGACCTGAGGCTGAGGTCCAATAAATTACAATAATTTGTGAGACCCAAATGTTAAGGCAGTCACTACCTAAGTACCTTTTAACAACAGTTCTTTTTAATAAAATGCAGAATTAAGAAATAGAGAAAACCAACTTCATTAGCATGTCATGCCAATCAGTATACTGTGTTGGTGACCTATATTACTACAAAGCAGGCCTAACATATAGTTTATCACAGCAATGTCAATCCAAAGCTACTTACAGCATTAAAAAGTTGGAGATGCTGGGGATTGAACCCAGGACCTCATACATGCAAAGCATGCGCTCTACCACTGAGCTACATCCCCTTGTAGCAGGTACCTGATCCCATAATATTATCCCGCTGTTTAGCCTTTGGTTGCTTGTGAGATGGTCATACAAGAGGTTAAACTGTCTTTTATTCTTTGGACTACAAATGACTAGTCTGGATGTCCAGTAACTGAAGATGAACAGGTGATACATATTTTGTATTTTTGACTGTTCTTCTAAAAGTCCTAGCTCAAAGTCTCCGCACTAATTCATCCAAAAGGTGTTCTAGATGGTTGAGGTAAGGACTCTGTGCAGGCCAGTCGAGTTTTTCCATACCAGATTCGTTCATCCATGTCTTTATGGGCCTTGCTTTATGCATTTGCTGTGCAGTTGAGTTGGAATAGGAACGAGCCATCCCCAAACTGTTCCCACTAATCTGGGAGCATGAAATTGTCCAAAACACCTTGGTATGCTTAAACATTACAGTTTTTTCTGATTGCTTAAGCACATTTATTGTAACTATTGGCTAATTTTGCAAAACTCTTCACACAAATAAGAAAACCTGTCACCCAATAATCAAAACATTTTAGTTCTCTTGTAAAAGCAAACACAGCTAGATTAACTCTTCACACCTTCGTAAAAATGGTGTTTCCGTATCAAACAGTACACACAAGCCATCATCTACTAAGCACACAATGCGCCAACTGCACACTGATGGTATGAATACAAAACACATCTGGCTTTTGCTTTCTCTGTGCACAAGGTAGGCTATGTCAGTTTGAGCTCATACTGCTGTCATAGATCCATAAGCATAGAGGGATCCAAACTTCAAGTACTGGTGTTTATTCAAACACATCAAAACAAACACAAGTGTTTATTTCCAAGTATAGGATTATTTGCAACCGCCATAATGACTATATGGGTTACTTGGTCTGCAGTGAACATGCTTCCTCTGCCCCAGCATCTGGTCATCTAGCAATTCTGTAAAGTAACAATTTCAGTATTTTTACATCAATGGTATTGGTGTGTTTCTCATTGGCATATGGCAGTGCTACAAATCTTTGTGCGAAGTGACTATACTCACCGATTCTCATTTCAAGATGTCCTTATGGTACTTGCTACAGTGTAGCGGCTCGAGTTAGGCTGGACCCGTTGGCCAGCTACCCTCAGGGTCATTCCACGGTTGATTACATGGTCCACTATTGTAGCTCTGATGTCATCAGTGATTCTATTTCTTACTCTTCCTACCCTTCCTCTCACCCCTCCTCATCTTCCTCTCCTCCCTCCTCGTCTTCCTCTTGCTCCTCCTTGTCCTTGTCGTCCTCTTCATCCTACTTCTTCACCTCCACGTCCTCTTCCTCGGCCTCCTCTACTTCTCACTCTTTCTGCTCCCTCCATTGTACTCCGCACACACAGCTTACCTGTATTATAGTGCTTAGGCTGATTGCAAAGTGAACTAATTATCTAAAAAAGTTTTCACATGTGAAAGTGTGCCAGACAGTTGGCAAATTAGTGTTAATGATAGCCATACATGTGTATACTTTTGCTAGGAGTGTGTTGGAAATTTGGTAATTGAGTGTTGTGCAGTGAATTGTGCCTACAGTTTTGCAAAGTGTGTGTTACAAAATTGCAAACTGAGTGCAAAGCAGTTTTTGTGCTTTTAGTTTTGCAAACTCAGTGAGTGGTTTTGCTATAAGTCTGAATAGTTTTAGAGATTGTGCTACAGGAATCACAGTTAGGGTTTAAGCATTCAGAAAAAACTGTAAAGAGTTCTTTTCACTGGAACAAAGGGGCTGAGCCCAGCTCCTAACAAGCAACCCAAAACCATAATCCCACAAAAGCAACCGCCAAACCCAGAATCGTCTATCCGATTGCCAGATGAAGAAGCGTGATTCATCACTTCAAAGAACACATCTCCACTGCTCTAGAGTCCAGTAGCTTTTATCACTGGATCAAACACTTTGCAATGAACGTGGTGATGTAAGGCTTGGATGCAGCTGCTTGGCCATGGAAACACATTCCATGAAGCTCTCTATGCACTGTTCTTGAGCTAATCTGAAGGCCATGTGAAATTTGGACATCTGTAGTAATTGACTCTGCAGAAAGTTGGCGACCTATGCGCACTATGCACCTCAGGTGGCCTACCATCTTGTGGCACTTTGTTAAAATACCATTAACTGACTATGGAATATTCATAACAAGGAAATTTTACAGCTGGACTAGTGGCATCCTACCATAGTACCACCCTGCAATTAACTGAGCTCCTGAGAAGGACCCATTCTTTGATAAACCATTGTAGAAGCAGTCTTCTGGAACAAACAACTGTATACCCACATAGTTTTCATGACTGTCTACTGTGCAGTGATGCAAGAGATAAATTCTTCTCAATAAATCATTTTCATGTCATTCTCAAAGAGACTATTAGTACGACCATTACCAACTCACCACTGAGGAGCAGAAACTCATTAAGAAAATGGTCACTAATATTTTTTTATCATTAGCCCTGGTATTATTATGTTAGGTGATAACTTTAACCCTAACCTTTTTTCTAACCCAAGGCAATCAGAATATGTCATTTTTGTTTTTGCTCCCCCATGTCTTGACAGTCACGGATCAGAGAAAAGAAAAATCATTCTGACTGACGCACATTAAAAATATATTTTTTTGCCTTTCTCTAAAATGTAAGAAAACCATTTCACACCAGACTTTTCCATCTCCCTGTTAGTACAGGGAGTCTTGAGTTGTAGCGATAAAAAGCCTGTTACATGGCTGGGGATTTTCTTCATCTTGTCAAATCATCCCATAACTACATGTAATTTTACATCTATAGTGTTGACAGCTTACTGATCATAAGCAAAATAAATTAGACTTTGTTTCAATGTTTGAATTTCCTATAGTTCTTTCTTAAAAACACTAATATGACTATTACTAATGTATATGTTCGATTATAGTAATGAAAATTATTACTAAATTAAAACAATTCATTTAAAAAGCATTAAGTGAAATAGATTGGTCTCTTTGTGCTTTTGTGTTTTGGGGTTGTTGGGTTTTTTTTCCCTAAGACCTCAGAGCTGAAGGTAGAAGCAGTCTAAAAGCAGTCTCATATCTTGGGCAAATAGCTCTTTCAAACTGACACCCTGTCAGCGATTCTGGGATCCATCTCTCAATAGAAAAGGATTATAGCCCATTATATCTCCCCTAATCCTCTCTCTCCTTTTCTTACCATCTCTCACTCCCCTGTCCTTTTCATATCTTTCTCACTGTTCACAAAACCACAGTGCTACAGCTCAGTCTTTTCCCCTCCAGATTTTTGTTTTCTTTTGCTGTCTGTCCAGTTTGTACAAGTGATAAGAAGCTTTTATGGGGGACAGATGACAGGTCTTGTTTTTAGGCCTAAAGGAACACAGAACTGTGTGCGTTTGTAATTCTGTTTATATGTCTCCGTTTTTGCAGGTTGTGTTGTTGCTTTTGTATTTTTAGATTTGCTTATGAATCATCATACACTTTTGGGTGTCCTATGTGCAAATATGTCTAAATGACTCATGAGTCTTTCTTTGAACCTTTCTCCAGTCTGTGTGTGTGTGTATGTGTGCACATATTTATATATATTACAAGCATGTGTGGTCCTTCCCAGTGTTAATTTTCACTTTTCTTTTAATCATACCCTTCTGCCTTGCTCTGTCAAAGCGTAACAGAAAGATGATAGGACTTTTTACCTCATTTCTTCTCTTCTTTCTCCAACTACCTATTTACTTTCTGCTCCTTACCACCTCCCTTTTCCTCTTTCCCGTTCTTTTTTGGAGGAGAAAGTTTTGTCTCTAACTGTTGCCCCTCCCTCATACTTCTTGCTTTCTGTGAAATGGGATACTTCTGTGAAGTATTCCATTTCTTCTTTCTTTTTATCTTCTTTCACTTTATCTCTCTTGTATTACCATAGATTTACGATGTATTAACCTAGATTTATTGTGCCTCTCTGCCTTAACCATCTGTGATTTTTCAAAAAGTGGGTCTGCTCAGATTAAAACTAAACTCCTTTCAGCAAAACGCTACTTTCAGTCTATAACTGTGGAAGATAAGCTGCAAGGGAATTCTGCACTTTGTGCATGACAGGATGAAATGATCAGCATATTAATGCTACAAAAAGAGAAGTATGGCAGCATGTATACAGTCAAGGAATCCTGTCCACAGTCTATACATTCTGCATCAGATTACAATTATATAATGTCCTTGTACTTGACCGTTTTCAGAGGAATGTTTTTTTAAATTTCTAAGCCACTTAACACTGAACTATAAATCATTCAAACATAAAAAAAGAGACCTAACTCCAGGGATCTACATAAGACAGACAACTTAGCAAAGAACCAATTTTAAATTTTATCTTTAGGCACTTTGTTACTAGTAGTCGGTTGCAAAAGCATATCATTTTTTCCCCATTTTGTTAGTTGCATCTATGAAAAATACTAAAGAAAACACAGTTTGACAGCAATAAGAGAATATTTTTTGCGCCAACGAGGTAATTCCCAAAGAGTTATTAGCTGAAAGTCACATATCTCAACAGGAAGGAATGCTGGTTTGAGCGGTCCCACTCGTGGGACTAATAAAGGTATATCTTGTCTTATCTTGAGTCAAGGGGAAAGACCATCTCTGAGTCGAGGAGGGGGCCTAAGGGTACATCTAAGGGTACATCTTTCACCATCTTACAATGCTGTGCTTACAGCTTTTCTCTAACTATCTGTGAATGGTACTCACGGCCATTGATCAAATGCTCACAATAAAAGGCACCAGATGAATCATCAACTTTCGTACTGAAGTGTAAGACTTCAGTCGAAACCTACATACACTGTGTTTGGTCATGCCAAAATAATTAATCCGATTGGATAGATATTTTGCAGGATATGGAAAGAATACTTGAAAGTGGACACTGTATCTCTGCTGTTGGGACATCCGAGTCGGGATAATATTACTGATGGCATCTTTAATAGACTTTACGATATCCCTGCATATGCTATAAGGAAAACATTTTTTCTATCTTGGATAAATGACAAACCCCCAGCAAAACAATCTGGTACATAATTCTTATGGAATACTTTCCTATTGAATATCTGACCTGCCTGCTCCATTCCTCAAGGAAACTCTTTAGAAGAATTTGGGTTCCATATCTTCGTTTCACGAACTGTGGTGGGTGTTCTGTATTGTGTAATCACATTAACTGTTACAGTGCCTGGAGTATGTGCTGTATGCCTTGTTATCGTTGTGGCTGCCACCTCGGATAAGAAATGCTCTTTTTGTTTAGAAGTGTTTTCCTTCTCCTTATTTGCCTCCTTCAGAACACTTAAGCCATTTCCACACCCCACACAGTTGCACTTGGATCAGCACACATCCCACAAATCCATTTCGAGTCGCAAGAATAATAACTGTGAAAATTTTTGTCCCTTGAGAGGAGGATTATAATCCACTGGCCCACAGTCAAGAATTATAAAAAGAGTAAGGCAAGACTTCATCCTCAGGGCTCACAATGAGTCATATTTCTTGTATTACATTACAATGATAATATGAAACTTCATCGATCCCCAGAGGCGACTACTCCCCTCAGTTGGCTTCCTCTGTACAAGAAGTTAATACTAATATAAAAGAAACCTGTGAGCTTTTCTATCGATGCCTTAGCAAAATCGATGCTTGGAGATGCTTTGCCAGAAATGATGCTTGGAGATGAGGCTATGTTAACTCTGGTCATTTGGAGTTGTGAAGAATGTTGTCCCTTCATCCTGATGCTATATGTTAGGTCACATGAAGGAGTTCTAGTTGGGCAGGTAGCCAGAATTATTTTTTTTTAATGAAAACATAATTTGGTATTCCGTCACTGACAGACGCTAGGGCACTGTTAGCATTTTGTCATTATGTATAAAGGTGGTTAGGAAGTTGACTAGGGATCTAAACGTCATTCAGAAAGCTTCAGATGTTCTCTGCAGAGACAGCAAAGTTAGGAGCTCAATGTTAATGAAACCTTAGGCTACAGTCCCATACACTGGCTGGCACAAATCCGTATCCTAATGAAGGAAAACATACAGTCTTTCTTTTAGTGTTTAACTTTGAAAAAAAAGTAATATTCATATTTCTATTTCTCAAAAGTTGTAGGCTGCGACACCATTACTGGGTTGTACTGTAACTGTACTTATTCAAGAGGTCGAAAGTTGGAAATTTGCAACTGGAAGCTCCCAATGAGAAATGTATAGCCCACTTATAAAGAGCAGACCAATATAAAACAATCCAAGATGGCGGAACTGAATGTAAACAGTAGTAAAACTTCACATCTGCACTGCCACTGTTGTGTATTTTTGACTCATTAAAAAGTTTAATATGTGCATTGAAGGACATATCCTGGTCAAAAATGACTCCAAGGTTCCTCACCGTGTTACTGGAGGCCAAGGTAATGCCATCCAGAGTAAGAATCTGGTTAGATACCATATTTCTAAGATTTTCAGGGCCGAGTACAATAACCTCAGTTTTGTCTGAATTAAGAAGCAGAAAGTTAGCGGCCATCCAGGTCTTTATGTCTTTAAGACATTCCTGCAGTTTAGCTAATTGGTGTGTGTTATCTGGCTTCATAGATAGATAGAGCTGCGTGTCATCTGTATAGCAGTGAAAATGTATGCTATGTCTTCTAATAATACTTCCTAGGAGAAGCATGTATAATGTAAACAGAATTAACCTCAGTGTGTGAAGAGGACTCTCCATTTACATGCACAAATTGGAGTCTATTAGATAGATATGATACAAACCACTGCAGTGCAGTACCTGTAATACCTACAGCATGTTCTAATCGCTCTAATAGGATATTATGGTCGACAGTATCGAACGCTGCACTGAGGTCTAGCAGGACAAGCACAGAGATGAGTCCACTGTCAGAGGCCATAAGAAGATCATTTGTAACCTTCACTAAAGCTGTTTCTGTGCTGTGATGAGCTCTGAAACCTGACTGAAACTCTTCAAATAAACCATTCCTCTGCAGATGATCTGTTAGCTGTTTGACAACTACTCTTTCAAGGATTTTTGATATGAAAGGAAGGTTGGAGATTGGCCTATAATTAGCTAAGACTGCTGGGTCTAGAGATGGCTTTTTGAGTAAAGGTTTAACTACAGCTAGCTTGAAGGCCTGTGGTACATAGCCGATTATTAGAGATAGGTTGATCATATTTAAGATCGAAGCATTGATTAATGGCAGGACTTCTTTGAGCAGTTTTGTAGGAATGGGGTCTAAAAGACACGTTGATGAATTACAGATACAACTCCACTTGAGGCATACAAACCACGCCACTCAGTTCTATTTAATGCTGCACTACAGAGTCAAATGTGAGAGTCTGGTATAAATTAATTTTTTCCACCAAAGCACCTCAACAAGGAAACTGAACAGTGAAGGTATTTCTGATCGGGTCACTTCTTGAACCTCATACAGCTCACTCCAACTCAACTCTGAGCTGTTAATAAACACCATTTCTACACTTTTGTGTAGTTGGCTCTGTGTAAAAACAACTTTCCACCAAACCGTTTCCTTCTCAGCTACTATTTCAACATACCTGCAGTCTTTCACCCGAGGGTCTTTTCTCCCTCACAAACTTTTTTCTTCAGTTTCTCCCCGTCTCTCCCATTCAGTTCATTTTCCATCATAGTCAGCTAGTTCAGTTTAGTGCATTGTGGCTAAATGTGCACAGAGGTCCTCCAAAGGAAACCCCACCCAGACCTCCTGAGAGACGCACACACTGTAGCCATCGCAAAGCTTTCACCAAGAGAGAAAGCACATGCTTAGATAATTGTGTCTTTAAATGCGTACAGAGGACAGAAGGAGAGAGAAACCTTTTTTTTATTGTCTGAAAATCAGAATCCGTATTTTTCTTTTCACTACACACAGACATCGGCAAGGTCAGGCGGTTCACACCACTGTATTAGCAGAGTAGCAGGTGGCCTCACAGATGGAGACTGGTATCACCGTTCACACCAGTATATGGTGTCTATTAGTATCTTGCTGAGATTGGCTGGTTGCTCAGGTTCATGGTCACGCTAAAATACAAAAAATCATTTATCTAATCTCTCCTAACACTTCTGTCTTCATTCTTCTAGATCTTTTTAAATCATTTTAGCCCCACCTGTTTGAGAAAATAAATCTACAGTTTCTATTCATGAAAGGAAGCCTCTGGTAAAACATAGGGTGGGGTCCCACATCATTTTCCTGTAGTTGTGGTTTGCAGACACGTGCAGTATTTTGGCAGCCAAAAGAAGCAGTTTCAGTTATCTTCTTTCTTTCTTTCTTTCTTTCTTTCTTTCTTTCTTTCTTTCTTTCTTGGGTTCACACAAAGTTGGAAAAGAGAATGTCAAAAGAGTGAGCAGAGAAAGAAAAAAACAAGGTTACTCAAAGTGGTTCACAGCAATTAAACACCATCCTCTATCTACCTGCCACTGTCTGTCACTGTCCTGCTCCATCAGTCACATCTCGCCTCTGCCATCAGCTCCATCAGGACTGGAGGCAGAAGGGTGCATAACCAGACTTAAAATTCTGATTGTGGTGGAAAATATAAGGCAAAGTAAAGGATCGTGTTGTTTTCTTCTTTTTTTAGCATCTGCTCTCATTTCTTTGCTATACCCTGTTGTGTAGGTCTGTTCTGTCGCCCCATATTTTTTCCTGCCTGTTTTCTTTCACATGAAGCCACATGTGCTTATGGTCCTCTATGGTTTGAGGACAGAAGTGTGTGGGTGTCACTGAGCCTCTTTCAGACATGCATTCATGCAATCTAAACGGGCTGGTTTCATGTCTGAATGAGCACCCTGGTCATTTTTCTGTACAAGTCACAACAGCAGGCACGCACAAGATTACCACTGCACATGTCTCTCAAGCTGTTTGTGAGTAGCTCACTGAGAAACTGGAGAATTCCCTAAACAGAAATACCATCTACATAATAACATTTATCCTGACCAATTTGTTTCTAATTTGCAGTAATATTAATAGATGGTTGTTTCCAACATTCACGCCTGAGTTTTCTGAGACATTACCCAGCATAAATTGTGCCAGATTGGACATTAAGCAGTGATAATCCTTCCAAGTCCCATGGACAGAGTCAGTTTAATATCAGTTGGAATCCATATAACAATATTTGCAGTCATATATCCCGCCCCCTGCACACTCCATCCAAAGAACACCCTCGCCTGAACCAAACAAAGTATTTCCAGTAATGAAAAAGCATCTCTAAGGGTCAGCTTCCTGTTGTGTGCTGTGTGTATAAAAGGGCAGCTTCGGACAAAAGTGAGGTCTCTGTCTCTCAGCTTGTGTGCAAGGGTAAGCACAGCTCTCTCACACAGGCTGACCTTTCTTGTTGTTCCTATGCATAATTGTATATGAGAACACAAATAGCAGCTTCTTGTCTGAGATCAAGTTTTTTTTGTAGTGAAAATATTTCTGTTGTCTTCTGCATGCTGCACTCTATTTGACATTGCCCAGATTTTCTATATGAATACAGGGTGAGATGCACAAACTAAATGTTCGTGTGGTTGTACTTATTTGGGGTCAATGCTATGGGTTCCACAAGGTTCATCAGTCTTTAGCCCCTATGGTAAATGTTGTGCATGCACTTTTACTCCCTCAATCACTGTCAGGTGCATCTCACCAAAACCAGCAAGGAACAGAATGACAGAATGACATCACTTTGACACATGCACACAAAAAACAAAAGCAGTTTTTTGATTCCTGGAGCTTTTTAGTGTTTTTTTACTCGTTATTAGCTGTTGTCATTTTTAGGTCTTATAAAAAGTATGCTTTGAAGGAGATTATTTGGTGCATCATCTTTTCTGGTTTCCTTTCATTTCCTCTAACCCTCTTCTCTCTTATGTGCCTCCATGAAGTGCAGTCTGCAGAGTGCTTCCTCTCCTCTGTCCTCTTGTCTTTTTCAAGTGCTTCAAAGAAGTCACCCAGCTGCCATCCTCTCTGGCTTTCTGTGTCTTTCTCTTCCAACTAACCACCTGCTATTTCCAGATTCTGCTTGTAGTGAGGCAGTTGATCTTTTGCCGTCACTTTATTTCCATCCATTGGCCATCTTCAGTGTACCATGGCTGGTTTGGAAATAAAACCAAAGTTTGTAGTTTTCTATGTCATTCATATACGTATCCCCTGGTTTACATAGCTGTGAATAATATCCTTGGTTTCAATTTGAATCTGGTTCTCAGATTTATTGAACTGGGATGGGAACAAATCTCTTAAGAGACCTTACAGTCATGGTAAAAAAACAAATTGCACCCTTTTTCAGTTATAAGGTTTTGTGTATCAGGACTTAATAAAAAATAATCTGGTCCTGAGCATGGCTTAAAATTAAGTAAATACAACATCAGATAGCACACCGCATGGAATATGACACTGTCGATATTTATTCAACACAAACTAAGCCTATATCGTCAAAGTATTTACTTTATAGTAAGTGAGCAGTTGGGGTGTTTTCTCATAGACTTCTATACAGTCTGATGTTTTTGCAACCTGACAAGTCTCCCTCTGGTTGCCAGTGGAAAGATTGCAAGCTTTAACACTTGACTGCTAAGATTCATAGGCTAAGTTTTTTTCTGTGGTAGCTCCATCTGACTTAAGTATATCTTGGTGCTAATTAATGTAGCATGTTGTGTTCAAATATTTTTCACGTTACATCCACTTGCAAATAAATTCTCCAGAATCCTGTAACACACCCAATCAGCCATCAAATATGAATAGTCCTATTATTCAACCAGCTCTGTAGTATTTCTTGTTCTGGCGCTCCCTTTTCTCTCTCCCTTTGTTCTTCCTCTTAAGATGACAGCTAGATAACAGGGCTGTTCTTCCCCCTCATCCGCTTGTACTCTTCAAGTGTCTGTCTTCCTTAATTGTCCCCATGACCGCATGGCTTTAACACAAATGTCTGTGAGGCAACTGGGTCACACAGCGGCTGGTTTGTTGAGTGCCCGTGTTTCAGACCATATGATCAATGTCCTATTTGTCACAGTCTCAAAGTACATCAGTGAAGTATTCATCATTAACGCTCACACAGACGTACTGACAGAGGACAGAGTGGGTGCTGAAACAAGGATGTCAGAGGGAAATTCCACAGACAGACGTTCATCGACCCTTCCTTTATGTTTATGTACATTTATCAGAGTTCATTTCAGGTTGTTGCTCATAGCTGTAATGCCTCCTCTCTATATTAATTTGATAAGAGTTCAAACAAAACATACTTTTGAGTTAAATGAAAATTATTGCTTACTTAATATCATTTTGAAGGAAACAAATTAATAGAGGTAACTCTGTGATAACTATGTTACTGTTATTTGTATGTAACTGTTAAACGAATGAAATTACTTATTCAAAGCTTATTACTTATTAAAAGTAGTGGCTGTGGCTCAGGAGGTAGAGCAGGTAATCTACCAATCACTGCTGCTCAGTCTGCATGCCAAAGTATCCTTCGGCAAGATATTGAACCACACGTTGCTCTTGATGCATTTGCTGGAGTGTGAATGTTAGAAATAGAAATAGTATTCACAAAGAAATAAAAAGCAGAAGGCACGACTTTAAAGATAAAAGCAGTTCAAAGTAGATTGGTACAGATTGGTACATTGTGCTCATAATATGAAGGAGATGGTCAGCACCAACACTCAGCTAGCCTGTGGTGTTTAAATGATGTTTAGTTGGTACTGAAGTGTTACTCCCGCCAGTCACCATGCGGACAAGTTCTTTGTTTACAGATGGCTTATTCCAAGCTCACCAACAGGATCACTCAGCATTGTCATCGTGAGAACTATTAAAATAAAGCAATTGTATTTAGAAACATCAGTTTCTTAAACATAAAATGATAATTCTCTTTTAGCTTGTCTCATATATCCAGTGAAAATGAAATAATTTAAACCATTATGTGTGACAGGGTTTCCAAAAAACACTGATGGCAAGATAAATCCAGCAAATATAAATGTACATGTTTTACATGGAAACTCAAATTAACAGAGACACATTGAACGCACCTCATTGACTGATGTAGCCAAACAGGAAAGCATGTTCATCTTGGAAGCTGCACTTCATACCTCACAATAAGCGGCTCATTCAAAATCACAAAAATGTTTCCAACAAATATAAAACAAAGAACGTGAAATTAAATCACTGTCAGTTACACTAAATGGCCCAAAATGTGCCAAGATTTCTTTAGCTAACAGGTGCTGATGTAGCCTTCTGCTGCTGTAGCTTCTGCTTCATTCCTATTGTGGGTTCAGAGATGCTCTTTTGCATACCTAGCTGTAGCATATAGCTTTGAGTTATCGTTTCCTTCCTATCAGTCCAAAGCAATCTGGCCATTCACTCAATTAGTTGACATTTTCTCCCTTTTGGACCATTTCAGACCGTTCTCTCTGGACTGTAGAGATGGTTTTTGTTGGAAAATCCCTGTAGATCAGCACTTTCTGAAATACTCAGCCCAGCCTAGCTGACACCAACAACCGTACCACATTTAAAGTTATTTAAATCTTCTTTCTTCCCCATTCTGATGCTCGGCTGAAAAAAGCAGACATTTTATTCACTTAATTAACAGCTATTAACCACAGTAGAATACACTACACATAATTTATGTCACCCACATGCATCAGGTAATTATCTGGTAAATGATTAAGTTTAAAAAAAACCCTCTCAACTTGACTCCAGAGATGATATCTCTGTGTTGGTTATTTTGCTGCAGTCATTGTTTTTGAAGCAAAGAATTGTCTATGTTTGGGAATATGGGATAATAATTTTGATAAATGTACTTTAAGTGATAGAACCATATCTAACAGATGACTAAGACTTCTAAAATTATAGACCACATCTACAAAATTAAGATCCAGGTTAGAACATTTGTGTCCTGTTCTTCAGTGGTGGGGAAGTTAAATGGCTTGTTTTGCATAAAATTTAAAATGTTGCATATAAATGTTCATATATATGTTGTGATTGCATTAAAGGAATTTAAATGGCTAAATATACAGGACATAATTCCAAACTATTGATGTGCATAGTAGCATACTTTAAAACCCCCCATTTGCATGAGCTCTCTGGAATTAGAAAATGACTGTCAGAAGCTTTCATGGCATTACAGGCCACAGTGTCCATCATGCTGATCCATATCTCTATGAAGGGGTAAAAACAGGGCTCCATGGAAGAGCTCAGCTTTCTCTTCTAATTGAGCATTAGTGTCATTAATTTGAACTCACAAGCTAATGTTGCACTGGTCAGCGGTCATGACAATGATGTGCTCTTCCTAATGCACAGAGTAAAAGGACGTTTTACTGGACGTGGAATGGAGATTTAGAAGACGCGCACACATAGAGTCAGCAGGGTAGTAATCTCGTACATGACCAAGGTGAAAAGCAAAAGGAAATAGTTGCATTAGTGCATTAGTAAAGATACACCAATGTGTTTGGTGTTGCAGGTGGCCAAATCCCTTGGCATCTTGCAAAAAAACTGTCGGTCAAACTCAAAATGATTTCTCCTCCCGCCCTTTTCTGAAAACAGTCTTGTGGGAAATTTCAGCAAAATCTGAATTCATTTCATTTTCATCGGCTGAATTATTCGACTCTTTTTTTTTGTGTATATATATGTGTGTCTGTGTGTTTGTGTGATCATTTTTTTAAAAATTACATCCCTCTAAGATGTCATCGGAAGCAACTTAGTTGCATCTATTTGGTATTTAATCACATATGAGTCAGGAGGATATCAGAGAATTGGATCAATGGAGACAGACGAGGAACACTAATGTAAAAGGAAGCCATCTTGCACTTGACTGCGTTTGGTAAGTCAGCATCAGATTCATCAGCTAATGAATGTAACCCCTCACTTGTACAGCACTTTGGTCAACGCTCCTGTTGTAATTAAATGTGCTATATAAATAATTAAACTATTAAACTATTAATGTGCGACTTATGTTAAAGAAACAGAGTTTCTGCTATTTGTGCAATCTTATTTAACAAATGCATAGAGACTACAAGACTGAGAGGGATACAGCTGCTATGGGATGCTGCTCAGTATAAAGTAGAGACACTTTTAATGTTTGTTTTGGACTTTACCAGGGAAAATAAGTGGCTGTTTGTCTGTCTGGTATTTGGTGCAAGGAGCAAGTGTGCAATGGGCTTAAAACACCTTTTTCAGTCACATCAGCTTTCTGTAGCTGCTGGGAACAGGTTAGTGAGTATATACCCAAAGTTTTAATACCATAATAATGAGTTGAGAAAGAATTATACTTGTTGATGTGCAAAAGCGTCTGATTGAAGAGCAACTTGCTATGGGACAGTTGGCCAAATAGAAGTGGAGGTGTAGGTATACTTTTGACCCTGTGTGGATTAGTTGTGTGCCCATTAAAGATGTCTGCTGTGCAATCATTCCACCCTGGAGAAAAGAACAGTTCAAAGAAGTGATTAAAAGCCCAAAGTTACCATTAAAGTGATGTCCATGATGAGTGGATATAACTGTGCCTTTATTAAACTTAGATTCGGAGTGTTTTTGTATATTTTTGTAAGAGAATCTACAGTTATTATCATTTAAAAACACGGAAATGATGTGTGCTAATGTAAAAACACATGACGGGCTCTTTGGAAGAGAAACCACACCCTAACTAGATACGCATTTCTCATACTAAAGCAGGTTGTAAACGTTAATGAAAATGTGAGTATGGATGCTGTTTTATTGTGTTTCTTAAATAGAGCTTCATAATTCTGTCTTTAAGTACCACATTTTGAAATGTGATCTCATCCATATGTAGTATTGAGGTTTATTCAACACACAATTGTGTGTTATGCTTTTGCAAAAAAATAGTTTTGTGTTAAAAATGAGCATGATCTGCAAATATATAAAGTTGCAGTGCACTGAAAAGTCAAATGAACGTTTAAATTTCCTGTTCATGAATTTTACAGCTGACACAGAAACTGTTTATTTTGACATCTTCACATCACTTACTGTAGATCTCACTCATTTATTAGTCACATTTTTAGTCTTTTTGCTGGATTTAAACACCACGGTTACAGTGCAGTGCTTAGTGTAAGAGGGGAGCAATCATAAATCCCTTCGTGACCACCCTGACTTTCTGACATCTGATAGAGACACACACACACTTAATGAGATTCGACTGCCACCCTGCATGCTTACCTCAGCATGCATGTCATGGTTTATCTTCTCAGGTACACACACACACAAGCAAATGCTAATGAAATTCAGGAGCACTATTAGACTTGTAGATCAGCGGGATGGGTCACTTGCTCTGACTCACAATTTAATGGCGTCTTGGTGTGTCATACCACCAGATCACAGAGAACAGAAACAGAGGGAGCGAGAAGAGATAGCGATAGGAGGATTTAACGATAACACATAATTGATTTTTTTGATCTTGCACACTTGCAATAAACACACACACTTGGTGAACCGAGCAGAGGGAGATCTGTGTGAGGATTTAGCAGTGTAAACACATTCTTCATGAGCGCTGATAATCCTGCCAAAGAGAAACAGAGAGCATCATTACTTCAGCTCATTGCCATCTCTCCAAACACACAGACACATATATCAGGGTTAACTACTTTCACCTATTCTCTTCGGTCTTCAGTGTATTGCTCAGCAAAGAGCAGACACAAAGGGTGCATCTCGAATTATTTATGCCGCAGTGAAAAGGAATACACCTCATTTTCTCTTTCCTTTTTCCTTCTGGATGGACCACACAGCTAGAGTGTGGTCCACCATCCATCACCCACCACACCCACCCGTCTCTTCCCTAACTCATCTTGTCTTCATCTGCCTCCTCCTCCTTCCTCCTCCTGGTCTTGGTCTTTCTGTATTTATACTTTCTCCCCTGTCTCTTCTGTATACACCATTCTTTCTCTCTATTCGTCTCTTTGTTCTTTTAGACTCTTTCTCTGCAGTCGCTGGGTTTTTGCTCAGTAACATTGCAGTGTTGTAAAGTGAGATGCACTGCTCGCCCCGAGTACCAGAGAATTTCCAAAACTTCTTTATCCGTGTTCAGAGCAAGAGCAACATAGCATGTGTCAGGACAGTGTGCTTTCCCTGACACATAAAAGGACAACTTGTAAAGCTAAAGTGTCATTAGTGCATGTTTTGTTATCCTCTAAATCCTCCCTCTCAGCCTTCATCCTTCTCGGCTTCACACAGCAGGAATCCTACCGCAAGTGTCCATCAGCTAAAAAAGTAGCAAACCTAATCTCCCCCTCCTCCCCCACCCTCAGAGGATGTACTTATTTC
This sequence comes from Diplotaxodon limnothrissa, assembly GCF_057381915.1. NCBI lineage: Eukaryota > Metazoa > Chordata > Actinopteri > Cichliformes > Cichlidae > Diplotaxodon > Diplotaxodon limnothrissa. The sequence continues at coordinate 60,235,228 of NC_140598.1, read as the reverse complement.
TAGATAAGGCACTTTTGCAAACTTTGGCCAAGAACCAAAAATATCTTCTGTGCTGTAGTTCCATCTGACAGATGAAAGAAGCATCGGCATATTTTAGTCTAGGAATTTCAACTTTCTTACTTTCTCCGCAGTGCTCCTCACAGGATGAGATTAAGCACTTTGCCTACTCTTCTCCATCCTCCCTTCTGTCAACCTTCTCCTCCGTCCTTCCTGATCTCCTGCTCTCCCTTTAGTCCCATTAGTCATGTCCTGATGGCTCATTAACTATTAAAGAGCAGAATGAGGGAAAGAGAGGAGAGGGGCATTCTGCAAGGCTTGCCTATAGTCATTTGGTAATGGATATCAGGGGGTGAGATAAGCGAGAAAGCAGGAGATGAGGGTGGAGCAAGTCCGTGGGGTCTCTTTTGCTCGTCTGATGATGAGTGGGAGTCATCAGGCAAAAAAGGAAGACAAGTTAGGCCTTTTAGTATGTTGCGTCCTTTGGGATGAGGGAAAAGCTCAGAAGCAGAACAGAAGCACATTTGTTTGCATAAAAAGCTTCAAAATATAACCATCTTCAGTCTTGGAGGCTTTTATTCATTCTTAATCAGACAGGCTGAAGAAGGCTTTCAGATAATCCACAAACACTGAACCCTTGTACTGATAAGTTCACCGAGGCCATTTGCTACTGTACTTTGGATTTATCATATGTTGCTGCCATCTAGTGGCTAAAAAAATCCTTCTTTGAAAGTTGGGGAGTTGTTGAACAAGTTTATAAAAATGTTAAAAATGTCAAAATACAGGTCAAAGAGAATGTTAGTGTCAGTTTGTTCTAATTGACATTGTTTAATTAACATATGTCAAACTAATGAAAGAGGTTAAAATCTTTAGAACAATGCACTTATCACATACAGAGCCTCAGACAGTCTGATACAGCTTTTTAACACTATGTGTGTGCATGTGTGTTTGCAGACTCTCTGATGCTGGGGACAGAGGTCGACCTGCAGCAGGTGGAGAACACTGTGTTTGCCATAGAGACTGTGTTCAAGGCATGGCTTCAAGAACAGGGTGGAGACAGAGAGCACCTTCACCTCTTGCTACCAAGCCCCATGGATAACCTGATTCCAGGTTAAAATCTACAGCCACACACAGAACTTGAACACACTGATGTTTTAGGAAGTCAGAAATGCATTACAGTTTATGACTTTAACAAATACATGAAAGAAAGAAAGGTTTTTAATGCACATAAATACAGCCACATGACAAATACAGTTTTCACATGACTCTGTGTAGTCGTGAAAAAGTACAAATTTACAGCTTCCATAGAAATTAAGAGGGTAAGTTGCAGCCAGATGCTGCTAATCAAATGCACTTCATTACCTGATCATAAGCAAGTGTGAGCATCTCATTAGGAGCAGAGGTTTTGGCAGCAGAAGCAATTGTTTCTTCTGTTGAAAACCCTTCCCAGTAGTAGATATCCCAGCATCTCCAAAGTGCTCAGAAGAACTCAGACTCTACAGACCTCAGTTAGTGTGTTAAATGTTAAAGTTCATGGCAGTACAATTAGAGAAAGCCTAAAAAACTGGGTTGCCTGGAGAAAGCCTCTTCTTTCTAAAAAGAACATGGCAGCATGGCTTAGGTTTGTAAAGCTACATCTGAACAGTGTGACTCTTGGAACAGTGTCCTTTGGACAAATGAGACTAAAGTTGAGATGTCTGGGCACCTTATAGTTACTGGGTTGACCACGAACTCCTCTGAATACAGAAGTATTCTAGAGTCCGATATGATCTACAGCAGAATAGCTGAAAAAGACAAGATTTTAAGTTTTTAAAGGCCTCAACCCGACCCGAGAGCAGTTTAGAAACAAATATCCATAAACCTCAATGAACTGAAGCAACATTATAAAGAAGAGTTGGCCATTCATCAACAAACACCCTAGACTGGTCACCAGTCTGTCACACAGAGACAAACCATTTGGACTCACTTTCTCACCTATGGGGAACTTAGAATTTCTACAGTTCTAAGTTCTACAAACTACTGAATCATGGCGTGTACTTTGTTTTTAACATGACTGCATGTTTCTGTTGCATGTGCAGTGTGCGTGAAGTGTGACATGCAGGAGCGCATGATAAGCCCGGCGCTCATCCCGCTGACCCCGAACCTGGGAGTGAAGACTGAGAGCATTCGGGACTTCCTGCCTGGCCCTAAGGGCTTGGCCAATCAAAGCCCAGCACCGCAGACACTGAAAGTGATCAAGTAAGCGTGGGCATCGATGCTGAGGGCCTTCGAACTATAAGCACAAATAAAAGTTTTTAGGATCAGCTCACAATCACTTTGTTAGGAGAAAGGAAGACTTGTGTGTGCAAGATCCAATAACACGCGTTCTCTGAATGCACAGCTCCTTTGTTTGACTTGGGAGCATCTGAGTGCACTTTGTTCTGCTGGAGTTAGTGCTCCGAGGCTGTAAAAGCAATATGAGCACAAAGTTCAGTCGCTTTTGTAAGGAACTTTGTTGGCCTCGTAAATGTACAATCAGCATGATGGACGAGGAAACCAGAAGATAAAATATATTCCAGAGGACAGGAAAATGCTCATCGTAAAAGTCTGACAAATGAATAAAATCTTTCATACCAATCACAAAACAAATATGGAGAGTTTTACAAGCTTGTAGGTCAAAAATAGCCTCTGTGGACAGTGTCATACAAAAAATGAGCTACATTTGCTTCCTACAAAACAAACTCGTCATGTTATTTTAAACCTCACAGGGATTGTGGACACATGAACTGAATGTAGCGCAGTACATTTTCACTTTCTTCTCTTTCCTACCTGTCAGTAGAGGAATGTGTACGTGCCATTTTTTTCTCACAAACTCATGCAGTGCACTGAAGATTGTTTCATGGGCCAGCGCAAGGCCAGTTGCAGACACACTGGTGGTCCTGTGCTGGCCCATGTGTGGGCCACCTCTGACAATCCTGATCTGGACCACCAAAGGGCCGTCACTCTTTCCGGTATGTAATCCATGTGTAGGTTGTGTGCAGCCACGGGCCAGTTGCAGACACACTGCTGGCCCTGTGCTGGCCCATATGTCAGCCTAATGTGTACCTTAATCAAGCCATGTAATAACAACATGTGCCGGAACATAATAGTGCAAAAGTAACATGAAAAACCCTGTTTAGACAAGGAATGTACTGACTCTTTCATAGTGCTTTTCTACTCTCCCAGATTACTTAAAGTGCTCTATACAACATTCACACACTTTCTCTAAACTGAGCGCTTCCTAACTGCATTCATACTCTTGACATGCGGACTGGAGAAGCCAGGGATCAAACTACTAACCTTCCGATCAGTAGGTGACCTGCTCTACCTCCCGAGCTACAGCCACCCGCTGGCAAAGATGAGTGTCATGGTCCTGGGTCGTGCGACCCAGTGTTTTGTGTTTAGTCTATTTTGATGTTTATTGTTTGTTTAGGTTCATTAAGTTATTCCAGCTCATTTGTAATTATATGACCCTTGTATTAAGCCTCCCTTGCCCTTCATGTGTTTATGTCTGTGTGTCTTGTGTTGTCAAGTTCATGCTGTCGCTTCTGTCATCTTCCCCTGTACTCCGTCTCCCTGGTTCGTGCGTCTACCTGTCATGAGTCATGTCTGCGTGGTTATGTTTAGTTCATGTCATGTCTAATCTCCATGTTTCCTGTTTTACTTTGAAAGTCTGTATTCAAGGTCAGTGTATTTAGTTTCACCTCTCCTGTCCTGTCGTTAGGTTCATGTGTGTCAGCTGTGCTCCCATGTGTGGCCACTTCCCCTGATCATCCCTCATGTGTATTTAGTCTCTGTGTTTCATGTAGTCTGTGTCGCGTCGTCTGTGTTCCCACCCTCCGTGTTGCCATGCCCAGTCTTTTGTATTCCAAGCCATAGCCTTACCATAGTTTGTTCCCAGTTTAGGTTTCTGTTTAGTTACTGCTCTTGTGCTGCCCTCATTCTTGTTTGTTTCTTTTGTGTTCATCAGCCACAATAAAAGGCTCGCTTTTGTTTAAAGTTCACTCCCGTATCCTCACTTGTGTCTGCACCTGAGTCCTCCTCACACTCTCCACACGGTCTGCCACTGTGGACCGTGACAGATGAGTAAACCGTCACTAGGTTTTGGATAAAGTGTACAGTCACAAACCTGTCAAACCTTATTTTGAAACGTTGGCTACTATAGCAGTATTGCAACATGGCATTTGGTTCTTCTAATTAAAATAGGAAAATAGGAACATAAATAGTGCAATCATTGCCAGACCTGGCCCACATCTGGATTGACATACACCCTGCTGTGACACCAGTTGCCAAGTCTGGCCCAGACTTGTTTTCTATGAGCCTGGGCCACATAAACCAAACCACAATCGAGCCAGATATGGCATGCCATCACATAGACATTGCCATCTATGCCGGGCCTGGCCCATATCTGGATGACATACGTCTTATCATGCCAGAAGTCAACCAGCAGTGCCGGCTTGATACCAGATCCGGGCCAGACCTGCCTGCTGTGTGGGGTGGTAATGTTTTCATGCAGTTGAGGTAATGCTGAATTTATTTCCAACTCGGTGAACAGCTGATGTAATTTTTCCCTAAATGCGCACACGCATGCTACACACACGCTAATGATAGAAAGCAGGCGCTGAGGTAGAAACTTGATTTGCATTTGTTTTACATTTTCAGGACCTACAGTAGGAAGTAATGTGCGTTTGTGTGAACGAATGGGCATTCGTTTTGCATACCAGACGGTTGGAAAATTGTGCTGTTTATGTACTTGAGTTAGAAAATGGGTCACACTGCAAACGCACCTCAGCAGGGATGATGTCATTCTCTCTGCTCATGATGTTTTCCATATATTTGCATACTTACAGTTTTCTGCTGGAGCTCATTTCAGAAATGAAAAGGATTTCATTGTTTTTTCCATTGTTGGCGTGTGTGTGTGTGTGTCTTTCAGAGTTCTGCGTGCAGACGGAGTGTGTGAGAGTGTGTTGTACGGCCTTCCGCTGGTGATCCGCCCAACCACCTGCTGGCAGCTGGACTGGGATGAAATGGAGAACAACCAGAACTTGTTCCATGCCCTCTGCCACACACTCAGGGTGTAGTTTCTGTTTTTTCATCTTGTGACAATTGTCTTTATTAAGAGAAACTGACATTTTATGGCCGCATGTGATGCAGAAGTAAAACCCATTTGACCAGTCTACATGAAAGAATTTGCATAATGCAAATCTGGTTCCCGTTTTAGCGAATGTGGGAACGTGGGAGTCATGGTAGAATAGAGCAATCATATTCATGTTTGTGCTTTTGTTTGACGGTTGTGATTCTCAACTCATACAAACCAACACCAAAAACACTGGAAAGTTGTGCGAATTCAAGTACAAATAAAATGCAGTGGTTTGTAAATTTCATAAATCCATATTTTGTTTACAGCAGAACATAGTAAACATATCAAACAGAGAAAATGTGCCAGTTTAAGAACAGTATTAAATAATCTTGTGGTTTATGGTAGTAACACATCTCAACAAATTGGGACAGCTCCATGTTCAGCACTAAAAAGCATCGCCTATTTGTTTAACAACAGGTTTTTTTACCCCTCGGCTATAAAGGGCTGATGGAGTATTGACATCAGTCTGCTGGGGGGGGTGTGCAGAGGTCACATTTTCTGAAAATGCGATTTCTTGAATGTGATTGATTGATCATACTTTATTCATCCTGAGGGAAATTGGGTTAAGGCTGCCAGCCGTGCCAGCGCTGTCTTACTTAAGAACGAGGTGACAGAGGACTTTCAAATTGATAGCTCAGGTGGATCTACTTAAAAATCTCAGACATGTTAGAGGTCAGAGGTCAACTTTTCTGAAAATCATCTAGAATTTTTAATTGTTACCAAAGGTGCATCTAGGGTTAGAGGTGGCGGGTATTTTTAACTGTCTGCAAGCTGCAGAGACCGGTTGCTTCACATTCGAGAGAGGAATGTTGTCCCGTTCTTGTCTGATAAAGGATTCTAGCTACTCAGCAGTCCCACGTCTTCTTGTTGTATTTTCATTTCATGTTTTCAACTGGTGAAAGGTCTGGACTGGTGGCAAGGCAGTTCAGCACCCAGACTCTTCTGCTGCGAAGCCATGCTGTTGGATTAGCTGCAGCATGTGATTTAACATTGGCTGAAAATATGACTGAAATATGCAAGACTTTTTAAAATGATAATGATGATAACAAGCTGTCAGGTCTCTGCTCTTTAGTCTGGATGATGTAGCTTTTTTTCCCCAAAGGAATTTCACAATAAATTCATCTGACCACACAACAGTTGTCCATTTTAGCTTTAACCCAGAGAAGAGGTTTCTGGATCATGTTCACATACTGCGCAACTTCTTCTCTGCATGATAGAGACAGGAAGGGAATTTGTGGACGACTCAGTGAACTTTCTGGAAGTGTCCCTAAGCCCATGTAGTCAAACATAATCATAAAGAGCTGGTACCGGTATGTCCTAATGCATAAAAGCTCAGAAATGAAACTGTGTACTTTATATTTACATGATTCTGAGTATCTGTAAATAAGAGCCACATTGAGCCTTTTTCTGTATTTGGATTCCAACTTTACCTCAGATATAATGGCTTATATCCCTCAACTTTAATACTTCTTTGGTTCCCTATATTAATGTAACTGGTGCTAATACACTACTGAAGTTAATGTATCTGCTTCTGCTTCTGTTTTTAACACAGTGCTGCCCGAGAGCCCAAAGATCACAGGCATACAATGTGGATTTTCAGCCTTGTCACTTGCACACAGAGATTTCTCCAGATTCTCCGAATCATTTGATGATATAATGTACTGTATATTATTGATGAGATGTTCAAAGACTTCCCAATTTTAATGTTGAGGCTTGTTATTCTGAAAGCAATCCCCGCTTTGTAGATGCAGTTTTTTTGCAGAAAGGCGAACGTTTGTCCATCTTTACATCTAAGAAACTCGGGCTCTCTAACGTGCTCTTTCTCTGTTTCCAGTTAATATAAATAGTTCCAAAATGTTCCTCCAGCTGTTTTTCAGTAACACTTTTCCAGTCTTTTTGTTGCCCTGTTTTTGAGATGTGTTGCTGCCATTAAATTCAAATGTTCTCTGTTGTTTTTTTCATGAAATAGTCAAATGTCCCAATTTGAACATTTGCTGTGTTTAAGATATGTTTACATTTTACACAGCATCCCAGTGTTTCTGCAGTAATAACATAGCATAAAATTGTTTGGACCGTTTGATCGTCTTTTCATTTTAGCTTGTCAGCCTTGCAAGATTCTGCATATCCCTCCACGGTTCGAAAAGTTTTTGATTTCTCTCTTTCAGAGTCGTGACCTGTTCCTGCTGCTGCAGGTGGAGCCGGCTCAGAAGTCTGCAGCTGGAGCCTCAGGTCCATGTGTGTATTTGTGTTTATGTTTATGTGTGAGAGAGATGACTGTTTATCAAGGTCATTCGTGAACAATCATAGGCCGCGTGTATGTGTCCAACACAGGTGTGTATTCCCACTACATCCTCCAGCCATCTCCATCTCTGTCCCTGCTGCTGAAGCCTGTGGTCTCCAGAGAGTTGCTGCTGCCGTGCTCACAGCTGGTCTCGGCTCAGGACCCTGCACATCACGCCATGCAGACTATACAGGTTAGATGAGCTCCGGTTGCTCTAAACAATTTAGAGAAGTAGATAGAGACACTGAGAACCTCAAAGCAGAAGTTGATGATTCAACTTCAGTAATCTATCAGCACTGGTTACCTTTACATTAATACAAGGCAAGCTGTGAGCCAAGTTAGACAGACATCCTCACATCTGAATCTACAATACTTTGGCATACAGAGGTGTTCATGGTCAACTCTGTGATTGCAAGCTGCCCGGGTCTTGTGCCTGCAAAGCGAGCCTAAATCATCACGCCTCCATCTCCATGGTGAAAGCTGATATGAGGGGACACTGTGCATTGTGGCCAAACATCTCCACTTGGTTCTCACCTGTCCAAAGCTGTGCTGTTCTTTTTAGGGAGAAAATGCCTTCTTATGACAGCCTTTACAAATAAGCCGCACTTGTTCAGTCTTTTCTAATTGTACTATCATGAACTTTAACATTTATCATGCTAACTCAGGCCCATAGATTCTGATGCAGCTCTAAGAGTTACATCTTCTTCAGGTGGATTTGCTGCAACGTCCCCTCAATGGAGGATTTCGGTATCATGTTAACACTCGCCTGAATGACCAGTTAACCTTTTAAAGACTGAACCATGGAATCATCATACAATTCTATTTGTATATACCTGGAACTAAGGACCACACCATTTGTTTATATGTCTTCTTCTTCTTTCACCTGTTGGATCACATACCCATCAATCACTTTCTCTAGCATCCTCTTGTGTCACTCCAGCCTTCTTCATGTCCTCCTTCACCACATCCATGAATCTTCTCTGAGGGTTTCCTCATTTCCTCCTGCCGGGCAGCTCCATCCACATCAGCACTGTCTCACTGTCCTCATGTCGCACCCTCACCATTGCCATTTCTTGCTTCCTTCTCTTCTTCCTTCAAAATTCTAAAAATTTTGTACCCTAGAAATCATGTTAAACAATCTGGTTAAAAAGTGCCCTGCTCTCTTTCACAGACATCTCCACCTTGACAGGTAGGTCTTCTGGACCAACCACCTTTCCACTCATTCTCTTCATAGCTGCCCTCACTTCCTCCTTTCTAATCTGCACTTTGTGACCAACTGTCTTCCATCTGTCTTCCTCTCTCTTACATTTCCTACACCCATCAGTTCCTCAAAATTACTTCTTCCATCTTGTCAACACACTCTCTTCACTCATTAGCACATTTCCATCTTTATCTTTTTTCCACCTCGGTCTCTCTATAACCAACTGACAAAAGGCCCTCTTTTTTCCTTCTTTTAGCATCTAGTCTCACAAACAACTCACTGTAAGCATTTTCCTTTTCCTTTGCCACCTTTCTCTTTGCCGTATACTCCCACTATTCCTGTCTACTTTCTTCCTTTCCCTGTTCCTTCGAACACTTTCCTCACATTATCACTTGCGCCCTGATATTAAAGAATTATAATAGTAATTTCATATTATGACCTTTACTTAAACTGCACACTCATCATCGCGAAGGCGAAGCACGCAAAGTTTCGATGACGTCTCAGGATGACGCTTCTGTGAATGTGATGATGACAGTATTAGACGTCATGTGTATTTTTGACAGGACATTACAGGACACGGTGCCTCGTCATTTACTGTGACTCACTTTTTTATTCTGAGTACTCGCTAAAGGTCGAAACAGGTCGCAGTTGAAATATTCAAATGATACTCGTGTGCCTTCTGTCTCTGTCAGAGCTGTCTCACTCAGCTGGATGAGGAGTTTGTTTTAAACCCTCTCACCCTGAGCAGTAACCTCTACCAGCACCTCAGGAGCCGAGGCCTGCTCTCCCAGCCACGATACCCATACAGGTCAGCAACACGGGAGGATCATGATGAGTCTGTGATGATATTTATAGAGATGATCAAAGCTCTAATTTAAAGAATGACGTGATCAGTGCCGTTAGTGAAGATGTAGCTAAGTGAAGGTGATTGTAACCACAAGCTGTTGCCAATGATAAAGAAGCTTATTAAGAAGATTATGTTCAGGTTACAGATATATGTTAAGGAGATGATACTGAGGAGCTAAGCTGTTTGTGTTCCCAGGATTCAGCCACCACAGGAGGGCCCTAAAAGCACAGGCAGCAGACAGCCACGGCAGGTAAACACAGCAGCTTTATGACAGTCTGAAGGTCACTCTGCGATGCTTATATATAAGATGGGGGAAGTTTATGGTTCAAGAGCCATTTGACCGCATTCTGATTAACCACATTAAACATCTTTCTATGGAGCGTGTGCTTTAGTAATGCCCTTCAGCCTCACGTCCTCATTTGATCACTAGATGGCAGCACTCGCTGCAGTCAGACACAAACAAGCCTTTTGGACAAAAACGTGAAAATAAACATGAGAATGAAAAATGTGAAGTAAAGCAACATAATCCAATAAAACAACCGCATTGTTGTTTGGAGGCAGCGGTTGAGGACGAGCAGATGTCCGAGTTAAAGCAAACAGATAAAGGTGTTGTGCGAGCGTGCCCTCCGGAGGCAGTTTAGATAATCGGGCATTATTGGTGCACTCGGTTGAGCTGGAACTAGTTTTAACTGCTCAGTTTGTAGCCAGGTAGTCGTAAACTAGAGGTCAGCCAGTCTCAAACACTCTGAGGGTATTGTTTTTGTAAACTGTTGTGTGATGTCAGCAGTTTTGTTTGAATGGGAGCATCTGAGAGATGTATGAAAGCTGTCAGATAATGTGAGAATGCTAAGTAAAAACAATCACAGGTTTTTAAAGGAGGCCACAAAGTGAACTTGTGGTTAATGTTTAATGGTGCTTTGTGTTTTATAATCTTATCATGTCCTGGAAAGAAACTAGAAACTAAAAGTGCCAGATAAAAGTTTGCGAAATAAACATTTAAGCAGCTTCAGTGCCTAAAGTATCACAAGAATAATTTTGGATGCATATGAAGTCAGAAGTTTAGTTAAAACCTAAAAGTTAAATTTTATTTCAGGAAGTGGTTAAGTTACCTCATTGAGTCTGAGGATTACTGCGTTTCTGATGTGAAACAACGATAGTGTAGTGAATCATTCTTCAGTTTTATTTTAGAGTTTTCAAAGTGAGTCATAAACTCTGATTAAACGAGCACACAGTCTGTGCTGTGGTGCTTTCTGATACTCTACAATGTTGTCAAAGATAGCACTTTTGAGATGAAGTGGTTTTATATCACAAGGGCTTCTTCTAAAAGGTTCAGACTTTCCAGAAGATCATTCGGCTCGAGGTTTGTCTGGTGTTTTGAATGTATCGCTGCTGTGGTGGCATCCTATTGGGTTTTTTTACTGTAATTCCAGACCAATATTCAGTGCTTCGGAGTATATTCCGAGTATTTTCTAGTAGAGTGTAGTATTTCCTGTGGATTTCACAGGCAGTGTATCGCTCGTGAACTTTCACCCTAATGTTTTTTTTTATGTATTCCCATCAACTGAGGCCTGCTGTGTCCTGAGGGTGTATAGCTGTTGGCAGGGTGACTCATCGGGGCTGATAAGGCTGCTCACATGCAAATAGTTCACTTCAGTGGGAAAACGCAGGGAAAGTGTTTATTCGCTCTGTTCTGTGGCGAGCTGTCACTCCAGCTGACCTCAGACTTAAAGTCCAAACATAATGTTCCTTTTTGCTGCGTTCACATGTCCTTCCTCCTAACTCCTTCACATCCTCCTCTTCCACTCTTTCATCTCCCGTTTTCTACAAGAAAGTGATCTTGAGTTTGAAATTCAGAATGTGTGTGTGTGTGTGTGTGTGTGTGTGTGTGTGTGTCGCCTCCATTCAGCTACAAAACTACAGTCGCCAACTGGGAATGAACAACAAGGTCAGGGCCACCGTTGCTCCGCTACCCTCCTCCTCCGCCGCCTCCTCTTCCTCCTCGCTGGGACCTCCTCCCAGCAAGGCCTCCCGCCCAGCTCTGAACTTCCTCAGCAGCAGCAGCAGTGGCAGCAGTCGGGCCCCTACCCGGCAAGAGGGAAACGATGATGATGATGATGATAACTCTGTGCTAATACAGTAAGAGTGCTGCAGGGTTAGTAGCAGAAAGTGAGGAAAAGTCCATTGTTGCACACTTCAAAGGGGTTCCAGTGGAATTAGCACACCTGCAAATATATAGGCCCTCACACACACACACACACACACACACACACACACACACACACACACACACACACACATATTTGGCTAATTGGTCTCCACTGTAAAGCTGGTGAGCAATCAGGCAGCTCATAAAGGCTTTAAAGAACGGAAGAGACAAGCTAATTTGCACGTAAATGCACACAGGAGGCCGTGCAACACGCTGCGAGCACACTTACTCTGCACTGCACTCTGGGTGGTTCTTCTGACACTTTCTTTCATTTCTATTTATTCTCACTGCTCGCTCGAACAATATTAGTTAGATCTGAATTTAACAAGCCTCCGTCGCTGCATTTGCAAGCATGTGCGTGTATGTGTGCGAGCGTGAATGTGAGAAAGGAAAGTTTCAGCTCGCTGCCATGTGCAGATTGCTGAGTTAGCAAAACGTCAAAATCACACACCGTAAACAATGAAAAAGAAAAAAGCAGGATAAAAGATGAAAAGAAGGGAAGCGGCAGGACAATGAAAGCCTTAAACAGTCACCCAAAAAAAATGGGGGGAAGTAATAAGAAGTTGCAAAAAAAAAGAACAAACGTGGGTGGTGTGTGGGAGATCAGAAGAAGATTAAAAGCTGATGGATGTATAAAAAGCAGTGTCTGCGCGCTACAGCACGCACGCTGGCACGCACAGCTTTAAGTCAAAAGGAAACTAGCTACAAAACTACAATTGATGCATAATAAACGAGACGTGCTGCATAAAGACTTATAGTGCGCACACATGCACATTCCATCTTGAGCTCCCGTTCGAACACAGCTTCACTGTTTCAACGAGCCAGAGACAGAGAGGCCTCTCTGCTCGCCTTTACCCCCGCCGCCAGCTCTCTCTCAGAGGGTTTAAAGGCAGCGTGAGGGGGAGGAGGGTGGATGGAAGAAAACTGATAAAATCTCCAGTGTGTTCTGTGAAAACGTGAATATGACAACTTTGCATTGGAAAAAAACACTCCGTTGTGTCTGCGAGTGAGTGTGTGTGAGGCGATTTGAAGTTATTACATCACTGCTGGTTTGTGCACAGTTTTATATTTACACCCCGACAGTGATTCACATTCACACATTAGTTACGTTTGTCCGTCGTCACTGTTATGAATTCCTTTCCCGTGAATGAGCCTTGTCACACATAAGTTTAATGAGTCTCCCGCCATTCCACCCCCTTACTGAACCTTATAACATTTGGCACATCCCAGTGGCCAGTGACTTCATGACGTTGTGATGTCACACTACTTCCGCATTCACGACGACAACGATGCTTTTGTCTCTGAGAAGAATTCACCCGGACCTTCAAAACTAGCCACTAACATTTTCCCCACTTCCCCCCCCCTCTCTCTCTCTCTCTCCCCCGTCGCTTCTTCACTCTCGCTCTTCACTTTCTTTTTGATTCTCACGAGCGCTGGAGAGCTGAGTCAACTGGTGTGAATTTCATAAATTTGTTCAGATGCAACGACAGCAGTCCCTCTGTCCCCGGAGAGGTCAGAAGGCTAGAGCCGGAGCTCTTCTGCGTGACCTGCACACTGTTAGACACACTCCTCATTAAATGTCACAACTGTTACAGATAAATGTGATATTACCAGAAACTGACAAAAGTTCAATTGTTTTTGAAATTGCAGGAAGTTTAACAGTGTCCCGCTTGTCAGGTGACTTTTTCGATTCTTCGCTCTAAAGCAAAAGGTCTTCTCTGAAAAATGTTTTGCATTTCTCGTTGTTCTTTTTTTCCTCATCTCACAGTGTTAATTCAATCGTGTTCCTGTTCAGCTTTCTTTCATATATATGAGGTGTATATATATATATATATATATATATACACACACATGTATAAACCTGTATCTGATCTGTTCATCTGCTGTGGAATAATAAAATGCCAGTTTGTGGGCTGATGATTGCGGTAACATTTCTGTAGCATAAGGTGCTGATAGTAGAAGAAGGGCACCTAACCGCCTTTAACCTTTTACCTCCCACAGGTTTCCCTGCACATTAATAACATTATTGAGTTTCCCAAGGATGAGAGCAGAGTGAAAAGGCGTATAAATATGAAACTGTTGCATTTATTATTATTTAATGATTGATTGTCTTTGTCATCTTCATCATTATCGCTTAAAAAACTCCACCGCACAATTAAGTGCATCCAGTGTGTAACTAAAACCCTAAAAACACTTTTCGTTTTAAGCCATTCACCTATTGAAATTAACCTTTTTAAAAGTGCAGTATGCACCTTATCCTTACTCATGAGCTCTGGGTCTTAACTGGTGCTACTTTTGTTTTGTCATCGATATTTCTTTAATTTCTGTGGTATGTGACAAAGGAAGCAGCTGGGTTTTTTGTCTACTATCACCAGACATCACTAGTAGGTGAGGACAGGACATTGAAAATAGTGTGCTAAGCAATAAACCAATCCTGCCCAAATCCTGCTCTCAAGTGGTCTGTTGTCAGGAGCTTTACCCATCGTTACATATAATGTTTCTTTCACCACCTTTTCTCCAACACAAAACACACAGTGGAATGTAACCTGACACGCTCCTCGACTTGTCCAAAAAGGAGGGGGGGGGGATAGAGGTAGAATATTATATATATAACATATACCTTAGGTGAATGTGCAGTAGTAGCATCTATGCTGTAGTAGCAGTAGCATGTGGTGATAGTGGGAAGGAAAAACTCCTTTTTAAAAGGAAAAACCTCCAGCAGAACCAGGCTCAAGGAGGGGCCGCCATGACCGGGTGGAGGTAAAGGAGACAGGTGAAAACTAAATGCTGAGTGGTGTATAAACAGGTGCGTGAAGAAGAAATACTAATGGGTGCGTCATGGGAAGCAGCCTAGGCCTATTGCAGTGTACCTAAGGGAGGATACAGTATCACCTAATGTTGTATGGTGATATGGTACTGTGAGGTCTTTAGGATAAGATCTGGCCTGATTGTTCAAGACCTTGTAAAACACTTTTAGCTACAAACTAGCATTACATGTGGTTAGTTACTGGAGTTAACTGGTTAGCATATTTATTTCAACACACACACAAACGTCTTTAGACCTAAGCTGTTAACGCTCCACACAAAGAATGAACTTTGGTCTGCAGAGAATATTTGTTGGGTTTGGTGGTTAATTCCCACATTCTGTTATTTTCTTCAGACTAATAATCATACACGCTGACATCTCTCACAGACTGTTACTGTTAACAGAAAAGATAGTGATTATATAGGAACCGACAAACATTCAGCAAGGGTGCTTCACAGTAAAACTTCTCTATTTGTTACCGAGCACGAAGTGATATTTTGAGAAGCGATGGTGTGTGCAAGTCTCTGTGTTGCTTTTGTAAGCTTAATTTACTTTATTTATTTGTTTGTTTTTTTAAGCGTAGGAAGCTACTTTCTGCCACTGTTATTTTTAGTAGTGTCTATTTAACCTTTTTGGTAACGCTTATTGCTCAAGAACAGACTAAATCATTGTTTTTAGCAAGATGAATATAGACAAGATTAAATTCTCCAGAAGTATTGGTTAAAGTTATAAAATAAAATAAAATGTTAGCTTTTATTTGTTTTCACGTCAAAGCTGCACCATCAATAGTGTCATTAGCAATGCATCGTCACCTTGCAGAAACCATATTGGAAAACTTCATGTCCAAGTTATTCATTCTAATAACTTCTAAAAGGGTGGTGTTTTGTTTTGGTTTGGGGTTTTTTGGGGGACGTAATTCGCAGACGTGTCTGTGCATCAAACTAAACTCGATAATTCTGAGCCGCGTAAAAAGGCTTTTGTGGTTCAGCTGTCTAAAAATGCGGTTGTATTCTTTTTTGTGCCATCTATATCTGAGTCAGGATAATATTAGTGCTTTGACTTCCTGCTTTATGCTCAATGTTCCATTTCCTTTTTTGCTGCAATCTGCAGAGCACAAAAAAAAACATGCATCAGACTCTCTGTCTGTCCCACAGACTGTAACGCATTGTCTCTTTCCTGCGATTGTCCTGACTTGCCACAGGACTCTGATACTATACACATGGAAGAATAAGCACAGGAGTCACAGTTCATACACAGGCAGAGAATAATTATCTGTCTTACCAGCAACGCTGAGCGAGAATTGAAAGAGGAAGTTCATCTCTGTGAGGAGGAAGTGAGGAGGTGAAGTCAGAAGGTTACAGAACCTGAATTGGAAACCCGTAAGAGAAATCTTGAAAGGTCTCTACTCCTACATGTCTGAAATGCATGCACATGTGCACATGTGTGACATAAAGTCAGGAGCACAAATCTCTGAAGAGTATGCGTCCCAGTGATTATCATCATGAAAAGCACAGAAACTAGAGAACCTGAACCTGAAGTGTGGTCCACTGAAGCTCGCTGAGAAAAATCACTTCTTCACCACACATAACCTCTGTGCAGATAATCATTGAGGTTTTGCAAATGAAGCAGCATGAATGAGAAACTGACATTTCCTTTAGGTAGCACTGAAAGAGAGCGAGAGTGAATGAACCTCTATTTCAGACACACATGACTGAATTGGTTTGCCCACGCAAAGCCAAAAATAGAGCGCTGGTGGTCGACCAAGTCAAACACGAGAGGAAACCGGACAGTTTCATGTGTGTCCCGTGTCAGAAAGCACTAACGTCTTGTCAGATGCCCACAACAGGAGTGTGTCATATGCTACGCATCGCAAAGTTGAAACAGAATGAGGAAACGATGCTCAAAGTCGTTTTTATATTAAGAGGTGCAGCTGACAGGTGTCAAGTTTTCACAAGACCAAAATAACCCAGCCATGTTTGACATAAAAAATGGCATTTGCACAGATCTTAACATTTGAAGCCATAGCCTGACAATACTGTTGTTATTCCTTTATTCAGTAGAGTAACTACATCATTAAGAGGCTATTGGGATTCCTGACCTGATGAATCTCTCGGATGAAGTTTCCTCTGATTACATCAAAGCTGCACCATCAATAGTGTCATTAGCTATGCATCAGTAAATCTTTCGGCTCATTATTTTCCTTTTAGAGCCTCATTTGATGCAGTTGAGTCAGTTAACAGGCACTAACACAGAGTAGAGACCATATGTAGACCTTTGTATATTGTGTTTTGTGCGTTTTAGCAAATTAGGTAAACTTTAAGTACTAATGCATGGAGGTGGTGAGATAATCTGTAACCACAACTGTCCACAATCACACAGTTTTATGCAATTTGCAGATAGCCAAGCAATTGACTAATAATGAAGTGGACAGATATTTCAGAAACAATGAGCTAGGCTAGCAGCTTCAGTCTGGAAGGCCTTGTTCAGCAGCTCATGGGCCTTTGAGAATAGATGACAAGTGGATGGGGAATGAAAACAAGAACTAACTGGTGTGTAGGGCAGGAAAGACTTTATATCATAGTTTGAAATCTAAAAAAATTAACAAGACAAGGGAAGCACCACAGCAGGGAATCCAACAAAGACTACAGACACAACAGGACCATTTATACAAAGAAGGGTAATCAGGGAAAGAAATACGAGGGTCATGGCAAAGCATAATCAGGGACATTGCATAAAAAGCAAAAGCCTGTCTTATTTTGGTAGTTCATTGTTCACACTGTCTTGTGTTTTCCCTCCCTGCTCTGATTCTCTTAATATGACCCCCTGTGTGCCTTTATCGCCAGTCGTTCCCACTTCCCTCATTACCCAGAACCCAAAAGGATCACAAGCCCCTGGAACAATCATGAATGCAACTAGAAATAAAACCCATCCACCCATTAAATAAGAATACACAATTCTAAATTAGGCACAGAACCCAGGGGCTACGTCAATTTGAGGTTACTATACCGACTTCCTGACTTTGTTGTGTCCTAACTGCAAACATGCTAGCTGTGCGCTAGCTAACTAGCTAAACTATGGATGGACGGATTTCTGTTTTGTTTCTCAGACATCAGGGACAGATGTTTTCCTCTGCTCATAGTTTTCCTCTCATCTTTGGAAAGCTAGGATAATATGAGTGCAGCAGTTTCGTTTCTTTTTGCTGGTTTGTTTTCTGTCGTACAGGAACAGAGAAAAACCATTACAGTGAGCTATGTATATATTATCTATTACATATTTTTATGATTCATTTGGTTGCACATTTGCGTATCATAGGGCACTGCCCTGTTGGCCAAGCACCTACTGCCCTTCAATATGAAGCCTTCTGGAAAGGAGTTTTGTTTTCCTTCTCTCTTTCCACAGAAGCACGTGTTTGCGAAAAAAAACAAAAACAAGTTTCAGTGCCTCATGTTGTTGGGCTGGTCCTTTTCTCTTTCCGAAACTAAACTCTGACGTGACCTTTGACTAAAGAGGACGAGCAGGAGACCTTGGTGGGAAGAAGACAGTCACGCAGTGTTGAGAATAGACAGTGAAAAGAACAGGAAGGCTGTGACTGACATGATAATAGTTAATATAGTATGTGTGTGTGTGTGTGTTTGTGTAGACATGCAGTAAGTAACACATAGACCTCAAAGCTGCAGATAAAACTGTCTGGCCAGAGAGACTCATGTGTCTAGAAATGGTGCAAACACACCCACACACATACACAACTGGTGTCATGTCTGGTAGAGTAAAGCCTCTATATGTTTCTGCTGTCTGTTGATCATTCACAGCATCTTAACTTCGATGCGTTTGGTGTCACATAACCTGCAGCAGAGCGCTCACTGTTGAACTTGTCATTTTTCTCCATTTTACGGTGAGAAAACTCACAGAAGTTGATCTGAAACTGTGAAGTCTGATAAAGCCTTTCAGTATGAGGCTACCACACACACACACACACATACAAGACAACAATGTACACAACAAGGGACAAATGGTGGAATCCATGCAGATGCAAATAACACCCTGATACACATCAGTATCGAGTTGTTCATACGTGTTCGTGCACCTTGCCCGTTGCAGATGTGTGAAAGGTCAAACAGATGAAGAGCAAAGTGTGAAGAACAAAAATGAAGAGGAGGTGACAGAAAGAGCGGGGTGCTTTCTGTAACGTCGAAATAAGATCTGAATCTTAGCTGGTGATAACGGATAAATCCATCGGTTTGTTGTTGAGCATATGTTGACGGGATACATGCAGATTTAGTTGTGACGGCCTAGCCCTCTTCTGCATACCTGTTAAGAGGCAGTTTAGCTTTACAGCCTGTCGTGGAGTTCATTGCGAGGCTGCGCTGCAACTGCTTCACACTTCAGGAAATGCACATGACCAAAACAGGCTTGATAGCCCAGCACATAAAAAACTGTAAAACCACAAGCTGATATTTTAGCGCACTGCTTTTTGAACACATTGAGCATTTAAGTGCGTCACTGGGCGAGCTTCAAAAGTGACGGTAGCTCAAAGTTGTTAACTGGCTGCCGGTTGTAGCAGCATTTGAAAGGGAGATATATGCATGAAATCGTGCTTTCATGCATAAGATACACATCTATGCAAGAAAGCTGCTATACAAGTACAGTGCTAACCCTAACCCTCCATTTTTTATATTTTGCTTAAAGATTTTTTTAATTAAGTGGTCTTGAACAATAGTTCTCCAGGCTTTCTGAAGGTCTGGACATTTGTACCTGACATTTTCAGAGGTTTCTTTCTGTTTGTTTTTTTCTGTTAATGATTGACCTTTGAATCAGTAAAGCATAAAAAGTACAGCTAATGATTTGCCATGATTTGGGGCTAAAATTCAGCCAGTGGTGTTGGAGATCTCATTAAAAACTGGAAATATGAATACACAAAAGTACAATCAGATATTCATCCATCGTGCAATACCATCTGGAAAGTGTAGGATTAAAAAAGGCTTCATTGACAGCATGCATGACAGTAATCCCAACTACACCACCAGTGCAGTAAAAGTATTCATGAATAGAACAACATGCAGTGGAGCACTAGCATTCATTGGATGGCTTTCCCCCAAATTTCTGCACCAATTTGCCATTTTCATGGCAAAATATAAAGAGGGTGGCTCAAGACTTTTGAGATACGACAGCATGGCTGACATCTCCATAGGGCCAGAGCCATGTGACATATGGGTCACCTGCTCAACCCAGTGAGCTATACCAGCGTAAGTTATCAACTTGCACTGAATTATGTTGATTTTCTTCACTAACTTTAAATAGTCTAAATACTATTAATATAGTTGCTCTTTTCCAGTTTTACTGACCAAAACGCTTAAACAGACACATTCATTGAGGACTTTTATTGTGCAGAGCTTTTCCCTTTACACATTGTGTTGCTTTCCATCTGTATTAGTTTTCCCACCGTATAGATTTATCGTCAGGCAACATAAAGCGATACTAAACTATACTAATCAGCCAGTCTGTTGCCAGCTGCAGCACTTATCCGTGATTGGCCAGATGCCGCTAACACCATCCTTTTCCTGTGAATACACAGGGGAAACTCTGAGTTGATTTAGTGAGTTGATAACCAGCTTTGTGTGACTGCTGAATCCCTGAATGAATCCAGATAACGGATGGATATCCTGCATTTATTGAAGTTGTTTCAAAGTACCGGGCCCGGATGTTTGGATTGCGCATTTATCCAGCACAGAGTTATCCACGCTCATAACTCTGTGCTCAGTAACACTGATGTTGTTGTTGTTGTTATACTGAAACAGAGAAAACGGAGAAAGATGGTCTTTGTTTAGGCGTAACTGAAAGGATTAGCTCGGATTACATGAAAAGGTCCAGTGTCTTATGTTTTAAACAAAGAATGAATGAATACATAGTGTGACTGGATTTTCTTAATCTGGTCACACTAACATCTTCTTCACATTTCTTTGCTTACCACATAATCGTTCTCATTTAGCTCCGGGGACTTTTTATGCGACCGTTTTTAAAAATGAGCCTAAAATTGCAACACACACTCGCTCTCACTGACAATGACATGAAAGAAATAAAATGTGTGTCACTTTATTACCCAAGACACTGCAAAGAGAGAGAAACAAAACTTTTTATGTCACTCGTGGTCTGCACATTTACACAGACAAAAAAAAATTAAATCACAGTTCCTGTTTTTGTAAATGATACTCAGGCAACCGTGTCAAAGTATTTCAAAAAAGTAAAAAGAGTCAGTTGCGCGTCTAAAATGCTAAAATGAACAGCTGAAATGTGCAAAACTGTAGCTTTTTTTAAAGCTCGAACAAGTGGAGTCACATGAGATAAAGAACGCATTGAAACCGAACTCAGCATGAAAGTTTGCGCAGTTTGCTTTATGGCCAGAATTTGGGCAAAGTCTTCTCTGGAAACAGACACTGTAAATGTGTAAACAGCTTGTTTTGGATATTCCAAAGAGGAAGTGCTGAACCGAATAAAAGAAAATGTTGACTGCATGAAAACAGTGCCGTAATGTGTGTGTGTTGTGCCCTTTCCCCAGCATTTTTTTTTCTCGCAATTGGTTCACTGAGAGTTTAATGAGAAAGACAGAAGCTCACTGCCGCTCTTGTACTTTGTTTTTCTTCCCTCGTTCTGTCTGAAAGAAGGAGGAGTGTTAGAGAAGTTGGGAAATTTACTTTCAATATGTAATCCAATTACTCCAGCAGCAGGTGAGGGAATAAAAAAAGAGGGATAAAGAGGGATGAAGGGGATAAATAGCAGCAGTGGCTGCAAAGAGAACAGCCTGTACCTGTTTGCAAGCCAACCAGACACAACTTGGCTCATCCAAGCCAGCATTCATCATGTCAGCGTTTCTTTTTTCCCCCCCTCCGTCTTTAAATCTCTTTGTTCCGACTGTTTTGTCACCCTCAGCTCAGAAGAAACCCTCACATCTTCCCATCTCGTGTGCCCGCCGTCCTCTTACGGTATCTCTCAGGAGTTAAAATGCACAGCGTGTCTGACACAAACCAGCCACCGTTTTAACTGTCACCAGAGCAACCGGACAACAGAATTAAAGCAGAGATGGAGAAAGGAAGGAAGAAAGTAAGAAAGGACGTCTTTGTGCTTCTCTTACTTTTTTTTTTTTTTGAGGCTGGGCTTTAATGGTGTGATTAAGTGGCTGGAAACCGACAGAAACAACAAAAACAGAGCGTGGCAGCAGGAGAGAAGCGGAGGATGAGGTCAGACTGCGTCGCTGTCCTGTTTTGGTCCAGAACAGAAAAGTCTTTTAAGCGTCTGATTGGCTCCTGGCAGGACAAGGAGAGCGGGGTGGTAATCGAGAAACTTGTTTAAAGAAGTGACTTTGAAGAAATCGTTTAAATTTGTAGAGCCACTTTTATTATTAGTTATATTTACAGAGAGCACAGCTTTTTTGGACACATACACACACATACTTATTACACTGCGGAGGACTGATTAGTTTCATATTTAGTTTGTGAAAACACAGAAATATACAGGATTTTACCAAATGTTAAACTTGTGCAGGAAGTTGTGATTTAACGGCCACAAGATTGTTTCTGATTCTGAAGCCGTCTTAACAGTTCCACTTTTCAGGCTTCACTAAATCAGCTGCTTTTTTTTGTCCTTTTTTTTTTTTTAAAACAGCAGCTCTTCCAGTGCGACCACATCTCATATTAGTGTCCTGGCCTGAAAAAATTCATCTTCCCACTTTGGTGAGATTTGAGAGAATATATCAGCCCGGAAAACACAAACAGAAAATGACTGGTTCCTTTTGGTGTGTCCCTCGTCTCACTGTCAAACAATGACTTGTGTCCGTCACGCATTTCAAAGAAACGGAGAAAGCAGCAGTGCAAAAAAACATGTTCTTCGGTCACTTCGCAGCCACAGCGGATGAGAAAAGAAGAGCCAAGCCACTCTCCCAGCGTCTTCAAGTCAAGCCCGTAAGCAGAGACTCTTGTTGGCACATCCATTCGGCTCCTTTATGTGTGCGTGTGTTCGTTCAAATGAAGTGGCTGGCTTTGACCACACTGTGGCTTGGGTACGCCAATTATGGGTTTGACCAGGCAAACACTCACTCTCTCTTTCTGGAACACACACAAGCGCAGGGTGGCCCTGCTATAGCTGCACAGCATGTTTCAAAAAATACAGCCATGTTGTGGTTTTCTCGTGGCTGTGAGCTAATCCGCTGTCTCAAATCATTATTCCAGTCTGCCGCCAGAAGAAATGCGAAATGCACTCAGTCCTTTGGAAAAGCCCGCAGGCACTGACCAAAAATTTGTCTTTCAGCGTCATCTTACCTCTTTGAAAAAAGCAATTCGTGTCAAATATCTCCCAGGTTGTCATAAATGATATCGGGTGCTCTCAGCCGTGCTTGTTGGTGCTGGCTGTACCACATAGCAGTAGCTGGAGCCTTAGATTTTGATACTTTGCTGTACACCACTTTCCCCCTGTCTCCACTATCACCACCACCCCAAATGTTGTTGTTGTTGTTCACGTTATTGGCGGGACCTCCATGTTTTCCAGGGGGCAGAGGAACTGGCTCCTTACGAGTGAAACCACCCCTGCCTGGCTTGGGAGCGGTAAGGGGCTTGGGGAACCGCGGCGTCGGAGGCTGTGGCGTGCCACGGCCCTGGCCAAACTGGGGAGGGGATTGTCTCTGAGGCTGCTTCCCCTCCTGTCCTGATGGGGTCACCGTCTCCTCTTGTCTCCTCTGGCTGTGAGGCTCCGCGTGAGCTTTGTCATAAAAAAGCATTCCTAAGCTAGCGGGTATGCTTCCTTTTGCACGACCCTCTGGTTCGTCATATATGTGCTCCTGGGAAGAGGCGGGAGGTGACGGAGCTCCTTCTGCGTTACCTCCCGGGGGTCGCCTGCTATTGTTCACCGCCCGTCCTCCCCCTCGTCCTTTCCCTACACCCCCGTTTAGACTCAGTGCGTTCAGATCCATAGTGATCTGATCGTACACATGCGAGTACAGATCTGGGTGCTTCCTGTGGTTACTGCCTGACGGGTGATCCCCTTGGACGCCCGCTCCCACGGAATCGTCGCCTACTGGTCGTTGGCGTGGAGTGGGCACTGGAGCGGTGGCTGTGGATGGGCTGCTGGTTTGGTTCTGAGCCTTGATGCTGTCCACCGGGTCAGAATAGAGACAATCAGCGATTTGCAGAGGCAAACGGACTGAATCAGCTGGTTCAGAATAAAGGCCTGCGCTTTCATCAGATAAGGACACACCTTTGCCCACATGTCCTTTGGGAGACCGCGGAGGTGTCCCTGCACCTCCCAACATCCCTGGAGGCTCTGGTAAACTCCTCCCTTTAAGTCCCGTTCCACCTCCTTGCACCCGTCCTCCGTCTCCTCCGTCTCTCTTTCCGAGCACGCCGTCAGCCGAGCCTGGTTTGCTCCCGCCCGAATCCCCGTCGGCCTCGCGACTGCTGCAGCTGCTGCTGTCGCCGCTTCCCGTCGCCATGCTGGCAGAAATGGTATTGCGGAGATGTTGAAGCGATGCTGAGCAGTCTGATTCAGAGTTCAAAGGGCTGCTGAGGCGGCGCTCTTCAGCTAGAGCTTTCTGTGACTGGATCGCCTGGTCGACCAGTATGAAGATCTCGTTCCCTTGTTTGGTCTCAAAGGTGAAGGTGCCAGGGCCTGAGTCGCACCGTCGGCCCGCCTCAAATGAAAACATGACCTGGAAAAAGAAGAGAAAAAAAAAAGGTTAATTGGGTTTCATCCAAAATTTAGAGTTAAGTGTGTCTGTTACAGAAGGGATTGAACAAATTTCAAAATGAAACAGAAGCAACAGAAGCTAGTCGCACAAGTCCCAGCACTTCCTTTTTCCAGTGAACTTCGCTTCATTTTCAAGTTTTCTGATTAGATCTGAATAATAAATTTACTTCCAAATTCTAACTAAGGCAGAAAGTTGAAAGTCATTATCTGTTTCCCTTCCAACCTGCACCAGCGATGGCATCAATACTTAAACATAAACATCATGAGTAGACAAACTAAACAGCCTCTTTTAAAGGTCATCTGCTAATTTTAAGTCCTGATCTTGAGCTTTAAAGCATCTAAGTGACACAAAACAACCACAGAGAGTCGGACCTTAAATATATTTAGTAACGCTGAGGCTCAAACCACATATATACGCGCTGTCATTGTTTTCACTTCCTACGTATAATCAGTCGTGCGCCGTGCGTTTAAACTTAGGACAACACACATCCTTTCCAAGTTTGTCAGAGATCAACACGTTTTGATGACCTGAGGAGATTTTAGCCATTTCTCTGTTGCTCTGATCGTTTTTCTGCCTATCAGAGACATATCTCACTCACCCTGTCCCTGCCGTATCTCCTCAGCAGCTTGTAGGGCCACACCAGAACCTGCCTCTTGGTCTTTGGCTCCTTCAAGATCAAAACATCGCTTTCAGCTTTCAGCCAGTAGTTGCCCGCGAGCCCACAACGCTCTGAGGCCTCGGTCCGTTGAATGGTTACCCAGAACTCGTTCACTGCAACAAAATGAGAGCAATTTTTTTCATAAATCTTCTAGAAAATATCTGGCTGGATTAGATTAACCCCTGAGCCCAAAAGACTGGACTGCTTTGTGACTTACCCTCCTCTCTGGAGTAGTAGATGAGGTTCTCGGCCATCTGCAGGTCCTGGGGTCCTCCATTAGAGTCTACAGCACCGCTGGTACTGCTGCCACTTCCGCCCTGTTGGTCACATAAACACAACAGACAACCAGACACTGAATTAGGATACTCACAGCATGTACACATAAACATATGTAAGCTATGTGTTGCCGAGGGTTTCTTCCCTTTTAAAAGGGAGTTTTTTCTTCCTATTGTCGCCAAGTGCTTGGTCATAGTGAGTTGCTTGACTGTCTGGTTTTTCTCGTCTTATTGCAGGGTTTTTACCCAACAATGTAAAGCACCTTGAGGCGGCTATTGTTGTGATTTGGTGCTATATAAATAAAACGGAATTTCATAAAAACACAGCAGACGTGAAGGACCAAGTAAAAAGAGTGAGAAGAGAAAAGAGTAAAGCGTTAGAGAGGCTGAGTGTGCAGTCTTCCTCCTGGAAACTCCCTCTGGCTTCCTTTCTGCAAATATCTGCTACGTTCATGTTTGTGTATATGTGTGTAGGCGCTCACATGGTGCAAGCTGCGGCCTACATAGACACTCCAAGGGCATGTGGGAAAATCTGGAAGACTCACGCACAAACAAAAAGAAAAGTCCACATTGCAGTCGATACTGAATTGCACTAAATCCGCTTTTTCATTAAATTTGTGCAAATATTTGTCGTCACGTTTAGGCTTGTACACTACAGAGCAGAGAAGCTAGGTGCAAAGAAACATATTGTAGATACAACAAGAGATAAAGACATTAAACACACACACAGGAAGCCTTAAAAAACACACACACATCCACCCTGGTATTAGTCACACACTGCAAACTCTGCTTCCTATAGCAAACCGAGCATCAGCCTACGGCGCTGAAAAATAAAGCCGGCGGAGAAGTGCGAAAATCGACAACTTTCTAACGTCCACATGAGGCTGGTTACTAAAGTGAGTCGGTCCCCCATAGGCGCCCGTGCTAAAATGACCAAGTTCATTTAAGACAAATGAAACGTTTGAGGCCTGCAACAAAAAGGTGTTGGAGGCTAGGTGACTTCAAAGCCGCTTATAGGAATGACTGAGCTTTTGACTATAACACCTGTATGGTTAGTCAAGTCCAGTATTTTATTTGTATATTACTTAGTACTAATTAGCAGGTGTACAAGTCTTTAAAAACTATAAAAAATACCTGAAATGCAATGTCACACATGGTATCCATCCAATCCTTGGCAACGGCCTTTTCTGCTGAAAACACGTGCATCTTATCGTTTGTTTCCACACAAAACGCTGCCATGTTGTCTTTGGGGCAGCTCTCTGTCAGTGCAGGCAGGATGGAAATGCACTCGGACAAGCGAATGATCTTCTTGTCCAGCTTCCTGGTCTTCTCATTGGACCCGCCTACGGAGCCTCCGCCACCTCCACCTCCACCACCAGGAGCGTCGAAGAACTCGAGGCGGGCGATGCCATTTTGGCTGGCAGGGTAGAGGACGAACCAGTTCTTCTTCCATTTCTGTGGAAGTAACGAGAAAAATCATTAAACATTATTGTAGCTAAAACCGAGAGAAGCGTTTTAGCACCTTTCACCTGCTTATTTGCAGTGACAAAGAGGGAAGCTGCAGAGTACCCTCTGATAGAGTATGTCACAAAAAACTTGGTTGAAGGGTGTTTCTCACTTTTTTTTAATTTTCATTTACTGATGGTTATAAATGCTGACACAGAGACTGGGAAATATGGGTCTAAAATACTGACCCACTAATAAATCAGGTCAGCCAAAGAGCTGATTAGGCTGCTGTACACTCTGACCATGCATTTCTTGCATTAGTTGTGAAGACCAAATCAGTAGTAACAGGAAACTTTGACAAATATTGCCATGTGGACAGAAGCATGACTCCAAATGCAAATTGTCATCACTGCAAAACATGTGAGGAGGTTACACATTCTTAGGTTAGGTCATATTTCAAGTACAGGGTGTGTAATATTTACTTTCTTCTGAACATTTCTGTCGTAGTTTTTATTTTTTAAGTTTTACTGACATTGTTCACTTTACAGTACAAGTCTTTAGAAACACAAGTTTGTTCCCACCCCCATTCTCTGCGGCCTGCTGGAGCGGGAGGGCTAGGTGGAGTTGGCCGTCCGACTGCGGTCTGGAGTGTGGGGCCTCCCTGCTGCTACGGAGTCGGGGTGGTCTGCCTCTCCCCACCGCAGGGAAAAGGGTAACACCACCTGGGTCTGGGTGCAGTTCCCCCCTCCAGGAGCAAGGGTACCTAGACCCGGTTTGTAGAGTACGCTTGGGGAGTGTGATCGTGTGTACAGCGTCTCTTTATGTCTGTCTCCACGTTGGTTGAGTGTGGAGTGAGTGCATATGAGAGCATGAGGGGGGGAATGGATGTTTGTGTCTGTGTGTGCCTGTATGTCTGTGTCTATATGTCAGGTTGGGTATCAGACGCCACCTCTCTGGGGACATCTCAGGCCCTCCAAGGTTTGGAGGCCTATCTCCACCTACCACCACTTCCCCTGCCGGTGGCGGACTCCCTCAGGTGTCGGTGCGTTGGTGGTTCTTTGTGTCTGGGGGTGGGCGTCCAGGTACACACCGGCTCACTCCTTGGCGGCCGCTTATCGGGGCCTGGAGCCTGGGGCTCGCTCGGGCCCCTTCGGGGGTGGGGTGCCCCCGGCCTCTCGGCCTGGGACTCGGTCACTCAGGCACAGCTGGCGGCCGGCGGAGCTCACGGGCGCATCACTGCAACTCCCCCTGGCTTCTGCTCCGCGGCTGCTGAGTGAACCCTCATCTGGGACTCTCCTCGGCTCTTTCTGGGACAGTGGCGCGGCTGCCCCTCTGTTGGTCTTCCTTGGTCTCTTGTGTTCTGGGGGCCTCTGGATGTCTGGAGTTTTGATCTCCTCCATACCTGCTTCACACCCTGGAGGACGGGGCTGTGGCCCCCCCACACTCCCTAGCAGATCGTTACATGGAGAAACCTTTGGAATACAAGCGCGCTGATCCACACAGGTATGCACACGGGTGTTCACTGCTCGTAGACCCAAATTACACCTTTCTTGGCTGCTACTTCGAAGCACATCTGTCCTGCGTGCTGCACAACAACATTGAATATTTAGTATTTACTGCTGTTTACACTTAGCTAGATTAATGCGATGGTGTTGTGTTTAGTATGTTGCTTTGTTTTTTGTTTTTTTTGTCTTTTTTTTGCTTGTTTTCTATTCTTCTCTCAACAGGTGATCCAGGAGATTTTTATTTTTTTTCCTCCCCCCCTTTCTCACTGTCCCTCTCCCCTTCTGTTTTTCCTTTCCTTCCTCTTTCTTTCTCCCTTTCCTATCTCTCACTCATGTCTGTCCCGTCTGTAACATCTGAAAATAAAATATAATAAATAATAAAAACAAAGATCGACCAAATGGACCAATACGGCAATGCCACGATGATCCATTTGGCAAAGTAAATCCATTGGGTATCCTTGTTGGTCTTCAGACAACAATTCTGATGGCTAAAGAACCAAATGGGACAGGCAAAAAAAAGAAAAGAAACACAAGTTTGTTTTTCATGTAGCGATCAGACAAGTAGGCTGAGTTTAAACTAAATCTGAAAGCTGCCTAAGTGGGTGGGACAGGCTGAAAGGATAGAAAAAGGTGAATTTGAATTGAAACACAAGATATGATTTACATTATGCTGTTAATGTCTGTCGAACGAGCTAAAAGTGTGTGGTTTGATCTGATAGCAGTAGAGGGGAACGCAAAATTGTCCACAAATGATTAAAAACTGATGAAGAGTAAAGTTAAGGTTCAGAAATTCTGAGTCAAAATGAGATTTCCAGGCTGTTCTGTTACTCTACCGCTCTGCTGTCTGAGGCTTAATGTAGGAGGCATGTGGTGATGACTCCAGTGCAGTTTAACTCAAATCTGTTGCACAAGCCATTGTTTCCTTTACATTCAATCAGCAGCAGTTGCAGACCTCAGCATTAGTCATCATTGCTCATACAGAAAAATTATCTTAAAAGCATTTACTCATCTTGAGTTTACACATAGATTAATTTAGTATATTAAGATTAATTTAGTATATTAAAATAATTCTATGAGTTTTTGAGGTTTAACAGTTAGTTCATTTTAATCTAACTACTCCAGCTCTGACTGCATCTGTACATCACTTTAGTTTAAAAATTAACTAAAAATATCTCATTGAGGAGGTTTTGGGTTTACGTGTCTTCTGTGTAAAGAAATGTGCCTGCTTTATCTTTTATCTCCCGGGATTAAAAAAATGACCCGGACAAAATTTGGCGACAGGTTTATCATTTATACCCCGAGGCCAGCGGTGAGGAAGCAACAGCTAACAATGATCTCTTCCTCCACAAACAAGGACAGCAGCAAACAACGTGGCACGCGATCCGACGCTGAACAATGAGAAGCTCGGCAGGTGTAAAAGAGCCCCGGCGTTCACTGCTGAAAATAGACATGAAGACATGTACGGCTGCATGTAGTCAATGCAGTGTAGACTAAAGTAGTGTTTGTCATGAAGCTGATAACTTATTTTATTTAGAAAATTCCTCCAAGCTTTTTACTCTTAAGTCATATGTGGACATTTCTCCTGAAAAAGATGTGTTTCCCCTTCAATCACTCAGCGAGGCCTGACAGCCAGACAGCTGAGTTTGTAACAGGAAGGTCAGGGGTAAAGTCCTTCGACCAGCAGGGAAAATCCAGCGAACAGAAGTAAATGAGAAATATGAATATTACAACGGCAGGAAAGGTTCTACTTCACTGATAAGAAGCGAAAACATTATTTAGTACGTCAGAAAATTAAAGCCCAAAGAACCTGAAAGCTGAGTGGAACAGCAGCCACAGCCCAGTGTGTGACTTTTGACATCGATTTAAAGGGTTAAAGCTTTTTAAAGAAAAGTGGTATTATGACATGATATATACAACTTAACAAAAATACTTTATCACGGCACATTCATTTGTCATGTTGGGAGACACACAAGGGTTAAAACCATTTACAGTGGCTTCATGCCATTCAGCTGTCTTCCATAGAAGTGTGAGAGTGAGTCAACGGGAATTATAACAGGATCCAGAAGCTAAAGAGATTCGAAGGAATTCAGCCAGCTTCTATTTTACTTACACCTGCTTTTCCTACTGACACATTAAAGACCTTTAAAGCTAAATCGCTATAGCTAGTTATTATTTATCGTTTCTCTTTCTAGTCTTCTCATATTCTGAGTGTCTTGACCAAGCAGCAAGTAGGAAAAACATAGTTTCCATTTGCCAAATATGTAATCAGCTCTATTCTGACGATAATTTAGCTTTATTTTGAACTTGTGTGGATTAGCAAACAAAGAAAAGGACTTGTTGGCTTGGACATCTCCTAGCTATCCAAAACCTGCTAAAACAGTTGGTATAGCATATCATATTGTCTTGAAATGAAACCAGTATAGTTTTACATGATATAAGTTTACGTTTATGTAGCATGCACAGATATGTCTGACACTAAGGGTAATAAAGGAGCTACTTTAACTAACTTCAACAAGAAAACTGCTTCAGCTGAAGGCGGAAACAACAAATTGAGGCAAAAAGTCACCATCAAGCACAAACAGGCTACGGAGGCATGCAAGGAGGAGATATAGAGCCAGCTGATGTGTGGGCCGAAGTAATTAACTCAACTGAACATCGCTGGAGCGCTTGCTAGCTGCACTCTATACGACAGGAAAAGCAAACGATGGATGGAAACTCCTGATGTGGTCACAGTGAGGAAAAGGAAGACTTAAATCAGCAGGTTAAAAAACTCGACCCGAGATATTTTTATTTTACTCTACATTTGACTTCTGTTGTGTCACTACTGTTGCTCCCCAACGCTGAAGCTTCTGTTACCTTGTTACAATAGATTCACGCTTTGAATTAGTTAGACAGCAGCTCACACAAGCTGGATGCCGTCCTTCACTTGATTTTGCTGCCTGCAAGCTGGGAACATCAATAAAACACTGTTAAATATTATTTTTCTTTATCGTCAGAAACATTTTAGTAAATTCCATTTAAATATTGTTATTTTATTATATTGTTATCATTTTGACTCTACAGAGCCCAGGCCAGCAGACTAGCCCAGCAGTCAGATTGATGTAAATCATGAAATACTCATTTGCATGTCAGCTAAGAAATTTGTCAACTCCAGCTTGTGGATTCTTTGGGATTCGTTGATTAGACTGTAATAGACAGTCTTTGGATGCTATACTTAAGGAAATGTAGTGGAAATGCTTGTTAGGACCAGTAAAAGCTCTCAAAGCGGTAGGTGCTGCATCTAAATATTTGTATATAACATACTGGCGAAGTACACTTAACTGTAACTGACAAATAAAGGACTAATAGGATAAAGAAGAAGAAAAAATAGAGCACCTCATGTAAAATGAAGTACTTCCTAACTGTACGTCAGTAAATGCTCTGCCCGTATTTACTGTCAACCATCAGTACTGCCGTACTGAATAAGCCCTAACAGCTTTTTCATTATCATCCGCTGCATGAAAATCATCAACGTGTGACTCAGTATGTAAAGGTGGAATTATGATATTTGCATGATGCTTCAGATACAGCTATAGCAACAGGGTTTGTGTATATCTACAACCTACAGGGTCCTTAGTTGGTCTTTCTGAGGTTTCCTGTAAAAGCTGAGCTGGATAACCTCTGAAGGCCTTGAGGTAAATGTGTTCATAATAAATGTCTTAATATCCCTGTCAAATGCAGCCATAAAAGAGGTCCCCGCATTAAATAAGACAGCTTTACCAAAGTCCTTCACGCACACACACCGACACACACTGCAGCCTTTAAAATGAACTGCCAAAACAGACAGGAAATGTGTGGGATTGTCATTACTGAGGATCCTCTTTGCTTCCTTCATCTGAATCCTGGTCTGTGTCAGTGTATATATGTTTGCTTGTGTGTGTGTGTGGGTCTGTGTGAGAATGCCCAACTGTTTGCCGTGGACCATACAAGCGAATGCACGCACGCAGACCGCGATCAGCCCTTCTTACAATGTGATGTAATTCAGTGGTATACATGAAAAGGATGTGAGACTTTAAAGCATGTGCGGGTGTGCGACTGTGTGTGCATTATGTCTGTCTGTGAAACAGCTGCTCCATATAAGGCAACCGGCCGTTATCAGCCGCTATTACACATAGTGGAAATTATGCAAAAGAGATGTATTTGAGCGAAGGAGCGAAACTTCCTCAGTGATGTCCTGTCTGTTTGCAAGAGCTGGAAGAATCGAAGAGAAGCACATGGCCCATACTTCATGACTGACTACCACTTTAGGGTAGTATAAGAAATATAATAATATATAATATATAATAATAATAATATAATTCTTCTTCTTTCCTTCAGGTAGCTGTGCACTGAACATAATGGTGAAAAAAATAATGAATTTTGCACTTCTTACACATATTCAACTCTTTGTTTGTTTATATGCCACAGATTCCACTGTGTTTCCAGTCAGGATTACAAAACTTTGGGTTTCATTTGCTTGTCCTTCCAACTGTCATTACAATAAGTGTTTGCATACAGACAGATGCTTTCAGGCAGGTAGATATACATTTAACCAGTCTGTCGCTGCGTGAACACGTGATGCTCTTTGTCTGTAATAAACCAGTGTAATAACCCACTCCACCATCCTCTTACTGGCCACAGACAGACCTCAGTGGCACATGCAAGGCCAGTGTGTGTGTGTGTGTGTGTGTGTGTGTGTTTCTTTAAGCATAAAAGTTTGTCTGTATCATGCCGTGTGTTGTTGGTAATATGCACTAAAAGGAATCTGGTGGAAAACAGAGGGCTCTCTGTTTATGTGTGACTTTATGTAAAAGGTAGACAAACGAGGAGGACGTTTTATAAGAGAAAAGGAGATGGCCAACTGCTCTGACCACAGGTCTGCTGCCCTAACCTCAGTCCTCTGTGGTGTCTATAAACTCAAGCTTTTCTCAACTGTTTGCAGATTCTCTCGACCCAAAAACCAAACGTGAATCACAATGAGCTCAGATTTGAGTGAAACTAATGTGAGACAATAACATTTGAGCAAACCGCAATAACTGCCTGTTCGGTTCATTTACACTTTCCGTTACTCGCTCCCAAACGATCTGCTGATTTGACTCAAATTATATTCGCGCTACTACACGGTGAGGCTGGTACCATTGTGCACACGCCGTATGGAAAAACAGCTATGTGTGGAGTGGAGATTTTAAGGGCAATAGTAATGTCTGTGAAATCAGGTAACACAGGTAAGAGGTCGCTCTCAGCGCCAACGCGGTTTTCAACAATGACGTCGTCGCAAAATGTGGAAGTTGAGGTCTAAGTTTAGCCAAATCGACCAGCAGATCCAATAGGAACAGGCACTCTGGCTACCGATTAATCCTCAGAGAAATTTTATGATCATCATTTGGTCTGTAAATGTCAAGAAATATTACAAGCAGTTAAAAAGATCAAACAGAAAATCTAAAGATCCTGGAACCAGTGGATTTGTTGGAATTGCTGCATAAAAAAGGACTTATTATTAACAAATTTCTGGTGACCAGTTAACTCATCATTATCTTAGCATTAACTATCAGATAAAACAACAACTCTCAAATACTTTCACTTCAAACCAACAAGTATTCCCTGGAAAGCTGGAAACATTGGATTTTTTGGTCTGTGCTTCAATCCTTCGCATCAGCGATGACATGTTACTCAAGTCGCTCCTGACAGGGATGGCTACCAGCTTTCATGACAGCTCAACCATCACCAACGTGTGCAAACATGCGAATGAGGTCCTTATTAAGACGCTGAATGTTCAGTTCTGTTTCAGCGAGCACGTGCAGCATCGGCTTTACATTAACAAATGACAAATTCTGCGAAATGTGAAGACTTTCTGAAATCTATGTCTCGGAGGAAGTCTGTCAAATATGATAAATCATTTCCAGCCGCAAGAGTACCGAATTTCTGATGCGCAGAGTCAGAAAGTTAGACTGTTAGTAAACGCTAGCTTGAACTGGCCAAATATGTGCCACATTTGTGCGTGCCTAAATGTTCATACAGTAAACTGTTTAGCTTACTTTTATTACAAAATTAAAAAGCTTTACTGTAATATCGTAGTCCATGACAAAGTTCATTTATATGGTAGTTTTAGTCAAAAGACAAAAAGGGTAGTTCTGTTTTCAAGTATTCGTATTTTTAGGGGTGGTAACAATTCTGAAAACGTCACTGTGCTGTAACACGATACCTGTACAGAAGTATTAATGCTTACTGAAGCATGATGACCTGTTGACTAAAGGCGACAAAGGGGGGGAAAGTGCACCGGAAATAAATCAGTATAATGACGTTGAGCTTTTCTCTGTGTTCTAACCGAGTGATCGGGAGAGTGACAAAAGATTTTAGTTTGGGGGGGTTTTATGCCAAGATATGAACCAAACTCCCTGAAGTACTGTTGTGCCTGTAGATGTTGAATGGGAACGAGGACTTGATAAGAACAGGGAACGATAAGCACAATGACCCTACCCCAACATTAAAATGTACGCAAAGAAATTGCTCCCACTGTCTTCCAGTGTAAAGTGCAGTAAATGTTTTGTAAATTTCTCTAAAATTTACAGAACTAACACTTTAAAATACTCACAGTTACAGAGTTCGGTCCAAACATATCAGGTATTTGTAAAACCAGGAGGACATGAAAGTAAATCATTATGCAAAGAGGGGAAAATATCAAATCTAATGCATCGATGGGGATTTTCAATACTGCCATCATGATCCTTTGTACTATTCTTGCAGACTATTCAAGGAAAACTGCACACCTTCTTGTATGCTACTTCCACAAACTACAAATGATTTGTTGTTTCTTTTCCGAGAAATGTGATGTAGCTACTGAGGTGCTACCTGCAAATACAGACAATCTGACACACAAACCCATTAATCCACCGCGAGGACCTTCAGACATGAATCACTGTTGGATAAATGTAGTTGCCTCCGGGCATGTAATTCCACTTCATTCTGACACACCCCGTCTGTTCAAGTGGCAGCTAGCTCCTGGCTTTAGAGCTGCACCGTCATGCCCACACCTGCACTCTTTAAACTCAAAGCTTTGTGCAGCTCCAGCATGAAAGTGGACTGCAATCTGCAGGTCCAAGATTTATAAATCCAAATATTTATCTCAAACATGGTTTTCCAATAAACCATATTTACAGTGTACATAAAGGTGCATCACCCCAAATATTTGCCCTGTTTTACACCTCTGCATTGCTCAAATGTGCTTCTGATTGGTTAAAACAGAGCAATATGCCATATTTTGGATCCTATGAATACCGCTGTGACACAGAGTGGCATCAAAGGAAAAGCAGAAATATTTGTCTCGTGGGTAAGTTATAGAAGGATGATGCGCATTCTGGTTATCTTGCGGATGTGGGCTACTTCTGGTAAAGACTTGGCACTGATGATAAAATGAATGAATACCAAACAAAAATCATTGTGTGACCTATTTTGTTTCAACCAGATCAGCAAATGGGGCGCCATCGCAGTGCCATCACAGCATCTACAACACTGGTCAAACAAAAGTGCCCACAGTGGGCCAGATCTGCAGAGTTATCTCTAATTTAATTTTACCCATCACAAGGAGCCAGCCTGTGGAAGCAGCTGTTCTCTGTGAAGACGTTTTTTTCTGAAGTTGACAGAAAAAAAACCCTCAGATGATAACAGGGGCTATCAGCATCTTTCAGCTTCAAACAAAATACTTTTGTTTGTTTGTTTGTTTCAATCCTTTATCTCTAGCACGTATTTACCATATAGGACAAAAACATTAACAAGTTAATTTAATCAGTGAAATAAACAGCTGATTAGATAATAGCTAAATATAAAATGCGGTCTACGGTCTACTTAATGTTTGACAAGAAGAACAGAGCGAAACAGAAACTTGGGTTGGACGCTGCCACTTCACTCTTAAGTCACATTTTCCGACCATACACGTGGGAACGTCCTACCCTGTCCACTGACAGCTCGAACGATTGCATAATTCACCCACCAAACCTCGCACTAGTTTCAACACTTTCAGATCAGCCAGCATTTTGCTTCCTGTTCTATTCTGCTCAATTTTGATACTTTCTTTATACCCTTCAGGGTACTTCTGGTCTTCGGTCCTCGACACTGTAAAAGACAACGCCTCACTTTTGAAAATGGAAAGATTTAGGTCTGATCACGCTCTATTGAAAACAGCCTATAAAAAGGCATTGAAACTATGTTTTGGGCGTATGAATATGCATTGTGAAGTGTTGATTCCAGGGCAGGAAATGGAGCCAGAATGTTTTGTTGGTCCATGTCATATGACCACAGAGAAACGGAGAGACAAAGACCCTCTTACAAATCTTAAAGAGTAACCCAGCTCCTATGCAGTGGTGCTCTGAGGCCGAGCGCTGACACCAGCATGCACACAAAAACACACAGGTAGCTGTGCTGCTTGTGTGTGGCTGCGAGATGACACAAAGTCTGCATGCTGACAGCGAGTTTAAATGGTGTAAACAGCAAGTACAGACAGCTGAGCTGAAGTGAAAGTAAAGACTGCCGTCTTTGTAGAAAATAGATTTGGTTTCCGACTCTAATGGTTTAACACACTTTTATCATGAGTTGTTGTGGAAAGTCACATAAAGCTTGTCACTAACACGCACACACAACCAAACTTCCCTTCCTGACAGTACTCGGGGAGCTTGAGTTCACTTTAGTTTCATGTGTTCTTGCATTTAGCCCAGAGATGAATTTGCATGCACACAGATGCACATCACCTTTACTCTAAACCACCACACCAAAAAAAGGCCAGATCACTGAAGGCACAGCCACTGACTTCCTCCTTCTGCAGGTACAGTAGCATTATCTTTGAAGCCACTGGCCTGTAATTGCACCAGTGCTCTGTTTACTTGCCACGAGGTACAAAAAAAAAACCATCTGTCTGGTGGAGGTACAAAGTTAACATCACTTAGTTGTGATTTTTTAAAAATCAAAATATGACAACATAATGCTGTCACGAGCAGTTTTAGTGCCTCTTTCTTCCCCTAAAAGGCTTTATTTGCTTCTCAATAATGAGCAGCAGCTATCCACAAAACTGGCTGAGTATAGAGTGGAGTTTGTGTGGTTGCACGGATCTGTCATTCTTTTTAGTGACCCTGAATAAATTACATGGAATATTATCTGCTGAGATAAGAGAGAGAAGTTATGGCTTGTTTATTACAGGCTCTTATTAAAGTACCACCACTTCGTTTCATTTGCCTGTAATATAACACTGGCTGTGGCTACACGCACTTCCTTTATTTCTGTGAACGCAACATTTTATCAATAAAAGCAGCGTTTTTTCTTTTCTTTTCTATTCCTGGGTCTTACCTTTCCAAACTTTTGGTGTTGCACATAAAGCTGTCCCTCCTTAACGTGGGTGTCCATGCCCCCCAAAAACGCTAAAGCCCGCCGTCCTCCACAAAGATGAAACTGGACTTGAACTTGACAGAAGAAAATCACCTTTTTTTTTCTTCTTTCACCCCCTCAACAACTTCTCTCTTCTCTCACTTCCGCTCCACAGGCCTTAAACCGTGTTTATCGCGACGCTCGCGCGCATGTAACAGTGTCATGGTGATACTAGAAGAAGAAAAAGTTCCAAACTGTCACCGAGAAGTCCTCACAAACTTAATGTCCAAATGTTGTCGGCTGCTTTGACTATCTGTCGCTTCTCACTCCTCCTGTAGAAATGGACCAATGAAAAGCCGCGCTTATACGACAACGCGTCACTTCCGGGTATCGGTTTCACAATAAAAGCGCTGAATAATGTCTTTTGACTTCATGCGTATGGTTGCAAAAACCACAAGAGAAGTTTGCTGTAGTTGTGTGTAGCTTCTCCAGCGGGTGGAAAATGTTCCAAAGATATTTAGATAATTAAATATAGACAATTTATGTTGGTGGTGGGGGGAATTTTTTGTATTTGTTTTTTTTTGTATTTGTTTGTTTTTGCACTTAAAAGTGTGGAAATTGTTTGAGAACAGCCTGCTGAACCCAGTTGTGTCCTTATCAGCTCCCCCCACTGCATTGCATCAAATATTTGTTGAATACTTCATTAGAAGTGTAAATGATTATTGTTTTTAAATTAAAACAGTTTTATTTTAGTATACACACGGCAAAGTAAAACAAACGAGCTGAACTCCTATGACAGTAGGCTTTACTGAAAATCTTGCTGTCATATCAGTTCACAATGTGCTTTATGTTGATCGTGAATTTGAAACCGACGAGTCTCCGGAATGGGGAAATGTTTATTCTAGGATCCTCTAAAAGTGATATCCACCAGCCCCCCAAAAAAGAAACTCTAGAATATCTGTAGTCAGGAAATTTCACTTCTCAATTTATGAGCTTTCTCTGTAAAACATGGAAGATCAGCATTACCCATGAAGAATCATTATTCATGGAAGTGTGAAAAACACGGGGAATATTTATACATGCTTTCTTACTTGGGGGAAAAAATGAGTTTTACTGTTAAACTGAGTTTTTTCGCCCGTAGCGCACGTTTATTTTGAAATAATAAGTAACAACCGGTATTGTATTAAATGCGTTATACTTGTCGCAACTCACTCCCTTCATCTGAAGGAGTGAGCAGCGTGGTACGCGCACGGAGCCGCTCATCTCCTTCTCTCCTCCCACCTCCTCAACCTTGTGTAACATGTGTGATAGAAAGCTTTAGTGGCTCATTAAAAATATGATGAACTCATATGGTGATTGATTAGTTTGGGATGAGTATTTTTGGCAATTACACAAATTTGGGTTTTGGTTCAAAATTAAATCCCATAAAAAGTTCATAAATACATTTACAAGCGACTGTTACTGTTCATTTCAAACCACCCAGCTTTCTGAGAGCTCAAGATTAGCACTTAAAATACTTAAATTACATAAACATCACAGGAATTGTGAGTGATGCAGGCTATGCTGGCAGGAGAAGCTGGCCCCCAAAATTAATGCTTTGCAGATGCCTCCTGCTGGCTTGCAGCGCCCCAG
Source organism: Diplotaxodon limnothrissa (assembly GCF_057381915.1). Lineage (NCBI taxonomy): Eukaryota > Metazoa > Chordata > Actinopteri > Cichliformes > Cichlidae > Diplotaxodon > Diplotaxodon limnothrissa. Next base: position 60,196,117 of record NC_140598.1, on the reverse strand, counting down.
TTTTCAGCCAAATGGCGCTAAATCGCTCAATCGTGATGTTTAAACTATGACTCAGACGCAAAATGGGTTTTTTTGCTGGCTCGTGCTCCTTCACAGGTCAAAAAAAACCCTGTACTCCTGCATTGCATCTTATTATTTAAACTTCAGCAGACTGCCTCACATTCTTTATGCACTCATTACAGAGGCATGATGCCACTATCAGGCCAATGCAGCTTCTCTCTAATAGTACCGTCCTGTAAGTTATTGCAGGATGCAAACACTCGCGTGTAACTGTTAAAGGGAGATAAGAGCTGTTGCTAAATGTTATTTTTAACGTCTCTGTAGGGAATCTAATTGTAGCGTACATCACGTGTTTGTTCGTGTTCTACCTGATATTGTTTTCGCATCTGTCTCCTTGAAGGCCCCTGGTTTGTTTCATGATTGTAGCCCTAGGCTGCTGCTGAATTTCTCAAATAGAAAGACATTGCTGCCATCTACTGGTCATTAGTCATAATTACAGGTTGGAGGGCGTTCACCCTCTGCTCTCGCGATATCTGCGCAGTTGCCCGGACCAAAACAGGAATTGAGACATGGAGCGAGTGTTCGGCGGAGTTGAGGGGTGAGAATCAATTAAAATAAGCAGTAAAACTCTTCTAAGTTTATTGTGATGAAGTGTCACGTAAGGCTTGTGTGTATTACAGGCATTTATTCAAGTTTTTAGGTCAATTAGAAAGTGAAGAGTTTTCTTAACGGCTGTGCGCGAGTATGTGTGTCTCGTGATCACTTCTCTTTTGTGGGCTGTTTCTGTCAGTTAAAATGTCATCATTTATTTTTTTTAAAAGTATGCTATAAATACGTATTTGTCTAAATGAGGTTTGTGGGGCCTTTTTTGTGGATCTATTTAAATTGTGTGTGTGTTTCTATCAGGGAAGATGCATACAATGGTCTTGTATAGTGATGTCTAGTTGCTTTGGTGGTTAGCAGCTCCGTTCATGTATTTGTCAATTCCTTATTAGGGGAGGAACGCACTCCAAAGCAGTGTTGTTGTCAGGGGATGGGAAGGTGTTGGCAGAGACGGCGGGACCATCCACCAACCACTGGGTGAGCGGAAGTGCTGATGGAGGCAGGTGGAGAAATTTGGAAAGGGGAAAGAGGGGGCAGATGGTGGCCGGATGAGGGGTTTGCACATTAAATAGACTGTCTTTATACTTGTCTTCTGAGTGAATACATTGTTACATTGTGTTATACTGTAGCAAGTTCCATTTATTTTGCAACACTTTTTGTCTCTCACAGCTGGTCGGCGTGGACAAGTGTATCTCAACCATCGACGACATGGTCCAAAGAGCCAAGGTCGAGGCGGGGCTGGATCCAGGCACGCCGTTATACTCCCTGGTCAGTCTGGCTGTGTGCCGGTGCAGGTTGCTGATTGAAATAATGTGAGCCCTAACATCTGATTTGTGTGCATCTGCGTACGCAGGGCATGTCTCTGAGCGGAGGCGAGCAGAAGGATGCCATCGACAGACTCATCGCTCTCATGAAGGAGCGGTTCCCCAGCCTCAGCGAACGTTACTTCATCACCACAGACGCCATCGGTGCCATGGCCACGGCCAGCAATCGAGGTAAGCTGCCATTTTCTGTTCTCGCTTCATACAGCAGCCAGTCCTCAGCAGGAAGACAGAGCTGCCCCAACCATAAATGTGTTCATGTAACAAACACAATGACACTGTCCTACGGTATGATTGTTAAATATTTGACATAACTTGTGTTTAAGAGCTGCTCTTAGCCTAAAATGTTACAGCAGGTCGCAGTTTAATACTTTACTGTTTTAGGTGTGGCTCTATGTATCATCTTTACTGTCTGACCCTGAGCTTTATGGCTTGATGGTATCAGCATATCAGCGTTATCATCAAGATCTTTGTCTTCAGGGGGCATAGTCCTGATATCAGGGACCGGATCAAACTGCAAACTAGTCAATCCTGATGGCTCGCAGATCGGCTGTGGGGGCTGGGGTCACATGATGGGCGATGAGGGATCAGGTAACTATGTCGGAATATGTGAATTATTCATATCTTTATAGATCAGACTGAGCTATCTGTCCATCTTCCCAGCCTTCTGGATAGCTCACCTGGCTGTGAAGACGGTGTTCGACGGCAAAGACAAACTGGTCGCTCCTCCTCACGACACCACGCATGTTAGAAAAGCCATGGAGGAGTACTTCCAGGTCAGAGTCCCAAAAGTTCGGAGAGATGTGTCGACATACACAGCGATACCGTCTAATGGGTAAAACTCTGTTTATCGTAGGTGTCAGATCTGATGGGCATGCTGCCACATCTCTACAGAAACTTCCAGAAGTCTCATTTTGCAGGGTTCTGCAAGAAGGTGGCTGAAGGTAGGAGGGTGTAACTCCCTGGTCTGCTTTGAAATGTGAAAGATTAAGCGGTAAGGTAGAAGTCAGACTTTGTGTGTGTGTGTGTGTGTGTTAAAGGTGCCGAGGCAGGGGACGCTCTCTGTCGGCATGTGTTTGCTGAAGCTGGACGAGTCCTGGCAAAACATGTAGAAGCAGTCTTACCTGCAGCGCAGGAGGTAACACACCCACACAGTCACGTGCTGTCACCTGTTTGTGATCACGTTTCTCTGAGTCGCGTCTTCTTTTATTTTCCTGACAGCCACTATTGAGCGGCGACCTCGGCCTGCCAATCCTGTGTGTGGGCTCGGTGTGGAAGAGCTGGGAGCTCCTGAAGCCAGGTCAGTGTCTCCATGGACCCTCATCATGAAACCCTTCAACTTATCCACTTCCTCTGCCTGAGTAGCTTCTATCCTGAAGAAGTCTGAGATTCTCCGTCTCTCCCCAGGTTTCACTGAAGTCTTGGATAAACTGGCATCATCTGACAAGCACAAGGGTCATTTCTGTAGCTACAGCCTTCTGATTTTGCAGCGGTCCTCGGCGCTCGGTGGCGCCGGCCTCGGAGCGCAGCATTCAGGTGCTACCATAGCCATGGATTATGCCGCCAATGCCAAAGTCTTCTATCAACACACCTTCAGCAGCAGCGCATGAGAATGAGTTGCAGGAAGACTTGCCGGCCAGTTTTTTAATTTTTAACGTGATTGTTTTGCACTTGATTTTGACACTAAAGAGTCAGATCTCAGTATGCTCATGTTAATTTTATCGTACTGTGCAAAGACTTTTTAATGCTCGTTTGCATTTGTGATTTATAATAAAAATGAGGTTGAATTTATAGAAGATCTTTGCATTGTTGTGGATCATTTTAGACTGATTGATGTGGGCTTTCCTTCATCGTGTTTACCTAAATTTCATCTAGTTTAGTGTCACATTTAGAACACTGAGGCGGGTCACACTTAGAGGCAAACAGCCACACTCACATTCTCACCTACAGCCAATCTAGCATCAACCAACAGCCCAACGGTGTCTTTGGAAGAGAATCTGACTACCCAAGAGAACCCATGCAGACACTGGGAGACCATGCAAGCTCCGCAGAGAGGCCTCTGCACTTCGATGCCAGTGTGTAATTTGAAACTGTTACTATAAACCCAAAACTGAAACTACCACAATGAAAGTGGAACAGGCCAACAAATAACAAACATTTTTTGTGACAGTGCAGATGCAAAACAGCAACCTAGAAGATTTTTTAATATAAAGGTGGAGCATTCCACTTTTTAGGGAGCCGTAGATTTGATCACCTTAACCAGCTCCAACTGCATTTCAACTCCTGAGGACAAATATGTAGCAATAGAAGAAGAAAAGTTAAAAAAAAAAAAGTACCTAAAACATGACAATAAGTATTAAAAAAAATCATTTCTTACAGTCACATACATTCACATTTGAGCCCCTGAAGCAGGGAGCTGTTTGTACCAATTGGCTGTAATTCCACAGTAGAATTCAGTGGAATAAACAAATTCAATTAAAAACATTTGGCTTTCACTCAGAGACACGCTGGACAGTCTCTAGTCTTCAGTTTGGCTTTAATACAGCGATGAAGCACTAAGATTACTCGAGGAGGAACCAAAAAAACCATCAAGCATGCTTACATCGGAGCACCGGAAGGTAAATATGTAGCTTGATGGGGAGTTGGAGTGCAGCAGCAACATGTTGTTGTTCAACTGAAATTCACAGGTTTAAAAAGTCCAACAGAAAAGGAGAATTAAACTAAAACTTTTATTTCAATTTGAAATAAGATCCGATCTTAATTGTCTAACCTAACAGTGGGAAACAACAGACAAACAAATTGTTATTTTTCTTTTAAATAATGTGGCAAGACCCCACCAAGGCTTTGTCCTTGTTTTTTAATTCATAACATTGAGAAACGCGTATTGAAATCCTCACTTGCAGTCCTGTTATTTGGCCACCAGGGGGCAGCACAAACAAGCTGTGAAAACAAAACAAGCTGGCATAAGGTCTATGAGATATATAAGCACAACTACAATTATTATCTTTATCTTTTGGCGAATTTGGAGTGTTGCATCCAGAGTTATGATTTAAAACAAACGATAAAAATCAGCATCTACCTACATTAGTGCATCAGTGGTTATCAGTGCAATACTATAAAAATACCACATCAAGTTCAGGACATCATGGTGATGTAAGTAAATATGAAGCGTGCATACTGTGGCTGAACAAGCTCTTGTTTCTGTCAGGATGTCAGGTTTGTTCACATTATACACTCAGACTGACTATCACAACAAGCTAAACTCCTTTTTAAACCCCCCAAAATGCCCGTTTGTGTTTTGTTTTGTTTTTTTTCCCCTGACCAGACTCATGGTTTCAACAGTGCAGGGAGATTTCTCACCACTTACAAGAAGGACTATGGACCCGTCAGGGAGCGCTACCCACATCTGAACTCCAGAGATGAGGTGAGCGAGCTCCTTTATTACAGGTTGGATGAATTTGTGCACGTATGAAGACACGACAGGTCCATTTTATTTTGTTTGTTGTTTTGAAAGAATAACCTTGAAGCCACGTGGGCCGGCTGTTGGTTTTAAAACTCCTTCCATTAGCAGTAGCACCACCACAGGCCCTCACATGCTGTGCTTTGTCCCCCAGCCTCCTCCTTCTTCTGCCTTCATGTCTTCATTTGGCATCCTCACACCTTCCGTTTCCGTGGCAAATCAGGGCGTTGGCTCCGCCCTGGCGGTACATTGGATGCAGGAGTTGCCAGGGGGACAGAGCTCTTCCTTGGTCAAGAGGATGAAAGTCAGCAGCGCGGTGTTTGTGATGGATGTGGTGGAAAAGGTAAGGACTGTTTGTGTGTTTCTCTCTGAAGCAGGCATGCATACTCAACATGTAGCCGGCAGGTGTAGAGACACTCAGCTTTCTTCTGTTGGCAGCAAACATGTTGCAGCAGCAGGAGGCAAACGATACCAAGACTGAGATTGTCTACAAGGGAGGTTAGATTGCTTCTTTTTTGTTGTTGTTTGATTTGATTCGTGTGGTGTTTGTGTGCTTGAGCTCCAGGTAACAAACCCGTCAAACCAAAGCCTTTGTTGTTCTGGTTTCTAAAATAGCACTCGTGTTCGTGTTTCGTAGAGTTTTCAAACTGCAGCCGAATCCGTGGCTGAATGTAGTGAAACCCACTTTTCGCTGTTTGTGCACATTCAGGTGTGGTTGTGCTGTCTTCCACCGATGGTCCGTCCAGCTGTAATGATTTTCTAAGAAATCTACTGAGAGAAAGTGGACTGCAGCACCTGCTCAGCCCTCCTCAAGGCTGGTCTGCTGTTGACACAAACAAAGGTAGAACAGATTTTTATGACCATAAATCAGGGATGTGAAACTCACCTTGATCTTATGTGTGCCAGGCCAGTCAAACTGCGCTTTGTGTCAGTGTACAGAAGCTTAACTACACATTTAATCTCTGAGGTTTCGATATAAGTAAAGAAGTGCAATTTCAACTTCATGCCCCCGTTTTTTGAAGTGATAAAGAATTTCTTGTGTAGCAAATGAGAGAAATTTGTAACCACGACTTTTTAGGCTCAAATTGTAACTATTAAATGTGCAAAATTACAGAAATCTATTACTGTATCTGTAGCAAAAGCTCGAAAATGCATGAAAATACAGTTAAAAGTCCAAAACTTATGTTCTCCTCTACATTTTCCAAAGCCATCCAGTGGGCCAAACTGGAGTATTTGCCGGCCCGATTCAGGCTCCCGTGCCTTATATTTAAGTCATTTAATATGGACCATGGGCTAGATGCTTTTAGGAAAGCTTGTGAGTATAACCCACTTAGTTTGTGGGCTTAAGTGTACAAGCAAAATTCAATTAAAAAAAAAAAATTAGCCTACTAGGTTATTTTCCATCACCACTACTAATGATCATTCTTTATGCTACGATGGACTTGATGTAACCTCTCAGTTCATCTACTGTGTGAAACAGGAAGGTTTATCTCCCTTCACCCTCGCTTTTAGCCAGCTTTCTTCTAATTGGCTGCCCCTCCCAAACAGGTCATTTGGCTGAGATGACCAAATCAGGGCTATATGACACCATGCACACCCAAGGGTAAAAAAAACCTGTTTAAAATAGTATTTTAAACCAGTCTAAAACCAGAGATTTACATATATGCTATTATAGTTAGACTGGTAAACGATATATATGCAGACAATAAGACAAAATCGAAGTACATTGTTGTTACTGTTGTTGAGTCATGGTGTGAAATATAGTCTCTAAATTGCAGAGGAAGCTGTATTTGAATGAATGTGCTTTGAAACTTCCCATTTAGATGACCAGCACTGGGATAAGAGTGCCTTCTTGTGGGGTTTGAGCGCCTCCTCCCTCCAGAACTCTTTAGGTCAGGGCAGCTGGTGAGGCACAGACACAAATTCCACCTTTTCATCGTGTCCTCTCACGCTCTCTGTGCTATTTTCAGACACTTTCTCCCCTTTCTTCTTACTCCCAGCTGTGCAAGGGGACCTGAGTGCTTTGAGCTGAAAACCATCTGTCAGAGCAGCGCCCTGCCTCAGGCCCACGTACAGCCAGCAACTTACTGCACAGAGACTAGGAGGAAGCTGCCGCAAACAAGAGTACCAGTTCAACTATGGCCCTAAGATACAGAGTGGCCAAAGGAAGCTCTGTGTGAGTAGCCTGACACTTGCAGGCTTTTGCCCTGTGCTTATTCTGTTTATGTTCTCATGTCTGTCCCTTTATCTTGTGTATTTCCACCTAGACTCAGCAGGATGCCTTCTCTGATCGCCCACCTTGTCACTGGTCTACAGTCTGAATCTTGACTCAATACAGATCATTCAGAAAAAAATGTATTTTTTGTATTTTGATTTAGACTTAAAGTGCAGCATGTTAGTATGAAATGTTGTAGAGCTGCTTTGTCCAAACACCTCCGCAGAAAAGGGAGATAGCGGTCATGGCTTTTGTGCGTGAGTCTCGGTTATCTCGCCGAGGTCACAAAAGCTGAGTCGCAACGTAGCAGTAAACCATCTGCTGGCAGGAAGACGGTGAGCTGTGAACTTGCTGGCATCCTCGTGCTGGGCAGAGGCTTACGTGTCCACACAGCTGTGGTGGATGATTTACTTAGTTTTTGGGGTTTTTTTAAGTTAAATAAATGTTAACAAATGCCACAAAAATTCGAACCATCATTCCCCATGCTAACTTCAGTGTCTCTGCTGAGATGAATAAGATTTAATGATTCTGATTGGAGCTCCTGGGGTTCCTAAGGCAACCATTCCCAACTGAAAGAAACCTGAAAACCTGTGGCCCACCTGTAGAGCTGGAAGGCTGCTCAGCATCACAGTAATATCATTTCATGAGTAAATTATCGTAGCAATATTGTGGGGTGTCTAGTGATTCCCATCTCTGCTGTGTGAGCGTGTAAAAATGGACAGTTGTGAAGAAAATGGCTCCTTTCACTGGTCGCACTTTATTAAAGCAGAGGGGCTTCAAGTGGTCTGGAGAGGAGGATTTGTTAGGTTAGGTTAGGTGAAGTGCAAAACTAGCTGCACAGTCCAATTAAGCTCTTTTTCATTCTTATGATCCATCCTCATAGTGCTGCACACAGTAGTGTCCCTGTGCAATGACCTTGGTTCCACCTGGGTGCTGTATGTAGAGGGTGTGGTGACTTCAGGGGTCATATATCTCTGCTCCTTCATATCAGCACACAAATCGAGGGATTTGCAGTCTTTGCCGTTCACATTCCTGGATTTCAGGCTCCTCTAGTCTGTTAACATTTCGATCGTCTTCCTTTTGTTCCTGTTTCGCTTTGGAAATGAGCACCGACACAGTCATGAGCTCATTTTCAGGATAGTCACCAAAAACCAATCCTTCATCTCTTTTTCTGCAGACGTAATCCTGATGTCACTCCTCCAGTCTGCTTTCAGATCCACACTGTGAACTTCAGTTGAATTAACCCTTTATTCAAAGATGAAATGTAGCACCATCCTATGCATCTATATTTTTTTTATTTACTTGGATATCACTGTTCTGTGCTGCTCTTTAGTTGCAAACCTACCTAACGCCTGCAGGGCTCAGAGTGATTTGAGATGGTTTTGCCCACCAAAGGTCAGCATCAAGCATTCTCCACGTCCTCATGTTTATAAGTGAAAGGTTATCTCCGGGTGATCTCAGACAGTCTGCTTCAAGGGCAGCAGATCAGGTTCTCCAGTGAGGCCAAATGGCATGCACAGCTTTACGCAACAATCAGATGACCGTTTATCAAGCTGATGCTAAACAGACTGATGGTGCGCCGCCTCCTCGAATGCGAAAACAAAACAAATATATTCTTAGACAAGGTACTTTGTGCAAAAAATAAAAGACAAGCTTAAACGACTGAGAGTAAGTGACAGTGAAACATATTCTGGAGTTGAGCGTCGCGCTGTTTAAGCAGTCGCAGCTTTAGTAGAAAGGTTTGCGCTTATGTAACCAAAAACTGGCCATTTGTTAGCAAACAGTCAGTCTAGATAGATGATCATTTTTAAGCAATTAAAAGCTAATAGTGGCTGACCAAGCAACCGCTGCACATTTGGGAGCTGCTCATTTTCAGCGGTATCCATCTACAGCTGGACTTATAAACAGAAATATAATGAAAACCACACGCTGAAAAAGATCCCGTGATATGATCCAAAGCTCCAGAGGGAATGAATACGAATACTCATAAATATCTTGGACGATAGCTCACACGGAGCAGTCCCGAGGAAGTTCACAGTAAGAGCAAAGCGGACATTTGAAGCGATAACTATCTGTGAATTCCCACTGAAATGTTATTCTAACTTTAATAATCTTGATTTTATTCAGTATTCCCTGTAGCTCCGACTTCTCGAGTGTTTAGTTCATCGGCACATTCCCATTAACTTGGCCACGTACGTTGACCTCACTTATCGATCCGTGTTATGATCCAACTTCCACGCTCTCAGACTTGAAAGAAAGTTTGGCTCAGGCGATTAGAGGATCATCAGGGGGTCCTTTTGTCCCTCTGTGGGGGGGTCACTCCCACTAGGTTTATATCTGGGACTCTCCACCATTTGACCTTAGAACTGAAGAAGCTTCTCGGATGAGAGGTGAAACGTCTTCAAGCAACTTAAAGAAGTCCAGACGCTTTTCTTTGCAAGCTCCTTTGACTACGATGACCTGGATGACTGAGAACCTTCACAGACAAAGAAAGTGAATATCGTCCTGAACCTTTGAAATAAGAACCTTTACAATGAACTCAGCTGTGAAACATTTTCGATATGATTTTCTTGGACTGTTCAGAATTATCACAGGAAAAGTCACGTGTGTGTACAGATTAAGAGAAAAGGGGGAAAGAAAAAGAAAAGCAAACAAAACATTTGTCTTTAGCTGCTTTATTCAACTTTTTTCATCATTTTTGTTTATCTTGAAATTCATACACTTTTATTTATTTTCTTTTTTTTTTTTTAACGGCTTCTATCACACAACTCAAAAAAAAAAGAAAAGAAAATGAAAATCACCAAAAATGATTTCATGTTGTACAATCCACCTGGCGGACATTCCTAACGGCGTCACCAGGGTGTCATTTGACATCTGTGGTCCAACACTGAGGAAGTTCCCCTTTAAACCCACGCTTCACCGTCTCTCACAGAAACCTCGGAAAGCAGCATGAGTGGACAGAAGCACTACCTGTCAGATACTTTGAAACACAATGTAAATAATCTCTGCTTACCACAAAAATACACGAGATCTTACTTTTCCTGGGACAATACTACGTCCACGTTCAAGCCAAAATGGCTGAGATTCAGAGAAAGAAAAGAAAAAAAGAAACAATTCAGGATTACTGGTGATAGGAATCTGGATTTCCTGAAGAGTATTGTCACATGTAACTTTTTCCTACTGGCTCACGATTTAATGGATATTATACTCGCATCAGGGAGAGACACTTTGAACTCTAGACCGCAAAGATTTAAAGTAGAACTTCCTCAAAACAAAAAGTCAGATTCCTAGGGTAGGACAAGACCGGCAAGGATTAAATACTGACCGCCACATCCTCCATACTGCCATCCCCATGGCGATACAATCACCTCTCCCTACTTGCTTCCTCCTACCAACAGGACTAAATGGACACCACAGGCTACTATACCCAGTAGAGAGCCTCATCCTCAAAAACAAAAAATGTGAAGGAAAAATAAGGGGAAGGATGAGATGCTATTTGAAAAACCCGATTTGGATATGGACACTTGATCTGATCCTAAACAAACCAAGCTGACAGAAAGAGGCAGTGGCTGCGTTCCAGACCAAGTACCCCCCGCCCCCGTAAGAAGGATGAACACCTTACAAAAACTGAGCCGTGAACTAAAGCTGTGCACACACACAAAAAGATGACTGAGTTTTTAAAAGATTTAAAAAAAAAAAAAAAAAAAAAAAAGTTTGATGTTTGACAATTTTATTCAACTCCTTTATTTAACTCATGATTGGGATACTTGATGAAAAATAAGCATGGATGTCAACACAAATTGGGAAAACAAGTTCTTCTCCATGATGCCACCCATCCATGAGCGTTCGGATCGATTCAACCGGCAGGGAGAGAGGGCTGAGGGGTTTGCACGTGGTTTGGAACAGAGCCGCTGCAGATACAAATAACCATCCATCGTTTAGATAAACATGAGCCGTGATGTCACAGGACATCGTAGGAGCAAACGCTAACGGGTTACTGTGATGGCTTTACAGAGCAACGGCAGAAGCCCGCTGCAGTCCCCTGAAATGTTCATCCTTCTGACCTCAGCAACATAGTAACCTTCAACCTGCTGGAAATGTGTTTTTTGTTTGTTTTGTTCACCCAATTAGACACAAATTAACACTGAAACAAAAAAAAGACTAAACTTTTGGAATTTAGACTTTGTCTTGGCATCACTCCCAAGTAGCTGCCTATTTTTCAAGGGACTTGCTGAGATCTGCATGCTCTGTAAACATCAACAGCGTGGTGTGAAATGCAATGATGAGCTAGCGCCCACAGAAGGGCAGAGCTGGTACTACACCCCCTCTCCCACCCATCCCCAATGTCCCTCAGTTTACAAGAAACAAACAGGAAATAAAAAGATTGAAGAAAAAAAAAAAAAAAAAAGAAAACCCCCCACCCCCCAATCGGGCCTGGCAGCACGCCACTGACTTCAAGTGTGTGCGTGTGCATGCTTGCGTGTGAGGATCAGCGTGTGTGCGGCCGTGGCCGCCAGAGTCTCTGAGAATATGAGAGGACTGGTGCATGTCTGAGTGTGTTTGTGTATGCATGTGTGTGCGTGCGTGCTGAGGCTCCATGGGGGTGAGGGGGACTCCTAGTATTTCTTCCCCGGGACAAACTCCTTTGCTTCAGGATTCAAGATGCTCTTCCTCTGCAGAGAGAAGGAAACAGAATAAAATTACTCATTTTATCAAGAACCGACAAAGTGAGCGCAGCGCAATCAGACGCATCTGACTCACCGCCACTTCCTCCAGGTTGTTGTGGTGATCGCTGACCGACAGGCCGTTGAGCTGCTGCTGCAGCTGCCCCACCCCCTGGTTGTTGAGGTCGCGCGAAGGGATGAACCAATCCTGGTCCTCCTCCTCCAACATCTCCTGGAAGCAGCGCTCCAAGAATTCCTGCTCCAACAGCTCCTCCTCTACCTGCAAGACAATGACACAGGAAAGGAAATGATAAATAATAAGATAAGCAGTAAAGTGGAACAATAAGTGAAGGCGTGGAAACGTTCAGACGTTACAAATTCACGCTTAAGTCACAAGCTGACAAAAATGCTCAACTCTCGGTAAGAAACCTTGTATCTGATGCAGCATAGGCATCAGAGTTCATTAGTGGCAGGGGAGAGGGGTACGAGTCTGCCAAGAATTAACCATTAAATTAATCTTTAATAACTCTTTTTATTAGCATATCATCCAAAAACATTGTTTTTCAAGTACTGTTGACAAATAAATGAGCAATAAATCCACCTGTTCTCAGGTGAGCCTCTCATCCTGAGGGTGAATAAAGCATTATGTTATCTCAACAGCAACTTCACCAGCAGCTCAGGGCAGAATCAAACTTTCAAATTAAGAGTGGAGGGATTGCAGGATGGTGAGGTTTAAAAACAAAAAACAACAACAACAACAACAAAACAGGATGGACTGAAAAGAAGAAGAAAAAAAAAGAGTGAGTTGGACCTTCAGGAGTTAAAGTATCCATTTTTGTCACATGTACCTGTCTGTTATACTCCTCCTCATTCTCCATCCACATGTATTCAGCAAACGGGTTGGCGTCATTGTTTTCTCCCGCATGGCCATTGGCAACCGGCTCTTTCCCTTCCTTTTCTGGAGCTCCGCCTCCTGGTGTCTTAGCCACCTCTGGACCGCTCATCTCAGCTGGCTCTGTGTGAAACAAGAAGGCACAGGTGTGACTGTCAGCGAACAGTCTGGATCATCCTGCTACAGTATGCACGCAATCAGACAACCGAAGAGCAAAGCTGCGCAACTCCCGTTCGCTAGCCCACAGCTGGGTCTCATTCTTGTTAGTTTACATTATCATATTTAAAATCAAGGCTCCATTATTTAAGCCTGGGATTCCAAATCGAATTGACCATCAGCATCTCAATCAGCATTGTCGGAGCAGTTTTCCAGCTGTAACTAAAGACGCTCTGCTTATAAAGGAGGAAAAGACAAAAAAAGCCATTGAACAGTAATTCTGCATCTCTCAGGTTATGAGTAGGAAACAGACTGAAAGGCAACACCTGCCTGGACTAATCCTACTCGGTGATGTCTAAAACATTCTTCTGCAACACCCAAATGAGCCTGAAGACTTAATAGAGTCTTTGACATTTTATGACGTTGATCAATAGTTATTTTCCAGGTGGGTGAATTACAGCGCTGCAGTGAAAGGCCACAGAAACACACACACACACACACACACACACACACACACACACACACACACACACACACACACACACAACGGGTCCAGAGAGACATCAGTAAGACATACAGCACTATCACAAGCCAAACAAACACCCAGTTTTAAATCAGGTTTGTGTAGACCAATGAAAGAGAAAATACAGCCAAATGTTAAAGTCAATCCTATTTCCCCACTAAATACAGCTGTTCACCAAAACGTCTAGCCACATAGGGTTTACATCTAAAGTTTGAAACTCAACGTTACTTTAAAAAAAAAAAGAAAGAAAAAAAAAAAAGAGTTAAATAAACACTGAGACATGAAGCAGAGTACTCAGCTGTGTGCCAACATGTAATCCTTACTCAGAGATGCTGATGCATGTCTTTTTAACTTCGCAGTAATGACATGAGACTAAACTATCATTTAACCCCCAGCCTTACACCCAGTCAACACCAAAGTAGCAACAGTGACAACAGTTCACAACAATTGTGGAAAACTAAAACAGACTTGCATTTGTGGGCTAAAAAGAAAGATAAACGCACCGTTACAGTGATGGATGATTAGATAAGCCCCTTCCCCCACCACCTGGATGGAATCAGTACACAACTTTGCTCTTAACACTTCTTTTTTTCTTAAATTTTATCATTAACAAACAGCAAATATGGAAAATAATGAATACAAAAATAAACAGTGCAAGTATTGTCCCATCAAATCCACAGAAGAGAGGACTTTATAAACCGCTATCTCAGCGTATCTAAGGAAGTCCCATATAAACAAGGCAAAGCCAAACCCAAGTGACGTGATCGGAGAAGAAGCGCAAACGTGTGTGTGGTTATTTTTCTGCAGTCAGCAAAGGCCTACGCATGATTCAATCAAGCCAAACGCAGCGAGTCATCACATGTAACAGGGCCGCATCTTGCAATGTAAAAATACAGCCGTGCTGCTGCTTTAAGAGTCATTAGAAAGACAACAGCTAACATCTGTGTTCAGTACACACCTTTGGCAATAAGTAAAGATACTTTTTTTTTTATTATTATCGATCATCACATCCCAATGGGTTAGAATAATTTACCAATACTCTGCAATAAAACTATTCCCTGAACACGTACTAGCATCCAGCTACATCTTTAGCAGATGATTACTTCCACCTGCACTGTGGAAGTGAAAGTAAAAACTGTGACATCACATCAGGTTTTCCCCCTCCATCCAAATACCTACTTCTCCTTCAAAAAGGGGCAGCCCCTGGATAACCACGCAATTTCCATCTAAAGCTCGAGACTGGACACGGCATCCACACCTGGCCTGAATTTTATCAGAATAAAACAATTCTCATTACAACAACTGAATACAATGCTAAATTTGTGTCCACACCAATTGGCAACACCCGGGGCTTAAAAATGAAGCCAATGAAGATGTGCCGAAAACAGCAGTTCCTCTAGTGGCCACTTAAGGATGGCTTTAACCCTTGTGTGGTGTTCGTATTTTTGTTACTCAGCCAGTGTTCATGGGTCTGGTGGACCCGCTAGAGTTTTGGCTTTCCAAATTAACACTAAACAATTTTATGTTAAATTACTCAACAGATGTTTACTTCATCCCAATTACAAGACATATGAACAGCAAACATGGTTAATTTTTTCCCTTTACCTTTGTTAGATCACATTTATGAATTAATGTGCTTCTCGTTTTTCTTTTATATAAAATGTTATAAATAAATCAGTTATAATCAAGTGGAGTGAGTGGAAAGACACAACACAACACAAAAAAAAATAATTAATTGTTTAATTTTTCTTTTGAAAAAAACTGAACACGGGTCTCACAGACCCGAACACCATACAAGGGTTAAAAGCACAATATGGCTTTAAAAGCACAATGTCTCAATATTTACAGTCAGGCACCAAAACAACTCTATTAATACTCTGTCCTTTCATAAAGACTGTACCATTTAAATAAATAAAATAAATAGGGGTTAATGGGTGTGACCACTTTGACAGTTTTCCCAAAACACTATCTTTCAGGCCTCAGCGCTGCTAAATCTAGTCACTGAATTGGGAGTTTTTCTCTAGTCCATAATGGACTCTCTCTAGTATTTTATTTCCATGTTACTTGGCTACTACAGAGATCTGTATCTGTGCATGGCACTTGTGCAGTCAAAGCACAGAGCTCGTCAATCCTGCTTAAACAGTGAAAATGTATGTAGTCTGTGGTTCAGACGTGCAGCTTCACCTTTATGCTGTAAAACAGGCATCTAAAACAACAGGGGTGTCTGAGTGTAGCCTCTTTCACACGGGATACTTAAAACAGATGATTAAATTCATTAATTAAGCCTAATATTCTGCAGTCATAAGCACTGTTTAAGCTTGAAGCCAGTGGCGAGATCACAAGTATCCAATAATCTATTAAGAAAAGACAGTGAGTTGGTGAGATTTGTGCGATTGCTTCTACGCACACAGGATTGCCACTATGATGAGACATGCCCAATCATGACATAATCCTCAGAGTGCCAGCCAGATGCAACAGACTTGTCATGACTCAACTGCAGCCTTGCAGCGGGGGGAGGGGGGATAGAAAAATGATGATCTCAACCGAGCTCTGCTCACAGCTCCGGAGGTCATCCTGATGAAGACTCACTCACTCATTGCAATGTGTTGTGACTTCAAAGAAACTTCACCCATTTCAAAATTCAGCCCATAATATTTCTGCGACACCCGCGCCTGCAGTCCCCGTCTCCCTCAGCACAACAAAACAAACATGTTTAAGCAGAGTGTGACCCGCAGCAGCCGGCCGTTCGACGAACGCAGCGACAGAACGGACACGCTGTTCCTCAGAAGAGCACACACAAACAAGCATAATCTAAGTAGGTCAGTAGACTAAGAAGAAGAGGTGTGTCTGTTTCTGCCCAACCGTGGGCGACGATAAAGACGTCTAACGATGCAGAGCAGGGACTTGAACAAGGTGAAGAAAAAACAAAACAAAACAAAAAAAACACAAAGGGAAAAATTTACAAGACAGAGGTTGCAGAACATTTGAAGCCTGTGCGCTAACATTCACTTTTACTGCAGTCGATAAAGTGTTGTGTAATGAATCGGACTTACCATCAGCCAAAGCTTTAAAATAACAGTTGAGACGCTGAAGGGGTGTGAGTATGCAAGCAGACAGCTAAAAGCAGGTAAAAGCCATGAGGTTAGAGCTCAGGTGATATTTTTTCCCACACAATCAAACGAAAGTTATGTTTCCAGCTTCTCAGATTAAACGCCAAATGGTTATAAAAGTATACTGAATGCATGATCTAAACCTCCAAAAAGTTCAATTTGTAAGAACACCTCTAAGATTAATTTCCAAAAGTTGCCAAGTCACTGACATCATCCCACCCCCACTGAAGTATAACTAACAAGAGTGCAAAGACCTCGCCAGCATGTGATGCACATAGCACTTAACATGTTCACATTGCATAACCATGTGGTGGTTACCATGTAATATTTAGTTAGGCAAGCCTAGATCAGTGCTTCCCCTGTGCCTACGAGGGTGAGGGGTAAGCTGTAGAAATGTAAAATGCTGTTCTGCAATCCGGCCACACGGGAGGGGTCAAAAACAAAAATGTACAGAAAGTTTGAGGGGACAGAGTTCAACTTCTGAATCCAAACAGCTTTATCTTGGAACAGCAATCATCATCAGCTGCAATAGAAGTTTTTGGACTGGATGATAAACTCAATGTCATATTTCTAAGTTGTTGTTGTTTGTTTTGTTTTTTAAGGGAGGGGGGTTGACTCTTCTATGAGCTAAAAACAACAAAACAAAAACCATTTTGCTGGCTTGTTTGTTGTGATAGTGAGAACTTAAGTCTGAAAACTGTATGTACTTTGTGTTGAGTGGGTGGAAATATGCAAAATTAATGACCATTTGACATTTTCAAAGCAAATTTTGTTCTGTGTCAGAGGGGGAAAATGTCATCAAAAAAAGAAGAAAAAAAAAGGAGAAGATTATTACTGAATTTGATTTTTTTTTTTTGTCCTGATCTGTAAAACTGGGATATTTTAAGGAAAGAAGGGCTTTGGGAAATTCTATTAACGCAATAGCTACTGGTTCCACATATTTAAAATACTTTTAGTAGTTTTCCCCCCTTGAGGCAAGGAACGAACTGGAAAAACAAACTGCAAAAGTATAAGTTTAGTTACTAATTTTTACATTTTTCAAAGTGGTTTAAAATCAAGCTGAAACAGCCGTTCAAATTCACCTTCAGATCCCTGGAACTGCAACTAAATAACCACTGAAACCTTTCAAATGTCCAAATGTCGGCTTAATAGTCCTCTTGACTCCGTTTGTAATGGATACTTTGTGTACCTGCAAGTGTAAAAATAAACTCTGAATGTCAAGCAGAGACATCCAACCTGCGGGGAGACAAATGCGGGGGGAGCTCCTACAGCCATGTCCAGTTCCAACTGTGCACAATGAAGACTTTGATATGCAAAAACAACCCGCTTCATAGCGGTCCGTGTAGCCTGACAGTCCGTGTGTGTAACAGGAGCTGTGCCGCGGTGGCTTACAGCCTGCTAACGGCTCTAAACCAGGTGTCCGGGCATACCTGGGAAGTTGGTTTAAAGGATTTGGTAGTTTCAGTCGAGGTAATGCGAAGTGGGTAGTTCCCAGCGGCTGCAAACAGACAGAAACGCACAGCTGCGCTGTCAGTGAACGGGCCTAAGGTGAAAGCTACCCCACCAACAACAAAGGGTAGAGGCTGGGTGGAAGAAAAGCTCTTTTTTTCCTTTTAAAGTCATTAAGTGGGTTTCTTAAAACGGCTTAAATGCGAACCACGTATTAAACGAAAATATACAATAAGCTACTAGAACAGGTAAAGCATGCATCTGGGGCAAACCCCGTCTCTATTTGAATGCTAGAGGCCAAACAAAGTGTGCTCCGCTATGAGCTAGCACGCAGCTACAGCATGGCAGCATCACTGAAGCAGGTCAACAAAACAAGGCTGAGCTCCGGGAACAACAGCAGCGGCAAACACGCACACACGACGAAGCTCTAACGTGTAACCGTTCGCGGGTCGCCGTTACCTGGCATTGTGCTCCTGCTGTGTGTCTCAACGCGTAGGGTAACACAAAGTTACTGTCAGTAAACTGCGAGCTCGTCGTGTCTTCTGTGGGGATTTCTCCGCGCTGCGATGCAACGTAGCTCCAGTCAGCTAAATCCTGTTAGCCACCTCGCTAACGTTAGAAAGCTGGGTCGGTTATGTGGTCTGATGAGGCGTTCATCTACTGCCAGGAATGTGGGAATTTGTACCTCACACCAGACAAACTATTAGATAAAAGCAGAGGCGGGGTAAATAATGTAAATCCCATCACCACCAACGCTATTGGAGTCGACTACTGTTAATCTTACAATCTTCTTTACCACTTGATGAGATCACAGATAGGATCAGTAGGAATGTAACAATGAGTACATTTGCTCATTTATTTTAATCAGCTTTAATGTACTTGTACTTTAAGTATTTCAATGCACTCTATATTGTGAGTGCAATTATTGCACTTCATACCCCATATACTATTTAATTTAGAAGCTTTAGTTGCTTATTATTTTGAAAATGATTTGCATTATTACAGCTCAAGCTACTGAGTAATAGAAATCTAATTAAAATAATCAACAGCTTTTAACATTAAAGAGATATACACAAACAAATCAATAACTATAACCCAATAATTTCATGTATATGATTCTAAATGGTGCCGTTTGACATGAGTTAATTTGCTTAGGTGCAGCCTGTGTACTATTAAGCTTCTTAAATAGGAATATAAATCTTACTTAAGTTAAAGGTCTATAAATACTTTTTTTTTCCACTTTGAAAAACAACTAATCATCACAAGATTATGTTTAAATTCTTATGCAGCTCCACTTTTCACTTTTCAACATCATAAATCTGCAAATGCAATAAATCTGTTGCACATGAGCTTGAAAATTGTGATTTTGTAGTTGTATAAGTTATGTTAAAAAAAGAGAGAAAAGGAATTGCATTGGTTCCCTCCAATCCATAACACATGAATACAGCTGACTGCTTTCAACAAAACCTATAATGATGCTAGTAAATATATCTTTTAATACCATGGTAATGACTTCAGCTAAACTTTAGAGGTCTGAGTGCTGACGTCAGTGAGCAAACTGCGACATTCAGCACACATTGATCTCCATTTAAAACCAGTAACAAATGTAAGCAGGGATGCGGAGAGAAAAACAAAGCACCACCATAAAAACTGGTGTTTGTTTATCGTCCAAAAAACTATTTGCAGAAATGCAATAAAACAGATTGCTCCGCCTATCCAAGCAGCTACAACATCTGGTTAAATTCCACCACAGCGTTTCCATTCCTTTTCCCCCCTTAGGTTAATGGTGTGTGTGATTAGAGGATGAATGCCAAGACTGAACAGAATCCAGCTCGGATTCAGTCTGAAATACACAGTAAATCATGGAGCCTCTCTGCTCTGCTGTCAATCCTGAGAATGAAACAAGCAAATGTGAAGGGCGACTTGTTTTCAGCACATCGTACTGAGTGAACTGCCAGTGTCACGACAAGCTCTGGCATCTTTTCTTCTTTGGCCTGCTGTTCGTTATGCTAATTGAGTGACAGCAGCTGACAACAGTTAAAAAATGGTTCCAAAAATAAAATAAAAAATGCATGTGGCTTTTTTAAATAAAAGTAAAATGGTAAATGGCCTGTATTTGTATAGCGCTTTACTAATCCCTAAGGACCCCAAAGCGCTTTACACATCCAGTCATCCACACACTGGTGATGGCAAGCTACATTGTAGCCACAGCCACCCTGGGGTGCACTGACAGAGGAGAGGCTGCTGGACACTGGTGCCACCGGGCCCTCTGACCACCACCAGTAGGCAACGGGTGAAGTGTCTTGCCCAAGGACACAACGACCGAGACTGTCCAAGCCAGGACTCGAACCGGCAACCTTCCGATTACAAAGCAAACTCCCAACTCTTGAGCCACGATCGCCCCGATGTATAAACCACTTAGCCTGCCAATGAACAGGACATTAACAGGCATGCTGTAAAAGCAATTTAAATCCTTTATTATCAACAAATTCAATTCACGTTTTTGTTTAATAAAATTTTGTCAGGAAGCAGTGAAAAAAGGTACAAGTGTCACCACTGGGAAGATCTTTGCAGCAGCCAGAGGATATATGTAAAAATGAAGTCAGCTTCCCCGAAATTATACATTTAAGGAGTAACAATTTAAATGAGAGGTGAACAGGTGAGAAAAGCGGTAAACTAAATGGAATGATATTTTGTAATGATTGTGAAGGCACATGTTTGAAATGTTTGAAATAAAAATGAACTGAACTGAACTGAAAAGTGCCCAAGGAGTAGAGACACGAGGACAACAGGAATTCAGAGTGAATAAATGGCTGAAACAAAAGTTTGGCTCAAACTGCTAACAGTGTGGACAGCAGTAAAATATCTAATCAAATAAAAACAGATTAAATTTAGTAAAAGGAATGTGGGAGATGTTATATTTGTAAGCACCCACTTAAAATAAATTAGCCTGATGTAAGTGTGAAGAGTAGGAGATATAGGGAGCAGTTGAAAGTAGTCTATAAATGGGATAAGTAACTGACAGTGTGTGAGATTACAAGTAACTGATACACAGCTTTAAGTAATGAGTACTGTATATGCAAATGCAGTTTACACTCGTTAAAAAAAATCTAAACATTAACAGTCTGATTGGGGGAGACAGTTTTAACAATATCTGCTGTAATTTAATCAAGTTAAACAGCATAAAGAAGAAGCTACTGATTGTTTTAACCCCGGATGCCCTTCCAGATACAACCCAAAAAGGGATTCGCGTTTTCTCCTGGGAAAGACAGTACACTTGTTAGGGAAATGTATAAACCCTACATGGAATTAGTTCCATTAAACATGAAAGGTGGTGTTGCTGCAGAGGTACGTGAGTCTTTGTGACATGATAGAGGAGCTACATAAAAAAAAAGCACCACAACACTGAGATTCTACCTGCTAGTTCTATTTTGCTAGTCAGCATTGAGAGCTACAGTATAGATGGCAATCAAAAATCGGGCAGCACTTGAATGCAGCATGTGCACAAACATCTCGAGCTCCGTCACACAGCACCTCTGTCTGTACTCCTGACTAACCCCAGAGACAAATGCCTGCGTGGCTCCGGAGAAAAACGCGCTTCTGGCGCTTCACTCTGGGAAGACACGCTTTAACTGATTTTATGCGGCTCAAAATACTCTAATAATGGACAACATGAGGCCTTTTGTGTCAATTAGCGTGATTTAAAAAGAGAATTATTTGAAAACTGCATATGTTCATAAACTTGGCTGCCCTACATTGTAGTTAGGCCACTGTTACTACTGTGGAAGTTTGTTTTTACCACCTTCACAACAGCCCCCTCACTCCTTTTTAGACTAAGCTCATGAAGGCAGGAAGTGCCAGCCTAGTGAGAATTTAGCGTAAAAAAAATTAACCACGTAAGGTTAATATTGTTTCATGTTTAGCTTTCTTTTTATATTTCTTGATATGAAGCAAACAGGTAGCTTCCCCTTTATCGCACCAACACTCACCACTCAACTTCAAGCGCAAATTGGTGCGGGGGGGCCGCAAGCCAGCTGTCTTGAGGGGTAAAATGCTCTTTTCCGGTCCTGGGTGTGAGAAGAAAACCACACAGTGAAGAAAATCTTCCTATAAACTCCAACTCGGTAAACCAGCGGTTGTCCCCTTGCTCGGTTTGGTTGCGTTATTAACCAAAAAAAGAAAAAAAATTCCCGTTAAATCCACAAATTTTCTGCTAACATGTTGAGAGAAAAAAACAAACAGTAGTCGCGCTCGTCCAGCTGCCCGCTTCAACCATTGGTTGAGGTTTACGTCAACCAAGGCCTCCTGACGACGCTATTGGCTAAAAGTGTAGAAACGCCCGCCCCTACCTCGCCATTCACGCGACTAAAGAAAATACATTACAGCTTTTTTTTTCTTTCCACCATTGTTTTTGTAATTAACATTTCCTAATATTGAATGAAGCTCGCTGTATTTATAATATATATTCTATAATGTATAATGTATAAAATAAAGAAATTACCGGTTTTCCACGTGTAATTCTGACTTTATGTTATTTAATAGATCCAGTCCTGTTTGTCCGTTTAAAATATCTTTATAAAACTGTTATGTTATTTTTGTTGCGATTTCGGCTGCACTCTCGGCCACAGCTCTCTTAAAAAGGTCATTGTTAATGTCAGTTACATTTTGTGCACCGTGTTGTAATCGTTACACTTTGCGACACCTCGCACAGGGCAAAGGTATCAGGGCCAACTCGGCCTTCCCAGTTCAACTCAGACTGCCTGCTGCGCACAGAGCTGAGAGTGAAGCAGAGTTTCAGTGTGCTCAGCGGGCTCTCCATTGACTGTGACACCCTCCTATGAAGGTCAGTGTAGCTGATGTAACATATATATAAACATAGTGATATTGCATAGACGTTCTCTGTGTTATATATGTGTATATATATATATATATATATATATATATATATATATATATATTATATATATTGTTCTCCAGATCATATTGCGTGATATTAACATATGTAATGAGATTAACTGGGAATTGTCCACTCCCGTGTAAAACTGGAGTGAACTGAGGGAACTCTGAAAACCAAAAAAAGTTTTAGGGCTCAAAATGCGGCCTTGTGGAGATAACATTTAACAACGTGGCTGCTGTTTCATCCCTTTACAAACATAAACTTGAACTTTGTCTGAACACGAGCTTTGTCTCATAAACATGTGCAGGACTAGAGATCAATCACAGAGCGACTGTGTTTTTCAGAGGAGAGGACAACCAACGACCTCATTCGTGTTTCTGCAGGGGTCAACGTTTAAGGGACGAAATGATGTCAGAGCAGTAAACTGTATTTTGTGTGGAAAAAGAAAATAGTGAACGCAATACATTGATCAGTGACTGTCGTGAGTCAGAAAACGCTGTGAGAAATTGTTTTTAAATGTCACTTGCTTGCGTCAATCTACACATGCGCAGCAACATTGTTCCTTTGTGTGATATTACTGAATACACCGCTTATTTATTCAAATGTAAACACTATAATACCCTGTCTATAGTCTATAATAAATATGGACTTTCTAAAAAAAACTTTTTTTTCCCCCTGAGTGCACTTACAGTATAACTGAGGTAAACAGTGCTGCTTCAATGAATGTTTTATCCATTTGGATTATTCAGAGCAGCCACCGCATTTGCATCCGAGCCCATTTCATCTATTTTTGGTCAAAGTCAATGACTCGTGTTCACCCGTTTCCCCCTCGTGCAGTTCTGGAGAGCTGGAAATGGTGTTGGTGAGAGCAGCTGTTGTGAATCAGAAACACTGGTGTCACTAATGACAGTGACATGAACATAAGTGACTTCTCACGGCGTGGTGTGTGCTGAAAACAGAAAATGAGCACTGCCATAGCGTGTCCAAAGGGTTTGAACATTTTCTGTATTATCATCTGCCTACTTATACATAATGCACATAAAATCTTAAGTGTTTGGTTGATTGTTATTTATTGTTTTCCTGATTTTCAACTTAGTATTTTTCTTCTTGCACTTTACTGGAATAGCTGCATATTTCCCAGTTTTTAAAAAAAAAACGTATTTACCCAATACTGGGCCTTAGGTAGCAGCCATGGTGGCCTAATACAGCCTTCGTAAGCCAGGGTGTGGGTTTGAATCCCATCTAAGTGAAAGCAGAGTGGTGCAGCCAGAGCATGCTGGGCCAATTAGCCAGAAGGCGATGCGCTGAATCCATCTTCTGCTAGTGTGATTTTTCTGCAGTTAGCCCTCAGGGATTAATAACTAACTTTGCATGACTAGTTTAAAATAAGCTGATTTTGCTTTTTTCCCACTCACAAATAGAATTTGATCAGGTGGGCGGGGCTTCTGCACTCACAGCCACAGCTGTGTGCCTGAGATGACCATAATGTGGATATCAAGTCTCAGAGACATCATACACAAACACTGAAATAGCAACTTCAGGTCAAAGGGATCACTTTTCCACACGTAGTGGGAGGAGTCATCTGCTTCTGAACACGAATAAGACCGGGAAATTGGCGATCGACTTCTGAAGGAGGAGGACGGCTACATGTCTGTCCTGCGACAGGATGTTGATGTGGTCGAGGAGTACAAGCACCTGAGCGTCCACAGCAACAGTGGGCTCAACTGAGAGATCAGCAGAGAAGCTCTGTCTCCAAAGGAAACTGAGATCCTTCATAAAAGTGTTTTTGTCGTTCTCTCTTTTATTCTTTGAAACTACATTATAGAAAATAAGGAGTCAGTGTTGTCATTCACAGGTTATTTTTAGACACATTTTTGGTTAGCAGCATTGTTTCAACACTTAGGTTTTTGGCACTCTTAACACCTTGCTGAGGCTGAAAGCAAAGCCTTTTAACAGAATAACATTCAGCCTCCGTGCTCTGCCAACATTTCTAAATCCTGGCAACTTTCAGTAGGAAGGGTGCATTACTCTGACATCACAGCGGAGGGCGACTGTTGCACACAGGGTGGCTGTTGGCCTGTATGACGTGCCCTCCGACAGGAACATTATCATTATTATGAAGTAAGTTTGGATCCAAGTAGAGCAGAACAAAGGGAATATGAGCCTCCCGCAATTATTGAAGGAAGCGGACACAGCTTTAGTCACAAAAATGTGCCAGATGACAGAATGAGCAAAGTCATAAAAACGTAACAGTCCATCATTCAGGTTATGACTTTTGAAAACAGTGCAGTGCTCATGATTTGTGTTCTTTTACACACATTGCCCGAGTTCAAAGTCAGGGTCTGGTTTAGGTCTGATTTCTCTGGCACAGACAGGCCAGGTTTATACACCACATCACTGCTTTTGACTGTAATCACAGAGAAATAGGACTTCACCATAAATCCTAACTTTAACAGATCCCAAACCTGCTACATTATTTCTGCATTTCAGCTTTATGAAAATACATGCATGTGTGTGTGTGTGTTTAAGTGTGTATTCATATCTTTGTGGGGACCAACATTTGGAAGTTTACTATACTTGTGGGGACTAAAATCCTGGTCCCCACGAGTTTGAAGGCATTTTTGAGACTCAAAATGTGGTTTTAGTGTGAGGGTTACAATTGGGTTATGGTTAGGTTTAGGGTAAAGGTTAGGGTTAGTCATTCACTTTTCATGGTTAGGGTTGGGGTAAGGGGTTAGGGAAAGCATTATGTCAATTAGATGCCCCCATAAGATATGAATACCCGACGTGTGTGTGTGTGTGTGTGTGTGTGTGTGCTCAGAAGGAGATGCTAGACATAAAATGAGCATTCAAGCGCACCAGATGTTCCCTATAGTGTCAGCTTAAACGCATGTGTGTGCATGTATCTGTCTGCAGCCGCAGCGATCTCTCCTGTGGGAAACATGCAAAGGGTTAAAGAAATGGTTCATGTCCTTGTGATTAAAGACTAAAACTACAACTAAAACTGCATCCAAACAGCACGCAAAACGAGTTCTAGTTTTTGACTAAAAGAAGACATGCGCTTCAGTTATTTTAAAGGATGGCTTGACAGTTTTCAAGATCTAAAGAAAAAAAAACATCTTAATGCTCTTCCACTAGTTTGATTTAATCAAATCAGCTGGACATCTTCCAGAAGATTTTTTTTCTTATGATCAGGTTCCTTCTGTGTGTTGTGCACACGCCTTTCTATGAATAGCAGTTGAGGTAAAGTAACACAAAAGAAGCTGTAACTTTTAAACATACCACTTTTTGTTTGACTAACTCAAACTTCTAAGTTTCAGCTAAACTTTGCAACTCAGAACAAGGAATGCAGGTTTAGTCCCCATCGGGAAACAATCTTTTAATGGCTGCTATGAAACGAATGATTACATCCAACAAAAACGGTCTCAGTGGTCACATGGGTACCAGAGTGTTGCTTCAAGACGGACTTGGAAAACTGAGCATAGATGCACACCACATACATCCACACATATATTGTTATAGGACTTTGTGGTAAAATAACGAGGTACGCACACATTTGCAGAAATGTTCCCCTCTGACTTTTCCCCCTTTTTCCCCCTCTTCATTGCTGCTGCACCACATCCCCCTCCCTCTTCCCCCTTTCCCTCACTTCCCTCTGCTATAAATTTCATCCCTTGTCTTTTGCTATTGAATCATAAATCATACACACACATCCTGTAACACCCCCACCCCCCCCATCCCCTGCTCCCTATACTTTTTATTACACAATAGCGCAGACTTTATGTCAGAGGGCAGACATGCTTAATGTGTTTTTGTGTGTGTGTGTGTGGGGGGGGGGGGGGGGGTGTCTTCCACTCCATCTACTTCAGGCTTTCCTGTGCTCTTGGTCCCCACCCCAGGCTGCACCGGTGACTTAGTCCGATGTAGCTCGCACACAGAAACACATTTGCATGTACAGTTTGTGCACACACTGTGGAACATCAGACACACCCTCACACACAGACAAACAGGACATGACTCGTTAATGCACACACACGCAAAGCACCCAAAACTCTAATACTGGCCTTTATTTTTCTGCAGAAACTCAGAATTCTTGCAATATTCCTGCATGCAGGTGCTTATGATCCAAGGTTCTGTTAGCACTGCAATGAACAACAGGCATGCACTGTGTTTAATTTAAGCATGACTAAAAAAAATCCTCATGTTGTACATTTGTTCCTGAAAGTTTGAAAGAATGAGAAACGGCGTTGCCAATACTGCTGCTTCACTCCCCCTCCAGTTCCCCCCGTGTGTTCTACACTGTGGGCCTCAAGTGTTCAGATTCGGGGGCCTCTTGGTTGCTGAATATACTTTGGCTCACATTTATTATGATTTCCATAGTTTATGTATTGTGCCATTGTTATTTACAATCCTGGAAGCTCATATACACACTGCTAAAGTGTCAAATAATGAGGTTAAAGCTTCATTGCTCTAGATGTTGGCAGAGTAGCCCCACCCACCTGCTTTTTTAAACCTTCTGTTTACAAGGGGCAGCCAGTCAGCAGGAACTTGGCTTTAATAGCAGAGAAACAGCCTGTTTTAGACAGTTAAGGAACTGTTGGCTGCACAAAGGTATATGATAAATAAGGATCAGTAAAGTTACTAGCTTTGAAGCTGGAAATGAGTAGAATATGTTCTCTTTAAATGGAAAGGTCTTGCATGTTCATGCTGCACAATCAGTTTGATCAAAGACACTGATAAGACTGAAGCCAGTAATGCCATCAGCAGTGACTTAGTTTATCATAAAACTTAGTATGCTAATTAGCAACATTAAGAAGAGCTAATAAGATAAGATATAAGACTGATTTAATTTATCCCAGATTTAGAAAATTATTTTCTTCTAACAGTTAAAAAAATAGAAGTTGAGATGATCTGGACTTTCTGGCATGGTAAGTTATCCCATGGAAGCAGACGTCTAAAGATGGCTTTAATACAATACTTGTTTGATACTAAGTACTTGTTTTTTAAATATTCTGATGTGTCTGGCACCAACAGCCATACCATGTTCAAAATCACCTTTCTTCACTATTTTGATGCACGGTTTGAACTTCAGCAGGTTGTCTTGACCATGACTGCATGGTTAAATGCAATGAGCTGTTGTGTTCAGCTGATTAGAAAGGTGCTATAAAAGTGTATCATTTACAGAACACAGCGACCTTGATAAAGGTCATAAGCGAAAGTGAAACACATTAGTTAAAAAATAATGTTGTTATTTATACATCGGGTATTACTGGAGTTTTAACTACTGCTTTCTTCCTGCTGTCATCGGTAACCTGAGTTAGCTGGGTGCTGTGACCAAGAAGGAAAGGAACTGTTGTTACGTGGCTCTTCTGCATCAACATTATATGGTCTGATGTTATCTTGGGAGGGAACAGGTTCTCATTCAGGCCGCGTCTGTGACCGTGAGCTATTTAGAGGAGCTGTCTTAGAATTTGTGTTATGGGTGTGTTTCCTTTGCTCGAGGACTTCCAGGGTTCCAGAGATAATGTGGAATTCATGAGAGGAATGCCACGCAGGGGTTCCTTCCTGTCACCTGACTCCATCACTTCCCGCGCTCAGTTTCCGCCGTCTGAATCTCGGAGGAGAATGGTGAGGCTGACGAAAGGGGCAGCGGAACCCGAGCGAGGCCCCTCTCGTAGATTTGATGATGATCGGGATGAAGCCGACTGCTAAACACAATCGAAATGATGAAAAGCGCAGATCTGAAATGTTACCGCTGATGTAAATGATTAGAAAATTTGCAGGAGCAAATGAACGTGGGCAAGAGATCAAATGAAAGGGATTAAACAAAGAAAGAGTTTGCTTTAAATGTGTGTGTGTGGGGGGGGGGGACATGTGCATGAAAAAAGGCAATAAAGAGAAAGAGAGAGGTGATGGCAGGATCTGTATGGGGCCTCTTGGTTTTTGGGCAGCAAAGGGGAGGCGTGCCAGGTAATGGTTTCCAGACACACACACACTTGCACACTAGTAAGACTACACTCTAATTTGATTTGGAAATCTGACGGGATAAGGGGCGTATATGTGGATGTGTGCGTATGTACCTGGGGCCATTTTTTCCTTCTCACTTCTTGCTTTTTCTGTGCATTGGGAGAGGGCCCAGTTAATCATAATGTGTCGTCTGTGTGTAGGTGTGTGTGTATGCAAGCACAAGGGGTTAATGTTTGCTTTCCATCACAGCTCTAGTGGGGAGAAATCAGATCCCTGCAGCGCAGAACTCAACCTCAATGCACGGACAGACACCCAAAGCATAAGAAAAACCGCCCCCTGTATCTGTATGATCTGCACGCCTGTGTGAAGAGGTTAAGAAGGCCAGCTGCAATATCAGTGAAAGTGCAAAGATATGAGATTGAGAATGAAAATAGTAAAAAGAAAAAACAGAGAAAAAGATGAAAAGAAGAGCAAAAAGGGAGACAGGAAGAGCTAATTAAACTGTGGAAGGATAGATGTGGAGGAGCGGGTGGGAGGCGAGAGGGCGAGATGACTTAACTGTTCAAAACGACTCCACCCTCAGTCGCCAACGCAAACGGCAATTTCCCATTGGGGTAAATCCCCCACCGTGCCCTGTCATAGCCCTCCTACTTCTGCAACTGGTGTATGCGTGTCTGTGTTTGCATGTGTGTGTGTGTCACCACTTTTCTCTGACATTCCTGTGCAGAGCAGGGAGACGGTGAGCTGAGCTGCAGAGAGGCTGAGCTGCAAACCCAATTCAGAAATCCATTTGAAAGCAACTAAGGATTTTCTTTGTTTTCCTGTCATTTTTCTTGCACAAGCCATTGTTTTCTTCCGATTCTTTCAGAGAATCTGCCTGCAAGTCAGCTGGGAAGAAGTCTTGCATTCTTAACACGGGATTCCTAGAAAAGCATCCTCTCGTTTCCTCCTCTTCCCTTTTTCTCTCCATCGCAAACCCCTGGAGATAGATTCCAAGTTTGCCAAGTTCCAGAGTTTGGGAATATTTTTGTGCTGCAGCCAGGAGCGGCTGAAACAACAGGGGGCACAGAGGAGAAAGCAGCACTTAAAGGGTGAGTTAACTTAAAAGATCAGGCTTTTTTGTGGAGTCCAGCTCTTGTTGGCATAATGAGGTTGGTTACTCTCTGAAGAGGAATGCAATAATCCTTCTATTCCGAGCTAAAAAACTTTTGTCTAAGATGGCAAAATCCTGTTTGTGCAGTCTAGAAACTGATAGAGCTTATTGTTAATGGTGCACAAAAGTGGAGCGTTTTGCAAAATCTGTCACTCAGGAGTTTTAGTTGCATGTTCTGCTGATCCACGGCTGGGACTCGGGTGGGTGTGAAGCATCCACCGCACATTAGGCTTAGGAGATGATGAGACGACAGAGAGAAAAAGAATGACATTACTTAGGGGGCAGGTATATGCAAAACGAAAAGGCAGGGAGTAGCTGGGGAGTTTCATCCTCTTTCTGTTTTTAACATCAAATAGTGAGGACAGCTGCTGGGAAAGGAAGCGAGCGATGCACACACACATTATATTCCAGTGTCCCAGGCACAGGCTCGGATAAATGCGCGCAGATGTTGCATGCATGTATGCAAAGAAAGGATGTCAAGATAACTTATGGTCGCTTTATTCTCTCTCTCTCTCTCTCTTACGCACACACACTCACAAGAAAGAGATTTAAACAAACACATCTTTGTTTCATTGCACTCATCTGTTTAGTTTACTCCTGGCTCAGATCACAGTATAATCCCAGAGCTGTAATCAATACTCATACACACATACACACATAGAGACACACACACACACTGGCCATAGGAAAAAACACACACACACACACACATACAGTACTTGCTTTTTTTAGGAGAAATAAGTCAGTTCAGCAGATGCAGCATATGTACAGAGCATGGAGCAGATATACTCCAGCAACAACATAATAACAACATATCTTACTATTTTAATCAACTCTCATTTACTTATATCATGTTATAATCTTTGCTGTGCAGCTCTAACAGCTTTAAGTTTGATGCTGATGTTAGCTGTGAATGATGGTTTGCGTGTGCTTTGTTCACCTCCCCTCCTTCGCTGATTAATGTCACTTTTCTTCGTCCAAAACAACTCCCCATTTTCTTCCTATATCTATTTTTCCAACATGTTTATGCAGCACGTAGCGCCTTCCAAAGAAGTGTCTGCGTCATGCTGTTTGGTGAACAGACCTCGTAATGTGATGCTTTGACTCTGGCACGTTGGTTTTTGTGATGGCACAAAGATCAGGAGTGTTATTACTAATAATAATCCTGACAATGACTTCCAAAAGTATCCCTGAAGGCCATAAAAGTGCACCTGCTAGTGAATTGATGGAGCCATGATATCCGTGTGCTGTTATGTTGAAACATGTGAATAAAAAGGTCAGGTTTTAATCATTGTATCTGCAGCAGATGATAAACTACATGGACAAAAGTACAGGAGCTGCTATGCTGTCTAAACCCATGTCTGCTGCACAGTTTTTGTGCAAGAGGAGGTTTGGAACGGACTTTTACGCACTACGCGGCTCAGCACTCAGCAACCTCACTCTGCAACTAATTTGGAATCACAAAATAACCAAACATTTATATGTTTGGACTGTGGGAGGCGAGAACCCACGCTGGCACAGGGGAAGTATGCAAACCCCCCACACAAAGATCTCTGCTGCCCAGTGTACTCAAATCCAGGACCTTCTTCTTTTTCTGAGGCAACAGTGTTGCCAGTGCGCCTGCCAGATAAGACTTGCTTTAAAAAAAGCTAATGTATCCTATAAATATATCATGAAACTTGGGTAAAGTCCTTTTTCTTTGTGTTAAGAGTCAAATAGGTGATAATATGTATTACAGCAGTGTTTTCCACAGACATCGTTTTCCATTCATCATGTTATCATCGGTTTGTTTCTCTGCAGACCCTGGCTCCTGTAAAGATGGCTGACGTATTGCAGCCAGACTCCAACAGCCTGCAGATACCAAGTGAGATACACACTCAAACACTGACACGCACGCACACACACATCAACACTAGTTTGCTATTGCAGTCCTGTCCAAATGACTTCTCCTTCTTTATCTGTTGGACCGTGGACATGCTGACCTTTCCATGTCCCTCTCCCACTTGGGTATACTACGCACTTCACATTCCAGTGGCATTCCCACGATTCCATTTCATTACGATTATCACTTTTTGATCTAGAGAGGTCAAGTGTGTTTACATTTGACCTAATCTTCTAACATCCACGGTGAAAAATGAGGTGTTTTCTGCAGTTACTCAGCAAATACACTTTCAGCATGTTAGTATCAGTAGCTGAGGACAGTTCAGAACCACCTCCTTTCTTATGATAATAGTGTTCCCATAACTGCATATCTCCTTAAACAGACAGGATGACCTTTATGTTTGTTCTCAGGGAGTGCATGTGGTGCTTTTCCAATATTAAGACTTAAAGAAACTTTCATATTTGAGAGGGGATTCACCTTCACTTCCCTCATTAGCCACATCCCCTGTTAGCACCACTGCATATTCACACATTTCATCTCCTCCCTTGTCTTCCAGGTGAAAACGTATCCACTCCATCTTCGCCTGCCACAGCCAGAAATGACTGCAGCATCACTCCCCTCACACCCTCACCCTCACCGGTAGCTACTGCACGCACACACACACACACACACACACACACACACACACACACACACACACACACACACACGGCCACTCACCACAGGCACTCCTACACACTCATTCCTCTCTTACTACTCATTTAACTTTATATAAAGTCCTTAAACGAGGCCTGCAATGCCACATCCACTTCTAACTGCTCTTAGTGGTTTACCATAACATTTACCTTACAGTATAAAACTTACGGAGAGACTGAAATTAGTGGCAAAGAAACACACCAACTTGGCGCCAATGTATGCAAGTAGAGGTCCATCAAAAATAGCTTCTGATTTCTAAGCCTGCTTATTAATTCTGTTCTGACTCTGTCCACTAATGTTAGCAATGTCAGTTTAAAAACACCACCAGGTTTACTGATAGAAACCGTATCCATTCTTACCTCTCTGTCTCTCATCGCTCTCTAAGAGGGTGGAGGTCAGGCCCCGGATGGCTTGTCCATTCTCCGTTGTCATAGCTATAGACTTTGGGACGACCTCCAGCGGCTACGCTTTCAGCTTCACACAGGACTCGGAAGCCATACACATGATGAAGTAAGAGCCTGTGTGTATTCTCATCAATTATATACTCTGTATTTTTATTTTGAAGTTTTGACAGTGGTTCTTCACTAAATGCAGGCGGTGGGAGGGTGGCGACCCTGGAGTGGCCAACCAGAAGAGCCCAACGTGTCTGCTGCTCACTCCAGATTTGCGGTTCCACAGTTTTGGGTTTGCCGCTCGAGACTTCTACCATGACTTGGATCCAGAAGAGGCCCGGCACTGGCTTTACTTTGACAAATTCAAAATGAGGATCCACAGCACAAGTGTAAGAAACAGATGTGAAAATAGTGACATCTCGTACCCGGTGTTAAAGGACATTATGGTGCACTGACATGTGCAAGAGTGGGAGATTTTTATATCACTGCCCACAGCTGAGAAGTAAAACTGTGGTTGAAAGTAACAAGCTTTAACTGGTGCTGCAGACTTCCTGGTGCGGCGTTTTGTTTTTTTCCAGCAGTTGTGATTGTGTTTGCTGCAGGACCTCACTATGGAGACGGAACTGGAGGCGGTGAACGGTCAAAAGGTCAGGGCCATAGACGTGTTTGCTCATGCCCTTCGCTTCTTCAGGGAACACGCGCTGAAGGTACACCTCAGATCACTTCATTCACCACTGCAGTACACTGAATACTTTCTCATATTCTAGGATAGGACGTGAATGTGTATTTGGTGTACCTTTGTTTAGCACTTTTAAATGAAACCCCTTGGGAGATCACTTCACTCTGTGTGGTTCACTTCAGAGTACAAGAAGAAAATGATTTTTTTGTGGGGGGGTGGGGGCTCCTGTTTTAGGAGGTGAAAGACCAGTCTTCATCAGTGCTGGAGGGAGATGAGATCAGATGGGTGATTACTGTTCCTGCTGTGTGGAGACAACCTGCCAAACAGTTCATGAGAGAAGCAGCATACCTGGTATGAAAACACATTGTTGTTTTGTTGATTTTTAAAAATTATTTTTATTTTTTACAGTGTATCACGGTGTTGTGCACATGTGGATACACAGGGAATCACTGTGGAGTGTGTGTGTGTGTGTGTGTGTGTGTGTGTGTGTGTGTGTGTGTGTGTGTGTGTGTGTGTGTGTGTGTGAGAGAATTGGAAGAATAGGAAGAACAACGGGCCAGTGGAAAGAAAGATAGTGAATAAAGCATGAGATAAGGACTGATGTTCTCACAGAGGATTATTTACAATCTCTTTCACACACACACACGCACACACACGCACACACACGCACACACACACGCACATGCACACTGCTCTTTTCCTCTTTGCACATCTTCCCACCCATGCACACACCGTCCTCTATGAACTGTACATAGAAGATGTAGGAAGTGTACGTACAAGCCCAAGAATGCAAGAGGTCCTATCCCAGTATAAATCAATGGGAAAGGACCAGCCTGGGAAAGACTCAACAACCTTTTACTCTTAATGCCACCCTTTCTTTACTGACGCAATGTCACGGATTGCCGGGGCAAGCCGTGTGGAATGTAGAAAAGGACCCAAAGGGCAGCAGCTCTGGAGCAGGTGAGTGTTTATTAACAAAAGAAAATACAAACAGCAATGGCGTGGGTGAAGGTGAAACAGGAAAACCTAAACTGGGTAAAACTAACAAAAACAAACCAGAAACGAAGATGCAGAGGTCCGGGGAAATACATACGGAGAGACGCAGGGAGACCGAGGGGAAACAACACAGACGAACCAGCAATTACTAAGACAGAAAATACAACTTAAATATACTCAGAGAACACAGGGAGATTACACACAGGTGGGAGACACAGCTGGGAGTGATAAACATGACGAGACTAGGGAGGCAAACTGAAAACACTCACATAAGACGCAGACCTTCACAATAAAACAGGAACTTGCACATGAAAGGACACAAACTAAGAAACGCGGACTGGAACACACGGGCAGAACAGAGTAAACACTAACCAGAGGAAGAACAGAACCAAAATCGAAGAGAAAACACAAAACGCTGGGTCAAAAGGACCCAGGATCATGACACGCAACAAACACTGTGATTATTTATTTACTTTTATCTGCCATCTACCATTTAGTCACTTTAGTACAGACATGAATAGTCGAATCCATACACTTTTTGATATTAACACTGATACATACACACACACACACACACACACTTACCCTGAGCTGCCTCCTGGCTTGATTCTTGGGGCGTGTGCACTTCCTGCTGGTGATGATGTCATCATGGCTAAACAATGAGGGAGACCGGCGTACAAACACAGGAAGTTTAAACTAGACCCCCGCCCTGCACGCACACACACACACACACACACATTGACACTCAACTTTACCCCCAATATATCATGAGTTATGCTTATACACCTCTCCTACTCTATTCAGCGTTTTATCCCAACTGTCAGTGAATTTGCTCCCATTGCTGTCATTCACCATGTGTGTTTGTTTCTATTTATTTGTATCCACTGTAATTCAGAGTGTGTGTGTGTGTGTGTGTGTGTGTGTGTGTGTGTGTGTGTGTGTGTGTGTGTGTGTGTGTGTGTGTTAAATAACATTAACATTTGAGTTATAAATATATGAATGGCTCCTTTAATTATCTCTATTATTACAACATGCATTCACTTTATAATATTTCACTTTATAATATTTTTCTTTTTCTCCCTACATTAGCTATATTTTTAAAATTCATAATACATTCATGATTTCATATTCTAGTTTTCTTGATCAAAATATTAGGGAAATAGTGAATGAACTTGCTTTTAGCAGACAATACCTCCTCCAGAACCAGGCTCGGCAACGGGCAGCCATCTGCTGCGGCTGGTTGGGGGTGAGGGGAGGATGACAGGATAGAAGACACTCTGTGGAAGACAGCCAGAGATTAATAATAGCTAAGGATTAAAATGCACAGTGGTGTGTAAACACATAGAGAGTGAAAAAAGGTGAGTGAAGAAAAAACATTCAGTGTATCACAGGAAGCTCCCAGCAACTTGCCAGACCTATTGCAGCAAAATTAAGGAAGGATTCAGGGTCACCTGATCCAGCCCTAACTATACGCTTTATCAAAAAGGAAAGTTTTAAGCCTAATCTTAAAACTGTCTCCCAAATCCAAGCTGGGAAGCTGAAAGCTGAAGACTATGCCTCCCATTCTACTCTAGGAACCACAAGCAGGCCAGAAGTCTGAAAGCAAAGTGCTATGTGCAAAACTAGGATCAAGAGATATGTTCATGGATGTAAATACAAGGTGCAAACCACTGGTTACACTAAAGAACTTAAAGGCCAAATTAAAATTTGCCAGAAATATTGTAAAAGAGGGGGATCCTTTGGACAATGAAACAAAGAAAGATGGGAAGAAAAACGTATGGAGACGTAAAAGAACAGCTCTTGATGTGAAGCATACCACATCATATAGTGGAGACAATGTTACAGGACGGGCATCTAATGCTGCCAGTGGAATCAGTCTTCAATGATGTTGTGACTGCTAAAAGAAGTATCAGGGTGAATTCAGCCAAATGCTGTAAAACTACTCATACAACACTTCACAGTGCAAATGGATAATACCAGAGAAAGACCAAGTCAACCACCTGATCCATAACCTACAGTTATTAAATCACTTACTAAAACAAAACTGAGGACGCAAAGATTCACAAACAAGCAACAGCTGAAGGTGGATTTTCATCCAGGTACTAAAAAGTGTTGCCTGTCAGTCAACAATATGGGTAAAGCTTCTGCTGTGTCCTTTATAGGCTGGTCTGGTGTCTCCTGACTGTCCTGAGCAGCTCCTCATTGCTCTTGAACCCGAGGCTGCATCCATTTATTGTCGGAAGCTCCGCCTCCACCAGGTGATTGACCTGAGCATGCAGCCAATCACAAACGGCCTGGAATTGGATGTCTCGCGGCCCTTTGATTCCAGCTTCAGACAAGGTAGAGAACAGAGAGCATGTGTGCATGTAATTTCTGTTGAGCAGGGGTCTTGTTGTTGACTTTGCCATTAGCATGAGCGTGAAACCGCACTGTGTTCCTGGAAATGCTGCTTTTTGATTTCACTTGGGGGTTGTGGGGTCTTTTTTTCAAAGGCTAAATGCGCCTCTGTTAAAGACAAAGAAAGAGAGCGCACTAAGCACAGCGATCTGAATGCAGATACTACTCATGGCTCAGATGACTTTGCAGTTGTGTGTGCGATGAAGTGTTTGGATAGACCATAGGGTCTGATCGGAAACAGACCACAGAAATCCCATGAAGAGGATGCAAGGAACTATTTAACACATCAGCTCTTTAATTAACTTTACGCAGTGCCAGAAAAGCTTTTCCTTAGAAGTGTTTAGTGTTTAGTTAAGTTTGTGGCAGTAGATCACAAGCACTTAACATTTCATAAGAAATCACATGAAACTCTTAAAAAGGAACAAGCTGGAATTTCTACTCCATTTTACACTTTTTAAATGAAAATAGAACTCAAATAGTACTTAAAGGCTGCTACAGTTAGTGCCAAATGACAAAAAAACAGGAGCTTTATATTGTAAGATATTGTTAAGGCCCTACAATAATACAGAGAATAAATCAGATGACTCCCTATGAGCAGGCTCTTGGCGAAAGTGGGAAGGAAAAACTCCCTTTTAACAGGAAGAAACTGAGGGCAGAACCAGGTTCAAGAAGAAGTAGCCATCTGCAATGGCTGGTTGGGGCTGAGGGAAGGAAAAATGTCAGAACAGTGATGCTGTAACAATATAAGTGAAGCATGTAACTGGTTTATTGAATGTCAGTAACAGGAGTGTGCAGTGTGTCCATGTTAAAAATAACAATTTTAAAATACACAAGGAAGAAATACTTAAGATTAGTGTTTTTAACGGACAGGATTCACCAAGTGCTTTGTAGAATATAATCTAAGCTAATAGAAAAAGCAGGTAAATGACACAAAATACAAAAGAACATTTGAAAAACAAATTTAAAAAAGACAAAAAATAATATATAACAAAATTGTAATTATTTAAACATGGCTAAGAGCAGCGCAAAGCCTCAAAGGCTCTATCATTGCATGTCCTTAGATCATAACATGGCGCAAACAGTCATTTCAGATTGTTTGACCTGAATGAGCTGGCTGAACACTAAAGTTAAAGAAGCACGACGACATGCAAGGTAGCGTGACCTTACAATGATCTGTAAGCAAGGGAGAGGATTTTTAACTGGATCATAGATGTTAAAAGAGGCCAGTGAAGGGACATTATAGTGGGGTGATACTGTTAAACATTTACTAAATTAAAAACCAGAAAATTACACGTCAATACAGGGAGCGGTGAAATATTTCCCTGGTGGAAACATTTGTTTAACATGGACAGGGGTTGATCAAGGATAACCTCTAAATTACACATACTGACATTAACAGCAAAGGCCAACAGTCCAGATTATTCTTGATGATGAGGACGACAACCAGAACCAAAATCAGCATCAAGCTGCAGAGTTTTACCATTTTTACTGATCCCTGCTAGCATTTTTGGCATTAGCATTGATAACCTTACAGACCTCATGTGGTTTGAGAAATAAAGCTGGCTATCATCAGCAAATAAGTAACAATTGAGCTTGTTTTAAAACTTTCAATAATCTGTCCCAGAGATGTGAGACAAATGAATAACAGGGGCCCAAGAACCAAGCTTGGTGGGACTCAAAGACACAAAGCCTTGAACAAAGACAGCAAGGTTTCTTGGTATAAGAGATCATTTGAACCATTTTAGGGCTGCATCTGAGTCACGTATGGATGGCCATCAATGTCAAAGGCATCACTGAGGCCTGTGGCTTAGTAAGCATGGGTTCATTAGAAGAAAAAGGTCACTCTCCATCGAACATACCATATAATTAATGATCTCATTTAACTCTTAGTAAGTAAGTCCTATTAACTGAATATGTTAAGTCACTAATAATTACTTTGATTTGTCTAAGGGATGTACTACATTTGGAATTTAATTAAAAGATTAAAAGATGAAAAAACGTCACCAGCTTAAACAAATTAAGGAAATCTGGTTCCTTTTTTTGGTTCTACCAATTTTGGGGGTTTGTAGTGTAGTTGCCAATAGATACACTAAGTAGATCAATACTTAGTCATGTTTTATTCATGAAAATCCAAAGCTATGACCCAAAAGTTTGCCAAATGAAATGAAAATAAATTCAGGCAACATTTCTCGGTGAGTGTATGCCTACAAATTACTTCATTCACATGACACATAGTAATGTGAGCCGCTGTTGCTATAGAAATCTGGATCAGAGCGCAGCTTTAAAAGAAAATTCAAATATGGGGATTTACAGTCGGGAAAGTACCTCCAGAACCAGTACACAAGTGAGAACTTTAACAAAAAGCCAAAATGCAACAAAAAACTTCCAAAACAGAAGAGCGTGTCCTTCGTGCCCACATGAAGGAAATACCACGAAGATGTAGCAATGAAGAAAAGTCATTTCAAGCTGGGGAGAAAGAAGAGTGATGCATAATTCAGTGGGCGCATATGCTGACCAAAATCCCCTGCAAAGGCCCACTTATACATATGCAGTCAGTGACACACACACACACACATTCACACACACTAAACACAGGATATTGTAATTGGAACAAGGTGCAGCGAGACTATGATCTCACCCCCTCCTGGCCTGTCAGTCTCCCCCTCCTTCACTCACTTTCATTTTTCCCTTTATTCTCCCAGACTTTCTCTACCTCTTTCGCTTTTTCGCTCGCTTTCCGAGGACTCGAGCAAACAGACGTATTTACACACACACACTTGGTCTCCCGGTCGTGTTTTTTTACTATCTTTAGCGCGTCTTCCACCTCATTTCATCTCCAAAGATAGCATCGGGGAGTCGTTAACGCACACACATTTTCTTTTTCTGCTGTTTTATGTAAATGGTTTCCAGACTTGCGTTCCATCCATCACCCCTGTAAAACATACACGCAGGCACCGGCGAAATCAAGGCCTGTGTGATTGTGCTTTTCTTCGTTCAGCTTATTTACTATGTGCGACCACACACAAACACACACACACAGAGGTACATACATTACCTTCTGTGTCATCCAAGGTCCTTAAACAACAGTATGTGTATATTTGCTTTCGACACAGTGTTGCCCAATAAGTCTCCAACCTTTGTTCTTATTCCCCCACAAACCCCCGTCCATTACTCTAATTATTGTGGTGTGTGGTGTTCATGCGGTTTGAGAAAACCATGTAAAAACCACTTTCACCAGCACTAACCTCCATCAAAAGCCGTGCTCGCTGCCTATGACACACATGTTTACGCTTGCCTTTCATCAGGCTCACAGTTTACCAAATGACTAGTGCTATATATATATTTTTTACATTTTAACTTTCTCATCTAGTTTTCCATTAATTTGTAACTATTTGGTTCTCAGAACCATTATGTCTCCTTTCATGTGTTCACCTTGACGTGTGCAGGCATATATAGTGTATCTGCTCTGTCAAACAGCCTGTCAGGTATGCTGTATTTTTGCCAGCTGCATGTGAGCCTGCTGTGTTTTTGTTGGCCTCCCCCATCCGTCCACTTAGCCCGCCACTCTCACAGTTTACACGTGGAGAACAAACAGAATGTTGAAATTCGAGCGCATTCTTCATTTCCAACAAATTGCTCCTGTCACATAAAAATATTATGACCGTACGGTTTTCTTGTTTAACTTGGATCGGATGATTTATGCTTCGTCCTGCACAAATGCCATAAACTCTCATATGTAGCATAAATTACAAACATTTATCTCTCCGGTTGAAGTTGAGGAAGATTGTGCTTTGGCTCGAACCTCTTTGCATTGAGGAGTAGTAGTCAGAAGCAAACTTAAGTGTCTGACCGTGCACCAAGTGTGTTTATACAGAGAGATAAAGACTGTTTGAATCCAGGCGAGGCGGTGCATGGTGGTGAACGGTGGTGATGACTCTATGGGCTCGCAGCTGGAGAGAGTCCAGAGAAATTCCTTCTTTTTTTTAAGTGCATTAATCTTGCAATTAGTTATTTGGTCACTTGGAGGCAAACAGTTATATTTATCATAAGTTCTTTATTCCAGATCATATAAATGACGGTCAAATTACTGGACTGCAGGGCTAATGGAGAATTCAGGAGGCAGACCTACTAACAGACACCAGATTTGTCAGCTGCACATCCATGATCCAAATCTCTTTTTTAACCACATCTACTGGATTAAGATCTGGTGACTGTGGAGGCCGTTGAGTGCCTCCTATATGGCACAAGATGAGATGCATACTGTTTCTGTGCACAGCTGGGATTCTAGTGTGTTCATGGTCTGCTCTTCTACTGCTGGGTCACATATTTAGGTTAGCAGATGGGTGGAGGGCTTAATTATCAGTTTAGGCTAACAAGCCTGGTTAGTACGCTGTATCCACGAAATGTGAAAATGTACAGATGGAGATACTTGCTAATTAGTGCTCAGTAACACACTAAGAAAAAGCTGGGATTTCATCAACCAAGCTCAAGTGCAAAAGTCATGGGTGATCAATGCCACACAGCAGGCCATTAATTTTGTTAGATATTTCATTTATATTAAAATGGTCCAAAAAGCCATAAATTAGCAAAGATCGGGGGCAGCTGCTCATCATTCAGAGTGGCTAAAGTGCTAAATTAACCATAAAGACCAAAACTGGTTTTTGTACCAGCCTATAAATATGTTCATGTTACTGATTTTAACCTGATCAAGCGCCTCCAAAGGTGTAATGGATAACACTTGGCAGGTGAAAGGTCTCTGGCTTGATTCCAGCTGGTAACACAAACTCCCCTTGGGGTTGCATCTGCAGGGCATCCTGTGAAAAAACTGCCAAATCAAACATGCAGAGCTACCTGCTGTGGAAACAGCTGATAACAGTGTTTGACAGAGAAGATGATGAACTGTTTTCGAGAATTCCCCTTTGATTCCATGTTTTTCTCCCAAAATTAGTAATCAGAAGCATCACTTTCACCTCAATGCTCAACTTTTTTTTTTTCGACTCACGGAAAGACAGAAGAGGTTCCGGCTCGTGCCTCTGAATAGCAAAGAAACAGTAGATAAATAAATAAATCATTCTGTGCGTGTGTTCTGTTACAGCAAGGGAGCAGCTGAGGCGATCTAGACACAGCAGGACCTTCCTGGTGGAGAGTGGAACTGGAGAGCTGTGGTCAGAGCTGCAGACTGGTAAGGCCATCTGTGCGTATGTGAGCCTAAGAGACAGGCAGACCCCACATGTGGGAGATATGGATGACTTTGACCTTTAACCCCAGCCTGCAGACTCTGAGGAACAAACCCGCCCACTTTAATAGAGGACAAACCCCAAACCTGATGTTTGCAGGTTCTATTTGAACTGATTTAAATAATCTAATTATGGCTTCCTGATGTGTTTTAATAATAAGATCTTTTTTTTTGTTTGTTTTACTGTAAATATGTATGATGGAAAATTAACAATTACTTTGCATACTTTGCATTTTCCTGGGTTATGAAATGAAAGTTGTTCACTCTGTTGTTGAGGCATGACTGCATTTTGTGGAGCCACGTGCGCCTGCTGACCCTTAGTGCGCTCATCCCTGTCAACACACACACACACACACACACACAGGAAGGACCCAGCCCATGGGACTCTCTGCACGGCAGATACAAGAAGAAGAGACTCTCTTATCTTCCTGCCTTGCAAACATCCTTTGATTCCTCCTCTTGTCTTATATTTTTATTTCTGTTCATTTCCACCACACGCCTTCTTTTCTCTTCCTCACTCGCTTCTACACGTCTCATGAGCTCTCGTGTTTAGGGTGCAGTCGTCAGGGTAGCTACACGAAAACTAACCCTTATCACCGGACATATCACAAACATACACTCTAGCAGGGGAAGAGCAGCAACCACAGATGCCTCAAGGTTGTTTACATTCAAAACACTGCGTGTTCAAGAGTTTCTGGGGAAGCTGCAGACAAACCAAATATACACACACGCATTTTTGCATCGTCCACAAAAATGAAGACACGTTATCTTCCACGATTTCCTCCTACAAGCTTGATGTGCTTGATATGTGTTTTTTTCTTTAAAAAATCTGAAATATGAGGTATGAAAAAGCAAAAAATGTTCTTAGGATGCAAACAAAACAACAGCATGTGTTCATCCGTGCCCTCTCTGTTCAGGTGATAGATATGTGGTTGCAGACTGCGGAGGAGGAACAGTTGACCTGACAGTCCATCAGATTGAGCAGCCACAGGGAACTCTTAAAGAGCTCTACAAGGCCTCAGGTACATCCTTTTACAAAGGACAAAAAAAGCAAACACATTTCCTACAGTTTCTATAGCTGCGGTGTTTCCGCCAGGCGGTCCCTACGGCGCCGTCGGAGTCGACCTGGCCTTCGAAGCCATGCTGTGCCAGATCTTTGGCGAGGACTTCATCCAGAGCTTTAAAGCCAAGCGGCCAGCGGCCTGGGTGGACCTCATGATCGCGTTTGAGGCGAGGAAACGCACAGCGTCTCCGGGCAGGACCAACGCCCTCAACATCTCCCTGCCTTTCTCTTTCATCGACTACTACAAGAGGCACAGAGGGCAGAGTGTGGAGGCTGCCCTGAGAAGGAGCAAGTGAGTGTGGGCTGAGAGGTGCGATGAGTGAACAACGAGCGTACGTGCAACTTTAGATGACAGAGTGATTTTTTACTTCCTTCTGTGTGTGCAGTATGAATATAGTGAAGTGGTCCTCCCAGGGGATGCTGCGGCTGACACAGGAAGCCATGAATGAGCTCTTCCAGCCCACCATCAGCAAGATTGTGAAGCACATTGGTAAGAAAGACAAATGTCCAGAGAAGGGGGCTGCTGCGCACATGCTATACACAAAAATGTACTGATTGACATAAAAGACCCGGGCACTTAAAAACTTCCTTTTCCTTCCACTCCCCACTTATGTTTTGTGTACTTTCACATAACTCTTCTGTTTAACTTTGCAGTAAATCTACTAGGAGAAACCTGAAAAACAACCCCAGGAGAAAGCCAGTGCAAAGG
This sequence comes from Diplotaxodon limnothrissa, assembly GCF_057381915.1. Classification (NCBI taxonomy): domain Eukaryota; kingdom Metazoa; phylum Chordata; class Actinopteri; order Cichliformes; family Cichlidae; genus Diplotaxodon; species Diplotaxodon limnothrissa. The sequence continues at coordinate 60,152,157 of NC_140598.1, read as the reverse complement.
CTTTCCGAGATAAAACTAGTATTCAAGCTCAACGAATGCCGTGCTCGGGCGTCAAGATGAACCTGTGCAGAATAGGCCCTTGAAATTATCGACATTTTTAAGGGTTTTTTGGAACCAGAAGTGACCGTGTTTCAACAACAGGGTAGAGTTGCTTGTTAGCAGTGGCAAAATTCAAGTGCACACATTAAAAACATAAAAAATAGACGCAGCTACCATGAAGTCACCCATTAATCCCATTTTGAAGCCTGGAGCGAGATGAATTTCTGCCATCTTTGTGTTGAAACTGGATGTGAGAGAGGGCGTGTCTGAGCGTAAAACTGCTTGCAAATAGCCTAACCTGGATGATCCTCATTTCTGAAATCAAACGACATTAATATCTTATTCGAAACAAGTGACAAACGCATGTGGGAAGTGTTTATCTGTGTCAAATCAGAGAGCTTTTTCCGCGTAGACAGGAAGTCTTTTTGTAATCACAGCTATCGCCATCTGGTGGCCGTTGAAAGGAATGTAGGTTTCACGCGCTGATGCTTTGGCTTCGCAGAAGCTACGTCCATCAATTTATTGTCTGTGAGTGCGCATAACGGGTTAATCATGCGCAATAGATTTCAGCTAATTAGTGCTAGGTAACTGACTAACGAAATAATAGAATTTAACTCATCAAAACTAAATCACCACCTTTTGAAAAAAACAAAAAAACAAATTTAAACAGAATCCTAGCAGCTCTATTAGGGGCCCAGTAATGAAATGCAGTTGTCATGCAGAAGGAAATTAGCTGCACTATTTTTATACCAAGTTGTGACCATGTATTTTCCATCATTCGTAAAGCCTGGTTAGGTTATAGTCTTTTTAGGACCAATATTTGGTGACTTTTTAATGCAGATTTTTCCAAAACACAAAACAAAAACATAACAAAAAAAACGGATTACATGGACTAAAGATGGGACATGAGTTTGCTTAGATTCTTGCACACTGCTTGAACTCCTGACCTTACTAGATTATCGACTGCCAAAAGCATGAAGTGTGCTTATTCAGATGTAAAAGGACAAAAGCTGCTACAGCTACAAATTACAGCTCAAATCAATCAAAACATAATGGCTTTCCTTGAGACCCTTTTCAAGATGGTTGTGATTTCATTTTTATGTTTTCCAACCTTTTCAAAAGAGAACAAAACCAGAAAAATGCAGTCTGTTTCAAATCAAGCACATGCCAGTGGTACATTCAAAACCATGGAATGGTTTCCCAGTATGAATATTTGGTGGTCATTAAAAGAAAACTGGGAGTCAACAAAGGGTTTGACATGAAGAAACACCGGGGACAGCTGCTGGAAAAGGCAGAAATTCTCTCAATGGAAAGACAAATTACTTAAGAAGCTTTATATCTTCTTTCTTCACAGAGGAGCTGATGACAAAACCAGAAGTGCATGGTGTGCGTTTCCTCTTCCTAGTTGGTGGTTTTGCAGAATCCCCTATGTTGCAAAAAGCCGTCCAGAAGGCACTGGGGAGGACGTGCCGCATCATCATTCCTCACGACGTTGGTCTTACGATACTGAAGGGCGCTGTGCTCTTCGGGTTGGATCCCACCGTGGTGAGAGTTCGGGAATACCGGAAAGTATCGGAGTAGTAATGTGACACATTATCTTACGATCGTTCTCTCTCGCTCTCTGTCACAGGTCCGAGTGCGTCGTTGCCCTTTGACCTATGGTGTTGGTGTCCTGAACAGGTTTGTGGAGGGACGCCACCCACGGGATAAACTCCTCATCAAAGACGGTCGTGAGTGGTGCACGGACATCCTCGATCGCTTCGTCTCCGTCGACCAGTCGGTGGCCCTGGGCGAGGTTGTGAGGCGAAGCTACACGCCTGCTCGTCTGGGCCAACGGAAGATCATCATCAACATCTACTGCACCGCCACCGATGACGTCACATACATCTGTGACCCTGGAGTCAGGAAGTGTGGCACAATAACCTTAGACCTGCCCGAAGCGTTACCGCCACCGGGTGCGGTGGGAGGAGCAGGAGCAGGAACCCCAGAGAGAAGGGAAATCAGAGCGACCATGCAGTTTGGCGACACGGAGATTAAAGTCACGGCCGTTGATGTCATGTCTAACCGCTCCGTCCGGGCTTCCATAGACTTCCTGTCTAACTGAGGAGGAGCAGGAAGTGGAGCCGTGGATGCAAAAACACACATTAGCTGATTGGAGGGATGATAATTTTAGAAAAAGCGGTACTTTGGGAGTGGGCGACATGTTTTGTTGGAAAAACACTGCATTCTTAGGAGCAACTTAGGATGCAAGAAGATCAAGAGAGAATCCACGCTTCACAAACACCAAAGTCCTTCAATCTCTTTGAAGTTGAAGAGGGACAAAGTCCGCCATGTCTCACCTTATAATGTCGTCAGCAGCATTTCCCGCCAACAGTCAGAGAAACACTTTGTGAAAACGAATGAAAGCTGAGCGAGACACAAACTGACTTTACTATCTCAGTGACTCTAACGAAACACAATATGCTACCTAATGAGTGAAACTCGCTCATGTTGATCGTTAAATATACAGACTTTTACCTTTGGGCCTCGTGTAATAAACAATGCCTTATTTAAACCAACGCAACGCTGCAGATAAAACGTCACCGACTGGACCGCAGCCTTGTTTCTCTAATGTGAAAGCACTCCCCCTAGCGGTGCAGAGACTGACCTACAACACTGCCTTGGAATCCGTCAAAACACATACTATAAGAAAAGAACTGTGGCTTTATAACATTTAAAATGTTTCAAACCACTTTGAACAGAAGTTGTGCTATTTGAAGACGAAGCTCATAAACCTATCGTGACCTCTAAAAGTTGTGAGCTTTTATTTTGAGAGGAAACTATTAATTTAAATCCAATGCTTAATTCATAATTCATCAGGAAACATTTGGCTCATCAGCTGATAAACGCCCCACTATGTCCACCAGCTAGTCGCTAACATGTCCTGTTTTAACATATGGACTTTCTCATCCAGTACACAGCAGGAAATAGCCCTCTACAGATGCATCGTTACTACTGGAAACACTAGATGAAGCACCACATGCACATAAGAACTCACTCACTACCTGCAGATGGATGCAGCTTTATGTCTTTAAACTGAAATCTATTGTGAAGTTCCTTAACCCTGCGTTCCTGCCATTTCATTAGGTACACTTAGGCACGCAGACATGGTCATGATGACCTGCTGAAGTTCAAACCGAGCAACAGAATGGGAGCGAATGGCAACTTAAGTGACCTTGAATGGAGAATGGTTGTTGGTGCCAGAGGTGCTGGTCTATTTCAGAAACTGCTTATCTACTGGGATTGTCACACACAACCATCTCTAGGGTTTATAGATAAAGATCTGAAAACTAGATAACATCCAGCGAGCAGCAATTCACACGGGCTCACCAAAACCTGACAAGACTGGAAAAATGTTGCATGCTTTGATCATTCTTAATTGTGCTGCAAGGTTTCAATGATAGCGTCAGAATTTGGCGTCCAAGCAGATAAGGCACGATGTCACAAACTCAAATCACCACACTTCTCAGTGCAGTCGAGCGCCTTTGGGATGTGGTGGAATGGGAGATTTGCAACAACAAATCTGTTGTAACTGTGTGATGCTGTCACGTCAGCATAAACCAAAATGTCAGAGGAATGTTTCCAGCATCTTGTTGAATCTGTGCCACGAAGAACGAAGGTCAAAGGGGGTCCAACCCGGTACTAGCATTGGTTACTAATGAAGCAGTGAGTGTGTCGTTTTGTACAACATATATGAGAAAATGCTAACCTGATCTATGCACTCAGTTACAACTTATGTCTAATAAGCTTCAGACCTAAGTCAAAGGTCTTAATCAGCACATGTGTATGTTGTAAATGATGGTCCCCACTGTGGAGGAAAGAGATGATAAAGCTGTGGAAAGCCTAACTGGCAACTACAGAGTTGTTACAAAATATGACTTTGCCAAGTACTTGACATCATAGTTGCGACATCCATCTTTTATAAATACTGTGTAATTGTTACTTTATAGATCTAATAATTCTCAAGATTTGATCAGTGGAGCCTTGTACTGAGTACCTGTACAAAGAAAATCAGGTATATGTGTGGAGCTAAGGTCACGCAGACCTCATGTTTAAACCAGTAACTGTCTTCTTGTGTATTTGTGTAATAACCCTAACACGAATAAATATAATTCCGACCGCATCTTTTATATGTTGTCTAAACTGGGATGCATTTGTATCCACGTCGCTGTTGAACACAACACAGAACTTCACTTGTGTCTGGATCACTTCTTTAAAGATCTGAGTGCTGAGACAGACGTTAGTCAGAACAAACAGTCCAGGTTTCAGCTGTGAATTTATTGATGAGAGTGCTCCAATAAATAGTTTCACACAGCGGGGCTAACAAATGGTTCAGAACTGCTCGACATTGCATCAGTGCTTCACTTTCCATGTCACACAGCAGTTTGTCACGTAACACAAAACCAAATTAGAAGTTATGGAACGACTCCTTCAGATCACAGGACACAGGAGTGTGTTACTAAAGAGGGGGGCTGCTGACAGTCTGCTTTCACTTCACCATTCCTCAGTAAAAAAAACATAAAATGTGTGAAAAGATGCAGTGCTTGAAATGTTTAATGGATGTTACCGTGTGAAAGCTTTAGTAAGAAAACCTACGGACAAAAAAAAAAAACCCCCAAAAAAACAAGAAACATCAGCCGTCGTTCTTCTTCTCCCTGCTGTTTGACTAAACGTAACATCTGCCGTGTGTCTGACTGCTTACAACACCTCATTTTATCCAAAATTAAAATCCAAACGTGGGTAAAACATGTCAAATCTTTGTCTGCATCGCTACAGGAGACACATTCTTTCTGGCGTTTGGATTTAGTCCTTGTTTAAAATGGGGTTTTGCTGTTTCGCGTCGTTAGTGAGCATGGGGTCTCCCGCGGCCTCTGCCCCTGCCGGCGCCACCTGGAGGTCCGTCCACAGTACTGCGGGGGTTCTTGATCGTCTCGTCGACCGACAGGATGAGACAAGCTGCTTCTGACGCCGCCGTCAGGGCGTTGATCCGCACTATGGACGGCTCCCACACGCAGGCGACAAAGTTGTCTGCGATGTCCTCGTTGTTGATGTCCACACCGTACCACATGCCCCCCTGACAGGTGACGGATGAAGCGCACAAAGTCACCTTCACTTTAAATACTACCAGGGATTAAAAGGTGTGTGTGTGTTTGTTTGTTTTCTACCTGTGCGTGTTTCGCCCGCAGTTTGTTCAGGATGTTTGTGGCGTCGAAGCCGGCATTGTCGCACAGCTGTCTGGGGATGATCTCCAGGGCCTTGGCGTATGCTCCAATCAGGAGCTGCTGTTTTCCGGGGATGGTCCTCGAGTAGTCCCGCAGGTACTTGGACAGCTCCATCTCTATGGCTCCTCCACCCGCTACAACAGAGTCATTCTAGGAAGAGGGTTGATACAGTTAAGACACTGGAAATCAAAATATACCAATGACAGTGGCGAGCAAAGATAAACCAAACTTACAGGAAACAAGAGTCAGAGACGGGGTCACAGCAACTCAAAAACAAGCTGCTTTCTCCTCATGAAGCATTGCTGAAGCTCTACTCATGTTTCAAGTCAAGCAACCAGTACGCATGTAATTTATCATCATCCAATTACAATCTCACTTTTAAGTACAATCAAATGTTTTTTCCTCCCACGTGCACAAAATAAAAACAGAGACTGATTCTTTAAACTCAACCAGGAATAATCAGCATCTGAAAACTTGTGCAGCTGACCTTGATGGCTCTGCGCACGATCATGATGGCATCGTGCAGCGACCGCTCCGTCTCCTCTGTGAACTGCTCGGCCCCGCCCCTCAGGATGATGGTGCATGTCTTTGCCTTCGGGCAGCCCTTAAAGAAATTGTACCTACACAGAAAAAAATACACAACAAAACACAAATTTGTCACTTTAAAGTTGCTGCTTTACCAATTTTGCCATTGCAGTGACAGTTTTGTCTTTTCTCACACTGACTAAAATCTCATCCATCCATCAATCCTCTTCTGCTTCTCTTGGGCCGGGGTCGAGGGGGCAGCAGCCTAACGTTGATTTAGACTTTAACCTGCATAGTAACCGGAAACTCCTTTTATCCCTAAACTGCATCCGACCAACATGTAGTTAGATTTCTCAGGGAGGTGCATGTATGCAGAATTATAATACACGTGTTAGCAGAGGAGTCCAGACCTCTTTAACCCCACCCAGACCATTTGAGCAATATAATCTTTCTAGCGTGTCCTGGATCTACCTCACCCAGGAGACGCCCAGTATGCATCCATATCAGCTTTATTCTCGAGCTTTTGTGCTGGGCTGCAACGCACAGAAGCGGAGCTGTGACTGAGACGTGAACTCTGGTGGAGTGAAAGAACCCGTTTTGATGAGGTTCATAACAGCACCGCTGATCTCGTCACCTCCTCCCATTCACAGCTGTTTTACTGCACATAGCAACAAAGCCTGAGAAAAGCAACATTAGAAACTGCTGGTTTAGTTCGTTCTGATCTTTAAATGTGGCAAGTTGATGCAGGAGGCCTCTTAGGTGATGTTTCAGGCATGTCCTACTGAGAAGAGGCTCCAGGACAGAAACTGTGACTTGTTCCCTGGCCAACCTCTTGGCTGGTCGTTCCCAGGCTCAGTGTTCCCGGGATGAGCTGGAAGTGGTGACTGCTGCCCCCATGGCCCAAACACAGATACGGAGTAGAAAATGTATGGATGAAAATTTTATTAACACTTAAAAATAAAAGGTCCCCCTGGAGTGTACACCCCTTCTTTTCCTCAGCAGCCATACGATGGTAGCTCTAGTGCAACCCACCACAAACAACTCTCAGAGGGATGAAGAATATGCAAAACTGAATGTAGCATAATTATTATAATATGTTTGGCCATTACACTTATGTATGGTCACAATAGATGCCTCTCTCACCTCTCTCCTCCGACCTGGACCTCTTCAAAGAGCTCACACTGTCCCAGCACATCGTTGGTCATCGCTCCTACAGACGTCTGGATGGAGCCTCCGCAGGCCTAATGGTTACATTACACAGTCAGCTGCTTTCACCCTCAGAATCAGTCCAAGCATCAGCACTTTAAAAGCCAAGTCGGCTCCAACTAGCTGTCATTCTTCAAGCTAAATGACCAACTGCAGTTTTCAACATAATAATCAACTACCAAGATTGATTTTGGATTTTTGGCGTCCCGGTTGATCCATAACAAAAAACTAACAGTTTGTGAATGCCTCACCATCATGGTCCTCTTCAGGTCTTCCTCCTGAACCCGCCCAGCACAGAACAGGTCTCTGTCAGCGAAGAACTGGGTGGCCACATCACCGATGGGCAACTTTGACAGGACCACCTTGGCTCCTGACTGGTAGATCTTCTCCAGCTTGTCGTATAAGATGTTCCACTCTGCATCCACGATGGCCTGGTAGTCCTGCAGCAAAGGTTCAGGTTAGAGGGAGCGTGGAAACAAAACCCTTTCACAAACAGCTTTGTGGCAGCTGATTCGTACCTCCACAGATTTCACACGGACTTCAGCGTTGTCCTTCTCGGCTTTCAGTTCCAGCTCCACATTGAGCAAAGCGATCTTTGGATTTTCGTAGCGTTTGGGCTGCATCTCAAAGCCGGCGTAGGAGAACGTCTTCTTGAACGCAACGCCAGAGACCAGCTGGGACTCCTGAACAATTTAAAAAACCAACATGCTGAGGTAAGACCATGTATGATATATTATCTGCTTCTTTAACACTGTTGTTTTGAAAGATTTTACACAGGAAAATCACACTTCCTGGCACCAACCTCCAGAGCTCCTCCCTGGACCTTCTTGATACCGATCATTTTCAGAGACATGAGCTCCTCCAGTGACATGACTGCATCCACAACCATTTTGGAGAAGAATTCCTTCTGACCGGCGATCAGCTTGGAGTTTAGAGCTGTGGCCGCACATTTCTCCAACAGCTCCCTCTGCTCTCTGGCGCAGTGAAGCAGAAAAGAGGTCGTCAGCTGTACTGCTCACCGGAGAAACATCAAAAGTTGCTCAAGTCAAACAGAGAACTCACTGCTTATCGTCTTTTTTCACAGAGACGGCGATCTCCTTTATCTTGCCGACGGCGAGATTGGTGGCGGTGCGGAACGCTCTGATGATGGTCTGCGGGTGGAGACCCTCCTCCACGTACGACTTCAGCTGCTTCAGGAACTCTGCAGCCAGGAGGGTGACGGAGGTGGTGCCGTCCCCAACCTGAGGAGAAAGACGGTGTCAATCTGAAATTCCTGACAGCATAAACTCTGATGCACGAATGGCCTCAAACAGCTCACCTCAGCGTCCTGGGAGCGAGCAATGTCCACCAGAGTTTTGGCCGCAGGGTGAACCACATCCAGCAGTTTCAGGATGGTGGCTCCATCATTGGAGATTGTGGCCTTTCCTGGAAAAATAAACATTTGCATTACATCGACTGTGCCGCAGACCAATCTAGGAACAATAACGCCTTCTTTTCCCCCCATCCATCTCACCTCTGCTGTCCACCATCAGTTTGTCCATCCCTCTGGGCCCCAGGGTGGTCCTGACAGCCTCAGAAATCACCTGCAGAAGGAAACACGAGCAGCACATTTAGAGGAATTCAAGAATGTTTAGTTAAATTCAGAGCAAATGAAAAATAGACACAGAACTACAAAGAGATGAGTTATTGTTCTGACCTGGCAGGCATTGATGTTGCTGATGAGCTGGGGAATACCCTGAGATGTGTCCGTCCCCTCCTTAAGCAGAATAACCGGTGTGGGCTGAAGTAGAGAGGGAGACACAGGAAGACAAGAAGAGAGGGTAAGCAAACTGATAATCTGCTCACACCTGTCAGCAGCATCCATCATGACTGGGCACCTCAGAAATCCCATCATTCTGCTCGTTTCCAGCACAACGTTAGTGTTTTTGGACTCCGCTACAGGAGCTTTGCAACAAAGCCTCTCAGTCTGTCCACTATCTGGAACAAACCATTTTAACACACTTCAGCCTCAAATTTCTTCTGACTGTACCTCACAAATAGAAGGTGGCTGTGGTTCATTTGCTCACATTGGTGCTATTTTAAGTACATGCATGCTGATCTCAGGTGCTTAAAAAGCAGGCAAACAGATTTCTTTAAATTTGGTGATGTTTCCCCTCTCACTTTCAGTTCAGAACTGAAGAAGCCTCTTGGATAAGAGGCTAAATGTCTTCAACCAACCTAAAGAAGTCCACTCGCCTCCTTTCTAAGCTCCTAAGACGATCATGACCCGGATGACTGAGAACCTACACAGACATATACACTCTGACATCACACAAATCCAAGAATAGGAGGAAAAAGTCCTGCAAAAGCACTGTGACAGTGACGATGCGCAAACATCTATTGTACATCCACATTGCCAGAAGGATTGATGTCACATTGTAGGCACTCATAAGGATGAACAATGTGTCAAAGTACAAATGCCTAGGTTATTTATACACGACATCGTTGTAGCAATAGCTTTTGTCAGTGGTGTCAGTGCATGCATGTAGGTTTGTACAGCTCGCATTATTTTCCGGGCCATTAGCTTTCAGATTTTTACTGCTAAAAGCAGAACAACACACAAGCCGGTGCAGCTCCTCAGCCGTACAAAGAGGCTAAACACAGCAGCTCAGCTCATCACAAACTAGGTGGAGGGCGGTATTAAAATCAAATATGTTCAAACGCTGAAAGCGAATCCACGTGAAGTAGATAAATATGTAACTACACGACGCTAGCTCAAATTTTAACACTAGTTTATAGGAAGCCGTTTAGCATCACCGTTAGCATCGTATCCGCCCATTGATAGCGGCTATGCTAGCATTGTCTGGCTAAAAATAATAACCTTTTTAAAAGCTATTTCATAAAATAAGAGCTTTCCGAGACTTCTAACGGCCCGTCACCGACACCAGGCGCACTCCGGGAGACCATGTTCTCTGATAAACTACAGGATGGAGATGGATTAGATGTTGAGTGTGGTGCATGATGTTAGCTGACTCACCATCATCTTTGCAGTTCTTTCGAGAAGCTTTCCACCGGCATCGGATCCCAGAATGCTTTTCGAAAGCATGCGCTGTTGGTGGGGGTACGTTCAAGAACAAACAGCAGTAGTTTATCAACGATTTGAGATGTACTATTTCAGGATGTTATGATACTGAAATAAAACAAGTGTTGGTGATATGAGCGTGAATTATTTATCTGCAGCATCAAAGTGTCTCGTTTAAAATAAATAAATAAGCAGCATGCAATAAACGTCTTCGTTTGGCTGCTTTATTTAGAGGTCCCAGTGGCAGATCTCCATCTCACTCTATTCCTGGCATCCTCCTCTGTCCTCCTTCACTACATCCATTGATCTTCCGAGGTCTTCCTCTTTTCCTCCTGCCTAGAAGCTCAATCTTCAGCATTCGTTGTCAAATACGCGGCCCCTGCACATGTCCAAACCATCCTTCCTCTCTAACTTTGTCTCCAATCCACTCAGTCTTATGTATATGTATATGTTTCTGATGTATATGTTTCTAATTTTGTCCATCCTCCTCACTCCCAGTAAAACATCTCCACCTTTGCTTCCTGTCTTTTTGTCAGAGCCACCATCTCCAAAGCACAAAGGTCACTACCATCTTGAGTTTCACTCTTGCTGCTATCCTTCGGTCACAAATCACCCCTGACACTCATCTCCACCCTGCCGGCACTTCTTCTTCACCTCTTTTGTGCACTGTCGATTCCTTTGAATGGTTGACCGCAGGTATGTAAAATCATCCACCTTCACTATGTCTGCTCCTTGCATCTCCACTGTTACAGCTGTCTCACTCTCATTCACACACACATTCTGTTTTGCTTCTACTGACTTTCATTCCTCTTCTGCATACCTCAGCCTCCCAAGGCTCTCTTCCACCTGCTCCATGCTCTCAATACAGATTATAATGTCATCTGCAAGCATTAGAGTCCACAAAGACTCCTCCTTCATCATCTGTCAGCCTGTCCATCATCATTGCAAACACTCTTCCTGCACACCACTTGGTCCCATAAAGGTTGTAATTTATGTACACCCACTGTATATAATTTGTATAGTCTATGTTTCTATTATTAATTTGCTGTTTTAATTTCTAAATACCGGATATGTTTTCTTAATTAGTAAATAGAATTAACTTAGTAATAAAAGTAATGCCTTAATTAAAGTAGAATTCACCGTTTTGTTGAAGGTGTTATTGAACGCAGCTTCTGTTGCGTCTCGCAGCGCCTCCGAAATCAGGCCTGCGATTGGCTTGGAGCCCCCAAAGTTGCAGCCCTGAGTCTGCTTGAAATTCTTATCCGCGTTTGCCGTGCGGGCGGAGAACTGGTTTGCTGTGTAGCCTTCAGCGTCTACTAGAAACTGTGATGACAAAACACGCGCACCTAAACTGACCCCAGAGCTCGCGCGGAGTTCAGATACTGTACAAACAGCGGTGGCGGGAGATTGGGTAAAGAGTGATTTATTGAGATATTTAAAATCGTACTTTTAAATAAAAGAGTATAGTCGGAACCGGGTGGATGTTGTTTGTGTTTTTCAGGAGGACTTCGCGAGGATGGATGATTTCGGAGTTTATGCGGTTTTCGGAGTAAACGGGCCGCCTCAGAAGCTGCTGAGGTAACGCAGGCTTTCGACTCGCACATAATGTCATGTATTTGTTTTTCGTTTGTACCCGTGAGACGCTCATATGTGTCTTTAAATAGCTCAGTCGCCTTCAGCTAAAATTGCTGGGCTCAACAGCTCTGTCGCTACACTTTTATTGCTCCTCATTGGCGCCTCTTTGAATTAGACCTGTTTACACACAGTCGCTTAACTTCTCTTTCTTTAAAACAGTAAATACTTTTCGCCTCTCGTTTTTCTGCATGTAAATCGAGCAGTGTGCCTTTATTTGCTTGTTTCTTCGTTTGTTTTGCCGTGTCAGCGCTGAAGGCTCTAGCAGGGTCCGTGTTGCAGTTCCACCAAGCGTCCGCCAGGTGGTGCTGTTTAGCAGCGGCCGGTGGGGGGAGCGGATCTGCGTCAACGCAGAGCTCAGCGATTCTGATCGGATGCCCATCACTATTGGAAAACTGACTCCTTATAATAAGTAGGTTCGCCCTATTTATCCGTTTTGTTATTTTTTGTAATGCACTCTAACAGCCTTTCTGTGAATGATGCATATTTCACCTTCAGATGTTTGTCATGGGAGCAGTGGGAAGAGGAGACCTGGATAGACAGTGTGACACTGAACGTCTCTCTGGAGGGAGGAAACCTGGTAAATACTAAGGAAATCTAAAGAGCTTATGAAAACATTAGGATTTTCTTAAGTTAAAACTTTAAGATATGGACAGATGTCACAGGTTAATGTATATAATCTCCCTTTTTTTTCTTTAGTCAACAGAACCAGAAGTCATCATGGCCGTGAAGGAATACACTCCAAAGGTAATCTGATAAGGATGTACTGTGTCTTATAATATCACAAAGAAATGTTGCTGCTGTCGGTGAAAGCAGATAGCGATAATGACATTATTTCAATTGTGCTGCATCTCAGGACACGGCTGCTCCACCCGCAGCCCGAGAGCTCCACGGCAAGAGGAAAAGAGAGCAAACTGCAGAAGAAGAAGAAGGCAATGACTGGACAAAGAGAAGAGAAGAAGAAGAGAACACGTGTCCAAATGCAACTACTGAGAAGACCACACCTGTGCGCAAGGTCAGAGGTCAAGCCAAAGGCAGCCAAAAGCTGTTTGCAAGTGGTGCCGAAACCACCAAGCTGAAGGGAGCAGGTGGAAAAGGTGTTTTTTTTTTTGTTTTTTTTTTTCGTTGTGTTTTAAAAAAAAAAAAAAAAAAAAATTTCTTTAGGTGCTATTTCTTCTATCAAACCTGCTTTCTCTCTGTCCTCACTACACAGCAGCAGAGATGCAGGGGACTGTGGGAAGAACGCCTCCTCAGAGTGCAGTCCGGACGAAGAGTAGGCAGGCCAAGGCTCCCACACACACTGGTACTGTTTCTTTTCTTCTTCCTTTTTCTGTCATATTTATTTCCTCTTCTGTCCCAGCAGCTGACACAGCCCATCCCGCATTCACGCATCGATGTTTTCCATTCACTGCTCACTTGCAGGAAAGTAACATAAACCTGGGCGTGTGACTCACGCGGGGCTCGGCTCCCTCCGACTGTTTGATTTTTAGATTGCGCTGTTGGCATTGTATCGGTATTCCTGCAAGTCAAACAAATGAATCACTTGGAAGAGCATTTGGGGAATTATTAATCTAGACAGCGTTTCTCACTTTATTATCAGCATGTTGAAGCGCTGCTGTGTTTCATCAGCCAGAAATTCGAATTTGGCCTCTCTAAGGTGGCCATCAAACCAAGAGGTCAAACCAGGCCTTCCCAGTAAAGCAGTGAGCGAGTTTGCATTCAAGAGGCAATGTTGGGAGCATGTGACCAATCGCACCTCGTATGCAGCTATAGTCGAATATGTGAATGTGGCTTGTAGTGTAAAGTGCTGGTGTCAGACTGTGTGTGAGCACATAAACAACAAATATGAGACCTGTTTGCAATTACAAACAAGGCTCTGCAGTTTTAGGGCTATGTTGCCATATGTCTGTAGAATAATGAGACTGTCTGCTGCTTAATGAGAACTGCTTGCAGCTGGCATCACAAATGGGGGAATATAGCAGGGCCGTCAAACATGCGGCCAGGGGACGAGAGCAAGCTCTCTGCACGGCTATGCAAAGTGTAATAAATTGCAGTCAAGTCATTTTTTATGTCACCATTACTGTGTGGCCATACAATGTCACTATTACTACACAAACTTGAAATGAGAGCTGCATCCACACAGGAAATGATTCGTATGTCACTTTAAAGCTGAAGCCAGTTTCAGGGTCAAGTTGTCTAGGTAAACATCTAATGTAGTCATAAGCCAGTCAACAGTCTCCTGTGCTCTCATTGGTAGTTGAGAAAAGTTTATTTGTTATCTGTGAGTCGCTCAACTTGTTATCGCTGCTGGCTTTTTCACCTCCAGCTGCTTAAAGTCATTGAATATCACTTTCTGTGGTGTCTGGTTGTCACGTCACTGCCAGTGTGGACACAGTTTTAGGGCTTTTGTTGTTTGTTTTTTTTTCACCTTAAAAATACAGGTTTAACTGGTCGAGCTCACTTGAGAACTCAGTCAGTTTGACCCTGACTCTACAAAACTTGCACATGGAGGTCCAGAGCAGGTTATTTCTACAAATCAGGTTACTATGGAGATGTAATCCAGTAATGTAACACTAAAGTGAAGTCACTAAGCCCCAAATCCTGCTTGTAGTACACAGGATTCATATGATAAACATCCAAGCGCTGGAATGGGGAATACAGTTGAATTAGCTGACTTTGACATGGTTGTTGGTGACAGGCAGGCTGCTGGGAGTGTTTCAGAAACATGATCTGAGTGATGATCATGTCTGGCTACTCCCAACAGAACATGACATGTCGTGTTTTCTTGCAGCTCCGTTGGCCAGCCCGTCAGGTCGCTGGGGTCAGACGTTATGTCCCATCGATGCTCAAACAGCAATTCTGATTGGAGGCCAGGGAGCCAGGATGCAGTTCTGCAAAGATCCCATGTGGAAGCTCTGCACAGGTCAGTCAGTTCAACAGCATTTTAGACTCTCGTTGATACTACAGCTCAGGTGAGAGCCGTGTTTAAGGGGACGTTCTGTGTGCAACAGAGGACGTGTCCTGGGTGGCCGCGGAGACTCTGGCTGAGGGTCCGACTCCTGAGGCCAGGATCGGCCACACAGCCATCTACGACCCCGACTCAAGAAGGATCTTTGTGTTCGGGGGCTCTAAAAACAAGAAGTGGTTCAATGACGTGCACATCCTGGACACGCAGAGCTGGAAGTGGACCATGGTAGAGGTGCGTGGTGATCTGTGTCCACACGCTGTGCTCGCTTTATTTCTGTTTTTGTTTTTAAATGACTTCCTCCTGCTCTTCTTCTTCAGGCTCAGGGTAAGGTTCCTCCCCTGGCCTACCACAGCTGCAGTATGTTTCAGGGTGAGCTGTTCGTGCTGGGAGGGGTGTTTCCTCGGCCCAACCCAGAGCCCGATGGCTGTAGCGACTCTCTGTATATCTTCGACCCCCGCCTCTCCATCTGGTACCAGCCCATCGTCACCGGAGACAAACCCTCCCCCCGCTCAGGGTAACACGGCTCAGTCCAAAGCTTTATTTAACGCACACTTTCTAACTTTTTTCTTTTTAAATATAATTGCTCCATATTTTTAACCTCCTCTTTGTTGTTTTTGTCTTGCAGTCATTCTGCATGTGTGATGCAGGAGAGGAAGATCTATGTGTTTGGTGGCTGGGACACTCCTGTATGCTACAATGACATGTACATGTTGGACCTTGGTGAGCAACACACACACACAAAGTATCTAAATCAGGGGAAACGTGCAACTACACATCCATGCTTGCATTATTAAAATGCAACGTGTTTATGTCTTAGGTCTGATGGAGTTTTCTGCAGTCAAAACAACTGGGAATCCCCCCTCTCCTCGAAGGTATCGCACATAACACTTCAAAATATTATGTGAGCGTGTGAGACGTCAGAGCTGAGTTCAGTGTGACGATGGATCTGATCGTGTTACGCGTGCTTTGATGAACAGCTGATGGGCATCCTCTGGGGATACTTTCTTTATGTGTCTTAAGGAGCAGGCAGCTGCGCTTTATTATCCGCTGCAGAGCCATTTGGGTACTGTGTCAGGATGCTGTGAGGACATTTTCAGTTGTGCAGAGGTAGAAAGACACCAGGTTTTGAGGCTGATTTAATTTCCTCAGTTCTCAGAAAACAGACTTTTTTTCCCCCTAAATGAGGCAGTGCCTTCTGTGTGTCCATGGAAATCTTCTTTGATCCCAGAAACCCAAAACTAAAGACTCTTCACGTCCTCTCCATTTATGTTCAGTGACAGATGGTCATTCTGATTTCTCCTGAAACTAATGAACAGCTCTTTGTGTCTCCTCCAGTGATCATTCCTGTCTTCTTTTTGTGTTGTCTGCAAACTTAATGGTGCCATTTGTGTTGTGAGATGGTATCAAGGGCTCAAAACAGCCTGTGGTGCTCCTTTGGAGAGGATGGAGGGGTGGTAGGGGACCCATCCTGATCAACTTTGGCCAGGTTCTCAAGAAAGCTAGAGTCAGTGGGCAGATGGTGGTACAGTATAGTGTGGTGTGGAGGACACTGGAAATGGCAACATCTGTTGGCTTATTGGTTCTGTATAAATCCTGATGTGGGTCCAGAGTAGGTGGGAGTGTGCTTGATGTTTTTGAGGATCAGTCTCTTAGTGTTACAGCCTCTGGCCTGTAGTTACTGAGGCAATTTACTACAAACTGTCTGGAAACATGTGCTATAATGGATGTCTTTACCCAGGTGGGGACATCATGTACTGTGATGGGGAAAGACCGATGATGTTTGTGGGTAGCTCGGTTAATTCCACACTTTAGCCTCTGAGACCAGCTGCTTTTCTTTTATGTAGGCACAGCTGTATTATAAACATAACACAAGCAGTAACATTTAGGGACAAATGGGGGCTAAATGGAGACGTTTACGTTCCTCAAATTAAGGTTTAATACGATTTTAATAAGACAGGAGATTAAAATGAGAGCAGAGATTGTTACAATATCGTCTGCAGTCGTTTTAAGAACCTTTAAGCAACTTGAAGTTAAATGTGAACATTGTGTGCTCGTGTGTTTCAGCTGGCACGGCAGCGCTGTGCTGTCAGACACAAAGTTCCTGATCCACGGTGGTTACAACGGAAACAATGCCCTCAGTGACGCCTTCGTCTTTGATATAGGTGAGCAGAGGTTTGGTTTCTGAAAAGTAGCTTTTTTTGTTGTTGTTAATGACAGAGTCTGACTGATAGAGGATTTAAGATCAAGACAGAATTATTTTAGGGTTTTGGTAACGTAATTCCCAAACTAGGTAGGAGACACTGCTTATTCTACTGTTCCTGCACAATCCATACTGTAGGTCCGGTTGGTTCTGTGCCCAAAAAATATCTCCTTCACGTCCTTAATATTTAAAATAAAAGCCACAGACCTATAAGCAATAAATTAGCTTACATAAGTAACAATGTGTTAACCGCCACCTTCACCTGACTGTTGAGTTTATTCTGAACATAAAGTGTAAAAACGAGAATTAGCGGAAAAATACAAATTTCGTGCCTTTGTTTTGCGGTTTCAGACACCAACAGCTGGACAGAGGTGAGCGCGCCTGAGCTGTCTGTACCCAGGGCGGGGCACTCCATCATCACCATGGAGACGGCCGGTCACCGCTGCTTCTCGGAGGAAGATGAAGACGCGGATATGAACGGCGGCAGAACCCTGCTGGTGTTCGGAGGCGGCGACAACGAGGGCAACTTCTACTCCGACCTGACGACTGTCGCCGTGGAGGAGCTGCTCGGTGCTATTTAAAGAGAGAGCGAGTCAGAGGTGAATCCTCTCTGCCTCGCTGGATGTAAAGCTATTTTAACACCCTCACCCTTTGTTATTTATAATCCTGTGGGTTTTTATCCCTTTCTGTCTCCTTTCTTCTTTCGCTTTAAAAGGTTTCCCGGTTTTATTTGATACATCTGAGCAGGATTAAGAAAGATTTCTCTCATTATGGAGCTCCACTCATAAAAACAATATCTGCTTTAAAGGGCAAATTTGATGATGTAAATATGTTTGTTTTCCTCAGGTACTTTTTTTAAAATGTTGGTTTATATTGATTGTGTTTTTTAAAAACTGAGGCTAGTTCAGAATTTATTTATTTTTTCTTGCAGATATATGTAAGTGCATCAGAATTTTTTACAATGTTTATTCCTGCTTTTGTTTGTATTTGTCATCATCTTCAAACTATCAGCGGTGGGGAATTTTCCATTCATGTCACTGGGCTGTACCATTTTGCTTTTTAAAGGTAATTATTGTTTAACTATTGTATTTTCCCTTATTATATATATATATATATATATATTGTGCATATACTGGTTCAATGTATATACACTCAGCTTCAGATTTTGTTTTGTTTTTTTTACCTCTTGGATCAGTTTGATGTCAGAAAGAGCAGATATCCTTAATATGGTCATTATGGCAGAATGCCCCACCTACCTGCCGTGTAAAACTTCTTGCAGCCAGTGGAAGCTGGTTTAAAGGGAGTTATAATGGCTTGTATCAGACAGTATGAATTGATGGATGCACCTGACGCCCTACATAAAATAAACAAGGATTATTTTGAACTATGAATCATGCAAAGCTACTCTAGCAGAGTCCCAAGAATGAAAGTACGCAGCTGCATAATAACTGCTCAATATTAACATTATATCAAGTTAAACCCACTTGCATATTATTTTCTACATGGATAGTATGTAGAGTAGACTGTACAGTCTATGCATTACTGCATGGGAATACAAAATCAAACCAACATCAATTAAAAGAGGTTTGACAGCTTTAAACAGAAAAGGCCGTTCATGCTGCTGTGGTCACTTGACAGTAACGCAAGCTAACGTGAGACCTGCAGCGTGACACTGTTATCTTCAGAGAGCCAGAGCTAAATGGAGACTTTTTAATAAAAGATTAATGGAGCGTGGGAGGGATTAAGTTCATATCCGCTCGGTTCCTGATAACGGTGTCATGACTGTGGCTGTGTTTGAACTTTTTTCACTGGATTAAACAGACAGCCCCACGTTGGGTAACTTGAGATTAACAGAGGTCAGTAAATACACACTTAATTTAAAACAGAGATTCGTTCTCACAGCACTAAGAAAGAGTTTTAAGCGTGCGTCATCGTCATGGCCAACTGTTCTACGTACCTTAATACATAACCTGCAAAAGAAATGCGATCCACATCATCCCCAGCTGTAAATGTATTTACCGTAATGCAAAAGTTAGCAAACTTGCATGTTTATCTGATATGTGATGTATGGTGAACATGCCAGAGTCAGCTGATCCAGCCATAACGATAAGCTTTATCAAAAAGTACAGTTTGAAGCCTAATATTTAAAGTAGAGAGGCTGTCTGGATTCTGGTAGCTGAAGACTCCCTCTAATTCATGTTTTAGAAACTCTAGTCAGCCTGAATTCTCACAGTGAAGTGCTCTGTTTGTTTAACATGGTACTTTAGTCTTAACACCTCCAACTACCACATGCGACTTGAAAAACTAATATGCGAGTGATATCATCACAATTTCTAGTCCCTGTCGGGATTCTTGCTGCAGTGTTTTGGATCAACTGAAGGCTTTCCTGAGATCTTTTAGGGCAGAGGTGGGGAACTCCAGGCCTCAAGGACTGGTGTCCTGCGGGTTTTAGATATCGCCCTGGGTCAACACACCTGAATTAAACTATTAGTTCATTAACAGGCTTCTGGAGAACTTCAAGACATGTTGAGGATGTAATTTAGCCATTTAAATCAGCTGTGTCGGATCAAGGACACATCTAAAACCTGCAGGACACCGGCCCTTGAGGCCTGGAGTTCCCCACCCCTGTTTTAGAGAAACCTGATAAACAATTACATAAATTCAGCCTAGAAGTAACACGTTGAATAGCTTTTCAGCATCGTTGAGACAGGATGTTCTAGGACTGCTACATGTACATCAAACCTTTAGTTTAATGACCATCCAACTGAATATTTCAACAGTAAAATTCTGCTTTATTTTACATACAATTAAGACTTCAGTATGTTATAGATATCTTTGTCAAAGTGTCTCTTGGAAGGCGGCACATCTGCTGAGAGAGGCAGACATTTGCAATTTTTCTACCTTAAAAACTCAAAAACAAACTGGTCCCAATCAGTTGGAGGCCATCAAACTGCTTTCACCTACTCCATGGTATTTCCTGTGGCGATACAAAGGAAAGCCCGACTTCCTCAACATATTTTATTTTATACCTGTGGATATAAAACCGTCCTCACTTCATTATTTCACAGACTGTTGGAAAAAAAACAAAACGTGTTGCTATGCATCGTGCTTAATGGGCCACAAAACAAGTCTTTATTATGTTCATCATAACTAACGGTGATGTGCTTCAATCCGTTTATCTAATTACACGGTGTTGCACTTACTGTGATTATAGCACAGTGTGGATAAAAAGCCTGGTTTTTGGCTTTGGTTCTTTCCGTACTACTTTTGCCCACGCTGCGAGTCAGCAGCTTCTAAATTGCTAAGGTTAAGGGCAGGATTTTCACCCAGCGGACTGCTGAAGAAAGAATAATGGTTCTAAGGGAATCACTAATTTTATGTTTGTGTCCTCCACTCTTTTCCTGGCTTCCTTGGATTGCTCCATTTGTTTTATAGCCACCCCTGTGATACTTCATTTAATCTTCTACATGGTGGATAAGCAATATTACACTTTAATGGCCCAAAGCACTCCAGCATGCATACCTTTACACTCAATACAGGTGTTAATTAGAACTATTTGAAACATATGTGGGTGTTAATAATGCTTGAATTTGTCAGAGAACAGGAGATTATAAAGTATGACACAAAACTACAACATCAGTAGCTCCAAATACATGCATGTCATGCATGCAGTGACTTGAGCCATGGGTTATATAACAGTGTTGAAATATCAAAATTATAAAATAGTTAATAATTGCTTAAAATTTTGATTTTTCTCATGCTCCAGTGGATTTATAACTAAATAAGGGTGCTGCTTTAATCAGGTGCTGTAGTAGTAAAGATCTGTATTTTTCCACTGACTTACACACACACCCAGGCTGAGGTGGATTTCAGAGGGGAGTTGCTGAAAAGCACAACTGCTGGAAAAGCCTGACGATCACAGATCAAAGTGCTCATGGGTTTTTTTTGGGGTTTTTTTTTTTATCTGCTCTACTGGGAAAACTATTGACTGTATATCAAAAATAACTGTTACATATTACATCCTCAAAGCAACCACATACATTTGGCACATGGAAATAGTAATTGGAGACTCAAAGGCTGATATATTTTATTTAATGTTCCTCCAGTGACACTTAAAATATGCTTAGATTAGTGCAATTCAGTCTGCGACTCAGCCTCCTACACAGAGTGTTGTTTCTTCTCTACTGCAGCCAGAAAATGCGTTTCAGTGCAAATGGATGGATGGATGGATGTAATATAAGGAAGCCTCCTGCAGATGGCGACACTTCAGCACAGATTTGTCTGTAAGCAGCTTGTCTCCTGCTAAAATGGTCCATGTACAGTCTAAAAAAAGACTGTGGTGTCACTGAGTTTACATATTTACTGTTTTGCTATAGCTTTCTGACATTTCCCCCCCAAACTGGCATCCCTCTACTTTGATCCACCATGAAACTGGACATGATCCAGGTTTATGCACTGAGTGAAAGGTGCAGTGATTCTGCATTAACAAGGTTCATTATTAAATATATAGAGGGTAGATTGATATGCTAAAAGCAGGCGTGTGTGTTTCCTGGAACATACCCAGTGCACATACCCTGGAGTGCTCTCCCTCCATCATCAGGGGGGTGATTTTTTCCCCCCTTCGTTTATCGGGAAATCCTGCCAGTTGGATGCTCTCCCGGTCGTCCCCAACAACCTTTTCATACCCGTTCATATCCTGAATTCTTCTTTTTTATTTTGCACAACATCCTCACATTGTTCAAATGATGATTTTTTTTTGATATTGCACCTCTGCCGACCTCCCAGCTGACAGACTTGTGGCATCACTACTTCCAGTGGAAGTCATATTACCTTTGTCAGTCTATGGCTGTTGCTAAGTAACTTGAAAATGTCTGTACCTGCAGTCAGCATCTCACATTTTAAGATGGCATGAGTTTCTAGTTACATGTTATTTTTACAGCTGTGGCTGCCAAGAGGTACTGTTCTGTAATTGGCTTAAAAAAAAATCTGTCTTCAAATGGATTTGTATATCAACCAAAGTATTATTGTTTTAGTCCAAAATATCAAATCCTAGCCAATAGACTAGTTTTAGGCTTAAAGATCGAAGTGTTTATGTGCTCTCCATAAGTGTTGCACTGCACTGTAACAGTGTGCCTCACTAAATGAGCACTGGAATTCTTAGAGGTGTGATGGGAATAAGCTAAACGTGTGACAGATGAAAGGAAACAGGGATGTGACTCAGTGGTAAAAATATCTGGCAACTCTTGTATGTGTTGCCTGCAGAACTGGAGCTTCCAGGGATGAGCAGAAAGAGGCGTGTGTCCATAAGCCTGTTTACAGATGAAATGAATCTGTGCAGACATAATGAGGAAATACTAGTTACTCACTGAACGAAAGTCCAGCTTCTCTTTGGCTTTACTGAAAGGGTTCATGGGACTACGTGCATTCATGCTGTAGGCACTTCTCTGGGTTTTTTTTTTTTTTTTTGGTAATATCTGTAAAGATCAGAAACTTCCTCCAATCAGCACATTTATAAGTATTGAATATGACCATTAAATGCAGATTAGTGTAGTAAAAAAAGTGCAATCGCTCCCTCTGAAATGTAGTGGAGTACAGTCACATAAATCCGACATACTCGAGTAAAGCTTCTCATGTTTGTAAGATAGTAGACTTACTTGGGTGGGTTAAATTCCATCACAGCTGGAAGCAGAAACATGCACATTAACTTGTCAGGAGCGCTCTGTAAAAGACTTTGCCACAATATTAACAATGCAGGAGGCAAAGAGCCCGATAAAATATTCATCGGCATACTTAAATAAATCAATAAACCAAAAAAAAAGAGGAAATTAACTGAAAGACCGGTGAACTTTTGCACCCCGGAGGCTCCAAGTTTCTCTCTTCCATTATGTCTGGAGTTGAGCCTTCATTCTTGCCAGGTTGAGGAGAACAATTACAGTCTCCCGCACCTGCCATTTACCAGCATGGAGGAATTGCGGTCATTCAGCAGTAAAGGCTCGGAAAAAATCGAGTGAAGCCGAACTCAGAACTCCCTCCCTCCCCTTTCAAGTCGTGGTGCAAGCAAGCAGCCATGTTGCCGCGAGCTTGTTCCGGTATGAGGGCAGGATCGTGCGCATAGACTGCATTCGGGCGCAGCTCCTCGCTTTTCTCCCCCCTCCCCGTGACACGCACCTCCGAGCAAGAAAAGCCCACTTTGCTGATAATGGATTTTACAACTTGATGATTCCTCCTTCGGTCGGCTGGTGACTGGAATATTAGTCGGTGTACCGACAGGACGAACTGGTATATCGCCACACTGCAGTGCAGCACTGGTGAACGACCTTATTCCAATCACGCAACACAAGGAAGAGCGCCGGTGATTTCCGTGGATTTTGAGCTCTGTGGGTTGCTCTCTGGCAGTCACCGCCACTGCGGTCGCTGGGGAATAAGCTAACGAGCTAGCCTTACCTCAAAAAATCCTGAATTAGCTAGCTACATGGGCTAATGTCGACCAGTTAGCTAGCGGAACAAATTAATTTGTGATTCTCACCTGCCATGTGACCATTTCACAAGGTGCTGCTTTTATTTTTAGGATACCCTGGCCCCGGATAACTCACTGGGAATATTTGAATTTGCTTTGTGAGAGGTGGGAAGGTCGAGACCTCGCCGGGAAATAACTTTGGCCCGAAAGTTTGTAGACCTCGGAGCTGGTTTGAAGACCTAAAAGGAAACATCTCTGCCACAAAAGGAGAAAGACAAACGGCGACACTGCGCGATGAAAACGACGCCGTGTCAACATTTGCTGTAAATTTTGGCAAGCGGTCATTGGTTTCCCCAAACCTCAGTTGGCAACCTTACAAGTTAGCACGATAGCCACCTATCTGAACCTTGTCTTCTTTCAATACAACCATTGCCCAACTTTTTCTTCAGGCTAGCATAAGTAGCTAGCTGATCAAAACGTCACAGCAGCAGGTAGTTAGCTCGCGTCTTACATCCGTGCTATACCTCACTGTTCGCTATCGACGCAGATCAACTTGAACTGGGAACTGAATGCCTTCACACCCAGGCCGGAGCTGAAGAAAACATTAGTTTTTCCCATTTTCTGCTTGTTGACAAACATGAGACCTGCGGTTGCTGCTGCTAGCTAGTTTCGAGCTAGCTAGCTAACTCGGCTAGCCGCTGATGGTGGGATTCAACTTGTTGATTCACAGGCTGTCTGTCGCGCTGCTAGCTGGCTAGCACTGGACATCTGTTGGAGATTTTCCTCAGCTATCAACTACACAAGTTTTAAATGCTCAGCAGAGACTGACGAATCGTACTAGTTTCAAGGTTCCTTTTTCCATTTTTAATTTTTATTTTTTTGGCAACACAGACTCCTTCAAAAATGTCAACAAGGCCCCCACTGGTTCAAGTAATTGAAAATTCGGCCGGGCAGGTAAGATGTCCTTGTAAATGACTCTTAAAAATGTAATTATTTGTGATATTTGTCCACAAAATTACTTGAAGTTCTCATCTGCTGGGGAGAGAGGCCTTTGTTGGCCTTTTACAGGCTTTGGTTGTCTCTGGTTGCTTTTTTTCTCTCCTTCCTCTCCTGTGTCTCTGTTGTCTTTGCCACAGAGCAGTGATTCACCAGCTTGCCTACGCACTCACATTGGATTTCCCACTCCTTACAGGATAGCAGAGCAAATTTAGGTTTCTGTTTAGTCTGTGTTTAGACATGTCCTCCCACTTGACTTTTTGTCACTTTTGACCTTCTGCAATACAGGCAATCATAAAGCTGAAAGTCAGTTTTCAACACATTTCTTTATCACCAAGTTTGATGAAGACATGTAGATTTCTTTTTTATTTATTTATGCTAATTTGCAACTTACCTGTCCTTCTGGAAGAAAGTTGCTTGTTGCACTCTTTATTTGACAACCTTAAATGTGTCACAAAGCTATCAGACAGAAGAAGTGGCATTTAAATGGAAATGAGAATTTGTATTTCAAATGGGAACTTGCAAGGAGGTTTGCGCTTGGATATATCCTCAGTTTATTAACAATAAACCCTTGTAGATCATTGTTCAAGGGGAAAAAAGTAAAACTTGGATTGCAAGTAGGGCTATAGGGGGTGACTGAAGGCACTCAGGCTGTGCAAACAATAGGCATCTTCTGACCTAGTAAAAGCCTGCTAACCCCCATCCATATGTGAAAGAGCTCCAAAAAATCCCAATAAAAATTGAGATTCATCAGTTGCAGAGGCTGTGCAGATATGGTTTCCCGCTTCAAGAACCCTTTTTTGTCTATACATTTGATTAGTAGTTCTTTGAGGTATGTGCTCCAAATCCATACTAGATCGCTGGAAATAAGCTTCCATATCTGCAGCATCTGTCTTAATCTTGCAGACAGTTTTATCTTTCCATTATGAGAAAGCCGCATTTGCTCACATGAAAGCTATTATAGCTTCTAGTGAAGAGTGTGACTCGGGCAGTCCATGTTCAGCATCACGTGGTATTTGCCTCCTCATTAAAATCTCTGAATGTTTGATGGGGAAGGAAAATTGTCTAGGTATTGACAGTGTAGCCACTGGATGATGTCAGCAAGCGTTTGAAGCTAAACCCACTTTGCGGTGCTGTCCTACGAATGCATCTGTGGTGAGGATTTGCTTTTAGCAGCTGATCAGCAGTTTTGACGAGCGTGGGAACTTAACTAGAACTATTGTTTCCGACGTGCAAAGTATTTTTAATGAAACCTTTGTGAAAAATTAGATGCGTGGCTATGTAACACAAAAGAAACACAATAAGGGGAGTGCTACAGTGCACTCTGTCAAGCTAAACAGAAACGACGAAAACCCCAAACTTAAGTGTGAACTGCTGATGCATGGCCCTACCAAAATACAGAACTTATTTTATTAGCCAATAGGAGTGTGTCTTGGTAGTAAACACTGAAGGGTTCAAAGATATTTTTTTCTGTCTTTACTTCCCATAAAAGCAAAATGCTGACATAAGTTTACCAGTAGATACAACGCACGTGTACCGCTGCCTGTCGCCACTTCTGTTAAACCACTTTTTTTTCCCTTACACATGCAGTGCAGCTGGAAACAACTTCTATTTATTACCTGATGGACATATGTGCAAGAATGCAAATGTCTGATCAGACAAACTGTCTTTAACCTACCAGCTTCCTAATGAGTCCACATGATCAGTCAGATTTCACCCAAACAAAAACTTTTAGACTTTTTCACCTGTTTTCTGAGTTGTTGTTTAAAAACAGCATCAGGGTGTAAAGAAAAGTGGACATACGCTTATATTCATATGTAGGCAAATAAGTAGACACAGTGAGAATGAGACATGCGTACACAGCTACACCCTTATGGGAACAAAGGTCAGCAGTAAGGCAGTAGAGTCATCCACTGTAGCTGCCTTTCGCACACAGTACAAACAGACAGGGCATTTCCATCTCCAGTGGGATCTTAAAAGTTGACGTCATAGTGAAAGCTGGGCGCTTTTGGACATGTTGCTGTAAGAGAGACACGTATAAAGTCATGAGCAGAAGCTTCCTCACTGTGTTCAGTGTGACAGCTTCTGCACAGGACCTTGCCGAAAGAGAAGCGGTTGATTAAAATGTCAGACCTGGCTCCACTTTAGCCAGATCTAGAATGGACAATCAAACATTGCCCATTCTGATAGGCAAATACTTGAAGGCAGAATATGGAGCAGTGTTTAGTTTGTAGCACAGGACACACAAAGCAGGAAGGGAGATAAGTGCTCCTGTGATATCTTGTCAGGCTCATAAGAGTGTAAAACCTAACTGCGGTACCTTGGCGATTAATAACCCCTCAAACTGAACTTGTTGTCGGACGCTGTTTGTGCGGCCTTAACCTTATGTCGGTTTGAAATAATCCTGCTGTTGTTCTGAATGCGTCCATTCTCGTCCCACAGCATCCAGTGAGGATTTAGGGTTGGATTTGAGGGGTAAAAAAAGAGAAAAGTTTGGGGTCATGGCAAATTCTTAACTAGGTTTGTAGGCAAAAGGCCATGGATGAATACTCCCACACAAGTCCAGTCTGTCTTTAAAGGCCATGTATAGAAAGCCTTTGGTGTCAGGTCTCAAGATACGGGACAAAATGGCACCGGGCATGAGGACAGGCTAAGTGTTGACGAGTCTCTCTGTGCCCGTCAGAGATTTAAGTCTAGGTTCTGATCCTTTCAACCCACGAGCAGGTTATGATCCGCTTGTATCTGCTAAAGACGGCTTGATTGCAGTGGTTTGTTTTAATATTTTGAGGAACCCTAATTGGGAGCTGCTTTACTTGGCTTCAGAGTTTGCAAGCTTTTCTTTTTTTCCTTCTTTACACATGACTGCCAGCTAATCTGTGAGTTAATGGTTCTACAGGTCTGGGGGGATTGTGAAGTAAAGTTACTGACCAACACAGTTTTCCATTCAGTCATCATGAACAGTTGCTGCGCACATATAATTAGAGAGCTGTCAAATACAGAGAAGTGACTTATGACATCTTTCTGACGGTGTGAAATGGCAGATATGTTGAGTGGCTTTGATCGGACACGTTCTCACGTTGTGCAAGGGTTCAGGCCTGCTGTTAGTTTGAGGAACTTATTTGTGGTCCACATGAGTGTAACAACATTTCAGTGTTAAATAACAGGATAAATGCATGTTTACTACGTGTTAGGTTGTATTTTTGTGTTTAAACTACCTGGTGTTAAAATATTACATGAGTGCAGTTTGAAATAGGTTTTGGCACAGGTCATCTTGTTAACAAGTTTGCACAGTTTGTCCACTTCCCTAGACATGATCACTGAACTGTCTGATTTCCTGTTTTACAGTGCTCTCCCTCTATTCATTAAGCCACGTCTTCTGACCCACTAATATAGCTAGAAATACTGGTATGGCTCTTCAGGTCTGTCAGTTCATCCTTCTTTGTTTGGATGGTTGCACACTATGCCGGATCTTCCGCACATTATAGAGCCAAGCCATTAATTTGTCAAAGTTGAGACATTTCCTTATTGGGTCATTGGGAGAAAATGTAAAACTAACTGAACTAGATTTGGAAGTGGCGTTAGAGGTTTTGAGTTTTCATGAGGTTTATTTACACAAGTCTTTATTCCCAAAGGACTTGCAACAAGGAACAAGGAAATAAAACACAATAGGAGATAAAGCACTTGCCCACCTCCAGCCAGATGTATATAACAGTACATACAGATGTTACATCCTCACACACTCCTATTAAAATCATTATAAAATGTGTGGGGAGAATTTCCTCACCTTCAGATCAGACATAAACATGTTTTGTGTAGCTCACTGTGGTTGATATGAGGTGGTGGGCACGCACAATGGGATGGAACATAGTGATCTAGTTGTCTGTTTATTTGTTGTGTAACTCCACTTTTGCACTGGCTTTTTCCACTTTAGCTCCTGAAAGAATTTAAAATTGTTTTGTTTTTTTCAAGCAAAAACAAAGGAATAAACAACAAGATAAGCAAACAAATATCTATATTGCTCTGGGGCAGACAGATATTTTTACAGTACAGAATATCATCATCGGTATATCGGTTTCTTTTCTTGTCGTGTACACAGGACTATGGAAAATTTCAAACTTAAGGCATGTTCATATGCTTTATCTTAAACGGCTATTAATGACAAGTGCAGTTCGTAAGCCTTTTTATGAACCGTCATTTCTCCCGTCATACCTCCTTTGTCAAGTGTGTTTCAGTGCTGGGTTAATCATTGAGCATCCTTCTGACGCTTAGTGTGATTGAGACTGGTGCAACGTCATTTTGCATCAGACTGATTGGAGTTCACCGAATTAGTGAATGATTGAAGGTCGTCGACCACGTCTGCCATTGCTTTCAGTCTTGACAGCAGTGCCTTGAGCCTATGGTAATTGGTGAACTTGAGTGGATGGATATTAGCTTGACAACTGAGGGTTAAACTGTATTAGATAGTTACTTTTGACTGTTTTTAATAGTTACTAACTATTCCAAGCAGGATACTTTTTTAACTACTTAAAAACTGTTTAAAAGTATCCTGATGAAAAGATGCGAATGTAGCTCAGGTTTTGTAAACAACCCCCCCAAATCTTATGGATAGTTTGATCCTTTTACCTGTGGAAACCATAATCAACATGAACTCGGGGTTCCCAGCAATATACCTACAAAGTCGATGTGGAACTCTCCAGGCTTAGGTTGGTCAGGGTTGCAGTTTACCCTGACATTGGTCACTGGCAGACACCAGGTTACTTCTAGTTAGTGAGTGGAAAATGTAACTTGTGTACCAAAAAACAAAGTCATTGAATGAAGTGCATGGTAGTTCATTGATCTAAATCAGTTTATTGATTTATAAAATGGTTAATATAACTTGAACTGTTACAGTTCATCAGCAGTAGTTTCTATTTTAGCTTGACCTTTGTAAACGCCACGAGAACTGAAACAGTGATGCTTGCAGATTCAAAATCCTGTTGAGCGTCACAACAGAAAACATGAAGGAAATAGGAGTAGAGCTGAGCACAGTTTGATGCTTTTCACTCGATACCTCAGGCGTATGAAAGAAGGCAAGAATGTCCCACCAAGCTGGGGAGCTGGAAATGTAATATAGATAAGAAAGGAGCACTGAACGTGTGAGTGTGTTTACTTGATCTGTGTTCACCTTTCTTTTTTTTTTTTTTTTCATCTCTACATTCATGCTCTTTTTGGATGAGTCATCGTGTAAAGGAGCTATAGGACACATGTATGCACACACAAGTTGCTGTAATGCCCAGGAAACCATAAACCATGTCTCTCCCGCTCCTTATTAGAGCCATCACTAGGCAGATGAACAGAGAGACAAAGCTGGCCAGGGCCTTAGCAACAGAGAACCTGCCTTACACACACAAGCGTTTACTTCCTCACACTCGGATTTGCTCCTGCCTATACACACACACACACACACACACAAGCACAAGCAGAAGCAGTCTCTCATTTTCCCCTTACAACTGGGTACGTTCAGTTAGTCAACTGCAAGTGCATTTATACCTGAAGGTCCGGGTGCAGGTGCTACCGAGGGATCTGACCGACATGCACTGAAATTCAGTGCTCAGTCTGTGTGTGTGTGTGTGTGTTTTGTGTCTTGAGGGAACAGGGTAAAACAGGCCCTACCAGTTGAGCAGAGTGGTAGGTGTGGCGGCCAACTGTAGATGTGCGATTTGAAGAGCCTGACGTCATTTAGGTGAAGGTGTGGGTTTCTTTCACCACTTCAATGTAATTCAGTCGCTTGATATCAGTTTGCTGTGAATACTTGGATTTCTTCCTGTAATCCAGTGTGCCTGGTTTTTGTGTCAAGGAAAAGTTAAAAACTTGAGAACATCATTAAATTGTCACATTTTTGAGTATTAACTTCTTCATAATTGTTTCCTGAAGTAAAGCTATTTATGTAGTTTGACCTTTAAAAAACAAACATCTTAGTTTCAGTTTAAAACGAGGGCTTTCAAACATGCATCCGAAGTGCTATTGTTTTTGCTCTCTTGACTACATTCATGCTGTTGTGGTGCAGCTCAGTATCCAAAACATATTTCCCAAGGCTGAGACGGGCTGTGCCAGAACTTGATTTGCCTACTTAACTGTCTTTGAAAGTGGTTTTAGTTGCCCAGCTTAATATTTAACTTCATACTGCACTCATCACTATAACATTTGTGTGGATTAAACACTACAGGTACATTGTTACCACAAACCCATCCAAAACCTTACAGTGTAACCTGTGTCATAACCTGATGGACACTTCCCTAGAATTTTGACTGTGTTGTTGCAGCCCGCACAGGTTTAAATGCTGGGAACGGCGTCAGGCACCTGCTCAGGCTATGTTATAGGCTTAGAGAGACGTCATCTCTGCTTAGGGCTGGGTGCTGCGGCCAGAAATCATTCAAGTACAAGGACAGGACTGAAAGTGAGTTAAACAGCAGCCAGTATCCAAAGAAAAACTTTGAAAGTCTTTCAGAAAACCTGGAGATCTATAAAAATGTAAATAACTTTAACTGTCACTGGGCTCCCTCAGTTGGGGATAGTTCAAAGTTTTTGGAGTTGGCATGTATGAGGTTCTGATCCAGTGTTTCCAAAAACAGATGGAAATCAGTACGCTCCGCATCATGGAGTACTGACCAGCACAGAAGCCAGGCGATCTACAAATGGATTTTAGTAACCTACAAAAAAAATCAATCTCTCTAAGTGTATGCTATATTAAGAACATTTTTAGGCCTTTACTTTCAATCAAAAACCCGTTATGCACCATCATCAAAGCAAACTCAATCGACAGTAATTTTACTTTGCATGATGAGTGAGTTTGCTGCTCTGTCTACAGCCTGCATTGGTTATGTTTTTGGTTTAATTTGTTAGTTTGGATCCGCAAGTTCAAATGACTGTTTGTGAGACTGATTGTTTGAAAAATAAATTCCCACACGACAAATTTCGTCGACTTTTGCCACATTGTGCATTTGTATCAGTTGTTACTTATTTGTGTGACCTAAGTATTGCAGTGGAGCTTTGAGAATGGGCAAGTAAATGTGTTACAGGGTTGTCAGAGAGCATCTTTGTTCAAAGCGAGGTGGCCGGTCGTGGTGCTTCATCTGCATGTAACACGCATGTAACCTTCAGCTTTTCCACCCTGTGAGAGCTACACAGACCTGTTTACTCTGGTGGCTCGCACACACTGCTCACACCCAGTGTTACATAGCAGCAGGAGGAGGGCACACAAGGAAGTGTTATGCAGTGTGTCCCAACTGTGACAGCAGTAGTGCAAACACAAACTCTGAACTGATTTGACATGTACACACACATTCACTTATCTAGGGAGTTTCAGTGTAAGAGAACACACACAACACTACATTGACAGCAAACTGAGATCGAGCGTGACACCACCTTGTTAAAGTTAAGGCCTCTCAAAGATTTACTTGGCCTCATGCTGGGTGTCAAGTTTGTTTGGCTAGTATGGCTATATAGTAGCTGTACTGTACATAACATGTTAGCCTGCAGGATTTTAGAAGGCATGACAAAGAAGCAACATTAACCAGTGTACTAATATTACAATTGCTTTTTGTCCTGAATTCAAATTGAGATGGAGCTACACCTGGATTTATGAATTACTGCTTCAGCTGAAATGTTGCTTAATCACGTCATTGTTCCCTACACCCGAAGGAAGGTGCAAGCTGATATGCATTGGCACATTTCTTGGCACTTGCTATCAAAATTATTTCTCCTTTGTGTTGGCGTCTAACTGTATTTTAAAAACTGTCCATTATTTATTTATTTTAATCAAATGAACGGTGCATTTTCATATCTGCTCTTAAGTGAGGCATTTTTCAGACACTCGATATGTAACATCAACATTCTGCAAAAGTCTCCCATTCAGACATGGCCTGCTTCTTTTCCTCGTGACTTCATTGAGACATATCATATCAGTGATTTGTGAGTCTGTGTGAGCTCGGTGCTGGCTGATGGGCTCAGAGATACAGATCCCTCTTCTGGAGTTTGAACAGCAAAAATTCATTGTAGATTAATATTTCAATCTTACTGTAAATTAGAAGTGGACACCAGAGATGCATGCTGTCGGGGTATTGTGTGTGCATGAGGTAATACTGCTGCTTTGAAAGTTTTACGTAAACGTTCCAGTCATTGACTGTTACAAAAACACGGCCAGGCTGCTCATTCAGGCATAAAGCATACGGATTCTCTCAGACTAATATTAAGAAATGAAATGTTTATACTGTCCATGGTCTGAAAGCTGAGCAGAAAGCACTCTGTTAAATCCCAGACTCTCCCAGGGGCTTTAGCAGTAGTTTATTACAGAGTAGCCAACCCTTGTGTGTGTGAGTGTGTAAGAGACAAACGCACGCCTTTGCGTTGTCAAGTGCCACATTTCAGCACCAGATCATGCCCTCCAGTATCTGAGCGATTGACCACTTGAATTAACTTTTATTTCCATTAGCGATGTCCCCACAGCAGCAGGGAAGTCAGTCTGTTTTAGAGATGGCACGATACCACTTTTTTATGTCCGATACCGATACCGATATCATAAATTTGGATATCTGCCGATACCGATATGAATCTGATATAATGTTTTTTAATCAACAAAACTGTTTTTTAAATATCTTGCTGCATTTTGTATAAGTTCATACTCAAGTTTAAAACAACAACTACACTAAAGCTATTCTGTTATACCTGTATGCAAAAAAAAAAAAATTTCATAGTTCAGCAATACTGATCAATCTAATAAACTTAAACCTGCACCATCCTCCCTATTCTGGTATTTTAAAGAGTACTTAGCATAAATATTAAGCAACCTAACTAATAGGGTTCCAACTCCCAGCAACAACAAAAATAAATAAATAAAAAATAGGGAACCACCCCTCACGCTCCACCTCATGATGCTTAATCGACGTAATCAACCTTAATTTGATGCAGTGTGAAAAAAAATGCACAGAAATCAATTATTTTTCAAGAAATATTAAATAGATTCAACATCTTTCTTCAACAAAATTGCAGACTGCACAGATAGTACTTTTTCCTTTGGGAAGGTACCATAGCTTACTAGGGTATATATATTAGACTTAATAGTGACTATATACAGTAATGGACTTCTATTCATTTTACATCAAATTAAAACTTTGGGTGTCAGATAATTATTTATTAAAAGCTAGACATTTTAAATGAGAATAAGAAAGAAAAGTATGTCTTTGTGCCCCCTTTTCCCTGTTAATGCCCTATCGGCCCCCCTGGCTAAACTTTGCTAGATCCGCCCCTGCACAGTTACCAGCGTCAGCTACGTAGAAAAAGATCCTCGAGTAGAAAGTAATATTAAATACATTCTAACAACAGCTGATCAAGCTTAAACGTGCTGCTGTTGTTCAGCCACTGGTTTCCTCTTTCTGGTGCAAAGTGGGCCAAAAGCAAACTAGAGACACGGACTCGCGACAGAAAAGCCGATCAGCTGATCATTTAAGCAGTTTCATGATTGAAGTAGCAGCAGGAGAGGCAGTCGCTTGTTAAGCTTAATGCAGGAATGCTTTACAAACATTCAGAGATGGACTTACACACTTGCTTTACTTCTCTCGGGGATAACTTTGTCGGAGATGAAATGCCGGGTTGCTAGCGAAGCTCCAAATGCTATCCAGACCACCTACAGGTCCCGCATGCCACAGCCGCTCTATCACGTGATGCATACTGCTCCGACGTGCTAACTTCTGAGGTGAGTTACGGCGTGTTGCAAGTTTTGTGAGGTGCTTTCGTGATATTTAATGGATCGGATTACATTTTTTATTTTTCTCCGATATCCGATCCAGTAATTTAGGTCAGTATCGGACCGATACGTAATATCGGATCGGTCCATCTCTAGTCTGTTTAGAATGAGAATTGTCTGCAGCTAACGTTAAATCTATTTACCGATCTCCAACTTTCTGAACTGTTTTTGCAACATTTAACAAAAGCCGTTCTTTTGTATATTCCTTTTCTTTTCATGCCGCCCACTAAGACTAATTTCTAGGCTATTATTCTAACCCACTTCACCGCTAAAGCCCTGATTTTGCAACAAAGAAGCTGTCTGATAAAATTCCTGTTCACATGAGTCCAAGTGTATAAAGGTCCAGTTCACCGAATGCCAGATGTTCAGAAGGCTTGGTTGACGAGGATGAGTGTAAAATGTAACTCTTACACTTGTACAGCAGTTTATTTTTGCCCTGTAAGTCATGCATAATGCTGATAACGAAGCCTTATTAATCCTTGTCTAAGATGGCCCACAGCTCCTTGCGTTTTATCATGTAGAATTTGTTTAATCTATTTTGTAGTATTCACAAATAACAAGGAAATGCATAGATTTCTGTCAAATAACACAACCAGGATTGATTGGAGGCTGGTTGCCTTTAGTACCAAAGCCCCATTCTGAGCCAGGAAAACCCTGACTATGGTGATTAGATAATAACAGTGTGCTCTGTTCAGATGGATTTTTTCTGACACTTCTGACAGTTATGATACACAAAATATTGCCATCTAAGGACAATTAACTCTCTTTGTCACGTACACTTTTTATGTGCTTTGATCTTGGGTTGAAGAAAAGAATTACGGGAAGGAAGAGAGCACAACGGGTAATAAAAGAAAAGAAGTATGAAGAAGAAACCAGCATTAAGATAGATGGCAGGATTTAGGAAGTGACAAATCTCCATGACAACACAGCCATCATGACTTCAGCTTGGTGTGTGTGTGCGTGCGTGCGTGTTCCCTCTCACTCAGAAAGTAGAAGTAATGCAGCTTCTGTCTGTAGTTGTTCTGTGTGTAGTAAAGTAAGTTTGCACATTGAGTCCAAATGTTGTTGGGGGATTGAATCCTTGATGCAATAGCAAAGTTTTTATGACTTTAAGACTTGAGTTATAACTGTTGTCCCCATATTACCTAATTTCATATTAGAAATGTGCACTAGTCAGCTAGACATGTAAACATTGCTGCCTTTGCTAGTCAGAACCAGAAATGCTCGTTAAACTAAATATTCTTTTTTGGAATAGAAGGATTATTTTTGTTGCATCATTTGCTGGCTTTAAGATGCTCTGCAGCAGCCTCCTATTGGAGCTGCATTTCTGCTAGGTGGAAAGTTGTGATGGATTACAGCTGTGAAAAGCAGCACATTTCTGCACTGTTTTGATCTAGAAAACCAAAGGTGGTATGTAGCCTGTGTCATAGTAAGCTGACATAACCGCTTGGTAGAAGCATCGCATAATTCTATTCATGAAGAACGCTGCTGGTGCTAGCATTTAGACCAACCCTTGGCAAACTGACGTGGCATATGCATGCCAAAAAGTGCTTATAGGAATATGATCAACGTTTTCAAATCGCACACGAATGGGGACCAGCAGCTGCTTTCAGCTGCTTTTTCACAGGGCGCCTGTGTTGATGCCATGAAAAACAAA
Organism: Diplotaxodon limnothrissa; assembly: GCF_057381915.1. Taxonomy (NCBI): domain Eukaryota; kingdom Metazoa; phylum Chordata; class Actinopteri; order Cichliformes; family Cichlidae; genus Diplotaxodon; species Diplotaxodon limnothrissa. The sequence continues at coordinate 60,116,374 of NC_140598.1, read as the reverse complement.
CTGTGCTTTAAGTATCACCTGTAGCGAGAGCTGCAAGAAAAGATTATTTTGGATAGTCAACTAATCTGCCAAATTTTTCTTTGATTAGTCAATGATTATTTCAGTAACTGTTATCACCACTTTCTGTGGGCAAACCTCCTGTTCCAGGTTCCAGTACCTCACCTGCTCAAGTCTGCCCAACTGTGAATATCACCCTGTTGTCTGGTCCCACAGGCAATAAAATTAATGACCCAGGAAACACGTGAATTTGAAAATAGTCAAAAGTATTTTAACATCACTTAATAGGACCGTCAGAATAAAAATTAAATAAAAATAGCAAAAATGAAAGTGCTAGTAATGTTTAAGCAAAAGCTAATGTACAAATGGGGAAACTAAAAAAAGCTTTGAAAGTTCATGAGTTTACAATTACAGTGGACATGCTAACGATGCTCTCTCTCATGACTTCAGCCATTTGTAGCCACTCCTGTTTAATGGCTTACTACTAGCTAACAAAATTGAAATGGTGTTCGCTTAGCAAACATCATTCGGACAAGTTTCTGACAGGTAAGCTAACATAAACACTACTGTACAAACATTAACATAAACTAATTTAACTATTCATTCTGAAACGTCACAGCTCCAGGGTGATGACGTTTTAAATGCTCGTGTGCTGCAGCACTGCTGTCGTGGAAGGAAATGTCCACGTTGCACAGTCTGCTTTAAATTAGTTTTCTGTCAAATGCTTTCACATTTTTAAAAAGAAAAAAATATATATATCTTGTTTCCATTTTCTTCCGTCCTTTGTTCTTCTTCATTGGTATTGCGTGCGGTCTTGACAGACGATACAGGCGTTACTGACCCCATAGCTTCCTGTAGTGTATTGCGGTTACAAAAACGCATTTATGTGACTTAAGGATATAACTCAGCGTCGACATCATCGATTACAACGACAAATCGTTGCAGCCCTACCGATAGGACATTAGCTTACTGCACAGCATTCAAGGACATTGGTAGTGAGCAATTGGGGGCAATAAACTATAGCTTAATAACTTTGTTTCTTTTTATAGCAGCGTGGCTGCACTTGATTAAGCCCAATTTAATTTTTATTAAATAAGATTAAGTTTGGACAAGTGTATTTAAGGAGGACTGCTCTCATCAACTACACATCTTGCCGCCAAATTACAGCAAGAGGCTCGTTACAGACCACCTCAGATTTCCTCACATGGTAAATTGGCTATTTGAAGGCAGCGTACAAGCCTGTTAGTAAGATCACATGTAACTGACATCGCAGCAGCTCTTTTAATGAAGTCAGAGAATCTGGCTGGGCTTGAAAATTTTCCATTTTTCTTGTTTGGATGTACAGGCTTTCAATTACAGCTGAGTATTGTTGTAAACTGTCTTTAAAATTGAAGAAAAGCGAAAATTCTGAGTTTTAACTCTGGATTTAATTGGAAATTGTCCAGCTCCATGCTCTCTTTATAAGTTATAAGCTTTATTTTTTGATTAATTATCAGCTGTTGTTTTCTTCATTTGTAAGGTTATATTCATTACAAATTTATGAAGGAGTAATGATACCTAGAAAGCACGGTTCAGTATAAACCTGCCATGGTTTGGTACATTTCTTGGCTAAATCACTTAAATGCTCCATACTGTCAATAAGAAAATACTCAGCTCTTTACTCTTCACTGCAAAGCAAATAAAAGTGCATTCTACATATAATGAACAGAAATAAGCAATTAAAACTAGCGATGAAGTAGCACTAGTTTTCTACTTTTGTTAACACTGAGGACATGGCTCGTTGTGTAGACAGCTGATTGTCTCCCTGCTTATTATCAGCTGATTTGTAGGTTTTTGCTTTAGGGTAAAACTACAGATATTGATGTGTTGTCAAATAGGAAACTCAGCTCATTACTCATGCATTTAAAAAAAAAAAAAAAAATGAAAAAATTGTTTATCAGTTACTTTTCAGTCTGAAATACTACAGTGCAGTGTGTTGTTTCAAGCTTTCTCTGAGCCTTCAACAACAAACTGAAGTTGTCTTTAGACAAGAATGAAACGAGTCACAAATTTTTAGTTAATCATTTCAAATGAGGGGGAACATTGCGAGAATGTTTAATTGTTAACAGCAGTTTGGGATGTGCAATTTAAAAATGTAATTTGGAAAGAAAAACAGCATCTAATAGTAGCTGCCAGTGTACCATGTTAGTTGTTGCCAACATTGGCAACAAAGTTGCAAGGTTTTAATTGTGTGTAATTGCATTAGTTGACATGTCTTTGTCATAATGCCGCTTTTTTAGAATTAAACTCGCACAGTTTGTTACACTCTACAGAGATGTAACAAAAATAATCCTTCTATCCGGTTGTTCAGTGATGACGCGACGAATCCTACTTCCGGGTCTAAAGTAGTCTGCGTTTAATATGGCTTTTGTGTTGTTAACATGTTTAATGTTATGTATTTTCTTCTATTTGATCTCAAAAAGCTCCTAAAACAGTCAGTGATCACTGTTGACCTCCCTCGGCTTTTATTACCACTAATCATTTATTTAAGCTCAGTCTTTAAAACCTTAGGATGTAACTACAGCCCAGCCTATGCAGCAGTATATGAATGACTAACCTTGTATTGTGGATGGATTATCTCAGTTGTTCTCCTGGCTGAAGTTTGGTCCTTTTACAGCATCCTGCCATGCGATTACATTTGTTCCTGACCACCGAGAACACTCACGGTAACTTTTATCGAGTGGAAAAAAAGTTAGCTTGTTTATATTATGCTAACATAGCTGTGTCGCTAGCGGTCACCTAGCACATCATTATATACCAGCTAGCCCAACTTCAGTAACCCTACAAACGTCACTGCTGTTTAGTTTTCTGTCTTCATTTATGCTGGAAGTGATAGCAGAGCTGTACGTTTTAATTTGTTTCCAAAACCCCGCAGTCAGGACATGCTATATTGTATTTAGATAGAAGCTAGCGAGCTAACTCCCTGCTAACTTCTAACTCCGTTAAATGTCATAAATTCCGTTTTCATGGATGCCTGGATGTTAAACTCAATTCTTACACCTGGTAGAGCAGAACGCTGATCATTTTATTAAAGATGAAAGACTTTAGACAGTTTTTCAACTCTCAGTAATGCCATAGTGATCGTTTGATATATGGACCTGCAGCGGAGTTTAGACCCAGACACGGCTAGTGACGTCAGACTGAACAACCGGATACTAATTTCAGGCCGTTTCTCTTATAAAAACTAAAACTTTCAGTTGTGATTACAATTGAATGTACACTTAACACTTAATCAGTTTAATAGTTGATAATTAACTGGCATCTGGTAGTGGTAAACTGGAAAGAATGAACAGTGTCTGTTTCTCTTAATGTGCTGCAAGTTGGGTAATTTTAATTTCTTACCCTAGCTCAGTTTGTAATGATCATTTTTCTTGGTGTGTTTAAAGTTCACCTGTTCCCTGTTTTTTAAACCTTAGGTTAGCCCTCTGTTGTTGAGGTCAGTTGACACAGGCCAATCTCACATTTGGTTTCGGCTGTCCTACTATTAGTGCATAACGCGTACTTCTTGTGCAGCCCTCCCTTACTTTCGTAACTGCACTGTTGTATTTAAAAGAAAAAAGGCTGAATCTGATTGCCTTTCTCCCAGAACTCAGACTAGTAAAGGTCAGTGATTGGAAGTCAAAACACAGGCAGTACCTTAGATTAGCTCGACTGCTTTGTCTGTGTTGTGGTCAATTGCAAATGCTTGTGCTTACAGTGTAACAGAGAGTGGATTTAAGCTGCAAACATCTTGTCAGTGACTTTCCATCTTGAGTGTGTGCTGGGAGGTGTGTTTTAGTTGGACTGGGTCTGAACACTATACTGCCATTATATTTGTTTTAGAACAGGGCTGTCCTCACTGCAGATTAGTTGAGACGCGGTAGCCAAAAAAGTGTGGCTCTGAGTTTTGCGGGTGGCTTATCTTCCTTTATTTCATTGTACTGCAGATGTGTAACAGGTTGGTAAACCTTGTGAACTTTCACAGCCAACCTTGTATTAAGTAACAACAATATGAAACGGCCAAATTACAAATGAACTAAACTGTAAATTCACTAAAATTTAAATATAACTTTGAATATGGGCATTTATTTATAGTGGGGAAAGGGTACATCTGAGTAGTGTCCTGTGTCACCCTTACTGCACAGGCACACAGTTTCTTTTAGTATGCCTTAACAGTGTCCCCACAGTCTTAAGTTGCAAAGTGTATGAAGATAATTAAAATAACCCCATGGTATCATGTATTGCTTTAAAATTCATTACTTTATACAAACCAGAAACTTGTGTAAACATGTTAATGTTTGTGTGTTTACTATAAGGAAGTGGCTTACAAAGCTGTCAAGACATGTGCACAATGTGCACGTTTTGGTTCTAAGCATTCTATAGATGCTGCAATGCAATCGCCACAGGAGTGTTTAACTAAGAGATAATAAAAATAAAAGTTTTACAGTCCATATTTGGACTCGTTTTTTGTTTTTCATGTCAGCAACATGAATCTCCAAGTACTGTCTTGGAACAGAAGCACATAGTTGGTCCAGAGAAAGTTAGGAGTCACCATGGCAACCAAGAAAGTGAAGTTTTTAAAGAAGTGGCAGCTGTTGTAAGTTTTAACCCAAGCTTGTGGTTTGGTAAACCTGACCCAGCAGCTTTTGATGCCTAAACATAACCAACTTGTTTTTCACATTCAAACCTAAACACGCCCTCTGTACTCCATACACATGACTAATTTGTTTTAGGATAATGCAAGAACTTAATTAGGCAACAGCATTTTAATTATTAGCGTATTTAAAAATGATAAAAATCTGAGATATTAATGACCTGAATTTTGGTCTCTGGTAAGACAGCCATCTCTGCCACCAGAACCTCCAAATTGTGCAAATGTTCACACTGATGGCTGGTTGATGGATGGTTTGTGTGGTTTTCAGTTTGTAGTAGTTAGAATTTTTTATTTGAAAGTGGAAAAACGTCAGTTGTTCATGTATATGTAAGAGAAGTCATGTGCAGGCATCGAAAGTAAATGGTGGTAAATCTTTCTTGAGGAGCATGGGGGGGGATGTTTAAAGTCCAAAAATTCTAATCATTAGTTTTGTAGGTTGTGACTATTTCATGAGATGACACGAGAATGAGTTGACTTGAAGTTGTCTGTAAAATCTGGACTAAATTAACTCTCAGACCTCTGAGATAGCATAATTGAATATTTCAGTTTGAAAATTAAGACTTAAAAGCATGCAGCTGGTTTCACTGGAAAGGTTTTTTTTTTTTTCAATTTCATCCTTAATGTCCCTCATTAATGTGCTGGTATTAACTAAGGTTTAGAATTGTGCCTTTAATTTCTGTCCTTATTTTAGCGTTGCTACGTAGATCTGTTGGGATTTTTGTCTCCAATTTACTACCTAAGCTTTTTCCACTGAGAATAGGATCAACTCTCCAATGACCTCTGATGGTCTTGACGGACATGAAAATGTATATTACGCTGAGTCTTTGTGTGGTTAAACTCTTGTCTAAACTGTGTATATTACCAGTTCCACGTTGGTATTCATGAGTCAGAATCAACTTCAGAGTAATATGAGTAGAAAACAATGATGTCACTTATTGTCCTCCGACACGTCTATAATTAAAACTGGGGGAAGTGAGTATGCATGTGTGTGTATACTGGGGGAGGGGGTTTGCATGGTCTGCAGCTGCCCAAAAATGAAGGAAGAATCAGACGACAAAAATAGTCAGACATGAAAGAGGATAGGAGAGGAGGAAGACTAAAGAGCAGAGAGGTGTAGGAAGCATGAAGGAACTTGGAGGAAACGCACTTGAATTGTAAAGACCAGTATTTGCCCTCAGAACTAGTTTGCAGGACGTGCTATCCCAGCAGGAATCTCCACTGATTGTAGCTGTTTAGAGCAGCCACAGTCCAGTGGCCGAGCGAAAAGTCGGCTATCACAGAGTCAGTGAGGATGCGATACTGTTTAAAAAGCCGAGCTAATTGTGCACTTCACATGAAAAAGGCCACAAATACAGTAAACAGGCGAAAAAAGGGAGAACTAGATGAAGTGGTACAATGCCCCTGCACTCTCTCTCTTCATCTGGGTGTGAATTTCAGATGGTATTGCCCTCAGAAGTGAAGTTTCATACTTTACACTGCCTCGGTTAGCCCGTTTACTTTAAATATGCTTTAATGTTCTTCTGGCTTCTGTTTTCGTGTGTCAGTTTCTGTTTTAATGTAATGTATCAAATTGCGTTGTGACAGCAGGCACGCATTAGCCCTTTGAAGTGTCTCTCACATTTACATTCAGTCATTGTTTATGAACTAATGTTAATTAATACAAAAAATAGAACCATCTTTACAACTCCCAAAGATTATGCAGAGTTGCTCATTCACATGTAGATATTGTTCAGTAACCTTGTTGTTACCTGAAATACTATGTGTTTAGAAAGGGGCTGTCCCTGGAGTCTAACATGCTTTTATGGACAATCGCACTGTGGTAGGGAGCTAGAAGTGTAACATCCAGCAATCGGGCAAGAGTTCAGGTCTTCAGCGCGCGTGTGAAAAATTGGCTTAAAGTGTGGGAAAGCATCCTAATGACAAATTGTCCAGTCTTAACCTTATAGTCATCTAGATTTTCCTCTCCTTCAGCAGGAAACTAAAGGATTCACACTCCCACAGACTAAACTTTTGCATTTGCAGTCTCAGTTCAGTGTACGCTTGTCTTTTATTTTTAAAGTTGCCACCCAGAAATTAAACAGCGTGAATGACTCCTGCTGCTGTCGCTCTGGCAGACACAAATTGACAGTTCCTTTACTGCTCAGCAATCGTGATTACAAACTGTTCTTAACTTTACACCGTCACTGTATTGACCCCAAAGCGTGCACAGCTGAACAGTGGCAGTGCTGTGCTGCACCTGTGCTCTCGATGCAGTTTCTTCTGGATTCACAGAGCTGTTCCTCTTTATCTCCTCTTGCTGCATCTTCAGAAGTGTATCTCTGATGGGGATTTTTTTTTAAATGCAGATTGGAGACTAGAGAGCAGCCCTCAAACAGGCAGCGTTGCTATAACTTTAATGCAAGTAAACATAAAAATGTAATGCAATGTGTGGAGGATTACTGAAGTTTGGTTAGTTGACATAACCTGATGCACTTCCTCGTGGTAGCTGCAGAGCTGTGGTTAGGCCGTTATAACCGCATTAGGGAACATGTAAGATGGGGGTTAAATTGTTCCTAATAAGAGGCAGGCAAATGCCATCATGTGACAGGAAGTAGACAGAAAACAGACAAAACACCTGAAACGACCTTATCCACAACACAAGGTTAGTCATTCTTTGTTGCCGTGTGATAAAGTCCTGATCCTAAGATTAGCGTCCACACTGAAATCTTAGATCGCTTCATAGTGTTTCTTTTCTGAAGCATTCAAATATTTGACACGTGGAACATCGCGATGTCTGTTTTTCTCTCTATCTGGCTGTAGAGTCTGAGGCTGACAGCTGAGTAGGTTTCGGTTCACTGGAAATGACTCGACTCTTCCCATGATTTACAGTGTCTCCATCGCCACTCGTGTATTGTAATGCGGTCTGTTTGTGTGCAGTTGTCTTTATTTATTTAACACAGAATGGTTGATTTATTTTCTTAGTCATTGTTGACAGCGACAGCTTCACCTGTCAGTCTGGCTGGTACTGTCATTTCAGTCATATCCGCTGCAGTGAAGTCAAAGCACACATCACTGATTCCTGCAAACAGTTCAGTCATGGAAATGTACAGTTTCTTGTCTAGCTGAAAGTGCACTGAGAAGAAAAAGCCATGATGTGATTTCCTATGTACACATGGAACGTTATTGCAGTATAAGAGAAGTACAGCAATTTTATGTCGTATACTGGGATATTTGTAATTAGAGCTGTTTATATATAGTAGAGCTAATTTGTTAAATTTTGTGGTTTTTATAATGTGTTGTGTTACGAACTCTGAGGACAGCCCAACTGATGTAGAAGCTTTGCACCGTCAGATTGGGCCTCATTGTCTCAAGTAATGCCCACACTGGACATTTTGTCTGTCTCCCTCTCCCACATGTTCCAAAAATAAAAATCATTTGCTTCGCCCCTCACATAAGTGCACATAAGCCCCCTTCTCCTGTCCTCTGGGCTTAATGTAGCTGTCATTTGTTTTTTTTTATCTCAATTCCCCCGATTGTGTTGGAGCTTAATCTGGCCTATTATATGTTATGCAGGTCTGCACTGTCAGGATGAGGATGCTTGAGCATGTGTGCGCGGGGGTTTGTCGGGACGCAGACGTTAGATCATACCATCTGGAGCAAGGAACACGCAACCATAGTGAAGTAATCACGGTTATCTTTCTTTCCCGTGGCACAAGATTTGCTAACGGTGAAGACGGTGTTGATAAAAACGTGGTCTGAGGGTATTTTGCAACCCAACGGCAGCTTCTCATTCGCGCAAGCCAAGGGGAGATAATTGGGTGATTAAATGACCGGTCAGTGGGAGACGACGAAAGAAAGGGTCAGTTTGTACTGACATCTTTACTCTTTACCAGCAGTGTGAATTTCACCTGACGCTTTCTTCTGTTGGTATCAAATCTCTGTGAGATGTGTGCAACTCACACCCTCACCTTTGTGTGTATTCTAGTGTGTGTGTGTGTGTGACTCGTCACCCTGGAGCCAGTCGTTCTCTCCTCTGACCCTGATCCCCGTCACCTGTCTGCTCAGATCACACACACAGACACACAATTGCTGTGACCCTTTCCTGGAGCTGAAATCCAATCGCAGTTGCCAGCCATACAAAACTTGCCAGCACAGCAAGGTTGTGTTTTTCTTTTTTTTTTAAATGTTGGGGGGTGTATGTGTTTGATTCGAACAACTTACTGTCTGCTTTGAGATGAACGAAGGCTCAGTACGACCATGTTAAAGGACTTAACACGTACACATTGACCTTGGACTGAGTCGTGCAAAGAACTTAAATGATGTCTAAGCTTTTTTCCAAAAAAGCCCAGTAGCTGAGTTAAACAGTAGTTACACAAAATATCAAATGTTACAATTCAGAAACTTTTCCTAAATCACTGAAAATATGCTGAAAAACAGTGTTTCATAAAGTCCATCAGCTACATTAAATCTTTTAGTAATATGTAAACATGCTTGTGAAATCTCAGTATGCAAGAGACAAATCCGAAAACCTAATATTAGATGATCTTCATGTGGGACTGCACTAAAAAATGATGTTTCTGTACTCGAACTCGATGGATCGGCTCAGAAACACTTGGAACATCTTTATTAAATGGATCAGTATTTATTTCCTGGTTTTCTACTCTGTATGAGTAAATGCAATTAAAATGACTCTGGGGTAAAGCAGAGAATTGCCATTTTCTGTGATGATATTGTGTGATAAGTGCAAAAGCCACAACTATCTCATACGTCTTGTAAGGCACAGTTTATGCTGAACCATATTTACAAATTTCAGTGCCACATGCTGATGTTCATGGTTTTTTGGGGAAGGCCTTGCATACGTCATCGGGTCCTAATAGCATGCTAAATGTATACCACATGTATGGCTAGCGTAATGGTCTGGGTGCCCTACAGTCCAGACCTGTCACCAGTTGGACACAAGGCCCCAAATTGTTAAAAGCTGAGAATATGTAAACATGTTGAGACTGGGGAAAAATATTTGGCTTTGAGGAAAAAAAATCTACTTAGTAACTAAAAACTTGTTGCTTAAAAACAGGGTCAGCATGTCTCGATTATAACCAACCTCTAAGGGTCTGCTTTTCCTAGTGACGTAAACTTGAGACTGAGCGCACAGGTTTGTGTTATGGGGATATCCGCGTACCTGCTAATTTTTTGCGACTTTACAATGCACCAACGTCACCTCAGGCAACAGACTTGAAGAAAACCTCTGAAGTGCAACAGGAATGACTACTCGGCCGTCACGTCTCCAGCTGCCTGTGACCACAACAGAGGATAATTGAGGCTTAAGCCCACAGTGGTAGCGCCTATCCTCAGTACATAAGAGAACCAGTTTATCAGACTGTTAGCTTAGTTTTAGAGTTCAGCAGTTCTCTGACGTCTACACATGCCTAAATAATAAGCACTGTCATAATGTGGTAGGTACTACAGGGAAAACTGTGAATTTGAATCTTAAATGTTAGAAAGGGTGTAATGTGAGCAGTCCACCAGCAGAACCGGTAACCTATACAAGTTTTAATAGGAGAAAAAAGGGGAGTTTCCATTTCTTGCTGTATTTTTAATCAGCATTTGCTTCCCAGCTATTTACAGATTTTCTTACATCTGAAGCAACAGATGTGGCGTTTTCTCTATAATGGTGACAGCTGTCGGATGAGGACGGTTTCCTATTACATCTCTAGGTTTAAAATGCGTTATTACTGTCTTCCTCCAAAAGTTCACAGAAAAAAACGTGTGTTTGTGTGTGATGCTTATTTTGTTTCACTTGGGTAATTGTTATATAATCACTGACCCAAATGCTTTAAAGTCGTGTCCTTTTTTTTTTTTTTTTTAATATAATCACTGATTCTGTGTTCTTGCAGTTTTAAGGAAATAGGGCTGGTCAGTGGCACTAAAAAGTCAGCGAATCACAAACCTTTTAAATGCCCTGTAATTTGTGCTCTGTCATGTTTCTTAGTTAAATTTCTTTAGCCTTTTGCTTACAAGTCATTACATTGTCTTTATGGTTAAACTGTACTCCCTCTTTCACAGGAGTCCAAGTTATCATCTGTCCGCTCCAGTACGTCGCGAGGTCGAAACTCCGTGGCCACGACCACATCAGACGAGCAGCCGCACATCGGTAACTATCGGTTACTGAAAACCATTGGCAAAGGCAACTTTGCCAAGGTCAAACTGGCACGACACGTCCTCACCGGAAAAGAGGTAGGCATGAGTGCACGCGCCCACACACACACACACACAGGCTAGATTGGACTGTACGCTTTAATCTTATCCTGCGGTTCCACTTACAGAGTCGTTCTGACTTTGTGAACTTGGCTTTTATTTTTAGCTGCTTCGATCACATTCAGGAGAAATGCTCTAGTATTGACTCTTTATTTAACCAGAAACAGGCTCGTCAGTGTTTCAATAACAAACAGGCTATGCTAGGGAAACTGCTGAGACATGCTGTCATGTTGTGATGATGAAACCTGATGATTACTGCTGGTGGTGATAATAATAACAATAATAATAGTAGTAATAGTAATAATAACAGAAATAGTAATAATAGTGTACTTATTGACAATACAAGTATACCTGGTAATTAGACTTTGACAGAAAAGAAGCCTCAACCTTTTCTTTCCAGTTAGCAAAGATGGTAAAAAGCAGGAAAAATGGCTGCTAAGTGTTAATCTGTCTTCCTGGTTGCTGAGTGTAGGGGAGGGTTCATGCTGTGCTACACAGTTTGGTCTGAGGCTTGCATGGCTTTGGAGACAGTGCATCTGCTGCAGGAGATTAGTTCACCATTGTCAGCCTGAATAGAGACGCCCTAAATGTCTCCGGTTTACTTTGAATTCCAGATGTGATGTAACCCGGTGATCAGTCCCTTTAAGGGAAAAGCTGGGACTGCAGTGAGCCCATGCTTGGTTCTGTCTGTTGCCCAGTCAAGTCGGCTCTCCAACTGTGTGTGTGTGTGTGTGTGCATGTTTGTGAGTGTGTGTGTGTGTGTGTGTGTGTGTGAGAGAGAGAGAGTGGGGTGGGCGTGCTCTGTCAATGTGTGACAACTCTGTGCCTGACACCCTGATAACATGCCATGTGACCTGCTGGCTGGCGCACACGCACTCTCGCACAAAACGAAAACAAGGGATAGTCAGAGGGCATGAAGGAGTCAGATAGACGAGCACGACCAGAAACGGTGAAAGAAAGACGTTAGTTGACAGGGAAAGACAATAATTGGACTGAGGAGTAGCCCTCCCTTTCCCGTGTCCCTTTGAAGACACGATTCTTTGTTCCCCCTGCCTTCATGTCCTCTCTCCTCATTTTCTGCGTCATCCTCTTTTTCCTACAGCTCTCACTTTGAATCCATCCCATCTGTGCATTTCTCTCTTTATATATATTTTTTTCCTCTGCGGCTATTTTGATTATTTGTCTTTGCCCTTATGGCTTTTTGTTTTTCAGTCTCCCTTGCTGGGGACTGCTGTTGGATTATGAGCTGTAGGCCCTTAAAATGGCATGGATAAAAAGCATGCTTGAGCTTGAGAGTGTGTGTGCCTCTCTCCTATTTTCTATCCTATTATGCAACTATCACCTGCTGCGATTGTGTATTTATCACTTAATGCTGTGAAATTGTATCGTGTGTGTGTGTGTGTGTGAGATGTGTCCCAAAAAGAGAGAAGTGTGTGGACATTTGTGTTTGTGCGTGGCTGTCGCAGGCTGTGGTTTTGTGGGTTTGTGTGAGCAAAATGTGCCATAATAAATGAATCAAAGTGTAATGACAAGTGAGCACATTCTTGCTTCTAGGTGGCTGTAAAGATCATAGATAAGACACAGCTCAACTCCTCCAGTTTGCAAAAGGTGAGTTACCTTGCTTTCTTTCTCTCTCTCTCTCTCACACACACACACACACACACACACACACACACACACACACACACACACACACACACTCCCAGCACAGAATTTAAACCTCAGTCCTTCTCATCCCTTTTCTCAGAAGTCATTTTAAGCCACTCTCCCTGCCCCAAGTGTCTTTTTCTCTCGTTCTCCCTCGCTCTCTCTGGCTTTCTGAAGTGGTCTAGTTTTCGGAGAGAGTTTTAATTACAGGAAACAAGCTGCAATTACTTCCTTTGATCGTGGCAGGGTGGGGTCTGTCCACTTACACGCACACACTGTCTAACCATGTATACGTGCACACTGAATGCACACACCAACCACTTCACAGACATATATATATATATATATTATAACATAACATAACATAGAGTATGTACTTCTATAAACGCCGACGCACAGATGATAAGGAAATGTAAAGACGAAGGGAAAAGGTCACATGGAAGTTAGAACAGGAATTGGCAGGGAATGCTAGTTAAAATACGCTATCATATCTTGAAGTGTCTTTTTCTTTCTTTTTCTTTTTTAAACATTGATTTATATAAAGGCCGAACTAAGAATACGTCAGTCTGAAGCCTCAAGTCTCTAAATCTAAAAAAAAAAAAAAAGCCAAGCAGTTTTAGTTTCATTCAGAATAAGATTTAAATATGTTTACTGTGGACTATATAATGTGGCGGATTAGTACACGTTTGCACTCCAGTGCAATGTGGCTTATTTATCTGTTTTATTTGGGTTATCAAACAGTTAATACAAGTTAGTTTGGATTGCAATCCAAACTAAGAGGCTGTATTTTTGTGTATTTTTTCTTCTAGCTGCATAGCACACAATAGGTGCAACAGTGTAGCCGCTTTCATGTTAACATAAGCATAAACTCAGCTTTAATGTTTTGATGTCGTTTTTAGATTACGCTCAAGGACAGCAGTCTTTGAAGAAGGTAACACTTGTAACAAAGCAATAAATATTTTACACTGAGATGCTGCTTTAGTGGTGCATTTAGGGCTGTTGGTAACTTTAATAGTTCCTGGTTTGCATAGTTTTTATATGGATAAATAGTTAATGTGCCCATAAAGTGCTCAGTCGGCCTCGCTTGACCTTATCTGCTGACTCAGAAGAAATATAATGAGCAGGGAGCAGCGCATCTTTACGCCCTTTCCTGATATGAAATATGCAATGTTTTATACTACATGCACGATTTAACACTACAGTCTAATACATGGACTCAGAACCTTTTAAAATTTGGGGTCTGTATTTTGATACTTGGCTATTGTGGTTATTAAAAAGGCCATACTCCCTTTATGCATTTATGGGAATGCAGGTTATTACAGCTTATAAACTGTGCCTCTGTAGAGAACACAATCTCTCATTTTGGAGAAGCTTATGAATAGATACTGCTGCTGCACGATGCTGGAGGCATGAAAGACTTTGAGAAACATCTGGAACCAGCAGCTGTCAATTTGGCCGTGCGGAAACAGACAGAAGTGTTATTGGGTCTGATCTAGAAAGATTACGGTTCTGACTTTAACAGAAAAGTTATTGAGCTGATATGTTCAGATGTTACCTGCAGGAAGTGCTTGTCTAGAAAACGCTAAATAGTCGCCTTTAACTCATTTCTGTTCAATTATGCAATTCTAAATTGCACCAGACTTTAGATTGGTAGCTGAGTTACTTTGATCTCTGTTGGTATATCATCACTAACTGTTTTTGTTTTCCTTCCTCCTCTTGAACAGGAAGTGAGTGGTTGTGTGTCAGTGTCAATTTACCTACCACAAACAGAGACTCTGGAGTCTTTGTAATCACACAGAAATTACAATACTGGCGTTTGTTTTCGCTCCCTGTCATTTGGAGCAAATGCACATAATCAAGTGATAGACATTTACACTGGAGAAATGACCGTATAAATGAGTGTCACAACAAGAACAACTCCCTCTGCAGTCTGATGGCGTGTTTGACGGTCTGTCTCGTTTCTCACAGCTCTTCCGGGAGGTGAGGATCATGAAGATGTTGAATCATCCCAACATAGGTGAGTCACCCTGAAACATGAGGTTCAAGTGTGTCGTCACTTGCTGGGAGCCAGTGTTTTTAAGGCCATGTAGCCAGATAATATTAATCCTGCTATTTGTTTTTGGTTTTTTTTTATCCCTTTTTGCTTTCATTCTTGCTCTTTTCTCTGCTTCTCCCTTTGTTCTCTTCTTATTCCCTTGCCCCATCACTCCCTCCTCCTCCATTCCTCTTGCTTTGCCTTTCTCTTTCCACCTGCAGTCAAGCTCTTTGAGGTGATAGAAACAGAGAAGACTTTGTACCTGGTAATGGAGTACGCTAGTGGAGGTAAGTGCGTGTCACTGTGAAATGATTCCCCCTAAAAGTTGTCATTCTGTGATAGACCATAAGTAAAGGAAAAAAATAAAGACCTTTATAAGCAGGATCATTTGCAAAGAGCTTTATTATTGATAAATTTGCTGAAAAAGAATGCCACTGTAAATGTTGTTATAATAATCTATTTATGTTATTGAGTCAATGTGATGACCAGATTTTTATTTATTTATTTTGGTACTGCTGTTGTATCATTATAAGTCAAGTCTGTAATAAAACAGAGTATCAGTAATAAACTCCTAAACGACAACGTTCAGTTCAGTACTCCTGACCCTTTATTCTGGAGGCAGGTATCCAGTTCCAGCACTAAATCTGCTCTCCTCCTCTTTCTGTCGTCTCCCAGGAGAGGTCTTTGATTACTTGGTGGCTCATGGCAGGATGAAGGAGAAGGAAGCCCGTGCCAAATTCAGACAGGTGTGTTGGGTTGAAAACGGCTTTTTCCCCCTCCTTTCACAGAAACTAGTCCAACTTTGTAAGCGTCGTATGTTTCAAGCCAGTTTGGACTGATATTAAGAGTGTACAGTTTGTACTAAGTCTTGCATCACTAGCTCTATCCCGAAATTGCTTTTTGGATGAACTCCTAATGAAGAGCTCACTGTTTGAACCTCTCCATCCTGTCATCCCTCCTCTCCCCTGCTTCTCCCCGTTCCCTCTCTCTCGCTCACTTTGTCACTCTCCAGATTGTGTCAGCTGTGCAGTATTGCCATCAGAAGTGTATAGTACACAGAGACCTCAAGGTGAGAACACACTCGAAGGCATTATTGAATTAGAGTTGGTGTCAAAGCAACCTCCTCCCCTCTCCTCACCTCCACATTTAATCTTCATACAATTGGCTCTTTGAGCTGAAATCCCACCTCTGCAAACGAGTCACCCAGACGATATTCACAAAGTCTGTTAAACGCAAACATGTATTGTATACATTTCTCCTCCTATGTCATCGTTTTGTTGTTTTTTGTTATTTTTTTCCTTTCTGCCAGCTCATCTTAGATTATCCCAAAAACCAAAGCGCACATTATGCACACACAGATCCAAGGCCTCTGGGTCAGTTTGGTTCATAGTATTATTCAAAGTTGTAAATCCTCTTATTGTCCCACCAGACAGACCTGTAGTCAACACATTATCATGATTAGTGGGACAGAAACCTCCTATTTCAAAGTTGTTTCTAGTCTATTTTGGGTTTTTAATGAAATTTTAGCAGCTTTTAGCAAGGTTGGATTTCCTACGGATAACAGTTACTAATGGTTGTCATTTAAAACACACACACACAATAAAAGGCAGGCTTAGAAGTAAGCCGTTTCTGGTTGAGACAGAAGGATTATCATAACGCTTGCCTTCCTTCACATTAACACAATCACTGTTGATCTGAGGGTTGTAAAATAAAATAAAAATCGAGCACAGGCTTATTTCTAAGAAGTGCTCCAAAAGGGTGGCTGTAGACCTGCTGGTATCACCCATATTTGGCCATAAGGAAATTGGTTGGCAAGGTTGTAAACATGTTGATCTTAGACCCTCATACTTAGATTGACCTACTTTTAGAGCCAGCCTCAAGTGGCCACAAGATGAACTGCAGGTTTAGGCACTAATGCCATGGCTTCATTTTTCAGGGCTGCTGTTTGGTCTTACAGTGAGAGCAAATTTTGATGAGTGTGCATTTTCACACGGAGACTAAAATGACCCCATTTGAGTGCCAAGACTTAAAAAAATAAAAATAAATGAATACTGTATCGTTGATGTCATGCTCTACTGTATCTCTGCTTCTTTTCATGAGAGATAATAAGGTTGATGTGGATGACTAATAGGTGATTAATATCAACAACAAATCATTAAAAACCTGTGATCTTCCTTTTTTTTAATTTATTTTTTTTAGCTCAGAGGTTAGAGATGATGTCCGTATTGTATTTAATGTGTGCATGCACACTCTCACACACTCAAACGCACAGAAGCTGCAAAGTATTCAGAGCAAGTGAAAAGGAGAGCGGACCTGTTGCTAGGCAACCCCAGCCTCCTTGCTCACTGGTTCACTTCAAGCTTAAAGATACAAACACGCAGGAAAAAACTGTGGTCTCTCACGTTTACCCATTGTGCGCTGCTTGAACGGCACAGACGATTCCTGTGAAAGCTCTCTTTCCCACACAGCTGTTTATTTTAACCCAAAGAAAAGTGTTTTAGAAATCCATCTGTACCATGAATGTGCTACCTACAAAGCCATTTGCATGTCAGATCATGTTACATTTGATCCCAAGCTAGTCAGTTTCTTAATTCCACTTTGTCAGCAGCTCAGATTTATACTTTTTGTGCCTCTGATCTGATGAGCCCACAAAGCAGATCTTAAGTGTTTTTCATTTTTTGGCACATTTGGTATGGCGTGGTTTCTTTCCTCCTCTTTATTTGCGCTCCTGTATTTTGAACATAGTAAATGCCCCTTCTTCTGACCTCTCTCCTCGCCGTTTGTCTGCAGGCAGAGAACTTGCTGCTGGACGCAGACATGAACATCAAAATAGCCGACTTTGGCTTCAGTAATGAATTTACTCTGGGGAACAAGCTGGACACGTTCTGTGGCTCCCCGCCCTACGCAGCTCCAGAGCTCTTCCAGGGCAAGAAGTACGACGGGCCTGAGGTGGATGTCTGGAGCCTCGGAGTGATCCTCTACACACTGGTCAGCGGCTCGCTGCCCTTCGATGGACAAAACCTCAAGGTCGGAAGGATGAGTGTGTGTGTGTGTGTGTGCACGCATTACATAAGTGGAAGTCTGTATTCTGTGGGTGGTTGTAGTATTTGTCATGCTGGTTTCTGTTCCCTCTTCCTGCAGAATGCAGAAATTGAACTCTAGAATGGGTGAAAGTTATTATCTCTCTGCCTGTATTGACTTTCCAAATTTGCATTCGTTGATGATATGTGTTCGGTGTTTAAAGAGAGATTTAATGTTTCCTGAACTGCTTTTGCTACCAATCATTCACACCACCTATCACACTGTGCATTCAGTCAGTACCCACATGAGTCATTCTGGAAGTGCAGACACATTTTGGGTGGGCGATATGACATTGAATGTGATGGTATTGATATTAAAATGCCAGAGAAATATAATCTAGGCTTACTGAGCATGCCTTTTGCTCTACCTCCTATTGAGTTTTATGAAAATGCAGTGCTTGACAGAATAAGCACATTCATTACAGCTGAGTTAACAAGCGTTACTACGTGCATTAACCTGCTCCGTGTCTGAGCACATGAAAGTTGATAAATGAGCTGAACGGTGGTGATTTAAAAAAAAAAAAAAAAAAAAAAAAAGTTAAATTGCGATGGTACTCTGTGCCTGGGAACTGGAAGTGCGTTCTCGTATTAAAGCTAAAGAAATACCCACAAGTCAGTGAATTTCATTTAATGCTTATATCACCCACGTCCTGTGCTGCAGCTCTGATTGAATCAGAGCTTTTTGAAATGCTAACCAGCTTATATGAATATGGTTCCTGTTTAATAAAACTGTAATTCATTTGTAAGCATAGATAATGTTTAGCTTGGCTATGTGGAGCCATATCTGATTGAGGTAGGAGAATACTGATGAGATTTCCTCTTCACTCGCATCATAAAGTGTTTAATCTTTACATAAACCTTTGGATGTTTAGTTGCTTTGCTTTGCCCAAATTTATTTTCAAAGCAAAGCTGTGTGTGTGTTTGTGTTTAAAATTGCTGATTGTTTGCGCTTACTGTTGACTCTTCATATACCTGTCCATCTCCAGGAACTGAGAGAGCGCGTGCTACGTGGTAAATACAGGATTCCTTTCTATATGTCCACTGACTGTGAGAACCTGCTCAAAAAGTTCCTCATCCTGAACCCTTCAAAAAGAGGCAGCCTCGAGGTATAACGCACAGCAGTGCCACACGCACACACACAAGTCACAAAATGCCTTTAATTCAGTTACTGCATTTGTTTCCTTGTGAATGAAACGATCATTTCAGCCACCTATATGTAACTGCGTGAGTCCTACAGATGTTTTGAATGTAGCTCGTTGCTAAGAATGGTGTTTACAGCCCGTATAAGACTGTAAAGTTAGACTTGCTTCATCAGCCATATGTGAGTTTGTTGCTGAGGTGCAAAGTGCTTTTTAAAGACTTAGTAAATACCTGTTAAGAGTAATTTAATTTGGTTGCGCTGAATGTGGATGGAAGGTAACTTGCTCGGATGAAAAATATTACTAAGGTGACAGGGAGGGGGGAAGTGTTGCTGCTTGCATTGGCTTGTCAGGTTGTAGGTTTTGTCAGCGTATGTAGTTATTCCCGATCCTTGATTGGTCATGCTAAAACAACCCCATAAATTCAGTTTAATGTTTTTAAAAATGAGTCATGTGCCTGTTCGTTTAAACCCACTTAAGATTGTACGCACTTGTTTCAATCGGCAAAGTGCATCTCGCTCAAACAATGAACGTACAGTCTATTCTGCTTTAAGAAGCCAGTGGATCAATAACTCTTAACTGAACCCTGCTGTGATTGCGCTCAGCTTTTATCAGACATACAGTCTTTATATAATGTCCATTTTCATCATCGTGGACTCTGCAGCGTATGAGCGATATTGTGGGCTTCATCCTTAAAGTCTAAATGCTTCTGTCAGTGTAGTATCTGAATTGTGACACCGTTAGTTTCCCAGGAGAAAAGTATGGGTGAACTACTACTACTCTGTTCATCTTTCATCCTTCCCCACACTCCTTTCTGCCCATTTGTCCTTTTTGCCAACTCATGCCTCCCTTTATCTGTTTGTTTGGCTTTCTACCAGCAGCAGATAATGAGAGACCGGTGGATGAATGTGGGCTATGAGGAAGAGGAACTCAAACCCTACATCGAACCTCAGCCAGATTATAAGGACCCCAGGAGGACAGGTAGGCAAGAAAAAAAAAGAAAAAAAGATGACTCTCTAAACCCCCTTTTCTTCATCACACACAGCAACACCTAAGCCTGTATACATTCTCTCTTTCTCTTCGTCTTCTTTTTTAATCTTTAGGAGTTATATAAAGTTGGTGTCAGCTCACCGTTCTATTTATAACATGGTTTTACTGTATGTGCAGACATCATGCTGCAGATGGGATTCTCTCAGGAGGAGATCCAGGACTCGCTGGTGAACCAGAAGTACAACGACGTGATGGCCACATACCTGCTTCTGGACTATAGGAACTCTGAGGTTACTCAGGTTTTTTTAAATCATGCTTCACCCTGTAATACCAGAGTCATAATAACTATGCAAGGTACTGTTTGTCAGAGCTGAGCTGTCCTTTATGAAGAAGTGACTCTATCTTTATATATCTTCTTTTTAATAATATGTATATGATTTTTTTTTTTTTTTTTTAGTCCTTTCTGTTTACGTGACCTATACCAGTTTCTTTCTCTCTTGTATTAAGACGTCTGTTTTGGTTTTTCCCTCAGCTTGATGAAGGTGGCATCAAACCTCGGCCGGGAAGTGATGTAAGCAACATAAATGCTCCCCCCCCGCTTCATAAGGTATAATGAGAACACATAATGTCTTCAGCTAGCGCTTAATGAGGTTTCCCCAACTCCAGCAAGCGACACAGATACACTGAGTTGACCACACACATGTAGCAAAAGCTCTTGATGTTTGAGGTTCTTAATCATACACATAGGTCATGGCTTCTACATTAAACTATCCCATTGTGTATTTAAGCATGTTAAATGCTGCTCTGACCTTTTGTGCATCTTTTCTCTCTTTAAGGTACAGCGCAGCGTGTCATCCAACCAGAAGCCTCAGAACCGCCGAACCACCGACCAGGGTGAGATTGGTGTGTGTTGAAGGGGAACGGGAACACTGGAGACGTAGTTGTGTTGTAGACATGGAAGATCAAGACGAGGATAAGATTTAGGCTGGAATAAAGGTTAAGAAGGAGAATGAACAAGGAAGAGAAGGTTAAGCGAAGGAAGTAGAAGAGTGAGTGCATGAGTAGAGGGCTTGCTATGACTGCTTCTTGATTGATTAAAGTAAAAAAGGAAGTGACAAACCAGCAGGCAAAGCAGAAGAAAGGTCCAAGGTTCAAGCCTATTAAGTGCTGGTCTGATGCACTGTCTTCCTTTTTTTTTTTTTTTTTTCCAGGCTCCTCCTACTCCAAAAGGGGAGGTCAGACAGACAACCGGTCAGCAGGGGAGGATTCTGGGAGGAAGGGTTCATCAGGCAGCTCCACCACCAAGGTGCCGGCCAGTCCTCTGGCCTCGTCCGACCGCAAGAAGAGTGGCACACCCTCCACCGTGAGACCTAATACCCATGCTGCTGATATATTTGCATTTAAGCCGTATCAAAAACACAAAGGGTTGTATTTGCGTCATCGCTTGGTACACACACAAATTCCCAAACATGCGCACAAGTAACTGCTGCGTCTGCAGAGCTGTAATGTTTGCCCTTTAGTGTATGCTGTCAACAGCCATAATTACTCACATGCTGTGGTCCAAAGATCAAAATAATTCCTAGTTAATTATCAAACTAAATAAAAACAAGTGGCTTTTAAACTATGAACATCTTAACTGCTCTGCGAAAGTGAAACTGTGCAGGTGTGAAGCTGTTACACTGCCGTGCTATGTAGTTGCTTTTACATTAGAAGATGGTTAAATAAGGCCTTTATCTTTAAGTTATGTACACCCAAAACGTCTCACCGGGGATGAGAGCAGCGTCCACAAACCTGATGAAGAACTCGATGTTTCACAGCCTTGTGCCGGGCTCAGGCCTCCGAGAACGAGAGCTCAGAAGCTCGTCTTTCCGGTTACTCACACAACCCTGAACAAAGAGAACATGCATTCCACAGCACATCCGCCCGCATTGGTTACAGCTTCGTTCATTTAATGACATAAGCACGTGTCACATGCTTTAAGTGCAGTCACCTGCTCTCATCTGCTCAGTCGGCATCAATTGGCAGAACCCTGAGGGAGTCTTATAACCTTAACATCTGACACAGGAAGTGCCTGACAGGGATCTGTATTTGACGCCTACCATTAAACTAAAACGTAACTGTAAAGGTCGAGTGTGCATATGAAAAATATTTTAGGAAATTTCATGTCCACCCGTTTTGGTTTAAAGCCCCTGGACAGACCTCTTGGTAGGACTGTGTGGGTGTTTAGAAACTTTGCTCGATGGACTTCTCTCTTGAGGTTTGTTGCACCTGTCAGCTCGACACGCCTTTAGACATTTATTAATCATTTATCTGTGGGCTTTGGTGACATAACAGACATGTATTATAGCTCTGCCCAACCTCAAGCTGTGCAGAGCTTAACTGTCATTCTCATGGAAAGTGCACACGTGGGAGTGGAGAGGTTTCAAATGACTATTCAACATGTCAAGGTGAAAATGAATTGGGTTTTTTTTTCTTGTGTCATTCACAGATAATTTGGACGAGGGTGCATGAAAATTAATTTGATCCGGGAAATTCTCTTGAGCGCTAATTACGGCGGTTTTTCATTCATATTAGGTTGTTTAAGCTGCTTGTCCTTTTTCCATTTAGAAGTTTGCTGAAAGGCTGTTCCCTGGATACCTTGGTGGGGTCATCAACCCTTAATCAAACCTTTGTCCCTTTTTTCTAACATTTCTATTTTGATGCTCCTCCTTTTCAGAATAGCATCCTGTCCACCGGTACCGGCCGCAGTCGGAATTCTCCTCTGACCGACAGAGCCACTCTCGACCAGAGCATTCAGAACGGCAAAGACAGGTACGCAAACGCACGCACACTAAATACACACACAGAATTACAAATGAGAGAAGACAAGGGCAAACGCAGCCACTCAGGCGTTCTCACAGGCACTCTTTCTTGTCATTCAAAGCCCAACTAGTTGCTTTGAGGCAGCGCCGCGTCTTCACTCATATACACATAATACAAACACACACTCACCATGGTTTGTGAATGAAGCAGCCCCACAGCTGTCTCAGTGACTGAATCCCAGACCTTGGCTGGTACTCTCCAGAGCTCTGCCAGCTGGCTCAGGGAGGCCCGCAGCCTTCCCCCAGGGTGGGGTGAGCTCTGCTGGACATGGAAATCGGGCTCTCTCTCGGGAATTTAGGCCAAACCTCCAGAAGATTACAGATTACTCGTGATGGCCTGATGGAGGCCGGGAGAAAGCCCTGACGTGGAAGCATCCAAGTGTGCAGGTTTACGTACGCGATCTTCAAACGCTATAAAAACGCACAATAGAAGTGTGACACCTCCAGTCCCTCCAGAGTCCCTTCAGGTGTCACACCCATGCTGCACCCAGGTAAAAGAAGGTGCAGAAGTGACATTAATCCTATAAAATCACAGATGGCTAAAAGCAGCATTTAAGTTAGATAATTGATTTTCTTTAGCTTTAAGTCAAGCTTCCATCTTTTTCCCCCCTCCTTGTTCACTGGAACGAGCTACTGTGGAGTTTTATGGAGTATTCCCCCTATTTTCCACTTTCTAATTTCTCATTTTAAACTTTCTGCGTGTGATTCATCCTCCCGGCTCTCCTCTCATCCTGGATCCCCTTTCGGTTTTTAAAAGAACGGTCCAAATCTTGTTGCCCTCTGACGGTTCTGCGCGTGCTAACTTCTGGTGTCAAGCAGCTCATAACACGTCCCCGCATACAGCTATACGCACATCACTCATGCTTAACCCAGCCATGTGCTTTGTGGGCTTTTTCATGAGCATTAAACATAAAACCAAACCATAATCCCTACTAGGACGCAGCATTCATGGTCATGGTTCATACTGCTTTGTTTACCTGTTCATGTGTCCGTCTCAAATGACCCCATTGTTCCCAACGTGGCGCACCACCTACAGTATGGCAGATTCAGTTGAATCCAAGTAGAGGCTGTAAAATCAAGTCTCCTCTGCGTTCACTGTTGGAAACGGTCATTTGAGACAGCATTGCTTTTTTTAGTACTGTGGGTCTGTTAACTATGGTAGGCTCTAACTCAGTGGTTGTCATCTGCTTTGATTTTAAAGTTACTTTATTTGATCATCACTAATGCTTTGAAGTTTGGGCTTTTATACTTGTTATACCCTACCCACACCACCCCCCCCTTTCTGTCCTTTTCTAATTTCCTTAATTTGGCTTCTTTTATCTGCTGCTGAGCCTCCCTCTGGAGTCGCTCACATTTTCTTGGCACCTCCTTCCTTTGCTTTATTCGAGCTTCCTTTTCCCCCCCTCTTCTTGTCCTTATATTAATCTTTCTTCTTATTTCTTTCTTTTCCTCCCCTCTCTCTAAGGAGATTAGAGACTTGTGATGGAATATTAACTCTTAGTAGCACTATATGGTCCTCGCGTTCACCTCCTAATAGGCTTACATATGCACAAATACATCCACTCACATGCAGAGAGGCGGCTGGGCATGCACAAATTTCAACACGAGTCATACACGCTCACACTCACTACACACTGGGTTATCCAGTTAATATTTTCCATCACCAGCCATGCTAATCCCTGTGTTTCTCTCAGCTGTGTGCTTGTTTTCTGTGTAAATGTCCCTCTTTCTCTGTGTTCATTCTTCCACACTCTCTTGATATCTCTTGTCTCTCCACAGTACCACTCTCCGCTGTCCCTTACACTCTGTGTGTGTGTGTGTGTGTGTGTGTGTGTGTGTGTGTGTGTGTGTGTGTGTGTGTGTGTGTGTGTTTTCTCTTGTGCATGTGGATAAGGTCAAGTTAACGCCGTCGGTAATGTGCAGAGCTTTGTAGGCTGTAGCAGCCTCCTGATTAGCAGAGGGTTCAAAGAGGAACTCAGCATTTTGTTTGTTTTTGTTTGTTTGTTTTCTTAAGTAATTCTTAAGAAATGTCAGTTGTGCAACTTTGTAGGTGATAAAATAGATGGAAAAAGTTTGGATTGTTTACATTTGAGGAGGTATGTGAAAGTGGTAAGTCAGGAACTGCAAGCTCTGATCTCCTACCCAGCTGGTTTACTGTAAGAAACTAAACTTGTTAACGTGTCATTTGCTGGAATCTGGATTTTTTGGCATGACTGTTTGCAAAGGAAACAGTTTGTTGTCAGAATTGACTTAATATAGCACATTTTGCTTCTATCAGTAGTATTTATTTTGAAAATGTAACGAAGCAAATTTGTCTTAAAAGAGGCAACAAAGCACATTTATCCACTGACGGGGGAACTTAACAGGAAAAATATTGTTTGTTATTTTACTGTGTACATAAAGGATGTCGAGCTTTCGAGTGTGTTTTTCGTTTTTCCCCAGTGATGTATACACGTAAGGGAAATTTGGCCGATCTCTGCTGAACGCTCTGTTCAGAGGTTTTGTCAGGCTGATGCCTTCTCGGTGCCAGTTTGACGTCTGTGTTGAACTCACAGATGCACGAGTGCAGGTGGTCAGAACGGACTTTGGGGCATTGCGCTAAAGATAGAAGCTACATTACACTAAAGCCTCGCGTTGTCATGGAGGGAAGATCTGGCAGATTTTATACCGAAATGAAGGCACGGATGGTTGTTTTATTTATCTCTTTAATTTATAGGCAAAACTTTGTTTTTACTGTGTTTATTGACTTTATCCACATAATTTGACTTTTTGCTGTGCTGTGTGTGAGAGATAAGAAGCTGGTCTCCTGTGCTCTGCCCTCTGTGTCACGTACATTTTTATATGTAAAGTTAAAGGGACAGGCAGCCTTTTGAATGAGGTTTCACAATGAAGCAATGTTCACAGCAATGCACTGGCCCTCCTCCTTTGTTCCTGTGTGTGTGTGCGTGTGCGCGCGCGCGTTTTCTGTCGCTCTTTGTTTCTACTTCCTCTGTTCTTCCTCTTGTGTCCTGTTTTCTCTGCTCTTCTCTCCCTCCTCCCCCCCCCCCCCCCCCCCCCCCCCCCCTACAGTGTATGATAAGTGCTGCTTCTAACCATACTCCACTTCACCTCCCTGCCCACCTACACACAAACCCCGCCCGGTGTGCTTGTGTTTTGTTTTTGTTTGTTTTTTTTGGGGTGGATGTTTGATTGTGTCTCTGTTTGGCGTGCCTGTCCTGTCTTACTCACGTTTGTGGGTGTGTTTGCATATACGTGTGTGTGTGTCTGTGTTGGGCGGGGCACTCCTCCTCCTCCTCTTCCTCCCCGTCCTTCCTCTCAGCCTAAACACTCCGGGTTCCCGCGCCTCCACTGCCTCAGCCGCTGCCGTCCTCTCCTCCTCCTCCTCATCCTCGCGTCCCCGCCACCACAAGTCCCTGTCCTCCTCCAATCATCCATGCCCCTCTGACCTGCACGCACCACGGCCCAGGCAAGTCTCTCACACTCTTTTTGTCTTTCACACACACACACACACACACCTCTCTGCTCAGATCATCATCTTTCCTGCAATGGACACAAAAGAAAAAGAAGAGATGAAGATGGGATAAAGTGATTTATCCCAAGAAAGGTCCTCAGATTGTGTTACACCTGCTCATCTACACTAAATGCAGAATTGATTAAAAGCTTCTAAAAAAAAAAATGCAGCTGATTACAGGACCAAACATCACAAAACAGTAAAGTGTACAGTAATCAGAAAAAAATCCTCTTTTTCTTATGATGGATATCCTGCATAAAGCTTACGGTCACTGTATAACTTCATGGTAACAATTATTCCCCCCATGACGAAGCAGAACTGTGAAGAAACGTGCAGCAGCAAACACACTAAGTAACACTGCCATAAGTGAGGCTCTGCTGCTGCTATTCTTGCTGTGATATGCACTGTCTGCATGTATACATTCTCCACTATAACATCACCATAGTGAGATGGTCAACATTTCTAAGGCTTGCAATCATAGGCTCACCAGTTACTTAGCAACGGCCAGGAAGTACATCGCGGAGCTCAGAAAAGCTGCACAATTGTGGAGATGTTGACATAGCTCGTCTTTGGCCAGTCACTCACATTCAAAGCTCTCATCTATCAGTGGAGACATAACTGAGCAGGCAGGATTTGAGAACAAGATGAGCAGGTTCATTTTTTTTATTTTGATTTTTTTAAGCTGTCCTGTACCTCTGACAGGCCAGAGCTGTTTTTCTACTTGTTTTTGTTTCCTCGCAGCATAAACCATCTGCGGACTAACAAGAATTATGTCTCTATTCTCAGAAGCCTTAATAGATTGCATAAGAATCTTGGTTTGATAATCCTACATCTATTTTCTCAGTCCAGCGTATGAAATAGAAAAGCTGAAGGAGCGGACAATCCCTGCGTTGTGTCATTTAGAGGAAGTAAAAGAATGTGCAGTTGCTCTGGGGAGAACCAGACAAATTACAGATGTAGCTGTGTTACTTTCTGTTTATGTGAAAACACCTTTGTGTTATCTGTTGCATGTCCTCTATAGGTATTTTCCCTTTGTCCCCGATTTGATATTATGGCACACATTGTGTTTGTTGATGAGGGTTTTCCCCGGCTGGTAGAAATGCTTTTCAGCTGTTTGTGGGAATTTATCCACCTTTAAGGTTTCCCAGCCTCAGTGTTTTGTTCCCAAAGGCTCTTTGAGGAAGATTTTCCCCTCATACAGTCTCCTTCTGATATGTGTAATCCTCCTTCAGTTATGAATTTGCCTGGGAAAACCCCATTTTCATCTATTAAGCATTAACTGTGCTCTGACATTGTTTCTGTGAGTCAGTGAAATGGAGTAATGACCCGAGGATCCTACTGGTCATATGTGTGTGAAATGCCTGTGTGTATTTGCCATCTGTGTGTTTGTCTGTATATGTTGCTCTGCTGGCTAGCTCCCCTGCTTCACAGTGTTTGTTTCACGGGCTACTTTAACATTTTTGGGCTTTAGTTCAGACAGCCGTGTCTCACAGAACAAGGTGGAAGGACTGCATGTGTCCCTCAGCTACCTTAACTTCAGTCTGCAGACCCTCCAGCCATTTTTCTGATAGCTTTCGACCCTTTTTTAAAACAAAAAAAGACGACTGCTAAATGTCTGACTGATTCCACCCATGCACGTGTTAAGGTGGCCCTTTTTGGCTGTATGTGGTTTTGTCTGCTCTATGTTGAAGTCTTGTTCTGTTGCATGCGTCGTTCAGCAGTCAGCTTGAGCTGTTCAGAACCTGGTTGGGAACGCTGGAGAGAAGGTACCGCTTCAACACGTAGACTGTACCCTGAGTGATGATTAGGCACCTTTTTTCCAGAACATAATCTGTACCCTTAACTAGAGCAGGGCGATATGGCCAAAAATATTTATCACGATATATATTTGAAAATTTGCGATAACGATATAACCGACGATATAATTGATGCGAGACAAAATACAACTCCACAACATTACTAGCGCAAAAAGACAACCTTCCATTTATATTCACTTAAACAAGAAGCTGGTTTTTATGTACATTAAAGCTTTATAAAAATGTAACAGTGCAAATGCAAATTCCTTGCTGAAAGTTTAACCAAAAGGCATTTCCACTAGAAATGGGCTGACATATCCTGAGCATAACCATGTATAATATCCACTGAAGTTAAAAAGAGGTGCTTTGCAACATTAAACTGCAGTGTGCAGTACGTATGTTTCAGACCATAAGGTGCACAGGATTATAAGGCACATTAAGCGAAACAAAGCAGTCAGATAAATCAAACTTTATTAAACTCATTCTTCTTGCTTCCTCCACTTCTGTAACATTGATTCATTAATGTTGAATTCTCTGGCAGCTGCTCTATTCCCATGTTGTTGCAGTATATTAATGACTAACCTCGTATTGTGGATGGATTATCTCAGTTGTTCTCCTGACTGAAGTTTGGTCCGTTTACAGCATCCTGCCATGCGATTGCATTTGTCTCTAACCATGAAGAACCTTCACGTTAACTTTTATAAGTGGAAAAGTGTTAGTGTTCGTCCTCCAGCTTCACTGTTTATGTTATGCTAACATAGCTGTGTCGCTAGCGATCACGTAGCACATCATTATATACCAGCTAGCCCAACTTCAGTAACCCTACAAACGTCACTGCTGTTTAGTTTCCTGTCTTCATTTATGTTGGAAGTGATAGCAGAGCTGTACGTTTGATTTTTTTCAGAAATCTCTCAGTCAGAACATGCAATATCATGCTTAGGTAACTAGCGAAACTAGCGAGCTAACTTCCGCTAGCTTCCTGCTAACTTCTAACTCCGTTAAATGTAATAACTTTTGTTTTCATGGATGCCTGGAAGTTAAACTTTATAGTTACACCTGGTAAAGCAGCAATGCTGATCGTTTTATTAAAGATGAAAGAATTTAGACAGTTTTTAACTCTAAGTGATGCTGCAGTGTTGTTTGACCTGAAGAATACGGAGTTTAGGACCCAGATTACTCCCAGATTTAAGAGCATCTTAGTCCGACAAATACGACAATAACAACGGCCGCTTGCATGTTCTGCAAAAAAAATGTGCTTTGTTGTGTATCTGACGGACAAACACCAAACCAGTTCCACATCACGGAAGTTGCACCATTTTTACAAACCAATTCTGGTTCATCTGTTTCACTCAACAATCGGCTATGTGCGTATGAAAACAAAGGCACTGCGCATGCGCGTTTTACTCCCATTCTATCGCGATATTTCATTTTCCTATCGTTGCCTAACATTATACCGGTATTACCGTGAACGGTATAATATGGCCCAGCCCTACCCTTAACTCACATCCATTCCTGTTTGATACATCTAGTCTGAAATCTTTCTGAGTGACGTGTTCATAACAGTACTGCCATAAAGCAGGTTGGTGCTGAAACGTATATAGGGTAGGAGCAGACTACAATATGACCCTGAACCACCTTAGAATAAGCCTTTTCTCCACTACTTCACTTAATGTGCAATGAGAAGGAAAATAGGTTGAAACCAATCAGAAATATTAACCAGTCTGATTAAGTTTATCATCTTCAACTAAAACACTGGATACTGGTCCCTACTAATCTGCCTCATCCAGCTTTTCTCTCCTTGAATTTGCATCTGTGTGTGTGTGTGTGTGTTGGATACCTTTGATCTACTGGACAGCATGATCACATCTACATCAAATTAAAGGACACCCTCGAGCTGTTTTTCGCTCGTCTCACTGGTGCTTTGAATGGAGCCCCTTCTTTGGTCTTTTTTCTTGATTTTGAAGCTGTCAGTGGGATTGTGCAGAACCCTTTGGTTTCTGTTGCACTTGAGAAACTGCATTTTTGATCAGCACCACCTGCTCTCATAAGAGCTCAGCAATCATTCGAGCTAGACTGTGATCATACCAGTTACTGGCAACAACTTTCAGCTGGTAGGCAACTGTTAAGATGGGTACCTGAAGCGTCCGAGCGGACTTGCTACATTGCCAATAAGTGTTCATTTTTGTATTGCTGCTCTTCTGTGTTGGTGTTTATCTGTGTGTGTGTGTGCATGCATTTGTGCTTGTTTGTTGCCATCTGCTGCAGGCGTGCCGCAGCCACACACTGTCATGGAAGATGCACATCCCTACAAAGCAAATCCAGCCTTTTAGCTCAGTGACTGCAACCAGTCACTGAGCTAAAAGCGTTCTCGTGTGTGTCTGTGTGCGTGCATGTGCACGGGCCACTGACCTCATGTGGCTCTAAATACTGACTTGAGGGATTAGATGAAACACGACCTTGCGCTGAAGTTAACAGCACATCAGAAGGTGATTTTTAATCTTTAACTGTTGGACTAATTTTATGTTCCTGTCCCACACTCTTCTCCACTGCAATCCTCTCTCTTCATCCCTTTTCTCTCCTCCTGCATCACCTCCCACACTTCACTTTCGTCTCCTTCATCCTTCTCTTTCCGCGTTTCCTTTATCTCCTCTCTTCTGTTGTCTCCTGTCCCATATCCATCACCATTCTTTTTCATTTTCACCTCCTCGTTCCCACCTCTTTACTTATCGCACCTTCAAACCTTTTCTTGCTCACAAAAAACGTTTCGCACTTCTTTCCTCCTCCTCATGACCACGTCTCCGCTGTCCTTCCTCTGTGTCGCCTTTTCTTTACCATCCTTCCTTCTCTTTTTCTCCTTCTTGTCTTTCCACCTTCTCTCCTGTAGTGCGCAGCGGGCACCCGGCGCCTCGCCTTCTGCCCACAACATCAGCAGCGCCGCCGTGTCAGACCGTACCAATTTCTCCAGAGGGGTGGGCATCCGCAGCACGTTCCACGCAGGTCAGCAGCGTAGTGCCCGGGACCAGCATGGCTCCGCCTACCCCGGCGGGCCTGCTTCTCCATCACTGTCGCATGGCAACAGCCAGGCCCGAAGAACACATGGCGCCACGGGGATTTTCAGCAAGTTCACATCCAAGTTTGTACGCAAGTGAGTAACGGGCGTAAGCCGCACACAAAAAGTAAACACTGGTTAGTTGATGTTTGATTCTGTAGCGTTAGAGAGGAAGGAAGGAAGGAAGGAAGTCGAAAAACCTGAAGTACAGGAGAGGACGTGTGGTAGAAGGAGGAAGCGTGGAGTTTGGTAAATGCAAAGCAGTTGTGATAACAGCTAGTCTCTTTATTATCCAGTTACCAGTGCAGTTTAAAGTCTATGAGGTTTCAGCTTGAACCAGAAAATGACTAAGTTTCCATTACAAGTCATTTTGATGTTCTCCGAGGAACATTGTACTCTGTGGCCGTATCATCACTGAGTACTTTTTTAAAGGGGCTGGTCTCGTCTGTCACTAACCACGCGCTGATCTGT
Organism: Diplotaxodon limnothrissa; assembly: GCF_057381915.1. Taxonomy (NCBI): domain Eukaryota; kingdom Metazoa; phylum Chordata; class Actinopteri; order Cichliformes; family Cichlidae; genus Diplotaxodon; species Diplotaxodon limnothrissa. The sequence continues at coordinate 60,084,892 of NC_140598.1, read as the reverse complement.
AACTGTGCTCAGAGCAGAAAGGGAGAGGAAGGGAACAGCTGTGCGTCCTCTATAATTTTGCTTGGAGCAGTGGTGACGGAGGAGTAATTTTGGTTGTGGTTCCAGTCTGGCCTAGTTTTCATCTCAGTCTTGTAGTGCAGGTTGCAGCAGTGAAGCCGCTGATCAGGGTACCTGATTGTAATAAAAGCCAGCACTGTTTATTTCGATATTTATAACTTTCTCTGGAAGTAAAGTGAACTTTTCCTGGCTGTCTAACTCTGCTGGGTAAATACAGGATACTGATTTTTACATTTGTCAAATAAATAAGTTTTAGTTTCAGGAGAATTCGATGTTGCTGATGTTAAAAAATGTTTAAGTAATCAAATAATGAGGCTAATGTGATCTAAAGTGTTGTTTTGATGGGTATTCACGCATGTTTCCTACTTTAGCATTTCCAGCAGCAGGTCTGCGTATGTGGACTTTGGACCTGACTCCAAATGAACTGCACTGTCAGTGTTTGTCATATAGGAAGAAGAATAGCATTCTGAGTAAATGATGCAGATTTTAGTGGATTTATTATTGGTTTTATTGGTCTTAGAAGATTTGTTGACTGACTCATTCCAGTGAACTACCGTAAACCACATGAACACAGTTGATTTTAGATGCATGGCCTGCAGGTTGTTTTACACTCGGCAAAGTTGATCAAGATGTTACATTTAAGATATCATATACTTAATAAGAGGAGTTTTTAATGTAGCTACCTCACAGTGAGAACAAATGCTAGAATGAGAGGTGCTCAGGACAGGAAGTGAAAACCTCTGACAAAAGTGAGAAAAGTTCCAAGTGAGCAATGTGCCACAGCCACCATATAAGGTTTTTTTTGTTCTTTTATCCTGCGTGTGTGTGTGTGTGTGTGTGTGTGTGTGTGTGTGCGTGAGGAGGGAATATGTTTGCTTGTATTTTTAGTTGTTTTTGTCTGCTTAAAAAATGATCATATGTGTAGCCTACGTGCATGGTGTAGAGTCTGTCTGTGTGTAGGGTACAGGCACAGCCACTCTCCAGGCCTCCCACTCAGAGATACTGTAGCTCCGTGGCGACAGTATCCATGGTTACTCCGGAGATATCACTTTTCCCTCAACTATAAATACCGCTACTGGGGACACCTTGATACACATGCTCACACACACACACAGACAGTTATGTGCCTGTAGCACAGCAGGCAGACAGATTGTGTTGCATTTGTACATTTTGACCAGTCTCTCTGTCTCGCGCGCGCACACACACACACACACACACACACACGGTAAATCTGTGTGTTTTGTTACCGTATCATATAAGGTCCCTGGTCTGGAGAGCGATGGTTTGTCTGTGTTAAAGGAGATAAAAGTTGTTGCTTAACGTCTGCTTTTCTTTTTGTCATTTGTACATGTGTGATTTGTGTTTTTTTTTTATAGCAGCCGTTCTCTCGCCTTCTCTCTTTCTTTTTAAAGTTTTATCACATTTGAACTTTTCACCTCACAAACGCTTCTTTTCAGGATCATCCCGGACATCTTTGTGTAAGGGAGGGGAGTGTGTTCAGAGAGAGCCCGTTAAATCCCTCTGAGGTGTTTTTGTTCACACATTCACACCAATAAAGGGTACATCTAAACACGTTCAGATTGCACGTCGACAGCAGTGCAGTAACTTCTTCTTTTTGTTGTTGTTGTTGTCCTTCTTCTCTTTGTGTTAACTGTGGTGTTGTTTGCCGTTTCAATCCCAAGTGAGTCTGGACTGATTTTTCTTTTTTCTGTTGAAGTTGGCTCCTCAGAGGGCAGCTTTGTCTTTTACAAGAACGTCATTGATATATGCGTTTTACACATACGTTTTTTTTCTCTTTCTTTATCCCTCTTTTGTTTTTGTAGAAATCTCTCGTTCAGGTTTCCGAGAAGGTAGGCAACATCCCCAACGTTAAATATAACCCCTTGATTTATATAAACACACGTCTCTTCTTTATATATATTTTACATATATATATGCATATATATATAAATACTTCCTCCCCTTTTGGTGTTTCGTGCAGCTTTTTGTTGAGATCTTCCTTTTGTGCCTTGAGCCTTTATCTTTTCACCTTTTCGTTGTTGTTTTTTTTGTTTCTCTGTGGTTTGGCCCCTTTGTTTTTTGAGCCTTCTGATTTTGAGTGCTGTGTTTTGGTCCATTTTCTTTCTCTTTTTAAAAATGTATTTCATTTTACTAACTCCCCTCCCTCACCCAGCCATCCACTCACTTAACTCACTCACTCCATCATCACGTGGCACATTAACACCTCACTCATCTTCCTCTTCGTCCCTCCATCGTCCCTCCCGCCCACCTCTACTTCATCCTCACCCCACATTTGTTTTCCAGTTAGATTGTGTGTGAGCTTGCATCTCCCTGTAGAGTCCCAGATTTAGGTCATGACGAATCCATCATCAAACTCATCCATTCCCTCATTTAACCCGTTCATAGCTTGAGGTGCCAGTCATGTTATTACTCTGGATCATAGTAAAATGTAAAACTAGTGAGGCAATACTAAAACGTGTCATGTCGCTGACCACGGTTTACAATAAATAACTCGGTGTAGAAATAACAGAAGCACAGCAATAGAACCAGTAGTCTCTTTAAAGTGTGGCTAACCATTATCCCAGCTAACCAAACCATCACCCATTTCACCTTCCTGCTTTCATTAGTTTGGCCTCCGTAATCTGAATTGCCTTAGCCACGCAGGCTAAAGGTGTCCTGTTGTTAGATCCCAGTGGGGAGGTAGCTTGGAATAAGTCAGCATACGGTTGTAGTTGTGGACGAAGTCAGAGAGGAGGAGGAGAGGGCCCAGGAGGGACGGGGCTGCACTATTTCCTGGAGGCTGCACTCTTTCCACTCATTCATTGCTCTGTTCTCACTGTAGCACTGGCTCTCTAACAGCAGCAGAAACACAAGTGGATGGCTTTGACCTACAGTGGCTGGAAAAGAAGCTGTTTGTTTTTTGTTTGTTTTTTTAATGCTGTGAATATATAAACACAATTACATTTGTTTCACATGTACGCACACAGACACACTGAGCTCAGTGTGTCTGTGTGTGTACATTAAGATAAAAACACACACCTTATTTCCATGTCCATCTACATATTTAGTCTAAATGAAAGACACGTGTTGACACATTTTACATTTCTGTATGTACACAACCAGACTGGACATGTCTCCTGATTAGTGTGTTGGATGATTTTAACCAGCAGGTCTTAGAGTGGACCATTGCTCCACCTGCTGGCTTAAAGCTGTTACTTTATTATCACGGTGAAATTATTATAGCTGTGTTTTCTCTAAGCTGTTTAGTGACTCTAAAAATATTTCAAATTGAAAATGTAATAGTAGAAAATGTCTAACTATAGGGTGAAATCTAAAGCCACTGCTAAACACATGACTAAATAGTAGTCACATATTTCCAGTGATTATCATACCTGTATGTTGGGACTGAGTAAGCTGTATTTAAAATCAATGAATCATCTGATCAGTCTTTTGTTTTCCCTTCTACGGGAAAACAAAAGACTGATCACGGTCACGGTGTTCCTACTCTGGGAGCCATTTTGCATCCCTTCATATCAAGTTAAATGGCAATGGGATGCAAAATGGCACAATGACTTTACATTGTTACAGAATTCCTCATCTACAGTTTGTTTGGGGTCTCCCCACACCCCACGCTCCTCCTCGTCATTTCCACTGTGCTATATTTTTAACCATGGCTTCTTTTGCAGAAGGTATTTGACATGGTGTTTCTGGTCATTCTTCCCCACCCCCCCCCCCCCCCATTTTCTTTTCAATAATGTAAAACAAGAATTTTGTCTTTGTCCGAAACACTGAATTGCAAATCATGTGTTGAATTTTTTCCATGTTTGTGTCACTTTCCAGGCATCGTCTGCACGTGTTTGGCTGTTGTCTGTGTTTTTCTGTTTGTCGTCTGCTTTTCTTGCTTTAGTCTCGTTTGTGTGCGTTCGTTGTTGTTTGCAGGTGTGAGAGAGGATGCGTGTGCATATGTCGAATGTTAGATGGGCTGCAAGTTCATGTGTTGTTTACAGGGAGTGTGTGTTCGTGTGTGTGTGTGTGTGTGAGAGAGAGAGGTAAACAGCTTTCGTGTAGATCAAGTGTTACTAATACAGGTTTTAACGCAGTGCTGGGATTATTAATGCTCCTAACCTCCTCCTAGCAACAGGACTCGCCCTCACCATGCCGACCATTCTCTTCCAAACCATTCCGTTTGGGATCTAAACAGTTCCACTTCATGATGTGTTCCTAACTTTCCATGTTTTTTTTTGGATTCCACTCCACTCCAAAGTGTTACACCAGTTACCCCACCGTTCCATTCTGTGAAAGTCCGTGCTGTTCCATACTCTTCAAATTACCCCCTTTCTGGTCCACAGTGAGCCGTTCCATTTGTGTCTAGCTATTTCATTCGGACTCGCTTCATTCTTAATTTATTTCGACTCAAACATTTTCTCATCCATCCCAGAGCGAGTTGAACCAGTTCCTTAAATTCCACCTTATAACTTTGGGTGTTTTCTAGGTAGAGTTTTCTAACATTAAAACAGGTTGAACAAGTCCATAGTGACGCATTGAATCTTTTGTTGTCGTTGGGTTGTTGTTTTTTTTAGTGTTAGTAAATACATGTTAATGTTGGCAGCAGCAGATGGCTTCCCCTACATGAGCGAGGTTCTTCCACATGTTCCTTCCTGTTAAAAGGGAGTTTTTCCTTCCCACTGTCTGACTGTTGGGGATTTCTGTCTTATTGTAGGGTCTGTGCCTTACATTATACAACTATTTATATTGGCAACTGCTGTTTTGATTTGGCGTTGTTTAGATAAGCTGAATTGAACTTGTTAAATTCCACTGAGTGGTGGTACTATGATAGTGTTTGCTCACAGTGGACTGGTATTACCTGGAACACCTGCAACAGCAATGCATTGTGGGCTGTGGAGTCCTTTTAGGCAGTTGGAGTGGAATTCAATATTTGGCACACACTTGAAGTGGTTGGCTTGGAAGGTTGAGGCGGGCATGGTGAGCGGCGTGACTGTGTTCAGCCAGCTGGTTTCCTGTCTGTGTACGAGCCCACTTGTTGCCATAAGCCCTTAAAAAAATATAAAGACTAAACTTGTGTTGATTTTTTTTTTTTTTCGAGGGGTCCATATGAGGGAGAGGGTGATGATGAGGGGAGCAGGTGAGATACAGAACAAACAAAAAACCTCCCACAAACCTCCCAGACGCTACCGAATCGCCTGCCAATCAGTAGAGTGGAAGCAATGAGTAGATGATCTGAGCTTGTTGTGAATGGTGGGGGCCGGGGTGAGGGGCGAGCTGTGGATGTGTAATTAGTTGGTGATGGTGGTAACGGTTTAACCAATCAGGGGATGGGAGATGAGAGGTGAATGGTAGCATCTTAGAGACTGAGAGTGATGGTGCGGAGGGTGATGCTGCATGGTGGTGCCTGTGTGTGAAGGGAAAATCAGAATCCAAGCGCCCCCGATGTGCGTTTGTGCGCTCGCACACCCGAAACGCAAACGCGCACTCGGGCCTGATCGACCCGCGTGCTGCCCGGCGAGTCGCGTGCACAAACGCACACAGGGGTGCTCAAATTTTTCTTTTTGTCTTCATTCATTTCCACAATCCTCATTATTTCCTTCCTCTGCATTCCTCCTCCTTCCACCTTTTTGTCTCTGCTCTTTAAATAATTCTGATTTCTCACACTTTTATCCTCATTTTCTCTCTTTGCTTATGCCCATCCTCCCTCCTTTTCCTGCCTTCTCCCCTTCCTTCCTTTTCTCCACCCCTCTTGCCCCTCCCCCATCTGTCCCTCTGGCCTCTCTTTTCCCTTTTATCTTTCCTCCTCTCTCGCACTATCTCCTCCTCCTCCACCCTCCCATCGCTCCACACAGGCCTGTGCTGACCAGTACTGTAGACAAGTCCGAGAAGACGTCCGGTGGTTTGTCCTCCTCTTCTAACAACGATGAGAACAACTCGTCTCCAGGATCTGGAAACACTGGTGGGTTCATGACAATTTGACTCTTCTCAACTCAGTTTTGGTCATTTTATATGTGACAGATACACAACACAGCAATGGAGGACATCTAGGCGATAGTATACCAGGGTGGTGTTTTTTCTGCTGCCGCTTCCCTTTTTGCAAAGGTTAAAAAATGGCAGGTTTGATATTTCTGGAGGAGACAAGCTCATGACTCAGAGTGATGCCATTGAGTGGCCAATCGGCGGCATGCTCTCTGTTTACATCACATTTTCAGATCAACTCGGCTTGCTTGGAACCCTGATCGAGCAGGAACTAAAGTACCTGGTACCAGGTGCTACCACTTAATGGAAAACCCTAAAAACAGAGTCCAGACAAGCTGAGTAGGTACTCGTGGAAACGGGCTATAAGAGAAACTCTACTTTTGGCCACTAGAGAGCGCTGTTGAGATCAGATATGGCAGACTCGATAAGTTGCTACATTTCCTGAAAATTGATCATCTCCAGGATTTTAAAGTTTCCTCATTCAGGCACACTAAATCCACCTCTGGTGCTGTTGAGGTCAGCATTTCTTTGTAGACAATCGTCTTAACCCTGGAGAACCCATGGGGTCAAATTTGACCCCATGGGTTCTCCAGGGTTAGTGAGGTTTTAAATTAGACATTATTGCTTTCTCCTCTCACTGTTCTTCTTCTCCACTCTTCCAGGTGGCACTGGCACCCCTCCCGCCATCTCCAGCCAGAAGGACCCTGTCAAGCCGCGCTCGCTGCGCTTCACCTGGTCCATGAAGACCACGTCGTCCATGGAGCCCACGGAGATGATGCGCGAGATCCGCAAGGTGCTCGACTCCAACAGCTGCGAGTACGAGCTGCGCGAGCGCTACATGCTGCTGTGCATGTCCGGGAAACCGGCGCACGACGACTTCGTCCAGTGGGAAATGGAGGTGTGCAAGCTGCCGCGACTCTCCCTGAACGGTGTGCGCTTCAAGCGGATCTCGGGCACGTCCATCGCCTTCAAGAACATTGCCTCAAAGATCGCCAACGAGCTCAAACTGTGAGCGCAGAGGAGCAGCGAAGAAGAGATGCAAGGGTGAAGGATGAGGGCGAGAGGAGTGATGATGCTGTAGGTTGGGTTAGGACGTAAGCTAAGGGGTGGGATCACTTTAAAAACGACACGATTGTTACGTCAGGTCTGACGTCGGGCTGCCAGTTCTGAGACTAGAAAACTTTTTTTTTTCCCTTAGAAGTTTGTTCCATAAGTTCCCCGAGGCGCTCGGATTAGAGAACCGGAGCCGAATTCCTCTGAGTTGTGAAGAACTTACAGGCCGGTCTTCTTCTTCTCCACCCCCCTGTAGGGTGAGGGGTTTCTGTCACGTTCTACTTAGACGTTCCACTCTTCTGCATGTCCGATCTTCTTCTTCTCTGTTTTTTAGGAGGCACACTTTGACCACTCCTATCATTTCTTCCTGCTATTTATTCCGTTTTCTCTGCACGGTTCTGATGCCAGAACGGGACAGGGTGGGGTGGGGTCAGGCGGGTGGATGGGAGATCAAAGCAAACAGAGGGATGCTGTGGGGGGGGGATCTTTGCTCTGAATGATTGACAGAAAGTTCAGAATGGATCGTGGAGCCTTATTTTGCTGGAAAACTCAAAAAGAAGTTTTGCTCTGATTCTCCTCCAAACCTGAGTGGACTAGAGCCTGAGCCAGAACACACACACACACACGGATTTTGGATGGACAAACTCTGCTGTTAAAGATTAAAGGACACCCCCCCCCCACACACACACACACACACACACACACACACACACACACACACACACAGAAAAATCTAATCCATCCACCTCCCTCCTGCCCTCACACACTCTTCGCTGTCTCTTCCTCCGCCTTCAGACTGAAGTCAGCACAAGCACATCCATCTTCTCACCTTTTCACTCCCTTTCTCCCCCCATTATGTTTTTTTTTTGTTTTTTTTGTTTTTTTAAATCTTTCACACAGTCACGTCCGAGGAGGTCAGTTGATCCTGCGGGCTGCAGCTTTGTAAGTCCGTACTTTTAGTTCTGTTTTGTTTTTTTTAAACTGAATTTCTTTATCGGCTTTTAAAGAGTTGTGCACTGGAAAAAGATCAGCATCTTATTAGAGGGGAGGACTGATGATGATGGAATTTTTCTTTTCATTTTAAAGTTGCCTTTCTTTTGAAGAATCAAATCTGGGCGTTTGTTTTCATTGCCATTTGTCAGCACATAAACGCTCAGATGATTTCTGGTTTCCTGTGGTTTTCTTTGGTACCTCTTGGTTGGCATCACGCCTTCATATCCAGAATGTCAACCCAGTACCGACGCATTTATACGCCCCCCGCCCCAGCCCAGTGTTCCCAAAGAGCAGACACACAAGTCGTGGTTGTTGGTATGTGTGCGAGACTGTTGTAAGAGATCACTGGAAAAACTAAAAAGCAACAAAAACGATTAAGGACGACATTGACGAAGAATGGTGAATTATTTTCTTCTACTTTTGATTTGATAATATATTTTTGTGTCGTCGAGTTTGTACAGATTTGGGGCGCAGTGAAGGCTCACTGTCAGATCACATCATCGCTGCCTTTTTTTTAAAGTTTTTTTTTTTGTCTCCCCCCCCCTCCCAAAGTATAAGCGCACCTTCAACACACGGACAAACCCAGCCCCCCTCCTCCTCTCCGGTGCAGGACATGTCGATGTATTTAATGATGTTGATGGTGGTGGTGTTGACGACTACTGCTCGTTCGTTTTTGGCCTTTTATTTTATTTTAATTCGTTTTCTTTTTTTATATATATAAAGGACTCGTTGGTCCAGAGTAGTTTGGAGCAGAGAGAGGAAAAAGGAAGGGGAAAAAAAAAAAGCAGGAAAGACTTCTCAGAGCACACGTTCACTCTCGAAACCACAAGCAGAAGAAGTCACTTCCTTTAACTCGTTTTCTCGTTGCGTTTGATGCTCCGGTTTTGTCAGTGCAGAAAAAGAAACCACACACACACGCACGGACAGACGCAGGGGTCGGAGTAAGGCTGGTGCCCGTCAGCTGGTTGTACCTAACTGAACACTTTTCCTTCTTTCTCTCACAATGACACACTGTCGTTTTATTTTTTTATTTTAATTTTATTGTTTTAGTTCTTTCAGTTTTTAATACGTCAGATTTTCCTTTTAAAACGTTGATCATTGTATTAAGGTGCTGGGTATTGGATTCTAATTATTCTGGCTGTTGCTGTTATATTATCTCTTTCAGGGTTGATTTTATTTGACATTATTTCGTTTTACATTGCTGTAATTTACATTGATTTAAATGTGTTTTGAGCGAACTGTAACTGTAGTGGTGGGTTTTTTGGGGGGTTGGGAGGGGGTGATCAACTCCTGAAAAATGTATTATTTGTTTTGTTTTTTTGTTTCTTTTCTTTTTTTTTGTGCAAAGACAAAATGATGAAAAATTACAATGATAGTAATAAAAACAATGATATAATGATAGCCGGACTCTGAAAATCCATTATATGAGCAGCAGTTGAGGTTTAGTGTAGTAGCCGCTGTGAATCTATGTCACATCACCTGAGCAGATGTTTGTGTTCAAACTTGGGCAAGTGGATGTTGTACAGGAGTGAGACCTTTTTTTTTTTTTCTTCTTTCTCTTTCGGCTCTTCCCAACGTGACTGAATCTTGGTTTTCATTATGATTTTTATGAAAGCTTTGAAGTTCAAGTTTGCATATTTATCAGAATATGCTTTGTTTTCTTTCTCGTTCTGCAGAAAGTCACAGAGGTCAAGCTCAGCACGCTGGTGTCTGCAGCCCTGCATGTGATGAATGCAGGTGATCCAACCTGTTAGAACTAAACAGGGTTTTGATGATTTGGCATTACGAAGTCATGAAACTCCCCTGCAGCACTTTGGCCACTTTATTACATACACCAGTTTGGATGTCCTTTTGCTTTCAGAGCTGCCTCAATTCTTCGTGGCACACTCCATATTCCAGTGATTAGATGGCAGACTTTCTGCACTTTTGTCTTGATGGGATTCTCCAATTGCACCACATCCAAAAAGGGGGTGGGAAAACTGTGGTAAAAAGGATTTGCATAGTCAACAACCACACTCAGGTAGCCTCTTGATCCTAAGGGGCCCAAAAATGTGCCAAGGGAACGTCCCGTGCACCATGACACCACCAGGAGGGTGGGAGGGATCCATGCGTTCATGTTGTTCATGCTAAATTCAGACCTAAACATCTAAACGTTGAAGCAGAATTCAAAACTCAGACGAGGAAGCATTTTCCAGTGTTTCACTGTCCAGTTTTTGGTGAGCTCAGAGTTGTCCTCAGTTTCCTGCTTTTAGTTGACAGGAGTGGCACTCAAGTGTGGTCTTCTGCTGCTGTATCCCATCTGGTTTGATGTGTACATTCAGAGATTCTCTTCTGCACACCTTGGTCATAACAAGTGGTTTTGAGTTACTGTTACCTGCACGTCTTGTGGATCATTCTAAGCCCCTATCGTAAATCCTAGTAGAGCAGTATTTTTTTTGTAACACTCAGACAGTCCCGTCTGGAACCAAAAGCATGCCACATTCAAAGTTACTTAAATCACCTGCCTTCACCATTCTGTTTGAACTTCAGCAGGACTTCTTGAACATGCCTAAATGCACTGATTTGCGTTAACAAATAGTTCAATATGAATAAAATGACTATCTATGACAGAAAATATAGCTTAGCTGGAGAAATGTCTTCAAAAACCGACATCATGAAGAATTTGGTCATTTGTTTATTCAAAAGAAAAAACGCCTCAAACAGTTCAGTTTCCACAATGTAAACACCTTGGTACATACAGTACACACAAGCAGGGTTTTTTGGAGGAACAAACAAAACAGGTGAAAAAGGCAAAACTTCTATTAAAGCCAAACGTAGCGATGCAGTTTCCGTTCCTCCTCAGTGCCGCGTTCAACTGAACGCTGAAGGCCTCTGCTAACAAAAGTAGGTGATTTGAGGCTACGCTTGGGGCAACACCACAGTTTAAGGAAGCTTAACCACTGACCTCAGATCTGCATAAAAAGGCAGCGATGCAGACAGCTGGATAAGAGTAGTCTAAGACTAGCAACAGAAATAAACAACAAAGGTCATCCAGACAGATGCTTCAATCATCTGCATTTGTTCATCAGGTTGTGCCATACCATCACTTTTGGAAGCACTAGCCATGAACAGAAAACTGCACTGTTGCACAACTCAGAAGCACTCAGTTTATTGGATAAATGAATCAAGTGGCTGACGCTGCAGCAAAGATGTCTTCCAGATCTCCTTTGACCTCTGCGCCAGGACAGCACAGGACTCGAGGCTGCCTTATCTGGACTTGGGGGGGGGGGAACACAAAGTCATCACCTCTTTGTAAAGTCACTTCTATAAATTACTCAGACACACTAACCGAAAGTCGCAACTTGCACTATTTTGGGTTTAAATGACTTGTTTGGCATTTTGACGAGTGCAGAGAGATACCACTCTGAAGTGGTAATCGAGGCTGCCGCTCGGAGACTGAGACCCTGCGAGAGCACAAACGAGTGTTTCCAAAAATGTCAAACTCTTCCTGTGTAAGAAACAATGCAACCATGTGAAATGTCAGACTCCTCTCTGACGCTCCGTGCCTAACTCTGCGTTTAAAGCAACAATACACTTTGGCAGGCGCGGCTGTCAAAGATCAAACATCACTTATTTAGAGAATATTAACACCATTATTGAAACATCACAGACTGATGTTTAGAGCTGCACTGCAGATGTTGGGGATTGATCACTTCAAATATTCCTCCAAAGTAACAAGATTTGAACACTGAGCAAATGAACAGCTCCAGAAAGGTGAGACAGAGCATGTTAACGGGCTCTTTTTCTCCTTTACGCTCAGTAATCAAAGTACACCATCTAATCTACTTACAGTAACTAACTGCCTACCTCAGGCACACCTTTTAAAATTCTAGTTGAACCAAAAAAAAAAAACCAAAACACCACTCCAGTTAATACTAGCAATACATGGCTATGAGGGAAGATTTCGCCCAACGCAGAACGAAAAGAATCAACAATTCAAAACCAAAATAAAAGATTCAGCTTTGATCACAAAGCTTTTGCAGAAGTACCTCCGCTCCCCTTTGAGGGTCTAAATCTGAAAGAAGAAAACAAAATGCTGCGTGTGACGCAGACGCCCTCTCAGGAGCAGCACGTCTGGCTCAGCTGTGGGCCACTCTTCCTCTTTCCCTCATTTATTCCTTTTCTTTCTCCTGATGGTTGTGTGGATGACTAGACCGATGCAACTACAGCATATAGATATACATAGTGTTCATCCACAGTCCTCCAGATGTTCAAGAGTTGCCATGGAGACGTGCAGGTGGATTTGCACTCTTGTGGTTGTGGCTTTCTTTAACGGCTTCATGATCCAGTGTCTCTTCTGTGTGTTGTGTGCAGGTAGTGTTTGGAGTTCCTAGCTCTGTGTGTGTGTTGGAGGACTGTGTTGGAGGTAGGTGTTTGTCAGTACAGTAAAGGAGCTTCACGTCACTAATGACGATTGATGTCACACTGGGGACCTGAGCGTGTCATTTGATGTGGTCGTGTGATGGTCCCAGGGTGAAGGAAGAGAAGCTTTGTGTTTGTGTGTTTTTTATGTGTGTGCGCGTGTCTGCGTCTACTCCTACTGCTGCGTGTGTCTATCAGTGTGAGTTGGGCTGCTCCACTTTAAGCCCGACCAGTGATGGAGGCATCTGAACTGCAGCGGAGGAAGAGGACGAGGTGGGAGGAGAACCCCTGAGACTCCCGGAGGAGGTGGTGGTGGCGGTCACTGCGGGCCGGATGAGCGGAGGTGGGGGGTGGTTGTGGGGAGCTCTGTTCTGAAGCGGGCGCGTCTGAAGAGGAGGTGGCTGACGGAGGAGGCTCGGGGGTGCTGAAGGAGGAGCTGGACGCAGCAGCGGGGGAGGCTGGGAGAAAGAGGACGGGGCGTGAGCGGAGGAGGGGGGAGAGGAGCTGCCTGTGGCGTCTGAGGGGGGGTCCTCCATTTTGACCTGAAGGGGGAGGAAAGAGACAGATGGAGGAGCGTCAGGAGGAGGTGCAAACAGGATGTAGAGAGGAACAAAAGCGGTGGGCAGATAAAAACTTTACGTTTTGCAATCGGATGCTGCGTTTGGCTCTGTGTGCTGTCACCGAGTGAGCAAATAGTGTGTCTGTGAGCACAGAGGCCCCGCCCACCTGCTGGTGGGTCGGACAGAGGGGTTACACCGACACCCAGTGTGAGATACATAGGGATGAGTTTGAACTGTGAATCACTCAAAGTTGCATTACGAGGTCTGTCGTTTTAAATCTGTCAGTGAGACACAGGACAGGGTTGGTGGAGATGGCAAAGCTCCCAGTCCTACTACTTCCAAATATTACTGAAGCTACATGTTGCTTTAACATGCTGTTGCATGTCCTACACTCAGTCATGTGCTCTCCTGCAGCACACGTGTTAATCCACCGCTGAAAGTAGTTCCATCAAACTAATAATTATTTACAGAGATACAAATCTGTTTACAGCCTTTGTCGTGTGTTTAATCCTTTATTAAAAAGCAGAAGGTGCAATTAAGATAGAACAGAGGTGTACAGATTCATGTGCAGCACTCACATGCTGACAGCTTTATATTAAATACAAATAATATTCTTACAACCTGCTTCAGTTTCATGTAAAACTTCTCTTAAACAGATTTCACGTGACAACAAAATCTGAAACTCTTACAGGCACCTCTTGGGTATTAACTGTCCTCACCTCCTCCTCCTCTACGCCGCCATCTGTAGCCGTTGCCATCTCCTCACCACTCCTCCTGGGGTCTCTCTGGTCTCGGCTGGTGGCCACTTGCTCCGCCGCCCACTCCCTTAGCACTTCGTCTAGGTTGAAGCGGCGCCGGTAGCTCACGAAGAACGAGCTCACCTGAGCAAGCCGGGGAGAGATGGAGAGTTGGCGAGGAAGAGAATGAGGACAAAGTGATGCCGATCTCAAGGACACAGAGGCGGACGTTAGAGGGGAGAAGACAAATGAAAGCAGGGATAATGGAGATTACAGAGATCCTATAGAGGAAACCGTTAGGCGGAGGATGAAAGGGAAAATGGAAAAGAGATGAAAAGCTGATAGGCAGCTCGCTCAAGTGCACTGCTGGGTGAGGTCAGAATAAGACGAGAGGTGGTCTTCACACACTTTCAACATGTGAGAAAGAGGAAGCTCACCTGAGCCGGAGTCTTAGTCCCGATCACTTCAGCGATGGCGGTGAAGTCTTTACCATAACGCCGGATAGCTGGAAAAGAGAAGTCGGGTTAATGTCCTGCCTGTACCAAGCAGCATATAGCAATCAAAAGCAACAGAGTCAGCCAGCTTCCTCTCGCTCAGTGAGGGGTGTGTGGCAGAGGATGTGAGAGGAGGGACAGGAAGAGTCACGTATGGTGAGCATGTTTACAGTTAACCTCCATCTGAGCTCAGCTGGCTCAGTGCACCTGCTCTTTTCCCGCCCTGACCTGCTTCACTGCACACTTTCAGGGTTTTTGTTTTGTTTTTTCTGTTGGAGCAGCTGTACCACATGGAGGTACAGGTTTTGCTCAAAGGCACACGGGCTGCAGCTGCTAATTTTACCTTCCACTTTTGTGGCTGATACGCTCCTAACAACTTCTGATTTTCTCTCCTCGTGCTCGCTTTTAAAGCTGAAATAATGCACACGATGAACAGACCTGAAGTTTACAGCACTTTCCAGTCCAACTGCACCCTGTAGCTCCATCGTGTCATGAAAAACTGAAACAAACAGGGCTCTCCCCCTATAGACTGTATACTGGTGATGGAGTTAAACGTCAGAACTGAGTAGATTAGAAGTGCCTTAAATTTGCATTCTGTCTAATGACCAGCAGGAGGACTCATCTATGGGCAAAAAGGGCATTTTAGGTCTTAGAGGTATACTGGGAAACAGTCCCTGGTTCCCTTGCGCTTTGACCTCAGTGAGCACTTTCTTAATGAGTTTGAGCTCAAATGCTTGTTTCATACCAAATAAAATGACATAAATTTTTATGTTATGGTCTCCATCAAGGACAAAGCTATAGATTAATTAGGACAACCATTCCCAAAGTCAAGAGTGGTGCAGCCCAGTTAAAAAACAAATTCCCACTAGGCCCACCCAATCCTAAACCTTCATGCTAATCAAAATACAAAACAGAAGTGATGCATTTCCTAGGAAATTTGATCCAAAATCAAACAGTGCAGGCGGTTGGCTATACATGGCTAATATTATTATATTATATGCAAAGTGATGAGGTCAATGTGTGACCCTCCTGTCACTGGGACAAAGACTTCAACACAAGGGTAGAGTAATGAGTAACATCACAACCCAACTACCTCCTATTACCACTAATTTCAAATTGAATTTCTGTTATTACTGCGATCCACCAGGGGGCCTCGGCCCTCACTTTGGGAACGAGCTAATGATAAGTTTTTGTAAGTGCTTCACTCACAGTCAGATCACCCCATACTCATGTCTGTCTTTGAAAGAACTAATATAATGAGGGCAAATACACCCAGAGGCTTCACAATAGGACTTCGTCACTTTTCATGTCAAAATAAAAATAAAATCTCTTTTAGGGGCAAAATTAAGCTTTCTAAACGTTACCATCCCTGAAGACAAAAACTCCCACCAGCATCAGCCCATTGCAAAATATCCAAAAGTAGCTCCTGGAGAAATAATCGAGGAGCTTGTACCGTACCAACACATGAGTACAGGCAGCTCCTGTGTGTGCAGAATATCAATATGAATGTCTAATAAGACATCTGGCTGTGAATGGGAGGCAGGTAGAGGAGAGCTGATGACAAGAGGTGCCTCTTGGAGGGGGAGGAAGCTACAGCCTTCACTCACCCTGCACTGCAAGGAGCTGCTCCTCTGTGGTCCAACGAGAGTTCATCTTAGGGGCAGGCTAGGAGAGAAAGAACTAGAGATTAGAATGAGAGTGAGGTAGGTGGTAGGAAACAAGGGGGGGAGAGAGGGAGGAAGATGGCAGTAAGAGAGCAATGAGCAGGTTAAGACTAGAGTCAGTCCCACGAGGGGTGAAATACTGTCTGGAGGGAGTTGAGGAAGGGCCGCGTGAATAGATGAGGAAAGGAACAAACTGGAGCGAGATCAGGGGAGGAGAAAATTGAATACAGGCAAGAAATGAGGCAGTAAATAAGGGATATGGAAAGGAGGGAAAGGGCATAGAGAGGGGAGTTTCAAGACTTACGTCTGTAGGTCTGGAGCCATCAACACCTTCAGCTAGGCTCTGCTTAAAACTGCTGTTGTTCTGTTTGATAGACTGGACCTGAGACAGAGGAGGGGCAGTGAGGTAGGGTTATTTTTTAGCTGGTAGTTCTTGCAGCTAAAACCTGCTTTGAGAACATTCATGTGCATTTACTCTTTGCATTTATAATCTGATGACCAAAGACATCATTAAATCCACACTGAAAACCCTGGCACCTGTCTCTTGAGTGAAACCAGCTGTGTGTCCAGCTGGCGAATGGTTAGAACTCCAGCATCGTGAGAGGCCGACAGAGACATGATGTCCGCCTGCTCCAGGTGCATGCCTTTGGGTGGCCTGCGGCGAGCTCTGAGCGGGTGGTGTCTGTACTGAGCTCCGATGTTCTCCTTCTTCACTGGACCGGAGCGGCTGGGCGTGGCTTTGTCAGAGCTGGTGCTGCTCGCGTTCTGTTTTGCCGCCTGTGTGCACATCGAATCACAAATATCATTCAAGTGTCAAGGCAGCTCGGTCCTCACCTCACAGAAGTTGTTTCTCTGAATGTGCGCACACACACTTTCTCACCTCTTTCTTGGCATCAATTTCAAAATCACTGTCACTGGCCTGCTCTCCTTCTTCAATCTCATCATTACTGCAAGACAAAAAACATAAATTACACAAAGCACACCAGTGTTTAAACTTTGTGCTGTTTTATTGTTGAAATTTCATCAAACACACGTCTGAAATGCTCTAAAATGTCAGCTGAAAAGACAAGAAATAATATCAGCCTGTCTTATTTATATTCATGAGCCTAGTTTCCCAGGATGCCGCGCTCACTGAGTGTCATTTAACAAAAAAAGTTCTCCAAATGTCAGATCTCAGGTGAGCAGTTGTTTCTCCACGATTGGTGAAGGCATCTCAAACCTGTCATCTTTCTCTCTCTTGTTGATCAGCCTCCTGGCCTGTCGGTCCATGACTGATGTCCTGGTTCTGGTCTTCTTCCAGCTGTAGTAGTACTTTACCAGGCTGGAGATCAGCTTGTCTGGAAGCTACAAACACGAAAAAAAGAAAATTTACTTTTCATCACTCGTTTTAAATATTTAGGGTGGTAAGTGCATGTGTGTCTCTCTCAGTCACGCACCATCTGCTGGATGCGGTGGAAGCTCTTGCCGTGGAAGCTGAAGGCCTGCTCGAACAGCACTTTATCTTCAACTGTCCACTCATCCGGGAAGGGGGTGAAGTTTGCCAGGTCGGCCAGTGAGCGCTCCACGTCGTGTTTGTGCCACAATAACATGCCCAGAGCCTGATGGAGCCAAAAGTCAGGAAACCAGGAAAAGTTTAGGTCAGAAGACAGAAAGAAATATAAACATCTGAGCTTTTGTTTCTGATGCCCTTACCTGCTCCATGTTGTATCCGTGTTTCTCCTTAGCCATGAGGATGTACTCGTCCACTGGAAGAAGATAGAAAAACTGTTAAAATAATACATAATAATCTAAAGATGGTGAAGGAGAATGAAGAGAAGACTAAAAAAATGAATAGGGGGGAGGGGGGGTTGCATAATAACAGAAAACAGAGAGATGAAGAGGAAAAGGGTAAGAGAGAGAAAGACCATAAGTGCACAGGAAGAGACAGTCGAGAGTTTTAATTGCCACCCTCCAGTCAGCATATATCCATTAAACTGAAGGTCAAGTTTTTTAGCTCGCACACATGAATACAAGGTAAGGCAGGTGTGTGGAGCTTACACATAGCATCAGAGAGCTGGCTGTTGGGACACCAGACCAACATGCTCCTCTGGTCCTTCTCACTGTAGCGGGCTGGGCTGTCTGAAAATGGAAACAAACAACACAAAGCGAACACTTAAATCCACACTTTGAGGTTATACATATTTGTCAATCCCTCTTTTACTCGTTCATGTCAACTCCATGTCCCTCCTATCCACCACTTAAGCTCTCTCAATCCCCAGCATCTCTCTTTTCTTATCCATCTACCCATCTTTGCATGTTTCCATCTGGCTAAAGCTCCCTCTTCATCAGCTGAACTCTTTGGGAAGTCAACATTTGTGCACTCCGTACAACAGATTATGCTGGTTTGCCTGCTTGTCCCCTTCTTTGGTACAAGCTGTTGAAGCATGCCGCCGTTCCTCCGTGAAGGTTATGACGACTGTTTCCTCAGCATCAAAACATTTTTCATCTACTCAAGCAAAGCAACAGGGCTCTTTCATGGAGGACACTTAATGTTTTTGAACCTTCTGATTTTGCATTCAATAACACTAAAACACTGACAAATAAGCGTCACTCTGACGTCTGCATTACTGGACAAAGATGACAGCTCCTCGTTTTCCCCTCCAGCCTTCTTTTCATTTTCCTGTTTTTTGTTCTATTGTAAAATGACTCTTTTTGACCTTCACTCCTCTACTAATCTGCATTCATCCGTAGTCTCCTCCACACTTCTCTTCAACCTCTGTGTCTCCTCTTGGAAGGAGACACAGAGGTTATTCCCTCCCTCTCTCTCTTTTTATCGTCAATTTTAATGCCCTCTGTCGTCTCCTTTTGTTGTGCTTTTCTCCCTCCCAGCTCACCTGGTTTGAACTCTGGGATCTGAGCCTGGTAGTCTCCTCCCACTCTGATCATGCTGTCTGCAGAGACAAGCGTACATAAGTTTATATTTCAAGAGCTGCAATGCAGGGCAAAAACATTGTGTAACACACCAGAAAAGGTTCCAAGTTGCAAAACTAAACAAAGTGGATCACACCACTGAACATAAATGCAAACCTCTTGATTTACTAGCCAATCTATGTCCCTACTCCCACCTATGGTTACGAGCTCTGGGTATTGACCAAAAGAATGAGATCGCAGATGCAAACGGTGGAAATGAGCTTTATGTAAAGGATGGCTGGGCTCTCCCTTACAGGAGGAGCTCAGTCATTGGAGAGTGCTTCAGGTATCTCACAAAGATGCCTTCTGGTCAAGTTGTCTAACATCACGCAGTTGTCACTAAAACTTCAAACTAGCATCTGTAACCATAAATTCATTCAGAACGTGTTTACTGAGGAATCTGAACTTCTCTTTTCGCATAAACTTCCATACAACCAGGTGTCTTTTTGGCATAGAAGAGTCTTCAGGGCAGTAGAAAGAATTCATTCAGGCATTTTTGTATTTGTTTCATTTTTTTTAGACACACAGGCTAAATCTAACTTTTAAATATAGTCTTAATGTTCAAAACAAACCAATTTGTTTTTAAATGCATCTATTGTTTATTTTATTATGTATTAATCTATTCGTACATAAGGTCAGCTACATATTTTCTAATTAACCATTAGAACAAAACTGTACTACATTTGTAAAAAATACAGTAAAAAACAAGTGGGGGGAAAACACTGGTATATGAAGAAAACATTTAAATAAAGAAAAACTTCCATGTACAACTTCCATTAATAAATAAGTAAAAACAATAAATAAGATAATCCAGAAATGCCATTTAACATTTTGATATTGTTCACCACCCGACGAAGACGAGCGGGTAGAGCATCGATGGGTGGCAGACATCAGGTAATTATCGCTGCGGTAAAGCTAGCAGGAAACTAGGAAGCTGGAGAATGTGGAAAGCGAGGAGTGAAGAGACTGTGAGAAATGCAGGGAAGCAAACCTGAAGGAGGAAGAGACAGATTACAGGTTCCTCTGGGACAGAGGACAGGAAGGGAGGAGAAGGGGATGATAGAAACATGAGCAGATGGGTGAAATGAATGGAGCCAGAAGGAGCATGATAAAGAAGAAGGATGCTTGATAGAAGGAACAGAGGAGGGAAGAAAGGTAACAGAGAGGAAAACTAGTTGTGTAAAACTGCCATTTCTTATCTTAAAATGGGCTCCTCAAAGATCAACAGGAAGTCAGTGGGTGAAGGAGAGAATGAAGGAAGGAGAGACATATGTGGGCAGAGGACAAGGATGAAGAGAGGGGATGACAGAGAGCACTGCAGCAATGCAATGCATGCAACAGGAACAGCTGGCAAGAAAATGCCTGCAAGTATCAGATGTAGGTTAATGCTCCATGTTAGAACGTTTACCGTGATATCTGATAAATCAAACACTATAACGAAAAGTGTGTACGTGTGTACCGTGAGCATGCTCTTCATCGCTGCTCTCCTCCTCAGAGTGTGGCTGGCTATTCCCGTTGGTTACGGTTTTGGCTCTGCTCCTGGACAGGACCCCAGCCCCCGAGCGCTCCATCACTGAGGGCATGACTGCACACACACAGACACACACATAACATGTCACTAGTTAAAAATCCACCATTCATCAACATTTCTGCCCCAAGCGATTCAATCTCCTATTAAACTATGAGTTATGCCTTGTTTCATTAGTGCACTGGCTGCTATTTGTTTCCACTTGCAACCCTATAAAAACCAACTCACGCTTGTAAAGTAAAATGGGCCCTTATGTTGCCACCTTGGAGGGAATCCCATTATCTACCTGGAGCTGAGTTTATTTTCCAAAAAGCAGCTTTCTATAAAACAACTCATTCAAGACCTCAACTACTTACGATTGAATCTCTAAATGCAAGTTTTCTGCTCAGGTTCTGACTTATCAAGAGCAAATCCCGACTAAATCAACAGGAACAACTTCATCTTCAACAAAAGAGCCAGACTGATTAACCGGAGTCTTCCTTTGTCGCTCCAGCTGATTAAAGATGTCTTCTTGTCTGGGTGGAGCAATACCCACAAACAAACAGAACAGAGGCCTATTTTACCCACTGTTTACAGTTCAAGTGACATGTCAACATCCCATTTTTCCCCAAATGAACATCTGTTATCTCACCGCAGTCGCTCTGTAAGAGCCATCAAGGACACGGCACTGAGCTCTGGACCAATATCTGACAATTTCTTTATGACGCTCAAATAAATAATAATATTAAAGATAAATAATAATAAGCAATTGATCAAATCAGTTTGATTGCAGTTAACATAATCAAGTATTTCTCAGCTAAAAGTTTAACAAGTCACATTTTTAGAGCCATTTACAAAACAAATCCTTTTAGAAAGTCCGCTGTAAAACTCTGCCAACTCAAACATCCAGAGCTACCTGCTGTGTCAACACCTTGTGACAAAGAAGAAGCTGAAAGTAGCTTTCTTTAATCCAACATATAATGATTAGATGAGTGAGTAATTAACTAGATGTGGTCCTACCTTTGTGTCTATTCAGAAAAAAAAAAAAACAGAAAAAAGGGTGAACCAAATTTTAGTTCAATACTGGCACAAAATACTGATATCAATACCAATCCCTTATTTGTTAGGCTGATAATAGCTGGTACCAATATTTTACATATTTGTTTATTTTTTGTAACTTTTATGCATCTTATTTTTGCTACAAGGATGCAAATAGACATTTAAAAAACTGATTTGACACAACAAGTAAATATTATCCACCGAGATGCAAATTTTACTTTCCTATCAGTCAACAAGGCTGCTGTTGGCTGATACCAGTACACCACCCATCTGCTGGTGCAGAAAGGCGCTGGTTGCTACATTGCAAGTAATCACACATAAAGAGAAATCCATTACATGAGCCCCTCCAACAGCAAAGGCAAAGCAAAGGTAAAACCCGTTCAGTGGGGATCTACGTCAACATCAGTAAACAAAGAATATAATCGCTGATGAGAAGAAACATCTACAAACAAATAAATAAATAAGACCCTCCTCTAAGAGACGAAGTGTGATCCACAGCCATTACTATACTATTACATGATATTTGTCGTCTTCTCGATGTCTCTACATCTCTGGGCCAATGAAATATTGCAGAAAGTAGCCTATCTAAACTCCCTCTTCCTCCTCAAGCGCAAACGATAAGAGCCCCTAAAACAATGACTGGCGACACCGGGCACGAGTCCCAGTGCAAACGCACGTTAAAAGGCGCGTGCTTTCATTCACCATCTCACCCGCAACTTCACTTGTCAACTTGAACCGCGGCCAGAACAAAGCATGGACTCGAAGTTGGGTGACCGATGTAGTTACCGTACCCCCGCACAACATACTGAGCCAGTCAAGCCTCTGCGGGGAAACGAGTCGCAACCCTCACGATCCTCGAGATTAAAAACCATACACACCAAACTCAGAGCAGACAATACAAGTGTCTGAAGCTCTCTGGTGGTCTTTGTCTATCGCTGTTCCCGGTGGCCTCGGAAACTACAGCGGCTGCCCCCCGTCCGGCTTCACTGGAAACATCGCCACCTTCAACACATCCCTTCGTCTTTGTCGATATACTCAAGTTTACTTATTTACAAGAGAACTGGCTGCGTGAGACCGCCCCGCTTCACTTTCAGCGAGTTTCGTGGTGGAAGGGGGTGGGGGGAGTGTTGTGGTAGCCTCTATCGCGGTAGCCTCAATCACTGGCAGATTTATCAACCGTTTCAAGAACGAGAGCTATAACTACAACATATTAACTGATAACCTCGACAAGGACTGGATACTCGTAGTAATACATAATACTCAACTACGCGATTACATGCAGGCTTTCCTCTTCTACATCCTTTTCCCTCATATGGCCAGATTTCTAAACTTTTCCTCACTTAAACACAATATTGGGTCATCAGATATGCTTTGCACTGTAGTGAACAATACCACGAGCAATTCGATCGTTTCGTTTTGGGTAATATGTCTAAAATCTATTTAGGTTCTTCACCGCAATTTTTAAGTGGGTAGTCTGATGATGAACACTTTTTGACTCACAGTGGTAAAAGGAAAAACAATAGTACTCCTACAGTGACTAGTCAGGTGCTCATGGCTCGCAAGAGTCAGCACAGGATGACCTTAAAGCGGGGGGGGACATTACATGTTAAAGTTAACATTGTAATAGGCGGACTGTTTTATAATATGTTAAATCCTGAGATCCCACCACTAAAAATAAAAATAAAAAGAGACGACGGACTCGCACCGGGTGATTCTCAAATTTGAGTCCCGTTTACTAGCTTTAAAAAAAATCAATATTTTTAACAGCTTCGTTGTACAGTCATCTGTACGCTGTGTCTCACTTTGAAGTCCTTTTGTTTTCCCCACGCGTACGCTGCTGTTACTACCAACGCTACTGTCTGCTGCTGCCCTGGAGTGAAAAAAAAAACTCGCTCTTTATGTCATAATTGCCCAACTTGCCGGTATGTTTAGGGTCCTTAAACTAAAAATAGTAGCAATTTCCAAGGTCCAAGTCATTCCAAAAGGCTGGAAACTAGAAAATATATATATGACATCTGTCCTCATCACCAAAGTGCAATTTAAGTCTAGCCTAGTTGGTCGCTGGGATGCTAACGTTAGCTAGTTAGCTTGCGGCTAGTACCCTCGCGTTACATTAGTAACGCCAGTAGTTAGAAGTGGAGATAATAGTCACACTGTACCTGTGTTTCGCTTCTCTCCGCTTCCCCGCAGCCAAAACTTCTCCGAGCCTCTGTCTGCAGCTTGCAGTCCCCTCCGAAGCGCTCAAAGGCAATTAGTGTGTCTAAAAAGCCTGAACTCTCGCCTAATTGATGAGCACAGTCACACTACAATGATGAGAACTGCACGGATAGATGGAAGCTGTGAGTGTGTATGTGCGCCGGGAGACGGACAACACCCGGAGAAAAGTGAGGTGGACATCCGCTTGGATGCGTTCGCCTCTCCCAAGCTTAGGAGCCGTTTGGATTGACAAGAAGTAGTCCCTTAACTATTAACTTTATCTCAGTCTTGGTTTTGGATTTTACCTTATGTGCCATGTGTGTGAATTGACTTTTAAGCGTGCTCACGTCAGTGCGCGATACTTAAAATCTTTGTCCTAAAAATATTTTGCCTTTTAAATATGCCTGCCTGATAATTCACGTCTTGATCATTACATCGTTAATGACCTTTAAATGGAAGAGAAACGTGTCGGTATTTCATTTTGTAAAACAATAGGTGTTAGAGAGTCTTAATCCGCTATCTATCAAAATCCCATAAATTAGGGACTACTTGCCAGTGTGTCGGCGGAGGGATTCAGTGCATCTCTGTACTGAGGCAGGCTGTCCAGACTTGCTTGGTGGAGAAAAGGGCAGGAGCGGAGCACAATTGAAACGAGTGTTCGTGCGTGTGCGCGCGCGAGTACGTCAGTATGCGAACGTGTCTTCAGGCGCGTGCGTTACTTTGTGCATAAACTGACAGTGACTCAGATGAATAGCCTCAGTGTGCTCGTTTTTATTTATTTATTTAAAACAGAACAGTTCAAAGAGTTGCGACCTGGATGTGTTTGTGTGCACGAGCCTGTGCGCGTGTGAGTTCACAGGTGGATGAGTGTGTGTGTGAGCAGAATGGGGGATGTTTCAGTGTTAGCTTTAGCAGGAGCTCTCTCACCTGATGCTGGGAATAAACCCACTAACCTTCGCAGTAACACTCTCACAGAAGCCACTGCTCCCGTCACCAGTGCCTGCTGCTGACATGTAACAGCCTGTTACAAACTCCTCCAGCTCTTTCTCTCTTCTTTCTTTCTCTGTGGCATCACCACTTCCTCCTCCTCTTCCTCCTCTCACTTCTCACCTTATCTCCTCACTGCTGCTCTCTCTCTCTTTTTCCATTTCCTTGTTTTTGCTCCTGTTTCTTCTTCACTACTTTACCCCCTTTCTCTCCTGCCTTCCTTCCTCCCCCTCTCCCTCTTCCTTCCTAAATATCTGCCCTAATTCTCCTTCTCCTCCCCCCTCATCTCTTGTCTTCTCTCTGTGCCCCCTCCCTGTTTTTTCTCCTCCTTCCTCTCCCTTCCTCTCCCCCTTCCTCTCTCCATTTCCTCCCCTCTTCTGCTCTTCCACATCCTCCTCACCCCTTTACCTTCCAGTAATGACTCTTTTCCTGTCTTTCTCCCTTCCCCTCCTTCCTTCTCTTCAGCCTCCTCCTTACCCTCTTCCTCTCCCCTGTGTCTCCCTCTCATGTCGCTTGCAGTTTTCAACTCTGTGTGTGCGTACGTGCAAATTCTTCCCCTCCCCCATCAGTTTCGCTTCGCTCTTTTCTAACCCCCCCTCCCCTCCCCTGCTCCTCTTCTTCCTCCCTCCCTCTTCTTCCTCCCTCTCCAGTCTCATTTACACCCTTTCCACCTCCTCTACCCTCCTTTCCTCTCCCCTGGTGTCTCCCTTCCCTCCTCTCCTCTCATTAGTCAGTGTCCATAACTCACCCCTCCACTCCACTGTCTCTCCTCGTGCTCAGTCCTCCAGTCCCTAACACATCCTCACTAATGAACAACTGCTATATTTCTCCCCTCAGCCCTTCTCCCCTTACCCGTCCTCCTCCCTTTTCTCTCTGTCCTTTCCTCTCCTCATCCTCAGTCCTCCCCTCCACTTGTCACTCCATCTCCCCCCACCACCTTCCCTCCTCTTCGCGCTCGGTTTCTCTTCGATCTCTCAGAGCCGAGTGTACCTCCTACTCTCTTTTTTAGCTCACTCTTTCTTCCACCTCCTCCCCCCCCACCCCCCCCCCACCCCACACACAGACACACACCCAAGCTCTCCACTTGTCTCATTTCTCCTCCTAGCCCGTCTATCTGTCAGTCTGTGTGCTCTTCTCTCTTCCATTGAGGCAAAACGTGTCTCCCGTACTATCTCCCCAAGTCTTCAGTCCCCCTCCTCCCCCTGACTCCCATCCCTCCATCTATTCCTCCTTTGACTCCCCCGAGTCTCTCTGATCTCAAGAGATGCAAGGTGTAGAATCAGATGCGATAGAAAGGATTCTTCCTGCCGAGGTTGGTTGTAGCTGCCGTTGTACTGGAGGACCACTGAATGTTTCTGCTCGTTTTAGTGCCACGGTGAAATGCGATGAGGCCTCATCGGTTTGCGACAGAAATGGATCAGGGTATGTAAATTCAAGCTGAGTTTAAAAGGACAATAACATCACTGGAGTGTCTGCTGCACAGCTCGGCCTGCTGTATATCTGCAATGTCATCGTGTGCACAAGAAATTAGGAACTCTTGCATAATAGATATGCAGCCGTGTCTCAAGGCCTCATCACTTTTACCTTTTTTTCCCCTGTAAAGCACTCTCTGCTTACAGATCAGGTGTTAATTTCCTGAGGCTCTGTGCTCAGCATGTAGTGCTCAAACCCCCACAAGTAGGTTCCAGGCCTTAGTATAAACTGTGATACAACAAGATGAACTTAAAAAGACACACGCAGAAGCACTAACACTGACATCCATTATCAGCCATGTTAGGAGCATGACTGCACTCAGCAGATTTAGTGTCAGTATTGACTGATGCAAAACTCCAGTCTGATGCCGGTGGAAATTAGTCACCAAAGATAGTCAGGATCCCTGCTTTGGGGCATAATTTACTGAAAAACTGCACAAAAACACAACATTCAGTTTTTGAGACACCTTTCTTACGGTCAAAAGCGTTGTTAAGGTGGAAAAAATGGATTTAGCCTCCTTGGTTTATCAGCTTAACTCAGAGGTAGTTTATCCAGTACCAGTCACAAACTGTAGCTTAAGGCTAGAAAGCTGCAAAAGGGTGCAACTCATCCAAACCCTTAAAATAAAAAAAAGTAAAAAAAATAACACAAAAAGCATCATGGCCAGCTTTTGACTCTTACGTGGCTCACACAGTTTAATAATATTAGCATATTTAGAGAACAGAACGATCCAGCCACTGTTCATGCACTCTTAGAAGTTGAAGAGCCTCAGGCAATCTCTTAGGTTTCCTCATTTTTTGGGTAATATTGACTTTTTTCAACTAAAAAAAAAAACACCCTAAAGTTTACCCAGTAACAGCTGGGATCTGGGATTGGTTGTGTTTTTGAGGTCTGGATTCTTGTTTAATGCTGTTAATATGTCACTTTCTGCTTAACATCTGTTGTTGCTTTATTTGAGTTGGGTTTTTTATAACACTCTTTAGGATTTGACTTCCTGCTTGGGCTTTGTCAGTCTTGTGAGTCACTTCAGGTTTGTAATATTTTTACGTTTTGTTTTCTCCCTCGATTCTGTTATTCGATCCTCCCCAGGGTTTCTCTGAGTCATGTTTAATCTGGGGTTTCTTGTTTGCATCTACTGTCTGTCTTTAGTTTCATGTTTTAGTTTGGTAACATCTTTTCTTTTATTCTCTGGTATTGAATTTTATTTCCAGATTGTCAGATTGCCTTGATTAGTTTAAACTTTGTCTCTTTCCGTCTTATTTCCAAGCCCCAGTGTATCGTCTGTGTGTATTTACAGTCCTGTCCTTCCTCTTAGTCTTTTTCATATAGCATCAGTGTATCTTCCCAGGTGAATTTTCTCTTTTTCTGGCTTCTTATGAAGATTGTGGGTTTCTTTTGGTTCCTTTTTGGACTTTGCTTTTAGCCCTAATTTCCTTCGGGATTAATAAAGTATTCTGATTCTGACAAATTAAAGTTTGCTTTTGAGTCTTTTGTTCATTTCAAACTTTACACCTTAGCTGTCCAGCACATTTTTTACTTAAAAGCTCTAGTACATATTGACACGTTTACTTCTACTTATTCAGCTTTGTAGCCTAAATTGCAGTGTAAAGCACTGGGTCAGTAAGCACTATTGCTAATAAATCTGTTGGATTATTAACTATAACGTCACCAAAGCTGATGCAACTCAAATCAAGCACAACAAATCCCTTTGAGTCACAGTAAGCCGGTGATGCCATTTTGGCATCTTTTGTTGAAAAATGGTGGGTTGTCCTTTAAAAAAAAAAAAAAAATAGAGATACAGCCTGGTACAAGGGCCTCCAGGGCTCTGAAGAGGTACAGTTAGTGACTGTCAGGGCGCGACCCAGCATTTTGAGTTTATTTTGTATGCCTGATTTCTTATGATGTATTAGAGTAATGGTAAGTTCTAGTGTTATTATTAGCATGTCTTACACTGAAAAAAGGGATTGGCCAGCTCTTGGATTTATGTAAGCAACTTGCGTGTATTTAACACAATTGCCTCATGGTTTAAAGTTAAGTGTAACTATATAGTGTAAAAACTACATGATATGCAGAGCGGGTAGATTAAATTGTTCATATCATGTTCGAGTGAAGTAAGTCAATGATATAGCAATGTTAAATCTCGCGACACTGCACGGGATTTCAGTCTTGCACTCTTTGGATCGTGGTTTGAGGAAGGCATCCATCTCAGTCAAGTCGAACAGCCACCTCTACTTTTTTTGGTATACCGAAAGAAGTAAATTGGGTGGTTGTTACATTAAAAAAGTCTACTTTGTAATTTGAACACAAAATTTTCATGTTTCTATCTTGAACGTAATAAAATCATGTAGGATCTGTACGAAATTCAACAACTTAATTTGTTCTTGTGGAGATGACATGATACAATCTAGTAAGAGTGGTTAGTTGCTGGACTCATGAAATTAACAAGATCACATGAGATTTCTAACTGCGGGAAAATCACTGGAGTAATAAGAGGCAGACAACTACACACACACAAAGTGTATGCTATTGCTTTTTATTGTGGTTTAACCTGTCAAGGACAAAAACGTACAGAAAATTCTGCATCAAGCCTTGCAATCATAGCTTTCCTACTTTTGTCAACCCTGGATTGGCGACATGGTGGTTAGCGCCGTTGTTTCACAGTAAGCAGGTCCTGGGTTCAAATCCACAATCTGGCTAGTTTGCACTGGTTTGTCTCTGGGTATTCTGGTGTCCTCCCACAGTTAAAAGTCATGCAGTTATTAGAGTTAACTTATTGTGATTCTAAATTCACCGTGAATGCAACCAGGAAAAAGACAGGAGGATGTTAGTTGTTGTAGATCCATTCAACTTTTATGATAACCAGACTCTGGACTTTTTTGAACATTATGTAATATGAAGACAACATGTAGTATTTAAGTAATCAAGTAGTACTGTGGTAAAGGTTATTGAATAGTGTTGAAATAAAATGACAAAATTGTGAAGGATTAAAATATTCCAAGAGCTCAACTTACTTAATCTAAACATGTTTCAATCACGTTTTATGAACACAAAATGCACAGGTTTATTGACTATGAATAAGTTGTGTTGATTTAACTCAGTTGTTTAAGTTTCTGCCAAAGCAAAATGTTTGTGTGCAACCAATGTCCACTATTGAATCAAGTAAATCCAACATGGCCTTTTTTTCAGTGTAATTAGGTTTTGTTTAGTTAAAGTTTCATCCATGATCCCTTCTGTTGTTTTCTGTTTCCTGTGTAAGTCTCTTGTCCTCTATATGTGATTTTTAGTTATGTCTGTGCCTCGTTCCCATTATCTGGTTCCATGTTCCTCTCCTTGTGTATCATTCTGTCTCCCCAGTCTGTTATACCTTTCATGTCTGTGTTTTCCATGTCATATTGTCAAGCTCGTGTCGTCACAGTTTTCGTCTCATTATGTTTGCTGTTTTATTTTGACAGTCTCGTGTTTCCATGTTCAGTGTGTATAGTTTTGTTTCCCTTGTGTTAATTTGTGTCAGCTATGTTCCTCATGTGTTTCCACTTCCCTCATTACCGTTCTGTGTATTTAAGTCCTGTCTTCCTTTGTTCGGTCTCAGGTTGTCTGTTGAGTTCTCGTCATATTTCCAGGTTTTTTCATGTTCAGGTTTTTATCATGTTCAAGGTTTTGTTCTTTGTCTCTTCTGTTTAGCATTTAGTTGTTCCCAGTTTAGTTCTGGTTAGTTTAGCCTCAGTGTGTAACTGCTTTTTGTTTTGTACCTTTTCCCAGCCACAATTAAACGGCTCGACTTTTGTTAAATTATAATTTTGTTCCAAGTGTCTGCATTTGGGTCCTCCTCCTCCCTCCATATGGTCTGCCAGTGCAAACCGTGACAAGTGATGTTCATCGGGTTGTCAGTAAAAGTTCTTTAAGGGATGATATAATCGGTAGCCACAGCAATCTTAGAAGCAATCTAACACTCTGAGGTCCTAACATTACTGAAAAAAATCTTAATTATCAGGGGGTTGTTTAAATAACAATGTTAATATGTAATAATCACTTTTTTTGATAAACAGACATTGTTACCAGAGTTATGCTCTTATATGAAACTGAGCTTTGATGAGTTTTATCAAAATTCTGTTTATTAGGTATCCAATCAAATGGCACTTCTTTACATTTCAGAGGTGTTGGATCCACATACACTCAGTGGACATTTTATTAGGTACACCTTGCTAGCACTGGGCTGGATCCTCTTTTGCCTTCAAAGCTGATCCAATAAGGTGCTTGAAACATTCCTGAGATTTTGCTCCATATTGACCTGACAGTATCGCACAGTTGCTGCAGATTTGTCAGCTGTGCATCCATAATGTGAATTTGTCGGTGACTAGTGACTTGTCATGTTCAAGAAACCAGTTGCGGATGATTTGATCTTCGTGATGCGGTGCGTTATCCTGCTGGAAGCAGCCATCAGAAGATGGTACAGTACATGGTGGTCATAAAGGGATGGGCATCTTCAGCAACAATGGCTGTGGTGTTTAAACAATGTTCAGTTTGTACTAAGGGCCCAAAAGTGTGCTAAGAACACATCCCTAACACCATTACACCACCAAAAGTCTGAACTATGATACAAGGCAGGCTGGACCCAGCCTTTCATGTCATTTTGTGCTAAATCTCATTGTTTGAGCAGAAATTGGGACTCATCAGACCAACACCATTTTTCCTCTATTGTCCAATTTTAGTGTGAATTGTACCCTCATTATCTTGTTCTTAGCTAACAGGATTGATGTTAGGTGTGGTTTTCTGCTGCTATAATCGATCTGCTTCAAAGTTCGATGTGTTATGTGTTTAGAGATGCTCTGCATGGCTTGGGTGCAGTGAGTGCCTGTTTGAGTTACTGTTGCCTTCCTACCTGCTTGAAGGAGTCTGGCCAGAGAACTGCTGCTCGCTGGATATTTTCTGTTTTTTGCACCGTTCTCTGTAAACTCTACAGTATATTGTGGGGGGAAATCCCAGCAGACCAGCTCTTTCTGAAATATTCAGATGATCTATCTAGCACCAACAACCATGCCACCTTCAAAGTCACTTAAAATCACCTTTCTTCCCCATCCTACAGCATATAGACATCTTGACGATGTCTATATGCCTAAACGCACTGAGGTGCTTCCACGTGACAGCCGATCAGACATTCGCATTAACAATTAATCGGGTGGAGAATAATAAAAACAAATCTGGTGAGAGTAGCCTGAAAATAAATAAAACGTTAAATATTCCCAGTGAATAGAGATAGACGTGTGATTCTGGAGGCAGATATCAGATATTTCAGGTCAAATATGGATCCTGTGCTGCATTTTTAACAGTGAGACAGCCACGAACTGGATATCGAGTCTCTCTTTTTCAGTTCTACGCTGCAGAGCTCTCTGTGCTGAAAGAGGCCTCGTTCTCATCCACCATTCTCCTTCAGTCCTTTCCACACTGCATCTGTTGATTCCCTCTCTCATCCTCCTCCCCTCTGCTTCTCTGTGTCTCCCTGCTGCCTCATCTTTCACCTCTCTCCTCCTCATCCTTTCTCTTCTATCTTCATTTACTTTGCTCTTCACCCTTTCAAGTTTGGTCTCATCTGTCCTTGTCTTGATATTCTTGGTTTGTGCCTGTCTATATATCTATGTATGTATGCACAGAGCATTACTGAGCTTCACAGTTGTGCGCGTGAACGTTTATATATATATATATATGTGTGGGTGGTAGTGGGAGGGGGGGCAGCTTGCTTTTTAGTATCCCCTCATATGCTGGTCTCTGTGCATATTTAAAGACAAAACAAAAGAAAATGTAGTCGAATAGTTTCTGTTCAGGTCCTGTTTATAATTCTGTGTTTCTGCCGTGGCTATGCATCCAAAAATAAAAGAAGACCTGCTTGTTACAGTGAGTATGGGGCCTCAGTAGGCTTTGTCGCGCCCCCTACTGACACATGAAAGAAATAGTTTTTCTACTAACAGCCAAGAGACAGATTCCCTGAAGACAAAAGACTGTGGGCGGGGTTTAGAGACTGGGCCATCTGCGCTGGGGAGGTTACTGAGAGAGAGAAAACCCCCCATACACAGGGCCTTTATTTGCATTATGGAAAAGTGGGTGGGCTTGTGTCGGTGGCCATTTCATATCCCACCAAACCAAGAATTCCCAGAGTCAACAATCCAGAGTCTAATAATTAACCCTTTTGTTTTGGGCTGGCCTTATTCTAGTCAACGCCAACATGTGGAAAAGTACTGAGGCGGCGACCCTTCAGTCGGCTTCAAAACGTCTGATCAATGAGATTAAAATTTATTTGGAAAGGCAGTTCATGGTATTAAGAATTACTTCACCACCCTTTACTCACCAGTATGATGTCATAAACTACAAATACTGATAAACAGAGTCTTTTGGGATTTGAGAGCGTATGCTCCAGATATAGAAGAGCTGATCATAGATGATATGTAACCATAGTTAACAGCTGAAGACCCTTACATTTAGCAAAAACCCAGTACACAATCAGTACCCCAAACTGTTCATATGTACAGGAAACACTGTAGTTAACCTGCAAAATGTGGAAGCTTGCTCAAAACCTTTTATTCTCGTCTCAAATGAACTTTTAACAATAATAAAGGAGTGTCATCACTGACATCGAATGCCTACTGCACCAGATTATTATTTTTCTGAGGAGAATGTTGCTACTGTGCCCCAAAGTGAAAACTCTCCACATGCTGAACTCATGAGGACAAGGTTTTACTTGAGAATTAAGAGGAATTTGTATATGTGTTTGTGATCCAAATAGATTGTTTCCTCTCAGCAGAGAAGTAGCAGTCTGTGGAAATCATCACATGCACATTATGTCGTCTGCAGAGCCCCCAGGTGAAAGTCAGAAGTATTTAAAACAAGCAGCTTTTGCACATTTTTTGCTAAAAATGTTGATGTTCTCAATTCTGAAGCAGCTTTTCCCTTTTTTTTTTTCACTTTAAATGCAGCGTTGCCAGGATAGTTAATCATCTGTCAAGATTTATTTTTTAGTGTAACTAAAGAAAGTCACTTTCACCAAAATCCCAAATTATTTCAGCGATGTGTAAACCAATGTGTTTAAACTGTGAGGAGATGAAGTCAGAATCATGCAGGATTTCCTGAGTGAATATTCTTCAGGTGCTGATTTCACTGGCATGTTTACTTTGTACATCTTGATGCATTCTCAATCATCCAGGTAAGTAAATCTCCAAAAGTTGATTCTGTTCATCTGGTCGTAGCGTTTTGTGGGAGAAACGTTTCATCACTCGCCCAAGTGACTTCTTCAGTCTCAGGTTTAGTTTATACAAAGCACCCTTACACTGTGAGGGGAATACTTTTCCCTCAGTGGTCACACATTATAATCAACTACAGTTACAATGACAGGAAAAAACAACAACTTTATTTGTTGTTTATTTGTTGGAGGATTCATCTGTCAGGATCTTAGATGTCAGCTGCACAATAATACCACCTTTAATTTCTGGGACATCAGTCTTTAAAGTCAAAAGTCTTATTAATGTGGAAAACACAACACAAATATTGCATTTGCTTAAAAACAATACTTCTACTTTGCCCACATGTAAACTGTAGACAGTATATTAAGTCACTTGTGTTAATGTCTTAAAACATTTCCAAACAATAACAATGAAAAATCCTCAGTTTGAATGAAACGCCGTGAAGCATTTCTTATGTTTTCGATAACTTTAAACGCAATTTGAGAACGAAGCCAAAGCAACAGCGAAAAACTGCAACAAGCAGGAACCTGCATATAAATATTTTACCAGGGCTACCGTCTGCCCATGGATGAGGAGCCAGTATGTGTGGCGGTGAGAGGCATCAGAATATAGGAAGATGCAGACGAGTGCCGCATACATAGCAGTCCCTCCCTGATATTTTTCAAGGGAGATAACTGAGAGTGTGTGGTTACGTGGAGCGACAGGCTGTGACTCTGAGTACTGGGTATTTAACACCTAGTGGGGTTGTCACCTTGAAGTTGGTCCAGAGAGTCGTTGACCCACCCTCTGTCATCATGCGAGTCGTTACAGTTCACAGGAGCCAAAGTGTGATAATGTGTGACCCTTAACAAGTCACATGATGAGCAGCCGTGTGTTCTCAGACAAATATCTGTAGCTTGGTACAGCAGATATTTACTAACAAGTAGAAGACTTATTGAAATATAAGTCTTCTAATAGAAATATAAGTCTTCTTATATAGAAGACTTATATTTCCATAAGAAGACTTATAGAAATATAAGTCTTCTAATAGAAATATAAGTCTTCTTATATAGAAGACTTATATTTCAATAAGTCTTCTTATAGAAATATGTATTTTCTATAAGAAGACTTATTGAAATATAAGTCTTCTACTTTTGACCACTCTGTTCACACGGTGATAAAGAAACTTATGGAAAAAATATGGAAAACAAAAAACAAACATATACAGTGGAAATAAAATATGCAACCGTGTATTACAACAACAAAATAACTGTAATGTCTGTCACTCCATTCAGCGACTGACAGTCAGTCCTCATAAATCCCCTCCTGCAGTAAAAGCAATGAAGAATCTATAGTCTTGCTTCCTCTTTACCTGAGCAGCTCCTCCATGTTCATTCAGATTTTGAATACTAGATGGACTCTTCACCTTACTGGTTTAAATGTTTGCCTACCAAGTGAAAACTCTCTGGTTTGATCCTGGGAGGAAACACAAATCCCTTTGAGGGATCTATCAGGAAGGACATCTGCTGTAAAAACCCTGCCAAGCCAAATATGCAGAGCTACCTGCTGTGGTGACCTCTTGTGACGAAGGAGGAGGCAGCTGAAAGTAGCTTCTCATGTCACATGCAATTTCATTTAAACATACATATTATACAGGCAGTAACTATTCAAAGGATTGACAGTTGTGCCTAATTATTTGCCTGAATGTGCTGAAACATGTGCAGACACTAACAAAGAAGGAGAAATGCTCAGTAGTAAAAAGTATACCCTAACAAGGATAACTGATGAGGCAGTATAGGAAATATAAACTCTTATGTCAACCTTTACTGGCTTGGCTTCCATTTAGAGCAGACTGATCTAGTGCGAACAATCCAATTGTTGGATAAGGCATTAGAAAGAAGTCACTGTGGTAAAGAAACCACAAAAAAGCAGGAAAATCAAGGTCAGACCCCTGGCTGTTATTAGGAAAAACAGCAGGGCCGTCCCAAGGAGACAAAATGTTACCACAAGTTTAACCATCCTGCGATATTTACATGAGCTGGAAACTAATTTAAATCTTTACAGATTTATGCAAATCAAAGTTTTTCCTAAAACAACATGCAAAATCCTTAAAAGGTTTGTGTTACTTCTGCACAGCAGAATTCAACACCTGGCGACATGTGGGTAAAAAAAAGTCAGTGATTCTGAAATAAATAAATAAATAAATGAATAAAGTAAAGCCCTGAATTTTGACAGTAGTGGCCCAGGTGGAGGTATCAAGCATCACAAGCAAATATCAAATTTAAATATATTCTCTCTGTTTGACCTTTGACCCGTACTGTGACCTTAAATTTGTCCTTCCCAGTAGCAGAAAATGTGTAATGCTGCAGAGTAAAGTTGCGTGATTTTTTAAAAAATATATTAAGTGACATGACTCCCAGAGTGCGCACCAATGACATGCAAATTAAACATTTGCATTTTCACTGTTGGTGCCCCACATTGTTAAGTGATGAACTAAGTTTGGTTGTGGAGATCTACAGAGAGACATGCAGCCAAGAAGAAGAAACCAACATGTCATGTTACATGTCATAACATTATCCCACCTAAACACAACATGCTGGTCTGGCCTGGCAGGCTGGAGCCCAGATAAATTTACCGTTAACAGACCCTTTGTGTGAACCGAACTTGAACAACGCTGCTTTGTATTGTGGTGTAATTTTGTCTCTACGTGGAACTGTTTTTTAAAATTTATTTTAAAATGTTAGAACGTATATAAGTGTGAAATGTAAAAAGTTCAACATCGTGGGAAACCGTCAATCATGCATTTAAATTGTTATATTTGGATTCAGCAAAGTCAATAAGAAATGTCACATTTCATCTCTGAAAAAAACCCGCTGACCAGTGTTATAGTTTAATGCAGATAGTTTGTTTTGATAAACAGTTAAAGGTTTTTAAATTACAACCTTTTTCACATTAGTTGCAATGTTTTGCGACTGATTGTATGAGCTGTTTGGGGAAATGCATCTTGTTTTACAAACGCTGTAAAAAATTTGAGAGTAATTGACAAAAACTTTCATTTCTAGCTTCAGTAGAATGAAATAAGAGCTGTAGTATGAACTGGCTAATTTCCCAAACCTACACCTCCACCTATTGGTCACTGTGGCAAACTCCTTCTCCAGACATGCCAGATTTGCCCAGAGCAGCATGGGGTTTCACGCTGTGGCAGTTATCTTTCACTCGCATGATTAACTATGAGCTATAGATGCACAACTGAGAAAAGTGGAGTATTTGGTTTGTATTCTTATAAAATCTTAGCAAAATAGCAGAAAAGACACTGAAATTTTCTACTGGAAATTCCAACCAATAATTATGTAAATATACTTAGAAATCATTTTCTTTTATTCTTTTCCATGTAAATTATTAAATTATTTAACCACTATTACTATTAGTAATAATGATGATGTAAAGTATTGTGATGTAAGTGCTAGTGAAGTAGTGAGTATATATTGTGAGAAAGAAATATTTTGAAAAACTTGCCCCAAATTAGAAGCCTCCAACTCCTGGTGGGAGACAAAGCTGATGGAGGTAAGGTCCTGTGGGACTTAAACCAGACTGACAACCAGACATATTGGTGTTTGAGAAGGAGAAGCAGACCGCAGTGGTGATAAATGTGGCAATCCCAGCGGACAGCAACATCAGGAAGAAGCGGCACAAGAAAATAGAGGCGTACCAGGGGCTGAAGGAACAGCTGGAGCAGATGTGGAAAGTGAAGTCCAAAGTGGTCCAAGTGGTAACATTAGCATTAGATGCTGTAACTCCCTAAACTGGAAGAGTGACTTCAGAAGGCAAATGTGCCATAATTTCACTAAACCTCCGTTGCTGCACAGACAAAGCACAGGAAAATGAACAAGCTCACGCGTGAAATGCGGATGCTTTGTTTTCACGTTGAGAAAACTTGTTCAGAACACAGTCGGTGCTTTATAAAAAAGAAGGGTCTTATTTGAAAATACAATGCTTACATGCGTTTTCTGTCATATATGCAGCTGTTTGACACATGCGCGTTTGAGTGACGGTAACGTCTGATTTTGACTCAGATAACCAGAAGTGGAAAAAAATGTATTTAATGAGTTACCAGATTACTGTAGCTGCCGCACATGTTACTCCCAGCCTGTTATTTATGAGCCTTTCACGTTTTGAGCATTATTCTGTCATAGAAGTAGTAAAGGTCAGAGGTCATCCTCCTGGTACTGAAAGTGCCGCGTGCTTCCTGACCTGTGCTGTCTGGCGCTCTGTCGTCACAAACAAGGAAACCATGTTCGCGCTAACGCAGCGGTGCGTTCAGGTACTGTCAGAAAAGTGACCAACAGCTCTTTCAGGAAAACAGGTTCGCACGTGGTAGCGTGGCCGAGCGGTCTAAGGCGCTGGATTAAGGCTCCAGTCTCTTCGGAGGCGTGGGTTCGAATCCCACCGCTGCCAGACATTTTTCAAGTACACATAGAAAGCTGCAGTCAATACACACAGAATATACTTTAAAGGAAGAACATCATATATATATATATATATATATATATATATATATATATACATACAGTATATACACTGGGTGAATGTGCAGTAGTAGGAGCAAGCAGGTGAATTCTGTACATTAATATGAATAGACATCTGACTATTTTACAGGATAGACAATATAAACATATTTAAAATTAAAGGAATTGAAATGTACATTGTGCCTTGGTTTAGTGTCTGGAAGAGTCCTGTCTCAGTCAATTATAGATGATGTGAGAGGGCGGGTGTGTGTGTTTAGGGCACGGATGGCTTGGGGATAGAAGCTCCTCTTGAGTCTCTCTGTCCTTGCCCGGAAGATGCGGAACCTTCTACCAGATTGCAGAAGTTGGAACAGTTTGTTGCCAGGATGGGACGGGTCCTTCAGTATCTGCGCTGCTCTAGTCCGGCATCTCCTGGTGTAGGTGTCCTGAAGCGGGGGGAGAGCAATCCTGCAGCAGCGTTCTGCTGTACGGATCACTCTCTGGAGAGCTTTTTGGTCCTTCACACAGCTGTTCCCGAACCACGATGTCATGTTCTGTGTGAGGATGCTCTCCACAGCGCCTGTATAGAAAATCCTGAGGATCTTTGGAGAGACCCTGAACTTCCTCAGTTGTCGTAGGTGATACAGGCGCTGCCTAGCCTTTTTGGTCTGGACCTGAATGTGGGCAGCCCATGTCAGGTCTGAGGAGATGTGGACACCAAGATACTTGAAGGACTGCACCCTCTCCACTGGAGCTCCATTGATGATAATGGGCTTGTAGTCTCTGTGCTGACCCCTTCTGAAGTCCACCACCAGCTCCTTGGTCTTGCTGACGTTCAGCTGGAGGTGGTTGTCCTGGCACCACGATGCCAGATTCTTCACTTCATCCATGTAGGCCGCCTCATCGTTGTTGGAGATGGCACCCAACACCACTGTGTCGTCAGCAAACTTCACAATGGTGTTGGAGCCATGGGTGGCCACACAGTCTGAAGTGTAGAGGGAGTAGAGCAGTGGCGAGAGGACACATCCCTGAGGTGCTCCTGTGTTGATGGTGATGCTGTTGGAGAAGCACCTGCCCACCCTCACCACCTGAGTTCTGCCAGTGAGGAAGTCCAACACCCATGCACACAGACGGCTGTTAAGTCCCAGATCCCTCAGCTTTGTGAACAGTCTGCAGGGCACTATTGTGTTAAACGCTGAACTGTAATCAACAAACAGCATTCGCACATAGTTACCCTGTTTCTTGTCCACATGGCTGAGAGTGGTGTGTAGGACGTGGGCGATGGCATCCTCTAAGGGGATTTGCATAATGACTACTTTTATTTGTTTTATTATTGTTATTATTTCATTTCATCCCACAATGGCAGCTACAGTTACTCATCTCCATTAACTGGAATCACTGAACAAACACTGGATTGTTTCCACTGTGGCCATGTTGATTGCCAAAATCCACATGTGACAAGTACATGCCGGTTTGTGAAACCATACACTCACTGGCTGTGACTTGTGATTGACAAGTTAGCAAATGATTGTGTAGCTTTATACAGATCTATTTTGAAAGATAGATTGACTAAAAGCCAAAATAGGCTTCATTTTTTATTCAGTATAACTCCAAATGAGTAACTGAGATCATAAATCAAGCATCAACGTGCTTACAGAGGTCAAGACAGGAAACTGTTTTCCTTTAGACTTCAATAGGACCTCAAGTATTTTTGCAACACAGCTGTCGCCATCTAGTGGTCTTCAGATGGAATGCAGGCTCAAGACACTTTCACAGCAGCTGATTTGCTATAGTTTACGCTTTTCTCCAGTGCCACTTTTCATGTAGTAGATGTATGTGAGGATACTGCACATGATGTTTAGGTTCTATATTTATTGTTTGCCTTAAAAAAAGTCTTAATTTTCGTTTAATTTTGAATTTTCGTTTTCAATTCAGTGTAAATTCACTTACTTTCCAGGGTGGGTTTGCTCATTTCAGTTCACCTTTATATTGTTTGAACATGTTAAGTGTTTGGCTTAAAAAAAAAGATTATAGACGGTCGAGGTTTAGGAAGTTCAGATTAAATATTACACAAACACAACACTTAAAGTCATGTATACATCCAAGTCTAGATAAACATGCAGCAGAGGCTCCTGATGACCATATCAATAAATATTACAGCTAAGAGTTAAAAAAACAACAACAACTTATTATTGAATTGAATGATTATTGAAGCTTTGTAAACAAACAATGTAGTTTAAATTCGTTTTCCATTTTATATTTTTATTTAGGTTAACATTTTTAGGTTTTAGTTTTGTTTTAAACCACTATAGTAAATAGTGTAGGGAGAGGAAAAGTAGGGTTTAGGGTTAGGGTAACCCTAACCCAAAATAGTCTTCTTAAGACTATTTAAATCTATTTGGGGGCTAAGGGTGTCAGAAGTCCGAGGTGAGGTGGAACACGTGAACGCAGCATAGCTGGACGCGGCGGAGAGGAGAAAAGAAAAGGGCAACGAAGCAGCCCGGATAATTCAGCCTCGCAGTCTTGGCGCCAATCCGACTTCAGAGGGAAATTAAACGGCTCGGTTTTCACTCACGTTGGAATCAAATTCGCAGCCGGTTGCTGCTTCTTTCAAAGCCTTCGGTCGTCTGCTGTAGCCAGCCAGCCAGCTAGCTTTGTTAGCACACTATCCATCATTGTCATATTCATCTGGCCCCCTTATTTCTGCCTGTAGTCACGATACTAATAACTCAGCAAAGCACCGGGACAATAGAGGTGTGTTTCTCCAGGGGGATCGAGCAGATACGGCAGCAAAATGGGGGTGAGTTGCATGTGTTTTTCCCCAAAAATATATATATGAAGCGAGGTGGCACAAAGAAAGGTTTTTAGCTCGTCAGTGGCTGATTAAGCAGAGGAGATATGAAAGAAAGAAAGAAGGAAGGCAGGAGAGAGGGAAAGCGAGAAAGACCATGGTGGATGGATGTGGCTGAAGGTGCTGGTTTGGCTGTTAGCCGTCTAGCTGCCTAAACATAAACCCAGTAACATAGCATTGTAGCGTTAGCTCGAGCACACACATGGCTTTTTATGACGTTTTCAGCTGGGTTACTGCATCGTCCTTGGCGTTGCGCACACTTAACATGTCATGTGTGTTGTGACATTGTTAGCCCGCTAGCCTTGTTAGCTGTCGGGGAATGCCATTACAGCAAATGGCGAGTACGTTGCTAACCATTAATGCTAGTCACTTGTGTGTGTGTGCGTGTGCGTGTGCGCGCGCGCGCGTGTGTGTACATTTTCCAAACAGGCCAGGATGTGGGGTCTCTTTCCCACCTGGCCTTGGTTAATTCACACATGTTGGAAGTTGATAATATGAGCTACCTGTCTACACCAGCCAGGCCTGCACACACTCTGAAGCTGTAAAGCCGAGTTTATTAACTTTAGCTAGACTTGACTTTGTCCTTCTCTTTGGCTCCAGATAAACCAATCCACGTGTCCCCCCTTCCCCAGCTCAGTGTGCAGCCTCCCTGTGCTTGGTACAGAGTTAATGCTTGGAGCTAAAGTTGGCATTCCTTTTCATAATTGCTCAGCCCTGGAATGAAGGAATTCAGTTAATGCCTAGTTGTTTCTCCAGTGAAGCACCAATTCTGCACCCTAAACGCACCACGACCAACTCTAATAACTCATGGAGTCTTCCAACCAGGGCAATACACTAATACTACTTGTGATTGTTTGACTCAACCAGACAAATAAGTATCTAAATGGCATGGAGCCACAAAAAAATCACTACATCAGGTCCAGAGGATGGGTATAGGAACTGTTAAAGTGTCTAATCTCTCTGTTGCACAGCATAAACGCTATCAGGGTCATTTGTGTGAGTTATGGCTGCACCATCAATGCAGATGCTTTGGACATCAAACCAGGAGCAGGCTTAATGAGAGTAACGGTATCAGAGAAATTTCCCACAGGGAGCAGCACAGGCTATAGAAATACTATACCGCTGTAATGGCTTTAGAATGAAAGCATTTCAGAGAGACAATAATCACGTTATTAAGAGTAATAAGCTCTGCTTTTTCATTGTTTTCCAGGCCTTGATGTATTTTTGGAGCTTCGATCTTCCCGGATGTGCTCATGCGTAGTGTCTGAGGGTCGATCTGTTCTCTGATTGATTTGCCACGTGGCTTTGGGGTTGTAATTAAAACGTGTACAGCAGCACACGTCATTATTAAACAGAAATTCAAAGATCTGCTAATACTCAGATGAGTGGGAAAGACTGCACTCTACGTTTGATCGATTTTGTGTGTGTGTGTGTGTGTGTGTGTGTGTGTGTGTGTGTGTGTGTGTGTGTGTGTGTGTGTTGGCGAAAAAGTACAGTGGTATCCTCTGGCTACTACCTGCTTCTGTGTTTGTGGGCTCTGCTGCCACCAGGTTTCATCGTGATTTCTTGTGACCTGACAGGCTGTAGCTGCTGTGCCAGAATGCTGCATTACCTTGTCATTTCGTCAGCACAGGTTACACTCTTTGACAAGAGAAGATCGATTCACCAGTAAAGAAGTGGTGAAAAATGGCTGGCACTGATCACGCGAAGCAGAGAAGGGAATAAATTAAGTGGTAAAAAAAAGGCAAAGGGTTATAGCACCTCTTTGTCTGTAGTGATCTCTGGATTTTGCATTTTTTGTGTGTCTGTGTCAGGGTGAAAAATCTCATTCTGATCCATCTGTAATTCACCAAATGTCCCCTGCTTTTTTTTCCTCTCCGTTCATTTTGTGTCTTCAGAGGAAGTCCAACAGAGCAAAGGAGAAGAAAGCGAGACGTCTGGAGGAGAGGGCAGCTATGGACGCCGTATGCGCCAAAGTAGACGCAGCCAATAAGGTACCTCAGTTGTGGATATGAGTGAAAAGGAGAAATCTTCTGCTGTGGCTTTGCACTGAAGTTAAAAATGCGCGGTTTGATTTTTGTCTCTCTCGCACGCTGTTCCATTGTAAGCTTAAGGCACGAAAAAAAAGAAGCTCGGGGATGCCCTCCTCACCCCGATTACAGCCTTAATTGATATGGGCATGACAGGAAAAGGCAAATACCGCACCATGTGTGCCTTTATGCATAATTAATCTGCATCATTAAATCCCCCACCCGTCTATTCGAATGCACGGCTCCTGCAGCTTGGAGGTTGGCTAGAGCGTTGGCAAACTGGAGGAAAACAGCTCGCACAACATGATCTGAGCTGCAGCAGCCTCCTCATTGGGATCATGATGGGTTTGGCTGGGTCGATTACTTTTGTGTCACTTTGTTTCAAAATGAGTTGCCCCCACTGTGGTGGATGTGATAACAGCAAAGGAATGCAAGAAAATCTCCTAAAGTGGACCATAGTTTCAAATGAATAAATGAGCAATTGAACCTGATTTTGAGGGTCCGTCTTTGGCCTTCATACTTAAATTCTCTGAGCCTGAGTGTCTGTGGTTTCGGCCCAGTGTGCCATAATCTGTCCAAGGATGAGAGTAGTCTTGATCTTCATAGTAACAAGGTGAAGCTGACCTTTTGTGTCATCGTGACTGACTAATGGACGTGTAGCCTGTCCTGCCCTTATTTGGCTTTTCAGGTCATTGAGCGTAAAGGCTGCTTAAAGGACATGACTGAATGGAGAAGAGTGCTGATAGTTTAGCGTTTTCTCATTCTGCCCTCTCTTCTCACAGCTCGAGGACCCCCTGGCCGCCTTCCCAGCCTTCAAAAAATACGACAGAAATGGGTACGCACTGCTTTGTACACCCGCAGAGGATTTATTCAGTATCCCGTTCCATGAAATTCATTCTTGTTTTGTGTTTTCCGCATGGAGGGAACAGCCGCTTTTCCCAGAGACACAGACTCATAAACTCACACGTTGACTTGTCCTCCCATTCCAGGCTGAACCTGCAGATAGAGTGCAAGAGAGTGACCGCGCTTAACCCGCTGTCTGTGGAGTGGGCTTTCGAACTCACAAGAGCCAACATGCAGACGCTGTAAGAAGTCTGTTCTCGCCTCCTCTCAGAGTTCGAAGTAGTTCAGGAACAGAGTGACCTATCTTTTTCAGAGCAGAGTGCAGATAGGCCAGAAATTCTTTTTGTGACATGAGATAAGGGCAGATGGCAAGATGTGGATCTGAGGCCATGAATTAAACGCAGAGTATAAAAAGAAGGTAGAGATTGAGTTACTGTATTTAATATTGTCTCATATTCAGTTTTAAACGGTATTTGTCCAGTTTAGAAAAATCTGAGAGCAAAGAATTCCAATTATTGTGCCATGCTCGAGTTCGTCTGCTGTCTTTCTGTTGCAGGTACGAGCAGAGTGAGTGGGGATGGAAGGAGAGGGAAAAGAGGGAGGAGATGAATGACGAGAGGGCTTGGTACCTGCTGGCTCGCGACGCCGACTCCTCCCCCGTGGCCTTCTCCCACTTCCGGTTCGACATAGAGTGCGGGGAGGAGGTTTTATATTGGTGAGGTACCCAGCCGTGTGTTTGTGGATTTCAGAAAAGATTTCAAACCTCATTTCTGTTATTCTAAGTTTTATCTTTTTTAAATTTGCGCCTCTTTCTTTGCTCTGCAGCTATGAGGTGCAGTTAGAGAGCAGAGTGCGGAGGAAAGGGCTTGGCAAGTTTCTCATCCAGATACTCCAGCTCATCGCTAACAGGTAAAGAACTTCGGTTGTGTGACTATGGGAGGGAACATTGTGGTGACTGTAAAGTTGGTTACAGGTGACCTGCACTGAATACAAACACAACTGGAGGATGTAACATCGCATTCACAGCACATTTATCATAACAAATGCTAAAAC
Organism: Diplotaxodon limnothrissa; assembly: GCF_057381915.1. Classification (NCBI taxonomy): domain Eukaryota; kingdom Metazoa; phylum Chordata; class Actinopteri; order Cichliformes; family Cichlidae; genus Diplotaxodon; species Diplotaxodon limnothrissa. Next base: position 60,040,287 of record NC_140598.1, on the reverse strand, counting down.
ATGGGCTACATCCATCTTTTATATACAGTCTATGGTCACGCCTTCAGGTCACTTTACACTAAAGACAAGTGTTTCTTTTTTTGTCCTCTGTCCAGTACACAGATGAAGAAGGTGATGTTGACAGTTTTTAAACAGAACAAAGGGGCCTACCAGTTCTTCAGAGAAGCTTTACAGTGAGTATGCCGGCTCTTTAACGCTTAGGAAATCTGGAGGGTTTAACTGTAATGAGACAAATATTCAGCCTTTGAACGTGTAGTCTGGAGTATAATATAAGGTTATAATATAATATATGGACACTATATTATATTATTATGGAATATGATATAAGGTTAGTTGTCTGTGAAGCTTCTCAGTCATCCAGGTCATCGTAGTCTGTAATGACCCCAAGAGGGTCATGGACCCCCTATTGATCCTCTACCTACTCACACGAGCCAAGGTGTGAAAACAGGTTTCGGGTGAAGCCATCACATGATAGGGTGGGGCTAGGTTTCACAATGGGTTCACCCGAAATCTTGGCTGATTGTGACCCACACCCTGACCCTCCCATAGGGTTTATAATCTGGGACTGTCCACCAATTGCTCTGAAGAAGCTTCTTGGAGGAGAGGTGAAACGTCTTCAAGAAACCTAAAGAAGTCCAGACGCTTTTCTTTCCAAGCCTCTTAGAATATGACGTGGTTCACAGCTCAGTATTAATGGCTCCACAGGTGTTGTGGGTTAGTCTCTTTCTCATGAAGTTGCTGTCTTAGATCAGAAAGGAATGGGCAAAGCTGGCAGTTCCCAAAAATGTATTTCTGGACATAATCCAGGAATTTTAACTCATTTAATTTAATATAAATGAAAGATGAAATCATAGAGAAATGTGGAACTTCTCTGGCCTTTATTCAATGTCGTAACACTGGAACAGAAGCAAAGATTGCAACCGGATTTCCCTTTTAGTCCCACACTGAACTGGCGACTTTCATTTTTAGTGTTCAGTTTTGTTATGATCACTGCGCTGCAAACACGAGGACTGTTGAGGGTTATTATTGGGATAATGGAGACATCACGGCGCTGCCTTATTGAATTATCTTTTACTTTCTCTTTCGTGTGGGACTGGCGGGTCTTACAGTTATGGCGTCTTAATGTGATCGCCATCATTAGTGCATTAACACTCCAGGAAGTTCCCACTTATAAAGGTCACATACAGGCAGGAAACGGTCCTTCTTCGTCTGAAACCCGACTTCCTTCGGTCTCCCATTAACGAAGCTCGCCGTCTCCCCTCACCTCCAGGTTTGAGATCGATGAGACCTCACCGAGCATGTCCGGTTGCTGCGGCGACGACTGTTCTTACGAGATCCTGAGCAGGCGGACCAAGCACGGCGAGGCCTCGGCGGGACACACCCACGGGGGCGGACACTGCGGGGGCTGCTGCCACTGATCGGCTTCGGTTACGCCACGCGATTGGTTAAAAGCCAGCAACTTTAACCGGCTGCGTGCGAAAGCTTCAGCTGCCTGCTAGCCCACGAGTGGTTTTGAATTATGGAGGCCGACAGGTGGGAAAACCCACCTGCGCATTAAAAGCCGGCATCTCGATGCAGCGTGCAGTGTGAGCTTTCGCACGCAGCCTTTTCTATGTTTTTGTTTTGTTTGTTTAATTTGTTTTCCAGCCCCTCGGCTCATTGTCCAAATCATCTCTTCCCATTCTCATAACGCTGTTATTACCAGAACTGGTTTCCAGTCAAGAAAAAGCTGACGGTCTCCATCACGGAGACCGATCCTATCCCATGCAGCTCTCATCATCTCTGTGTTGCTATACTGTATTGGATCTGCTTCTTAAACTGTGGTTCAAGACCTAAAGTTGACTCTTGGCCTCGAGCTGTATTGAAGAAACTCCCCACTTGTGGTCTCTCAAGTGTAAAACGGGATTAGTTGAGTCTTGAAATCACAACTAAAACCATCCAAAATAAGCAGATAAAAATAACTCAGAGTTAGTCAGTTTCTACAATCCAGCTCGGGGTTTTTCTGGGGCCTTTGCACTGAGACGACTTGCTTGTTTCACTGCACCGGGGTCCTCGGATCAGGCTTCATGTGAGAGCCCGAGTTTAGGTCCTGGTTAAACCAGCACGAGAAGCGCCGTTGCACTGTAATATTATCTGTTCTGACTCTAGTTGTAAGTTATTCTGTAACAGAAGACACTGCAGCTAGCAGCAGCTGGCACGTGATACTGCTGTTACATGATTACAATACACCATCGGCACCACCCGCCTCCTCGATTCAGGTAAATGTATCGATGTCTCCCTCGCTTTTAATGCTTACAGCTTATCAAATGAGATTTCCAAGATTGCCTTTTTCTTTCGAGTCTCTCAGTAAAATACGTTTAAAAAAATGTTTTCTCAACATCATCAGTTGCTGTAAATCTGCATCCGACTAAGTAAATATTCCCAGTTTGTCCCCACCTGTGTCATATCGCCTCATTAGAGATGCATGCTGTAACTGGATGCTTTTTCAGCTTCACAGAAGACATCTTTAGTTGTGAAAATTCATCATTTGACCTTTCGGCCTCCTTTTTTTTTTTTTTTTTTTTTTTTTTGAGTTTTTCCTGCTTCTTGACCTGCACCCACGGCTGCCACACAGTTCTCATTTTTACTGAGCTTTCGGATTTTCGTAGTACACCCGTTTCCCTCTTTGCTTTTTAGTTTCTGACGACAAATCTGACGCTACTAGGCCTGTTTAAAAACAACTAAGTCCATCCTCCATTGCACTTCTTGCATATCTTGTGGATTTAAGGTGGAATAGCATCAACAGAGGTCACCGTTTGATCATATAGCTGCTTGAAAACGACACGTGAATGGATGCAGATGAGGGTAACGGCAGCGCACTTGAGGGAGCTTTTTTTTTTTTTTTGCTTTTTAAATTGTTTGAGTTCTTCCACAGTCTTAACTTATTTTCCTGGCCCCCTCCTGTAAAATTAGGTATTTTTGGGGGTGGGGGCGGGTGGAGTAAATCTAGTCTTAAATTAGGATTACGGACTAGTGGCTTCTAAAAGGTTTAGGTCCACTGCGAGAAGCAGCATCTAAAATTCTCATGTTGGTCTAGAATAATCTTAATTCCCCGCCTGTTCACAAAGCCTTTGATGTGTTTTTGGATTAAATTGCTGTTTTTAAAAAAAAAATTGATTTAGAATTGAGATTGACTGCATTGAACGGGGTTCTGTTGTGCACATTTCCAGCTCCATGTGTCCTTTATTTTTTATTTTTTCCTCTGGCTTTGCATGATTCAGTTAAAAATAATCCTTATTTATCCTATCCTGGCCTCTGGTGCAGTTTATTTTATCCACTGTCTCAAATGAGCTGTTACAGCTCCTGTCCCTTTAATAAGACAGCTGTCCTCTCATTGGCTATCCCTGACAAACTGATGGTTTCAATTGTCATCTATATTAAGGCTCTCCTTGACATCGCACAAAGCCAGGAGTAGATAAACATGTCTGAAACAGTGCTTCTGTGTTAAACTCTGAGTTTTTTGGTTCACAGAGAGGACGTGTACATATGCTGGATCCACTACTGTAACAGCACACCAATGACAGACAATAATGGAAATAATAATGAAAAGCCTGCTACAAGTACGTGGAGTTAGAGGCTGTTATGTGAAGTAGACACACTTGGTGTAAATGCTTGGTACTAAAATAATCTGGTACCAAAAAAAAAAAAAAGGGTTTGAGGAGAAAAATCTTACGGGATCCTGGGATGAAAGCTTTGGTTGTTTCCTGCTAAACGTACATTCTGCACCTGGAGACATGGTGGTTTTTCTTGCTTGGTTGAACTCTGAGGAACAGAAACAACTAAACATGCTTGTTTGCGGGGACTAGACTATCTGATTGAATAGTACAGTAAAAAAATTTTGTACTTCATATGTTACAATTTCAAAAAAAAGAGGATGTTGTACATAGAGGTAGGAGATCGATGGACTGACAGTCTCTCTCAGGTTAATCAAACATAATCAAACCTCATCTGTTGTACTTAACAGCCACGCTGTCAGTCAGTCAGCCGCTGGCTGGATTGGATTGACCCACGGCTCAGTCTTGTTACCATCCTGTTTAAAGAAACAACCGGAAAGTAGTCCTGGTATTCAGGAGGAGATTTTTGTTTAGTTTTATTCTATTCTTTGAAAATGTGAAGTTGCATGAAAGTAAATGTAACAAAGTTTGAACAGAGACTGGATCTGCACTCGGTGGTCATATTCAATCCAGGCATGTGGGCAGTTAAAACAAATAATCATAAAGAATTTTAAAAAGGCTCACTGGGAATAAAAAATAAAATAAAATAAAAAATCTTATGTGAAAATGTAATTTTTGGAAATGAGCCTGAATTTAATTTACTTTGAAGTCAGTGAGGACTTAATTTTTTATTTTTTTTTTAATGGTTCCAGATACAAAAAATTCCAGATACTGCTTTTGGTCTTTTCTCAACATGTATATAAATATATATAAATATATAAGCTGTTGTGGATCCATCTTCATTTCTTGGCCTTTTACAGGAGAAACACTTTTTTAAACATGATGTTAATAAAAGGCAAAAAAAAAACAAAAAACCTCGGTGTTTGAGAGTGAGTGTTCCAGTCCTGTCCGTAAATGACAATGAAAGGGAAAACTAAGTCATTCTGCCTTGTCAGTGTTTTATGTTACAAATAATGTTACAAATAAAGGAAAGTTGTTTGACTTTTCAAGAAATGCCTCCTTTTCTTTTTCTTTACTTTTTTTTTTTTTTTTTTAACATAAGTGAATTTCCATCAGGAAAAGAGGATATGTATGGAAATGTTTAATATATTTAGTATTTTTCTTTTTATAGGTAATTTTTCAGATTTTCATTATGCTGTTGTTACACATGTAGCTGCGTCAAAATGTGTTAAGGTTGCCGATTTACCTGTATAGACCATTCACTAATGCTTAACATATAGGTGTGGTGTATATTGCCAACATATAGAACGCACTGTGGAGTGATTTAAAACAATATGTTAAATTTGACCTCTGACCTCTCCTCCAAAGTCAGTAGAACTAAAGGTCAAATAATTGTTTTTTAGTTTCATCCTATCACTGTTTCTACTGACAACATACAGGTACATATGGAATTTTATATATTGGGATTCAAAATATTTAAATTATAATTTGCATTCAAATACGATGGCACATTTGACCTCTGACCTCGCTGTTCTAGCTTTCTTTCAAGTTGACCCTATAATGCAACCTTTAAAGAAAAAAATCCTCTAACGAAAGTACTGTCAAGAAAATGAGCTGCCTATGTGAACCTCCTTTTTAAGATTTTAAAAAATATTTGTTTTATCAAAATGAGTGATAATTAATTTGATAAGTACTTTTTTTTTCTTTCATTTTTACGCTGCACAGATTTCTGTGCCGCTTCTGGAACTGTCTGTGTGGCTGTAAATGTTTCGAGGGGGATTCCTTTTCGCGTCGCACAGAAACCGGACGCTGTTGGTACATTAGCTGCAGAAAAAATGTCATAGTTGAGCCGAATGAATGGATGCTGTGAGGTGCCTTTGCTCACATCTGTCCAAAATGACATGAAGCTCTGAGCTTCCATCGCTCAGCTCCGCCGATTGTCGCCTCCGGTAAGAAAAAGAAAAGAAAAAAATGGGAATGTTTGTGCTTGTCTGGTTAATACAGCTTAGCTTCCACTGGTTTATCATTGAGTTCAGTTTAGATTCATGTTATTCGACCTCGTCGGGAGTTAGGCCACACTGACCCGTGCACAGCTTCAACTTTTCCTCAGTTAGCTTCTCAGAAACGTCCCGCTGCATGGGGATGCTTTCCCTCTTAGCTTGTTAGCAAGCTAAATGTTGCTTGTGTCAAATTGGGTACATTTGAACTCAGTTTAGCTCCTCGGTTACAGCCTGCACAACTTCATCAGAACATAAACAACTGGATTAATAAGAAAAGCGTGAACAAGTTGCACTTTCTGTCAACTTTCAGCTAGTCAGGGCACCATGGCAACGAGGATGAAGCTAAAGCTGAAGACTGTATTTTTGCTCTACTTCATGGTCTCGCTCCTGGGCCTCATCTATGCACTGATGCAGCTCGGTAAGTGAATCCTACCTATGAGCAGAATGAGTAATGGTATAAAATTTCAGCATCAGCAGGTGTAAAGGAGTCAAAAATGTGCAAACCTGAGTGGCAGAGCTTCACTTTGCTTTGATTTCTTTGTGCAGGCCAGCGCTGTGACTGTACAGAACATGACTTCCCTAAAGACCGCACCATATCTCGACTGCGTGGGGAACTACACCGTCTTCAGGAGGAGATGAGGAAGTTTGAAGTAACAAAGCAACCTCAGAAGCAGCCAGCCAAACCGTCCCTGCCCACCATCTTTGTTATCACGCCGACATATGCAAGGTAGTCTTCCAAGCGACCATTGCTTGGTGTCCACCCTCCGCTGTGCATTCCTGCACTGATCTCACCCTCTCTCCGATTTCCATCTGTTTTCAGGCTGGTGCAGAAGGCCGAGCTGACTCGTATGTCCCAGACTTTTCTCCATGTCCCTCGGCTCCACTGGATCTTGGTGGAGGACTCGCCACACAAGACGCCTCTGGTGACCGACCTGCTGATGAAGAGCGGCCTGACCTACACTCACCTACACATGCCCACCGCCAAGGACCGCAAACTACAGGAGGTTCGTTCAATTTTATTTTATTTTTGTCTTATCCATGCATGTTCTTGCAAATTTTTTTGTTCCTTATTTAAAAACACTGAGTCATTCTCCTGCTCAGGGTGACCCCAGCTGGCTCAAGCCCCGTGGAGTGGAGCAGAGAAACGAAGGGCTACGGTGGCTTAGAGAGGACAGGAGGGCTCAGCCAGGAGGGGATAACCAGCAAGGAGTGGTGTACTTTGCTGATGACGATAACACATACAGCCTGCAGTTGTTTGAGGAGGTGGGATATTTAAGTGTGTGACTATGTTTATTTCTTTCACTATTAGGCTTATTGCTGATGCTTGCGAACAAATGTCCTCTTTTCCTCAGATGAGGAGCACGCAGCGGGTGTCAGTTTGGCCGGTGGGCCTGGTTGGAGGGATGAAGTATGAGAGGCCTGTGGTTGAAGGAGGAAAGGTAAGGTCACTGACATTTTGCCATGCTGCTGTTTTAAAGATGCAAAAATCCCCTGCATCTAACTGCACCTAAGAGCTAAGCTTTTCAGCTTTTTCATTTGATCTAAAATACTGAGATCATATTTACGATGGTTTGTTTAAGGTCGTTCGCTTCCATACCGGCTGGCGTCCCAGTCGGCCCTTTCCGATCGACATGGCTGGCTTCGCCGTTTCCCTTAAATTGGTCCTGGCCAATCCAGAGGCATGCTTTGACGGAGAGGCACCAATGGGCTTGCTGGAAAGCAGCTTTCTTCAGGGACTGGTTACCATGGATGAACTGGAGCCCAAAGCAGACAACTGCACTAAAGTACGTGTGTGCGTTAAGAGATAAGAATGAAGACTTGTCTATAATTGTTTTAGAACAGATGATTCAGTGTGAAATGCTTTGTTCTGAAGTCTTTTTTCTTTATGATTTATGGAAATCGCAGAAAAAGAGACCTTTAAGAAAGAAGTGTTCGTGCATTGGCATTTGCAGTAGTTGCATTACGATTCTAGTAACAGTTTATATATAAGGTCACATGTAGTAATAGTGTGTTTGTGTGCTTTGCAGGTGCTGGTGTGGCACACACGGACAGAGAAACCGAAGATGAAGAGAGAGGAGGCGCTGCAGGCTCAGGGACTGGGTTCAGACCCTGCTGTGGAGGTCTGAGGGAAACGCATGCACATCAACACACACTCACACACACATGTGCACACAGTGTGTGATTATATCCTGCTGTTAATGCTGCATAGGTAACTGCATTGTAAATACTGTAAACACTAAAGTACAGGAGAGAACCTGGTTTTGAGAGACTGTTACACCCGGTTGTACATATAGATGTGTATCGAGTGTGTGTTTTGTCATAACTGTGCTGATTGTATGTTAGTGTGTGCGTCTTTTTCGTTTTTGAGTTTGCAGTACAGTCGGTGTCAATGTTAAACTACTACCCGATGGGGGCGCCAGTGTATTAGTTTGTGAAGCCGTGCTGCTGGAGCACTGCGGCTTAAAACTGGAGGGAGGGTGCGTCTCATAGCAGGGTCGTCTTGTATCACTTCTGTTTACTTGTAGCTCAGTTAGACGCCTGTGATGTTTCCCGTTCCCGGCAGCACTTAGATGTTTTTATCAGGGGCTGGATGTATAAATGATGTGACAGGCAGAAACCGTGTATATTCCAAAACATGGAGTGGTATTTTAAAAAGAAGGATTTGGTTTTTCATTTCATTATTTTTAAATAGTGAGTTGAGTCAATATGATGATGAAGAAAGAAGGGGGAAATACAGACAACCAAGCTTGTCATTTTTTGTGAGTGTCTCATTCACAAACTGCCTTGTAGGGGGAAAAATTACTAAATTTTATCATTATTGTTAGATGATCATAAATGTTTGTGGCTTCATGTTATTGTGGGTAAAACCTTTGCCTAGCATGCCAAAGATCCCCGGATTGGGACTAGGAGGTGACACAAATGCAGCGTCGGGGTAGAACAAGTCAGTGTACTCCTATTAGCAGTCCCAAGGGTTAAGTCTGCAAGGGTGACCCCATGGGAAGTAAGGGAGCAGCTCAAAGGACCCTCGTGTACATTTCAGTAGTGCGGGTGTGATAATGAAGTACGAAAGGTTACTTTGAAGGTGTTGGACTGTTTATCACCCCAGTTTTGCTCACACAGCAGATTTGGGCTGGTGATGATTTCAGAACACATTTATCTTTTTTTCAATTCTGGGTCTGAATTTTATGTTTAGTGATACTGAGCTGCTTATTTGAGCTCATGTCTAAGCGTTTTGTGCAAACTGTTATTTTTATATACAAATGATTAACAAGGGAAGCGTCTACTAGACTCTGACAGATACAGGACATTTGTGGTAGATACCGATATTTAGGGGGTTTAAAGCAAAAACCTGATACTGATATCTAGAGTATGTCAGTCACATGGATATAATGTGTACCCTGGTTTAGCAGTGCAGCCTTCAGTGTCGTTCCAGTTTTCAGGCCAAGGATCAGTTACAACTGTGCACTTAGTTCATGCATGGCTTCTGATTTTTGTGTTTGTAAGTCAATATTCAGGATGTAGACCCCTTTTTTTTTTTTTTTTTTTTTTTTTTTTTTTTTCTTTTTACCCCTAAAAACAAGTCATCAGCATCAAAGCAATGTCAATAATCTTTACTCAAACTGTAATAACAATGTCTAGGATTAAGCATTGTAGAGCCAAGGCAGTGAATACTTACTACCGGTACGTCTTTTTTAAGAATAAAAATATCCATGACTGAGACGGTGTTCTCTAAACACGCCGAGCAGTGAACAAACCCCACGGACGACTTGCTGTTGCGTCTTTATTAAGCCCTCAACAACCCGTGTTGCAGACAAAGTGGTGCAACTTAGCAACACGGGCACGACAAACACCCGTGTAATGGTTCCACACCCAACGCATAAGTTCTGGGTTGTAACTGGTGTCATCACACCACAGCTAGTTTAACCCAGTGTTTTGTGAGCAGCTTTAGTGATGCTTTTTAAAAACCACGCTCAAAGTGGAAACCATTTAAGGCAGTGATTAAACAAACATCTCTGCTGAAGCGCATATAAACGAGTTATGCAATAAACAAACGTGTTACGTTTCGACACTGCTGCGATCAGAAAAACACTTGAATTTGCCTCCAGCGGGCAGGAAATCCCTGGTACTTAAAGATTGCAGAATATGGAAACTCGAGCTGTGCTTCGTCATCTTCCACACTCCCTGCAATGCAACAGACGCTGTAAAAACAGCTAGTGCCTGCTTACGTGTAATTAGTGCCTGTAAGTAACTTCTCTACTGGTGTATAACGTATTTATTACTGTTCTTTACATTGTACAGTGTGATCATGTCTGTCCCTGGCCTTGGAAATAAAAGTAATGAAAAACACACTTTGTCACTTTTGTTTGTCTCCAGTTCTTTTGAACTTAAGTGAAGCTTTTTTTTTTTTTTAAACAGCAGTTATATTGAAAATCATGGAGGTAGTCTGCGGTGAGACAGGCTTTTGCGGCGTTTAACCTTTGCTGCCTGCAGCAACTTGACACACCACATTCATTGTGCACATCTGTTCTCTGAGCGTGTCACTTTCAGTAGTCAAGCTGTGATATATGACTTGGTCCCTCTCCTCTGACCTGTCACGCAGCGTGTCTGTTATTTTTATCACGTTGTCTGCACCTAGCATCGTCTATAACGCCGTCTTCCAGCCGGATGTTCTGCACATTCACCACATCCTCACCTCACCGTCCAGATACCGAGCCCCAACTTGTCTGTGCCTGACAGCGACCATTGCAACCTGCTCAGTCATGGGTGATTACTCTCTCGTGGGCGGGGATTCTCTAACCTCAGAACAGCTGAAGTTGCGTGATTGACAGCTGGTACGCCCTCTCTAAGGGGAAGCGGCCCACTTGGTGACTATATTTGGAGCGTGTGGAGGTGTACTCGCGGAGGGACTCCAAGATGAAGATGCAGTGGGAGATGAGTAAGAGGAGCTGAAGTCAGAGCTACATGCACGCCACTGTTGGACCTTGATGAGTCACAAGTGCAGCTGCACGAACACGCAGTAGACGATATTAGTGGTGATACTGAAAGAAGTTGTATTATTACCTGTAAAAGTATGAGCTTCACTGTCATGAATAACACATCATTAAACTCCTTTTAATCTGTGTGTGTTCCTGATGGTGTGTCATCACAGCTGCAGAGGAACCCTCTGCATGCGTTTACATGAAGGTGCACAAAGGGCTATTAAATGTGACACGGGCAAAAAAGCAGGCATTGACACGCGCACACACACACACACACACACAGAGATAAACAGCTCCCACTTCCAGTCCCACCCAGACCAAGTGTTCACTGTGCAAACACTACCATATCATTGACCAGGCTAACTGATTTTAATCCGTATACACACGTTCCTACTCCAGGGTTTACCTGCATTAGAAGTTAACAGTTCAGGGTGTTACACTGACTCACGTGTGGTTTTTAAATGTCTTCTTGCGGCGAGCAAATCAAGGATGCAACCAATTACGGGAGGTTTTGTGCAAGATTTGCAGAGAGATTAATGTGTTAGTTGTGTTTGGATGAATGTATCTGTTTTGAGATGATAACACGTTTTGCAGGAACGCCTTCAATTTGAATCACGACCAAGATTCGTGCAAGAGTGGAAAAACTATAGTTGTTCTCTACATATCAGTCAGTCTAGTTTAGGCCATTCAACAGGCCTAGTTTTCCTAGGGTGAGGCACAGGGTACACCCTGGACAGGTCCCAGCCTGTCACAGGACGAACACAGGAACTGACAACCGTTCACACCTAAGGCTAATTTAGAATGACCAATTGACCCACTAACTTGTAACTGTCTTTTGACTACGAGAATAAGCCAGAGTACCCGGAGAGAAACCATGCAGACACGAGGAGAAAATGCAAACTCCACACAGAGAGGCTGCAGGTGGATTTGGACCCAAGACCTTGCTAGCCAAGATAAGCACACTGGTAAGAAATAGTTACAATCTTTCAAGGACTCCTGGGGCACCAGAAACTTCTACTGATCCACCTGAGAACCTGTTTCAGACACTGTTCAGCCAGAGGCCAGCCAGCAGACTTCTGATTTTAGTAGGCATTTCCCATCCAAATTCAGGAGGCCTCTGGCATATCTGGAAGACTGTTTTCTCGCAGAGCTAGGAATGTGGGATCGTAGGACGGAATGTGCAGTCCGATATCGACGTATGGCACCGTTTTATGTTCAGACCATCTAAAAGGTCTCTGACACTGGCTTTGGTCTTCCTATGGATCATTTGACTCGTTTTGACGCATAGATTTGAAGTGCGATTGTGTCAATGCCGAGTGTTTGCAGACGAGTCGACGTCTTTCATACAAGCTGCAGATGGCGGTCTGCTAGAAATCCGAGCACAGTGAGGTCTTTGGTGCAACACCCTCTTTGTGTTCATCGTGTAACTAAAAAACAGGGATGCTCTACTGAATCCAGTTCATGCCATATTTGTATGCTTTGAAAGCGTTTGGTGGGATTGTCTGCACTGAAACGACACCTCCCTAAGTATTGCAAGTGTCCTGCATCGACCGCGTTTTCTCTTGTTAATGCACTTTAATTTGTGAAGCTCTTTCTTTCATTAAAACTTTCATTAGAATGTGACCAATTATTTGCCTTGTGGAGAGAGAACAAGGCCAAACAAATCATTGATCTTTGGGCGTGCTTGTCCAAATTTGACCAGAGAAGAGCACGGCATACCCTCCACGACACTAAGTTAGACGTCCAGGGGGATTCAGGGCTACATCAACATCTATTGTGCCATCTGTGAAGAGAACAAAAAGCTACGTACGTTTTAAGGGAGTAAAACAATACTGCTGTTGTAGAAATACCAGTGATAAATCAGTGCATCCACCGGTGCTCAGTGGAAACAACAGCAAATGTTAAATTGGCAAACTTCACCTTCAAAAAGTCAACAAACCCTCAAGACAGCAAGTTACTGATGTGTAGCACAGATCATCTCTTTCACTGTGATTTTTGATTCATTCAAAAACAGAGAAGCTATAGAAATGTTTTTATGTTCTCATGCTATTCAGCAGAACTAAAAGATTCATATAAAACTATTAATCGAATAATAAATGATGGTGTGACTGAGTGAATTAGCTCCAGCTGTGGTGTACAATTCAATGACTAAACAATTACACAGAGTCTGAAATGTTTGTTAATACAGAACATGTGTACTTTTACTCCAGAAAAAGTTTATGTACAACTACATTACCATTACCACTTTTCTATGTATAGGATTTATGGCAGGATACCTCTTCCCTGTGTTTCCCTGTGTTCTGTAGCTCCACAGCTGGAGACCAGAGTGCTGAATCTACAACAGACATAACTAAAGTTAACCTGCTGGTTAGCTGCACAGAGCTGCACCCACAATTCACAAAAATTAGCCCACCTAGCATGCAGCAGCTATAAGTTATAAGACCCTTTAGATCTGCACAAAGTGACAGAAACAAACGTAACTGTTTTATCAGATCAGGTCAGACTAGTGATGACTAAATGAGGCCTCACGGAGTGTGCGCTACATGACCCTTACCGTGTTTACGCCGTGTTGGTGTGTTGCTTAATAGCGACATCTGCTGGGTTTAAAAATCATTGCAGGCACGCTGGATAAATTCATTCATTCAGTTCAGAATGGTACATAAATGTTATATTCCTGATGTTAACAACACATTCTGTGAAGAAGTGATCTGGTGATCCTTATTTCGCCCTTATGGCCGACCATGCCACTCCACTGGCAAAGGGATACAGTCCAGCTGATCTTCTCATGGGAAGGAGGATAAGGACAACTATTCCTGTCATTCCATCACAGCTAATAATAAGCTAACAAACTTACAGACAAAAACAGAGAAAAAACTGCAACCGCAGACACAGACCACGTGACAGGCAGCCTGGATAAAAAGTGTGGAGAGAAACTGAAGTCAGTTGATTCATTCTGATATCTGGACACCGAGCGAGTGACGAATTGTCCTGTTAACGTAACCAGCTGATGATAAAGTGCTAACTGAATGAAAGAAAAATGTATATTCCAAATAATTAGATTATAAAATGATCGATTAATGCAGTATGTAAATGGTTTTTGTACTTTGGACAGGTCGCCAGACTGTCACAGGGCTAACATTTAACCCAACCTCACTAATTACATATTGTTGGACTGTGGGGGGAAGTCCTAGTATCCAGAGTAGTATCCAGAAAGTTAACAGACTGTTCAGGTAAGCCTCTCCAGGACCAACAGGATATACAGAGTCCCCACTGTATGTTGGTGTAATGCATAAGAATGCAATAACTGAGCTCACAGGCAGAATAAAGTTGATAGAGTTTTTATAAAAGGTTCATCTATAAAGAGCTGTTTAAAACAAAGTATGAGGTAAATCAGAGATTGAATGATCAAAGTTTCTAAGTCATAAGGCTTCGTGTCCATCTCCACCAATAAATCGTTTATTTGACCATGGAGACCCTGGCGCATTGAGCACTGAAGGCAAAACTCTGTTGCATCCCTGCAAAGCCTCTATAGCTGGATCCCGCGAGTTTACCCAGCAAAGGTAGGACGTGCGCTGCTGCTGCTGCTGAGATTTTTTTCAGTAAGTTAATATTTGACCTGTTTAATACATGGCTTTATCTCTAAGTCAGTGTGTGTTCAAGGATGTAATGACAAGGTGTGTGTGTAGGTGGAGAGAGGGAGAGTGTTTTACAGCGTGTGTGTGTGTGTGTGTGTGTTCGTACCAGTGACGAAGACTCTGCAGGTCTGGGCAGGGTTGGCGTGTGACGTGTATGAGGGCAATAAGCAGCGCTCCCGGCTCCGTGTCACTCACTCAGACTCACACACCGAGAGGGGAACGAGACGAGAGCGAGAGATCTGGTAAGGCTGCAACTATTTCTTCACCTGTTGAAGGCGTTACTGTTTAATATGTGGTAGCAGGCATTTCTGTTCACTCCTGTTTAATGCTCTCACTGTTGGGCTGCTTCTCAGCCCTGTTTAATTTTTAACACTTTAATTTAGTCATCCTTTTTTTTTATTCGCCTCCTATTACACAACACCTTTCAGTCTTTATTTTGCAATCTGCACATTATATGAAACGTTACCTGCACTTCGCAAGTCTTCGAGATTTCCAGGACGCCGTTTGTCAGAGCACAGAAGGACGTTTTTTGGTTTCCTCTTCTGTTTGCCACCCTTGTAACAATCCAAAGTCTTCATTTGTTTTAAAAAACAAAGCTGATCTGGAAAGGACACCAAATATGTCTGCAGTTTCTGGTTATTAGCAGGAAGTGTACTCCTTCAGAGGAGCATTAGTGTGGACTTTGTTATTATGTAACTTGCGGTGAAACGGTTTACAAGGTGATCACAGAGGGGAGGGGAAGCGATCTTGCACTTTTTCACTGCAGGGTCAAAACCCCTGAGTACGTCTCATTTCTACCAGCAGCGCAATCAGTGATGTCACAGCAGCTGATTTCTTGCCTCATCCTGGACTAACACACATGTTTGTTTGGCCGCTTTTCTTTTATTAATTCGTGCCAACGCCACCGGCACATAACCTCGTTGGTGGAGGTAATAATGCTGCTCTTCCTGCACAGGGAGTGGAGCAGTCATCAGCCACTCCAACACAGCCAGAATATAAGGAACTCATCTAAACAACACTGTGCTTACACGGGACCCCTGAAAAAAACATGTCGATGTTTGACGCAGATTGTATGACTGACTTTCAGAACAGGTGGAGAATGGACAGACAAGCAGGTCGCTGACACCGACAGTTAGTCTGAAGTCATTGATTTTGGCTGCACATCCGGCTGTCCGACTCCCTGTGTGTTTATCTTCAGCGCTAAGAATGCTGCGCGTTCAGTTTTTTGACATCTGTTATCATCACAACCCCGATAACATTGACTCTGACCTCCAGCCTCGGTCACGGCCACCGATATTCAAACACAGACATTCTTGTGACGCCTGCATAGCATTTCTGTTGTACAGTACTTACCATCCAGAGAGGCTGATAAAACACACACATACTCACATTGATGTGAAAAGTAATTATCTTTCGTCTATGGTCTTTTACGCTTTTTCCTTCAGCTTTTATCTCCTATCACTGTTCTTGAAATTTTGGCTGCCTGTATGGAAATGGATCAGACTGTGCGTTTGACAGAGGGCAGGGTTATGTAACAGCCTTAAACTCTAATCTCTCCTCTCTCAGCAGGAACAAACCAGGAGCAGAAAGAGTGTGTGAGAAAGTGCACCAGAGGCCAAAAGAAGTAACAGACAGAAACTCGAAGAAACTCCAACAAAAAGATGGCTATTGGCAGGAACTCCAGGATGAGCTCAGTCCGAAGCTCCATCAGGGCCCCAAAGTTTCTGGACAAATCGAGTGGCTTCTACGGTCGCCTCGACGAGCCCGAGGCCGCCACAGAGGTAGAGGAGACTGGTGTAAATGTTTGCAACATAGAGGAGGCAGTCTCGAGTGACCCATCCATCACAGCGGTGCATTGTTCTGATGAGAAGGAAGAAGGCGAGGTGTTTGGCTTCAGCGAAGGCATGATGGAAGATGACGACGAGAGCCTCCTGAGGAGGAAACCCAGCCGCCGCAGCAGCAGGTGGAGGAGAAGCTCCAGGAGGAAGCAGAAAGAGGGGAGAGCAGACGAGGACGCAGCCAGAGAGGAGAGGCCCAGCCTGGGCACGGAGGGTCCAGCTGACTTCCCCGAGGACATCAGGGTGAAGATTGAGATAGAGATGGAGAACCTGAAGAAGGTGGAGGAAGAAAATGAAAAGGCGGGCTGGGAGAAGGAACCCGTGCTCGTTCACTTCCCGGCTCGGGAGGACGCTGACGACCAAGTCCTTATCCGAGACAAGAAGAGAGGAAGAGAAGACGAAGAGGAGGAGGAGAGGAGGATGACGAAGGAGCAAGAGGAAGGGATGAAAGTGGTGAAGAGGAAAAATTACCGCAAGGTGAGAGAAAATGTGCGGTGTTGTTTTAGGCTGCAGACTTGTATCAACTTCCTCTTCAGTTTGTCACATTTACATAAACTCCATATTTAGCTTCGCTGCGTCGGGTTAAACTTTAAGCCGAAGCTGAAGGTTGTGTAACTGCACGCCCAGCATGTGTGGAACAGAGGGGTAAAGTTCTCCCTCGCCATCCTCCACGTAATGCACTCTGGGTTATTAACTGCCATGGAAACTATCTTATCACCTTTATAACATGTTGCCACTGCGCGTCCAAGGTCCAGCGGTCACTGGTGCGTGTCACGGCACATGAAGTCACCCCCAAATGAGTTTTTCCTCTACGTCATTTTTAATGACGAAAAATTAAGCAGGTTATTGTAAAGAATTTCTGCTCCTGCTGACAGACACACACACACACACACACACACACACACACAGGTGACATTCCTGTGGCTCCTCTATCATGTCCTTTGATCAGTGGAACGAGGTCAGGTGATGCTGACCCGCCTGCTAAACCCCACACCGTGAAAAAACATTCCAGTGCTGTTAATCAGCTCCGCTCTGCAGACGATTGGTTGGTTTCTGCTCAGTGTGCGGCGCTGGTTAAATATTTAGTCATGAGTTACCACAGCACAACCTGTTTCCAGTGAGCTCATTATTTTCCAGATGGACTTTTAGACAATAATAAAGCTCATTGGTTCTTTTTATAGAAAAGGTCAATAGCGTGTCTCTTGGAATTTCCCAGGAAGCAGCCGTGCTGCGACACAACAGAAACAATCATTAATTTGTATACTGAGCACAGGAATTCCAGTGAACTCCAGGAAAAATCCTTTTATTCCATGCACAAGAAATGAGCCTAGAGCAGGATAATGTCAAACATTAACATTCAGCATATGTAAAAATTCAAAGAAAACCTTCCAGTAACACATTTATATTAAGCAAATGGCTACTTCCAGGTGTTTATTACTATTTTACCTGTTTAATGAAGCGCTTGGCCAATTTAAATTCAGCGTCTAACTACAAACTCAATTCAAGACTGAAGAGCTCAGTCACAAAACAGCTTCATGGAGCTGCTTTGATTCCTGACTCATTATCGACACAAGAGCACTGAGGTCTCCTGTGGTGGGATCCTTTGGGTCCTAGCAGTTGGTGTTTGCTCCATTGTTTCACACATGCTCGATCGGACTGTGATGTAGAGTTTCGAGGGCGCTCGAGCAGCTGTGTCACATTCCCTGAGGTGTTGCTGAGCTGTTTTGTCTGTGATGCAATGTCCTGCTAGGGGAGACTGCTGCCATGGGGGAGTGCCTTTATCATTGTAACATTGTAACTACATCTGAGGTTCTTCTTGTCACCTGTCAGTGGCTGTAATGTAGCTAACCCTTACTCCTCCTGTTCCCACCAGGCCTTGGACCGAGCACTGCGCCGCGGCTGGGAGGCCTTCGTCGCCAACCTCTACAGCGTCACGCTCTCACCGGTGAACTCCTCGCCATCGTCGTCTTCACCGTCGTCGAAGAAGAAGCACCAGCACAATTCAGTGTTAGCAGAATTTCAATAGAAATGGAGATAGAGATGGACAATGAAGCTTGAGGCTTCTTAACTTTTTATAATATCAGGGTCATGCAGCGTTTTACCGCGACTGCTGCAAAGTATCGGACAATCCTGCCTGTATAACATTTACCACATGACGTGTCTGAGTCATCACCTCAGGAATATTAATCAATTATGTAACTTACTGAGTCTTGATTACTCAGCTGAACCTTTATCGCCTTATTAGGATGCACCTTAGTCAGGACACAAACTGCAGGGATCCACTTTAGCTCGATGGGCTGCTGGTTTTACAGTGAAGTCTATGAGACTGGCCTGAACAGAAATCCCTGGTCTTTATGTGACTGAGTTCAGCAGCTGCTCGTCCCCTTCTGATCTCCAGTTTTAGTCAAGTAAGAGCATTTTAGCTCTTAATATCCAGTTCGTTACTAAGAGCTCGTTAAATGATCTCTGCTTCCTTTGGTTTAGCGCTGTGAAACTCCTCGAGTGTTGATGTGTAACCAAAGGGGGTGGAAAGTTTAAAACGTAGCAGCTGACTGATGGACTTTAGCTGTGGAGTAATACATACTTCTGTAGGATTAACCGTGGTGCTCGTTGCCTAATCAGACAAGCTATTTATGAGTAAATAGTATGCAGTAAATCAGTAATTAAACTTTATTAGGGATTCACATTATTATGGACACATTCTATTATTTATGTAGGCTTTATTGCAAGTGAAAAAGACGGACAGGGTCCAACCTTGTGCAAAGGAATATGTAAGAGTTTCTATTAGAGCTTTTTAGCTTTTTCCTCATGAGGTCCCTGCGTGTGTTCTAGTGAAGGTTATTAAACCTGAAGGGACAGAGCAGGGAGGTGTAAGCTTAGATGTCCGTCCAGAAAAAGATAATGCTTATTTTTGGTCAAAAAAGTCATATTAAATAGTGCATATTTTCTCTATTTGAATGCAAAGTTGTGTCTTTTTTATGTGTTTGATTTGTAAAACTGACGACTGTATTTAAGAACTATTAATAATGGACGTTTGTAGATGTGACAAAAATGCAATAAATGGTCTTTAATTTTCAAACATTCATTCATCTATTTTTTTTATTGCCCTTATCCACTTCACAGATACTGAACCAAATTTTTCAGTGGTGCGACTAAAAATAAATATTTGGTCGCACAGGTGCGACCAACTGTTCCGGTAACAAAAAAAATCTCTGCAACTCTCCGTGTGGTCAACAGCAGACACACATTATGCCCCTATCGTGGACTAAACCAATCAGAGATAGTCAGGGGCGGGACCTCTCTGATTGGCCGTGGTCCAGTTGAAAGTGCAGGTGGAAGAGAGAGGTGAGTAGCTTGAATAAAGCGATATCAATTCATTAACGGATTCCACACAAAGACCTAAACACAGAGCGGACCCGACACATCAGAATCAGCTTCGTCTTTCTCGGCTTTCTCACCCGACGGCCCGAACACGGACACGCTGTCGGAGCTTAGCGATTCTTCGGGTCCGCGCTGTGTTTACGTCTTTTTGCGCTGATTCTGAGCTGCAGGTTTTGTCTCTCTCCAACCAAAATTCACCGAGCCAGCAGCAAAAGAAGCAGCAAACTGCGCTTCACATTTGATCAATGTCGTCATGAATTCCCTCTGACTTTTGCTGTTTTGCTTCCACCACGATATATATATATATATATATATATATATATATATATATATATATATATATATATATATATATATGTATATATATATATATATACACACACACACATAGATATATATATACATATATATGGGCATACAGGGAACGCCATAACCAAGTGTCCAGCATAGTATACAGAAACATCTGTGCCGAGTATGACCTAGAAGTCCCGAGGTCAAAATGGGAGACGCCCCCTAGGGTGGTGGAGAATGGCCGAGCTAAGATCCTTCCAGATACGGACACAATGGTGGTGGCTAACCAACCGTACACAGTGGCGTTAGACAAGCAGAGGAAGACGGCCATAGTGGTAGACGTAGCAATACCGAATGACAGCAACATCAGGAAGAAGGAACACGCGAAGCTTGAGAAATACCAAGGGCTCAGAGAAGAGCTTGAGAAGATGTGGCAAGTGGCTCCAGCAGATCCCAGGAACAACATCGGCGAGCTCTGTCCAGAAGAGCGCATATATATATAAATTTAAAAAACATACACTTTAAAAAAATTAAAGGAAATGAACACTTTAGATCTCAGTGGGAACAAATCATGCAGATCTATACTGATATGGACTGGGTAATGTGCTGGGAAATAAAGGATCCCACATTGATAGAAATGAAAATGATCAACCTACAGAGAACCTACAGCTCCAAAGACACCTTAAAAATCAAGTTAACAAATTATGCAGCAGCTCAAAATGATACTCAGTAGTTTGTGTAGCCCCCACGTGCTTGTATGCATGTCTCAGATTGTTGGAGCATGCTCCTAATGAGACAGTCTGGTCTCCTGGTCAATCTCCTTCCAGATCTGAACCAGGGCATCACTGAGCTCCAACTCAAACATAAAGAGCTGCCCACAGTGGGTGAACCTGTGAGAAAGGGAGTGTGAGTTTCCACCAAGTAATGTGTTTGGTTCTTACAGGTCGAGTCAGTGAGCATTTCTGTTGCTCCTCTGAAGGTCAGGCGGTCTAAACTGAAGTCTGAGCCATGGCTGAACGACATCACTCGGGCTGCTCGAAGAGAGCGCAGAAAAGCAGAACGCAAGTGGGAAAAAGACAAACTACAAGTGTCTTATGATATCTTAAGAGATAGCTGGCATAAATATCAGAAAATTGTTAAGAACCAGAAATCCGCCTATTTTGCAGGTGTTATTAACGACAACTGCCATAAGCCCCGTCTCTTATTTAGTATTTTAAACTCTGTTCTTAACCCTCCCCAATCCAACTGTACAGAAGCTTCTGCTGAAACTTGTGAAGCTTTTTTAAATTTCTTTGTTTTTCTTTAATAGATTTTATCTATTAGAGCACATATTTTACCCCCTTCTTATGACCCTTCTGTTATTTTTAGCCTTTAGCATTTTTTAGCCATTTTGAACCTGTGTCTCTGTCTTATCTGGGTAAAATTGTCACCCAAATCAAGTCTGGTTCTCCCAGGGATGTCCTTCCCCCTCGTTTTTTTAAAGAAGTTTGGGACACTATTGGACCTTATATTCAAAGGCTTATAAACAGCAGCCTGACTTTAGGCGATGTACCTGTAATTTTTAAACAGGCAGTGGTCCAGCCTCTGCTGAAACACCCTGGCTTGGATGGCTCCTTCAAAAGCTGCTCTGGTTACCATGGAACGTACTGTTTCAGGTTGGATTCATCATTTGCTGTCACTATCAGGTTATTTTGCCCTCACACATGAGCTGCTGGCTGGCAGGAAGTATCAGAAACACGTTGTTCATGTTGTGGTAGCACTTCATACTTCATCCAAGCACTGTGTGTTCCAGATTGATGGCTGGACGGTGTTTCATTTTCTGCCTTAAAAAAAAACAGAGAGAGAGAGAGAGAGATAAAACCATGGGGTTTTTTTTACACTTTGGAGAATCCGAGCATAATAAGTGAGACATTTGGACATTATCTCTTCATGGGGACAAGTCAAGACTAGAGAGGGGAATGAGAGATGATAAGTAAAAAAAATCATTCCTAATTTAAGGTTGTGTTCAAATCTTGAACTCAGTGAAAAGAAATCACTCCAGTAAATGAACAATGTTTAGTTTGCAATAGTCATACCCAGATCCTGATCTCGCCCACTGCTGGAATGGAGGATATTTACATGAAAGAATAACACTGTGGAGGGTGGAAGAGTAGAAAATCACGTGTTCTGAGTCAAAATTGCTTTTGCATTATTTGGCTACGCAGGTATTACTGATAGTAAAGTGCTTCGCTGTTTAAATATATGTTGTGCTTTAGCTGGATAATTCTTTTCTGTCTTGTCTGATGTAGAAATTGGATTTCCCCCGCACACACACTCACTAAGGTCTGTAAAATCTGCAGCCTGTTTCTGTGTCTTTGCTGCCATCTGGTGGAGGTAAAAATGGCGCTCAATCTTAGCGGAAGTGACGTAGTAAAATCCACTCTCTGTAGGCTTTCTCCAGCTACATGCTGAGAGCGATGTTCTTGCGTTAAAAATACAGAGTTTAGGTTGTGTACAAAAGACTCTATCCAGTTTAATTCACCCATAGCTGAATACAGATGAGAGGGTTTTTTTTTGTTTTTTTTAAATTAACTTTATTTATCACATTTTAGACATACAGTCAAGTAAAACAGGAATCACATAAAAGATGACATTGTGGTAGTACAATGAGGAACAGAGAGAGGGACAAGGACAGTGAGACAAAAGTGAGTACAAAAGATAAAATAAATTAAGGGGAACATAAATAAACAAAAGTTTGCAAGAGCCAAAATCAAGTTAGCAGTTTCAATCGGTTATAGATGTTAACAGTCTTGAGAGCCTTAGTGTTTTTTGATGAGGAGATTGTCCTTATATATTGTGCAAGTTCCATTTTTAATACAAGACGTTCAGGCTTTCTGCCGAGGACTTTGCTTTTGTGTATATGAAATTTTGCCAAAAATAAAACCAAATTTATAAAGAAGAAAGCATCATTGTCCTTGTCTTTAAAATTATAATAGCCAAAGATAACATCCTTATTAAGATTAGGGAGAACAGAGTCAGTAATAAACTTGTGGAAATCCTTCCAGAATTTACACGTAAATTTACAAGACCAAAACCAATGAGAAACTGTTTCAGGTTGTTCTTGACAGAAGGTACAATTTACATTTATTTCAGCCATAAATTTGGACAAATATTGTTTGGTAATACAGATGAGAGTCAAGATAAGCGTTAGCCACTCGGTGACGTTTGCCGGTGGGCGGAGTCCAACAGGCGGGACATAAAAACGAGATGCACCGCGCTCTTCTTCCACTTCCTTCGATGTTCTGGCAGAGGTAAGATTTGTGCAACACTTAGCCGCTTTAGTTTAGTTGCAGAGTTTATCCACTAACTGGATGATTTTACAGAAAGAAACTGCTGTAGTGATGCTGCAGTTTCACGTTAGTTCACGTCTCATTTTCAGCCATTTTAAACGCTGCGTGGTGTTTTTGCTAGAAGTTTCTCTTCATTGAGCACCGACCAGATTTTAGCGTAATCTTCAACCATCCACCAGCAGAATTTAAACATTTCGACTGAAACTTCTGTCACTACTAATAAAAATATGTTCTCTACCTGATGCATCCAGTATTGAGACTTAAACGTAAAGCAGGCTTGCATTTTAATGGCTTCAGAAGTGACCGCACGGCAACTAACAGCGTCTCTAAATGATGAAACTTTTCACAGACCTGTCCTGAATGGCAGTGATTGCACTCTTTTTATTCTGATTTGAGACGCTGTTAAACTCAGTTTTCATACTGTTTCACGCGAACAGTAGCACGTTAAATTCTAGCGGTCACGTGGTAAACGGCATGGCTAGCTGGTTGCTAGCTGCAGCATGCTAACGCATTCTTTCTTTTCTTTCCAGATGTGGAGCTGTTGGAAACGTGCTTCCTGCACAGGTAATGTCTGTTTACAGAGTCGCTTTATTGCATTATAAGATGGAGAGTAGGGTTATGTAACCGTATTAAATGGCATAACGTGAAAGGTCATGCTACTGTGATGACCTGTTTGAACTCTCTCACTGAATAAAAACGTTGAAGACAGCATTTCAAACACTGAGTAGCATGAAGGAATCACCACTGATCGTCTAGTGCTTTTTCTTTTACAACTCTCTAACGGCGCCATTTTTTTCTCCTCGTCTGGTTTCAGGCATGGCCTGTGAGGACACTTCCTACATCAGGTAATTAGAAAATGCTCCGACTGCTTCAGATTTTAATCTGGATTAGGAATTTAAATGATCTCTCTCAGTGGCTCTGCAGTTAAACATCTGTGTGGCTATAAATGAGCATGTTGTGCTGCGGTGATGAGTCTTGGAACTCTCTCTTACTGAATCAGCGTTTTGAAGAAGCTTCTTTACCAGATTCTGAGCAGCATGTAGGCTCCAACCTGATTGTGCTGTAATGGCTCTTAAAACACTTTTATAAGACAATGACTGTGGTTTAAAGTTAAGGGCAGTGATTGAATTGACAAATCTCTAGTTCTAATTTCTTGAGGGCTTAAATACAGATCTCATTAACAAAGATTAATTTTTTTCTGTGTAGGTCCTCTGATGTGAACCCCGCAGTGTTCAGAGTGGCTTAAATTCAGAGGTCAGTTAAGATTTTCTGCCGTTGTTAAAATTCCACAGTAGGGTTTTAAGCATGATGATTACCATTAATGACAAGCATATGCCTGATTAATGTGATGTCAACCTTTAATCTGATTACCCTTTAATTTAGGATAACAAACATGTAAATGTTAGTTATTGCAAATGATTAACAGTCGTATTTCTTTGCTAGGCTAAAGTTGGAGTTGTTTCAGAAGGAAGTGATGCCAAATCCGCATGTAAGTATTAAGCTTTAATTTTTTCAGGTTAATGTGAAATTCTAGAAATTGAATCTGAAATGCTAAATTAATTTATTGGTTCCATAATGTGAGGCATTTCTGACTGTTTGAAAGGATGAAATGGGTTAGCACCCATCAAACACCTGGACGACATATGTCACATGGCAGTTTGTCACCAAAGCCCTGATCAAACATGCAAGTCCTTAATGGCACAAGAAGTAGTCCCTGCTTTTTTTTTTATTAACGGCCCAACTTCTCCTTTAGGGACTTCCACCAAATGCTTGGGGAGGAAGGCAGTCGAGAAAGTTTCAAGGTAAGGATTCTTTCTGTTGAGCTTGTCGTGCAGAGACGAGACGTTTCATCTGCAGCGCAGTTTCAGTGATGATGATACTTAGCTCACTTTGACCCGATGTGAAACGACACGAACGTCTGAGCAACTGCAGCTTTTCACTTTGAAGGATTTCTATAATCTGTGTATTTTATTTGTCATAATACAATCTGCATGGCCGCTTGAGTGATGTAAATGATTTCTGTTGTCAGGTGACTTGATGACTGCTTCAGCAGCTCCATGGAGGCTTTCCGGTTTGAAGGTATGTTTAATAAAAAAAAAAATCTGTGCAGTTTTAAATATTCAGACCTGCTGAAAATGATGAGAGAAATTTTGGAATCTCGTTCGTCTGAACTGCTGTTGATAAAATTTAAATCTGAAGTCAGTGACGGTCCACAGGAAACACTGTGAGACTTGAACCTCCTTTCTGTACCTTGACTTGATGCAATCATTTTACAGGTAGCTGAAGTTTGGACTCCAGATGCTGCCATCACCATCCCAGCTGTTTGTCCAGGTGGGTGAACTCTGTAGCTTCGTTTTAGTGCTCATCTAGACATCTTTATGTAGGAGGCTTAGAGCTTGATGGACTCTAAACTTTTATTTAGACTGATGGGTGTCACTCAAGTTTCCTGTATGATGATACTTGCACACGTCTTACGCCTCGTGTCAATGCCAGACCTGAAAAGGTGAACCCACTGGTGTTGCCTTGGCAATAAGGGGATGACCTGTTGGGGTTACCAACAGTCTGAATGGAAACATACTGGAATTGTGAATCATCTGATGTTTATCTGCACGGGAACAAACCTGTAGTCTAACGTCATTGTGAGCAAACGTTGCTAATGTAACTTTGTGTCGTCCTTCAGGACAGAGCTGCCTGTCAAAGCTGTGAGCTGGACGCAAGCCCTAGGTAGGTGCTGTGCATGTTAACATCAACAGAAAAGTGATCATAGTGAAAATAAAGGATGAATGATTCTGGTATTAAGGTCTAAAACTGTGCAGTCATGCTTCCTGTCTGATAAGACTGTGAAAGCCCTGGATCTTGACTTTAGTACTGCTGGGTTTGTGCAAATGATGACATGCCAACACAGTCAAAGAGGGGGTTGACTCTACCCCCTCCAACTCAGTTGGTCTCCCCTCCTGTTGGCCTAGCATGGTGCTGAGAACCCTGACTGTTACCCCTCCAGGTGTAAGGTGACCTGCTGGTGCTCTGATGGAGAAGGAGTGCTGACCGAGGCATGGCTGAAAGGTGTTTTCTGATCGCATCCCAGAAATGTCATATTTAAATTTCTTTGGCACTTTATAACACAGTGGCTTTGAATGCTGCTTTATAGATTTGCTTCACTAAAGTGTTAGTCAGTCTGACAATTTCCCCAAAAGAGCTTCAGCAGGATACTTAATACTTGTCTGTCTTTAAACAGCTTTAAACACCAGATCGTCGGTTCAGTCAGTTCATGCTGGTGAGTACAAACACTGGTTCTGTTTTAACAGCATGCAGCAGCTTAATGTCCAGTTAAAAATTAAACAGAAGTGATGAGGTTGTTTTACCGCCCCAGTCTGAAGATTCGTGACTGATTGGTATACTCTGATCTCAGCAGCTAAAATGTGTTCTCAGTCACTCCACAAGCAGACTCTACTAACACATTTCATCTATTGCAGGTTTCTTGTTTGAGGCAATGGAGTCATGTGGTTTGTGTCCAGCACCTCATGTCATGAGACTGACATTGCGCACAGTCATGATGGTGAGTAACCAGTTTAAACTGGAAAAGTTACTTAATTAGGCAACGGTTTAGTGTTAAGCAGAAGTGATGAGGTTGTTTTACCGCCCCAGTCTGAAGAATTCATGACTGATTGGTATACTCTGATTTAAAACGGACATGATCATAACATGAGTGTTCCTGCCCTCCATGTTTCTAAGTGTTTGTTTTTAAACTTTGCAGATTGGACGGTATGTGCCACATCGTGACGATGTCCTGTGTGCTGCCACCAAGATGACTGCAGTTTGAACTACACTGGAATTGTGTGGACACCTGTGATAATGTTTACATTTGTGGGGTTCTGTCACTTAAAATTTGCAGTAACAAAACAATAAAGTGTTTAAAATTTAGCAGACGAAGCTGTTTTATTTCAAGTGTGACTGTGGGGAGACTCGATAAACCAGAACATTTTAATAGTGCAAGTTTTTAGAATGTCAGGTTTCTGGCTTAAAGGGATAACACAGGGTGCTTTGTGTTGTAGCACAAATTAAATCAAACCTAAATGCTAACTGTCAAAGAATTGGCTTGAGGCTGATCGATGAGATGACAAATTATGCAGAACTGGCCTGTGCAAGAATGGTGGAAAGCACCAAATTTCTCTGTAGGCGCTTGTGATACAACCAGAATTTGCAAAGAATTGCATGTCAAAGAGAACTTTAGACTACATAAGAACGAGCATAACAAGTTGTCTGCAAGAATCAAGTGTGGATGTTGTAAGAAGGCAACTGCAGTGTTTTGCCACAAGAATGGATGAACTTTTATTACTGGGTTCATACAAGTAAACTATGGTAAGTCTCCTTTAAATCAGTGCAAACCCAGGACTGCTGGGTAAATCCTTACTTGATGGGACAAGTATAAAAGCATTCAGTCACTAAAGGCGGCAGGTCATGAACAGAGACCAGCTGGTCTGCAGTTAAACATTCAGTCAGCAGTGAAGATCCTCGCAGCGATGTCATCTAATAACCAGTCCACGCCAGCTAACAAGTTCTCTCCTGTTACTGCACTGCAACCAATGATACACCAGTGATGACTTTTGATGTTATCCAGGGCCAGCGCCTGCAGAAGAACAAAGTGTCAGCATCCACCGTGATATATGCAACTATATCATTGCTGAAATGCAGTGTCAAGTGGGTGCAGAGCTCACCTCTCGTATTGCCTCTTTGGACAGAGCTCCTGGTAAATCCTGTTTGTTGGCAAAAACCAGCAGCGTTGCACCAGCTAACCTCTGCAAAGAACGGAGCGCAGCTTATTTAAAAATAGCATAACGTGTTCATACTGAAATCAAATATTTTGACTCTAGCTTTTAGGGGTCCATGGAGGCCAGTGTGAGTTGCCCAGTTTTGAAAATATCTTAAAAGATAGAAAGTCCAGACAACTCAGAAAAACGATTAAAGATTTGCTTTCTATTAAAGATAAATGGATACTTCTGATTGGTTTGGGCAAAATATTCCTTTTAAATGACAGGTGGAATACCAGGGTTAAGGCTGGTATTCAGGACTAGTGAGTGTCACATTTTTACACACCTACCCTTCTGGTCTAACGGTTACTGCAAACCTATTGCGTTTACTCTTTTATCCTTTAAAAAACAAAACAACCAATATAAAGGATTCTGTCACTCCACTGTGTGTCATTCTCATATACCTCCTCCAGGAGGAGTGCGCTGAGCTCCTGTCTGCAGTCTTCCAGTCTGAGTCTGTCTGCGCTGTCCACCACCCACACCAGCCCATCTGTGCTCTCAAAGTAGTTCCTCCAGTAGGAGCGCAGTGACTTCTGACCGCCTACGTCCCAAATATTCAGTTTAAACCTGGAAACACAAGGAGTGGGAGGCATGAATGGAAATGTACAGACTGAGCTAGAAAAACAAAAACAAAACAGGTCTAAAGAATACTTTTGTACATTAACACAGGAGGTTTTCAGCAAACGTTTGCCTCCCTTCTACTTTTAAATACCGTACGAACCACAAGTTGGCAAGCAGCCTGAGAGCGAAGTGCTCTGATATAGTCCCATTTGGTTTTATGGTAAGATGGGGCCTGATTATTTAAGAGATGAAGGATTTTAACTTTGATTCTGGATTTAACAGGCTGACACACAGAAATAAAAGCCAAATCAAAAGGCGCCACAGGCGGAAGGAAATAGAGGCAAATAGATCTGAAGGGATAAAGCATTTCCTGTGACTTTTATTCCTTTATTACACTGAAGCTTCATTTATTATTTGTCATGGTTTTCACACAAGACAATACACAATACCTACTTTCATATTCATATAGGCACATTTTAATTTTAGATTATTATATCGACCATCTTTGAAATTTTTCCTTGACTAGATTAGTTTTTTTTAAAGAAACATGGGTGTCAAAGCAACGTGCGTGTGCGCGTGTTTGAGCCAGTGCGCGCGTTACCCTTTGTGCTCCAGCGTTTTGATGTTGAAGCCCAGTGTGGGAGAGATGGTGCTGACGTCCTCCCCGTTGAATTTTTTCAAGATGGTCGTCTTCCCCGCGTTGTCCAGACCTCTGCACGCGCCAGGTTAAAGACAACTCACACACCTGAGAAGTTTTAATCGATTAATCAGCGTCTCGTATATTTACTAGAATACGTGTAACAGCTAGCATAGCAAGAAGGATGAATCCGCACAGAGGGAAAAATAAAGAGAAAGGCGTTATCCGGCATCTTTATCTAACGACACAGACACACAGAGAAGCTTGCGGGTTCTTATTTGATACATGTATAGTTATAATAAACCAAGTGCACGAATGCCACTTTGTTTTCAGCCTAGCCAAACCTGTCACAGAAAGGATACAGCATCAGCAGCCTCATCTCGCGCTCCTTCTGTTTCATCTTCTTCAAAATTGTTAGTAAACCCATCGTGACGCTGCCCCGTTTAACTGTTATACTGTAATAAATGTATGTTATAATTTTAAAGTTTAGTATGATAATGTTCGGCTCTCGTAAGCAGCATTGCAACTCAGGAAGAAGCCAGAGTGTTAATCCCGCCCCATGTAGCCACCGATTGGCTTGTTTTGCAGCAAGAGAACGTGGATTGGTTGCTTTCAACTTCCGGCGCCGGCAGATTGGTCAGTGTGCATATTTAAGGTGTGGCCGGGCTGTGGAGGCCAGAGAACTACTGTGATGGTTTGCGGCAGCGCCTACTTGTGTCTGTTGTGGAAATTACACATTTGAGTCGGTTTGGGGAATGTTCTAATTTTCAAAATATAAAATGTTAACGATCTTGTGAAAATGAAAACAAGCATCAGAAATGTGAACATTTTTACATTTAGGAGTTATAAACGAGTCAGCTATTTTTACCACAGTTTTCAACCACTGAATCCACTTTACAGATTTTTGCAAATATTTCTTAGGCGCTTCTTTTCTAACTTTTAACAAAATACACTGGAAAAATTGCAATGACACCTTTTTGTGAATTATGTGATAAATGTGATTTATTAATAAATATTAATAAATCTAATTAAAAATCGAATTAATCTAAGTTAATGTACAGAGAACCAAAGAAAATAAATACAGTTCAGGCTCTGTAGTCCAAAGCTTTACCATACCAGCTCTTTCCCTCTTCTTCTTATTCTTCTTAAAAAATAAATTAAAACAAAAACATAGTTTCTTAAACTGTAAAGTAAAATCTGAGTTGTTTCATATTTTTTTCTTGCGTGATTTACTTAAGATAACAAAACAATTTAAATTAACAACATTTTTATGTGGGAATTAAACAAGTCAGTTAATCTAAATGTAAAATATGAATTTGTTTAGAGAAAACATAATATATTTAAGTAAGATGTGACATTTCTAACAATAATTGGTCTAAAATAACTCATTTAATCTATTCACATTAAGTAAAACATATTATTATAAATAGCTCTCCCTCACAGGGAGCTGGTGTGGATGTGGTCAAATGTCATTGTATGCAAATACTTCTGCAGCGGTGCCTTCACAAGATGGTGAAAATCAAGATTTTTTTGTGGATATTTGTGATTGATAGTGATGCTGTTTTTCACACTCTGTACTTCTGCAGCGTTCCTAAGCAGTCAGCTTATTTTAGAACAGTTTTCACTTTCACTACTGACTTTAATTACTCTTCTCTGGCCCCGGTGGCACCAGTGTCCGGCAGCCTCGCCTATGTCAGTGCGCCCCAGGGTGGCTGTGACTACAATGTAGCTTGCCATCACCAGCGTGTGAATGGGTGGATGACTGGTTGTGTAAAGCGCTTTGGGGTCCTTAGGGACTAGTAAAAGCGCTATACAAATACAGGCCATTTACCATTTCTCTCCAGAGCATACCGCCACCTGCTCCCTGCTTTCATTACAGATTATAATGTCATGTGCAAACATAAGAGTTGCTGGAGACTTCTGGCTCCTCATCTGTCAACCTGCCCATCATCACTGCAAACAAGAAGGGGCAAGATGGTAATCCTATCCCCTGGCTCACTGTCCTCATACATGTCCTGCACCACCCTCCTGACTTCCTGATACAGCACCACTGTTCCTCTCGTCTGACCTATCCTATATTTTCTCTCGATCCTTAAGAACACAGTGCAACTCCTTCTGACCTTCTCTAAACTCCTCCATCAACACTGTCAAAGCAAACAACACCTCTGTAGTGCTCTTACTCTCCATACTGCTGCTCACTGATCGTCACCTCTGTTCTTAACCTAGCTTCAGCAACTCTTCAGCACATCTTTCCTGTAGCTTTATGGTATGGCTCATCAGCTTTATCTCTCTGTAGTTACTACAGCTTTGCACATTACCATTTTCTTCTAAATCAGTAGCTACACTTCTCCACATGTACATTACTAGTCAAAAGTTTGGACACCTTCTCATTTAATCTTTTTTCTTTATTTTCATGACTATTTACATTGTAGATTCTCACTGAAGGCATCAACTTGTGTAGTGAACACAAAAGTGTGAAATAACTCAAAACATGTTTTTCAAAATAGCATCCCCTTGCTTTGATTACTGCTTTGCACACTCTTGGCATTGTCTCTATGAGCTTCATGAGGTCGTCACCTGAAATGGTTTTCTAACAGTCTTGAAGAAGTTCCCAGAGATGCTGAGCACTTTTTTGCCTTTTGCCTTCACTCTGAGGTCCATCTCATCCCAAACCATCCATTGGGTTTAGGTCAGGTGACTGTGGAAGCCAGGCCATCTGGTGCAGACCTCCATCACTCTGCTTCTTGGTCAAATAGCCCTTACACAGCCTGAAGGTGTGTTTTGGGGTCATTGTCCTGTTGAGAAATAAATGATGGTCCAACTAAAGGCAAACCCGATAGGATGGCATGTTGCTGCAGGATGCTGTGGTAGCCATGCTGGTTCAGTGTGCCTTCAGCTTTCAGTAAATGCCCAACATTGTCACCAGCAAAGCATCTTCACCTTCCTTCTCCATGCTTCACGGTGGGAACCATGAACGTAGAGACCATCTATTCACCTTTTCTGTATTGCACAAAGAAACAGCAAGTGGAACCAAACATCTCAAATTTGGACTCATCAGACCAAAGCACAGATGTCCACCGGTCTAATGTTCATTCCTTTTAGACCCCATTCCTACAAAACTGCTCAAAGAAGTCCTGCCATTAATTAATTCTTCGATCTTAAATATGATCAACCTATCTCTAATGATCGGCTATGTACCACAGGCCTTCAAGCTAGCTGTAGTTAAACCTCAAAAAGCCATCTCTAGACCCAGCAGTCTTAGCTAATTATAGGCCAATCTCCAACCTTCCTTTCATATCAAAAATCCTTGAAAGAGTAGTTGTCAAACAGCTAACTGATCATCTGCAGAGGAATGGTTTATTTGAAGAGTTTCAGTCAGGTTTCAGAGCTCATCACAGCACAGAAACAGCTTTAGTGAAGGTTACAAATGATCTTCTTATGGCCTCTGACAGTGGACTCATCTCTGTGCTTGTCCTGCTAGACCTTAGCGCAGCGTTCGATACTGTCGACCATAATATCCTATTAGAGCGATTAGAACATGCTGTAGGTATTACAGGTACTGCACTGCAGTGGTTTGTATCATATCTATCTAATAGACTCCAGTTTGTACATGTAAATGGAGAGTCCTCTTCACACACTGAGGTTAATTATGGAGTTCCACAGGGTTCAGTGCTAGGACCAATTCTGTTTACATCATACATGCTTCCCTTAGGCAGCATCATTAGAAGACATAGCATACATTTTCACTGCTATGCAGATGACACGCAGCTCTATCTATCTATGAAGCCAGATAACACACACCAATTAGTTAAACTGCAGGAATGTCTTAAAGACATAAAGACCTGGATGGCCGCTAACTTTCTGCTTCTTAATTCAGACAAAACTGAGGTTATTGTACTCGGCCCTGAAAATCTTAGAAATATGGTATCTAACCAGATTCTTACTCTGGATGGCATTACCTTGGCCTCCAGTAACACGGTGAGGAACCTTGGAGTCATTTTTGACCAGGATATGTCCTTCAATGCACACATTAAACAAATATGTAAGACTGCTTTCTTCCATTTGCGCAACATCTCTAAAATTAGAAATATCCTGTCTCAGAGTGACGCTGAAAAACTAGTTCATGCATTTATTACTTCCAGGCTGGACGACTGTAATTCATTATTATCAGGATGTCCAAAAAACTCACTGAAAAGCCTTCAGCTAATCCAAAATGCTGCAGCAAGAGTGCTGACAGGGACTAGAAAGAGAGAGCATATTTCTCCTGTTTTGGCTTCCCTTCATTGGCTTCCTGTTAAATCCAGAATTGAATTCAAAATCCTGTTCCTCACATACAAGGTCTTAAATAATCAGGCTCCATCTTATCTTAATGACCTTGTAGTACCATATCACCCTATTAGAGCACTTCGCTCTCGCTCTGCAGGCCTACTTGTTGTTCCTAGAGTATTTAAAAGTAGAATGGGAGGCAGAGCCTTCAGTTTTCAGGCCCCTCTTCTGTGGAACCAGCTTCCAGTTTGGATTCGGGAGACAGACACTATCTCTACTTTCAAGATTAGGCTTAAAACTTTCCTTTTTGCTATAGTTAGGGCTGGACCAGGTGACCCTGGATCCTCCCTTAGTTATGCTGCAATAGACGTAGGCTGCCGGGGATTCCCATGATGCATTGAGTTTTTCCTTTCAGTCACCTTTCTCACTCACTATGTATTAACAGACCTCTCTGCATTGAATCATATCTGTTATTAACCTCTGTCTCTCTTCCACAGCATGTCTTTTATCCTGTCTTCCTTCTCTCACCCCAACCGGTCGCAGCAGATGGCCGCCCCTCCCTGAGCCTGGTTCTGCCGGAGGTTTCTTCCTGTTAAAAGGGAGTTTTTCCTTCCCACTGTTGCCAAAGTGCTTGCTCATAGGGGGTCATATGATTGTTGGGTTTTTCTCTTTATCTATGAAGCGCCTTGAGGCGACTTTTGTTGTGATTTGGCGCTATATAAATAAAATTGAATTGAATTGAATTGAATCCTTCTGTATCCTCGCCCAAACAAATCTCTTCTGCTTGTTGCTTTTCTTTGGAGTTGTTTCTTAGCAGCTATTTGACCATAAAGGCCTGATTCGTGCAGTCTGATCATTTGATGTAGAGATGTGTCTGCTACTGGAACTCTGTGTGGCATTTATCTGGGCTCTAATCTGAGGCTGCTGACTCAGATGAATTTTTCCTCAGTAGCAGAGATGACTCTTAGTCTTCCTTTCCTGGGCGGTCCTCGTGTGAGCCAGTTTCACCAGAGCGATTGATGGTTTTTGTAACTCCACTTTGGGACACATTCAAATTTTGACTGACTTAGATTCAGATCTTAAAGAAATTACAGACTATCGTTTCACTTATGCGATTGGTTGCCGTAAAATGAATTCTAACAGTTGTCAAATAAGACAGTCAGCTGTGTACCATCCTGACTTCTGCACAGTACAACTGATGGTCCCAACCCCGCATTAAGAAGGCAAGAAATTCCACAAATGAACCCTGACAAGGCAGACCTGTGATAGAAAAAACATTTGTCAACAAAGAAAAGCGTGGCTACTTTCAATAATCTAAAATATAAAACATATTTAGAGCTTTTTATCAATGTTTTCTTTGCTACATAATTCCATATATCTTGCTTAATAACATTTGATGTATCTACAATATAGAAAGTAGTAAAAATAAAGAAAAACCATTAAATGGAAAGGTGTGTCCAAACCTTTGATTGTGTATGTCATTTGGATGAACCACCTTTGCACTCTTCATTCTCTTCATAGCTGCCCTCACTTCATCCTTTCTTATCCATGTTCCACCCATCTTACTCTCTCTTACATTTTCTACACCCATCAGTTCCTCAAAAGTATTTCTTCCAACTTGTCAACACCCTGACTTGACTCATTAGCACATTTCCAACTCTATCCTTAATCACCCCAACCTGCTGCTCATCCGTTCCAGCTCGATCTCTGTCTAGCCAATTGACAAGTTATTTTCGCCTTCCTTTATTGCCGAGACTCAAATTCAATGCACTCTAAACATTTTTTCTTGCTGTACACTTAGCTTCTCAGTTCTTCATTGCACTTTGTTCATTTCCCACTTTTTTTTGTCTTTTTCTTTTTTTTTCTAGACTCTTCCTTCAAATGCTTTCCCGTATGTCTTTAATTCGCCACCAACTTTCCCTTTCTAATTTCCTGTCAAGAGGATACACCACCTACCTTGTTGGTACTTTCCCTCACCACTTCAGCTGGAAAACATTTTCACTCTTTAACACCAGGAATAGCAGCATTTGGGGGGTTTTTTGGTTTGTTTTTTTTGGGGGTTTTTTTAGGAAAAACCGAATATATCATACAGTGGATGTATTTAGAGCACTTGTCTTGTTCTACATTTTGTCACTTTACAGCCTTACACTAAAAAAAAGGATTACATTAATTTTTCCAATCATAATACCCCATATTTACAAAGTGAGAAAAATGAATGTATTCATTTTGGAATAAGGCTGTAACAATGCAAAAAGTAGAACAAGTGAAGTGCTGTGAACACTTCCCAGATGCGTTGTATTTTAAACTTTCCAGCCCTTCAAGCCCTGCAGTGAGCCGGATTGGATCCCTTGGTGAGTCTGGTCTGGTCCTCGGACCAAATGTTTGACATCTCAGAGATAAAATGTTACATTTCAAATTTGAGACAATAGTGTAAAAAAGTAAATAAGGGCAGCTTCTAATATTAAGCTAAGTTTAAAGGAGAGAAAGAAAATAGAATAGAATGCATTTTATTGTCACTATACACATGTGCAATGACATGCAGACAAAACAAACAAACCCTTCAGCCTACAGGCTGGATCAGGTATCTCTGAAAATCCCATGAGTTAGCCATTTTCTTCTCGGCTTAGAAGACCTGAAGCCATCAGAGCTCAAATGTTTCTGTGGAAAGTTACATCATTTTCTGCCGAGAACTCTTCCAAGCGCTGGCTTGTTTCTGGAGGCTTGGACAGCAATTTCCTGGCAATCCGCTTTAGAAATTCCCTGCACGTGGGGAAGGAGACACCTTAGTCTATATATGGTCAGCAGACCCGAGCGCTTCCTGCCCCTGTGAAACTTTCCCCAGCCATTTAAAATAACGCATTCACGTGCTGTCGGAAATTAGGATTTCACACGTTGGTCTTTTCACAATCCGGACCTTAAAAGTGTGACGCTAACATGTCAGAGATGTTAGCAGAAAAACACGGATTTACTGCGTGACGTGAAGCTGCACAACAATGTGCGCGTGTGAGAGATAAATCGAATGCACTTTGTAAGCACGTGTGGGGAGTGAAACTAACATGCTGCACCTGAAAGCAGCACGGCCACCCCCTCCAGCTTTGCAAGGCAACGGGTCAGTTTAAAATAAAGAGAAACCGAAAGAGAAAGAGAACCGCAGCATCATGTTGCATCATCTGTTGCCAGACCTGCGGAACTCATAAGTCATCAGATAAAGCGACTGAGCGCCTCAGTCAGCGCCACACAGTCACCAAGCAACACATCCGATGTTAGTCTGTAGCACGGCAACAGGTCCCAGCATTACCTGCTCTGTAACCTGCACTCCTGCTCTGTCCTGATATCCCGATAATCGCGTATGAATGGATACGGCTTCCCCTGCTGCACTCATGGTCCAAGACAGGTGAAAGCCTCGTGCTGCCGCAGGCGACCAGCCGACAGGTGAGCCAGTCTGCTGCAGGAGCGTGGGTCAAGATGTCCCCGTTATACATGGACTCCGGGTCCGGGTCCGAGTCCGCCAGCCCCAGCAGTACTGCAGGATCGGTAAGTTCCTCTTTCTCGTCTCTTGACTCGATCATCAAATCCCCGTATTCAGGTCATCCTATGGACCTTTTCACGCTGTTGATGCTAAGAGTAAACTTATGTGATGTGAAATTCACACCGATATTGGTTATAATTATGGGCTACAACAGGTATAACACCCATTCACTGTTTATATTGAGTCAGATCCTCTTCTGATTAATGAACCTCTGGCTTTTTTCCTTTTTACACTGTAAATAAAAATGATATATTATTAAAGCTAAAGTTATAATTATTATCATTATTGTATAGTAATATACAGCAATATATCGTAATATATAGTATTAATTATTAGTCATGCTAGTTATAATCATCATCCACTGCCTCTAAAACCACTATTTATCAACTCAGATCCACTTTAAGCCCTCCAAACAGATCTGTTTGTAAAATAAGTGATTTATTTAAATTTCATTTAAATTATTAGTACCTTAATTATCATTATTGTTATTAGTTTTTAAACTGAGTATTGGTCTTCCACCTCTGGTGCCCTGAACCCTCAGTTCACGTCCGGCTCAGGTTATTTACTGCAGTTATCGTGTGTGTGTTTGCAAAGTATACACAGATTGTATATACTGCCTGTAGAACAGTCAGCAACAGCTGTGCTGAGTGAAAATTGAACTCACGAAATGAATGGAAGGTGTAGTCTAATAAAGACCTGAATTATTGTGTGCAATAAAAAGAATCTTCCTTGTTATTTGTCATATGGTTTGTCAGCCCTCGCCTTTGCTTCGCATCACGCGCTGCATCAAAGCACTTCACGTATTATTGACCCGCTTTATTTTGAAGGGCCACACGCACTGTCTCATGTGATTGGTTTGTCTCATGACCTTGTAAGTCATGTTATACCTTTAAAACAAAAACGCGGTATCGAAATGAAATCGATACACGCCCTTTAAAAAGAAGAAAGCCAAAGTCAAAATAGAAGTGCATACTTGAACGCCCACTGTGTCACTGTGCGGTCTAATTAACCCCAGATATTTCTCCTTAATTCTGTTGTTGTTTTGGCAGGAGAGAGAAAGAGGGGGACAACAGATGGGACCCAGAGGGCCAAAAAGACGGGAGAAGAACAGGGATGCAGCGAGGAAGAGCCGCAGAAAACAGACAGAGAGAGCAGATGAACTTCATGAGGTCTGACTCCTTTCCCCCTCTGCTTCCTTCCATTGTCATCCTCTGACTCTGTCACTTTCTGTCTCCTTTTCACACACAGCCTGTTTGATGAGCAGTGTGTGTATGTGTGCGTGTGCACGCGCGTGCGTATTGTGTAATCTGGCAGCATGCTTGCAGGCGTTTCTTGTAAATAGCCTGCTTTAGGAGAAGGACTTTCACTCCCTCTGCTTTGCCCTCCCTATCAGCCCTCCCTTTCCTGTCTGCCATCCACACACACATATACACACGCACACACACAGACGCATTTGTTTTCAATCTGTACTTGCCTGTCTTTTTTTTCTCCCCTGGGGGGCGGGTGCAAATTCCACAGGTCAGGGTACACATCCGCACACACGGACACGCTTCCCAGAGCACTCAGTCAGATTTCTAAAGTATCTTTGATGACCGCGTGCTTACACACAAGCCTAACAGCACGTAGCCCTGAAAACTGTTTCAAGGTCATACATGCATTACAGTTATGAAGGGTTATTGTAAAAATGTGGTGTTCAAGATTTCTTACTGTGATTTGAAACCCATCCATTGAAGCAGAAAGTATTCAGGTGGTGGTGTTCTCTAAAATACTGAAATAATGTTAGCTACTAGTTACATGAAGAGCTAAATGGAACTAAGTTATTGTGCATCGTCATATGCTGGTGATTTTGATAAGCAGTGGCACACAGTTGTACATACAGTTAATCTGTTGATGTGCATCTTTAAGCACGGTGGGAATGCTGCATCTTAGCACGCTTCCTGTGTTGCGTTCACTTCGCTGGTCACCTGCTTTGGTTGTTTGTGAGACCTTTAATAGGTTCCTCTTGTCTTATTTTGCTAAACTTTGCACTTCTGTATTCCAGCCAGATTACTTGGCTCGTAGTTTTAAAATTTCTCCCATCACATGAGATCTGCAGTTTCGTTTGATAATTTGATAATTATGCTTCATATGTATATATATTTCTGTACAATTTTCTTTAGCCTAGGTCAATTTTTTTCCTAATACTATCTTAAACAAATTTGCCATTTCCAATTCCAAAAAAGTATGAGTGGACATGAGGATGAGCCTAAGCCACAGAGTCCTATTTAACCAACAGGTTGAGTTGTACAAATTCAGGTTTCTGTGCAGTAAAAAGAAGCATTTGTTCTCCTGTCATGTCACTAATCTGATTCGTCCGTCGGTTCACGCTCATAAATGTGTTTAATTACTCTCATTCTGACAAAGAGAAAACAAAACCTCCGGTTTGCTGTGCTGCACCCGAGCTCGTGCTCTTTTACTACCACTAAGCTCTATTTTCCTTTTAGATTACATCCTACCTGTTGTAACCTGCTCAATATGTCTGCGTGTACCAAATTTATGAATGGGTGTGAATGGGTGTGCGTGTCTTTTTTTGTGTCGGGAACTCGCACTTTCGCTTTCCCTCTTTCCTTCTCTTTCAGTTCTGCTGCGTGTGTGTGTGCTTCACTTGAAGTTCTGGGAAGTGTCGTTGCCTCAAGCCACTCGAACTTGTTAAAAACTCAAAGTTGTGTCAGCAGCTTACAGTTTAATGGGACGGAGACCGTGACTCACAACTGCATAGCACAGCTCTGACTCTTCTTCAGGGCAACTGTCAAGTTTACACTTTGATGTTAAAAGTAGACGAATGTTAGCTGTGCTGAAGTGACGGCTCATTAGAGTAGATTTGAATGGGTCACAGTTCAAAATAATCCTTAGTTAAATCTTAGGCATATCCCCGGCAGATCCAAGAGTAGAAAAAAACAGTCAAAAACAGTGAATTTTATTGTTAAAGACTGAGTTCATTAGTTGTATGTATTTGAAACTATGGCCACCAATGTAACAGTATGTATATAAGACCAGTAAAAAGAGGAAGAGCATCTCAAAAGTGCTTTAAGTTTACCGCTAAATGTAAAGAAAACCGTTGTAAATGCTCCAAAAAGGCACGTTTATTGAGAAAGCTTTTTGCCACATTTCAATTCAAAATTTTCCTAATTGGTCCCATGCATTAGTCTGCACTTATCAGCAAGGAATCACTTTTTGTTCTCTCTCCACCGCCTACCCACTCGTTTCATGCTGATCTTGCAGCGCTGTCACTTAGGAGCAATATTTCAGTTCTCCTTTGGGGTTCTGGCGTTGGCCACACTTCATGCCTCTTGTGCTTTCTATTGCTGCACACTCTCGGAGCCTTAAAGGAGCGTCATTAAGATTGTTTCGCTGTGTCGTTTTATTACTGCGCAGCACAGGCTTGGTGTGATATTGTTTGTCCTTTGATGTATGTCTGTAATAAGTTTTTATGGCTGGTGAGCGCCTCAGTTAGGGATAATAAAGATATACCTGACTTTTCTTCTTTACTATTGATCCCTCCGCTTTGTCTTTTTTCCCCCACCCCCTTATTTAATCGCTTCCTATTCCCCTTTGCCCTCTGTCTCCTCAGGAACTCCAGAGTCTTGAGCACTCGAACTCGGCTCATCATAAGGAGATCGCTGCATTGAAAAAGGAGCTGCACCTGTTAACGACGTCGCTGGAGCGTCACGAACCTTACTGCCGCCTCCCCTCCAGCCTTGCGGGTTCTTCTTCAGCTGACTGTCAGACCAGCTCCAACCATCACGGAATCGCCGAGGCCTCGGACTCCACCGTGGCTGCTTCCTCTGCGCTCCCCTTCTCTCTGACCTCCAGCCTGGGACTTCAGAGCCTTGACTGCGTCAAAAGGAACCATGTCTCTCCTCCAGCTAACACAACATTAGCCTCCTCTGCTCATTCTTCACCTAAGCTCTTCAATTCCTCCTCTTCCTCTTCCTCCAGCCCAGTGACAGTTCCCTATTCAGCATCTTTCACCACATACACAGCTCCGCACTCTTTATTTAGCAAAGAACCTATAATGACCTCAAGCACAACAAATGGTATACCCATCTGTGACGGTCTTATTTCAAACCCCGTTCCCTCCGGTGTGCTCTCCACAGCTGCGCAGCCCACGCTGGAGCAAGACACCCTCTGTGAAATGGGTTACACAGTGGACGGATTTTTTAAGGAGAAAACATCTTTTCTAAATGCTACAGCTGACGCTACACCCCCTTATTCCCATTTAGAGGCTGGAAGTGCGGGTGTAGTAGCACCGGGTTGCGTGCCCCAGATGCCTCCATGTTGCTTTAGTGGAAACCCAAGCAGTTCAGTTTCACCGTCTACTTTTTTACCATCACCTCTTCAAAATCCTCTTCCTCCTTCTCTTTTAGCTCCAGCCGTTTCAGGTTTGGAGCCATCACCCATGCCTTCTTTTTCCTCAAAGCAGAGTTATGATCAAGACAATACATCAAACAGTGTGTCTCTGCTCTCCCTGCTCACTGTCCCCGGTCCACTTGATATATCTCAAGCTACCTCCAGCAGCTTCGATAGGGCTCCGTCTGAACCTCCGCCATTGGCGCCACAACCAGGGGTTCCCTCAAAGGAACTTGAACTTTGTGATTTTTTCGACTGGCTCATAAGTGGGAATAATAACCAGTAGCGCTACAGAAAAGTCATTTTGATTCATGTGTTGTGAGGAGATGACCTCTGGACTCAAGCTAGTAACAAACCAAAGACTGAATGTCTTCTGTCATATTTCATATTCATACCAGATGCTACTTATTTATTGAGCTTTCTGTTACGAAAATGCAGCGATTTCATGATTGAGCTTCCATTTGGTTTGGTCACAGAAAAATTGTCAATCTGAACCCTGCGGTTTCCAGAATGCAACCAGTAGCTGACTAGATTCTCATGTATTTGTACCTCCAGCGTCACAGGTTATCTCATCCTCTCTGAGACTAAAGTAATCTTTATGTCTGCGCTTATTAGTAAGTGGCATAAAAATGCCTCCCGAACTTTGAGGGTCTTTGAGCAGAAATCTCTAATTTCAAGAACGAACGCAATAAATTCCAGTGTCTTTTTCCACAGTCAGTAATCATTTGCAGGCACCGCTCTTTCCTAAATCATGAAAAAGGAGACATAGTAAAACTGAGTCAACATGGTGAAACTTGTAACTTTTAATTTTAGATTGGGTGGAGTGGTCCTCTCACTTCCTTGCAACTTCACAGAAAGGTTACCAGAATAAATTTCCTTCTAAGCTGCAATACAAACACAGGGCAGTGCCAAAGTTAACAACACATCCTTACTCACTTTCTTCTTCTTTTTATTTATGTACCTTAATCTTAATTGAAGACACACATTCTCAGCACATATTCTGCTACTGCTGCTAATTGATATTTAAATCTTAAAGTGAAATCAGCCACTTTCATGAAATTGGTACAGTACAGTGGGATCGCTGGCCTTCTAAATTCCCTGTGAGCCACTGTGAAGGGCTGCTTTATTACAAGGTTGCATTAGAATGTAGTGATCCCAGCTATCAGAGCTAATAATCCGGTTGTTCAGTCTGACGTCACTAGCCGTGTCTGGGCCTAAACTCCGCTGCAGGTCCATATATCAAACGATCACTATGGCATTACTGAGAGTTGAAAAACTGTCTAAAGTCTTTCATCTTTAATAAAATGATCAGCGTTCTGCTCTACCAGGTGTAACAATTGAGTTTAACATCCAGGCATCCATGAAAACGGAATTTATGACATTTAACGGAGTTAGAAGTTAGCAGGAAGTTAGCTCGCTAGCTTCTATCTAAATACAATATAGCATGTCCTGACTGCGGGGTTTTGGAAACAAATTAAAACGTACAGCTCTGTTATCACTTCCAACATAAATGAAGACAGAAAACTAAACAGCAGTGATGTTTGTAGGGTTACTGAAGTTGGGCTAGCTGGTATATAATGATGTGCTACGTGACCGCTAGCGACACAGCTATGCTAGCATAATATGAACAAGCTAACTTTTTTTTCCACTCGATAAAAGTTAACGTGAGTGTTCTCGGTGGTCAGGAACAAATGTAATCGCATGGCAGGGTGCTGTAAAAGGACCAAACTTCAGCCAGGAGAACAACTGAGATAATCCATCCACAATACGAGGTTAGTCATTCATATACTGCTGCATGGGCTGGGCTGTAGTTACATCCTAAGGTTTTAAAAACTGAGCTTAAATAAATGATTAGCGGTAATAAAAGCCGAGGGAGGTCAACAGTGATCACTGACTGTTTTAGGAGCTTTTTGAGATTAAATAGAAGAAAATACAAAACATTAAACATGTTAACAACACAAAAGCCATATTAAACGCAGACTACTTTAGGCCCGGAAGTAGGATTCGTCGCGTCATCACTTAACGACCGGATGGAGCTAACTCTCTAACAGTGTAGCTCATTGACAATGGTCGAGTCAGATCATGTTTATAACATTTTAAAGTCTTGTATAGGAACGTGTTAGTGTTTGTTTGGTCTGTTTTTTTTGTCACGCACTCTTATGACTTGCTTATACAAGCATGACTTCCATGTAG
This sequence comes from Diplotaxodon limnothrissa, assembly GCF_057381915.1. Classification (NCBI taxonomy): domain Eukaryota; kingdom Metazoa; phylum Chordata; class Actinopteri; order Cichliformes; family Cichlidae; genus Diplotaxodon; species Diplotaxodon limnothrissa. Next base: position 59,996,798 of record NC_140598.1, on the reverse strand, counting down.
AAGCACACTATGAGAATAAATAACCTCTTATGTATAACCGTTGACTGGTTAACCCTTCAAAGCCTGAACTGTGAAACGATTACCTAAAAATTCAAACTTTATTGAAAATGGAGTGTTTATTTAACCTTTTAACGACATTTAAACAAAAAAAATTTAACTATTAATTTGCACCCTGCATATTTTTGCAATTTATCCCTCATAAATGAATCAGAAGGAACATATCTCACTGATGATGTAGACATCAGGATGATGTAAACCCACGAAAACTTTAAAAGGTTGAAGACGGACCTGCAGCTGTTGTTGCTGAAGTTATTCATTTTATGTTTGTTCATAGAGCCCAAAAGGATAATTATAGATGACGTAGAAATAAAAATAATTTTTGGATGTCAAGGGGTGGGTGATGGGGGGTGCACACAAGTATGCTGTGCATGGAGTAATGGTTTTCACCCATTATTTTTCAGGTGGATTGGGAGCAATAATTACCCTGTAATTTTAATTCATTTGTAATTTTAAAAAATCTTTCTATAAATCAGATGCTATATTTGATGCAGCTCTTGCTTTCCATAAAAAATATAAAATTGTTGGTCCAAACTGACAATTTAACACAATTTATGTTTTAGTACATTTTTTGTGCTCATTTCAAGTGGTTTGACCCTGTGAACCAGGAGGTGGATTAATGTCTTTTAAAGAAACTGCTGCTGAAAAAAGTGTTTTTTCCAAGCGATCCTTTCATTTAATTATTTTTTTTATTTTATATATTTGCTATTCAGCCTATATGGTATACCTGTATATTTGTGCATATGGCAGTTGTGGGGCTTTGTAGTATTTGTATTTATCATGGATCAAATAATATATTGAACAAGGAAACTAATAATAAAAATTATATTAAAATCGGTTTTATGCTTTTAAAAAAATACTGTCCTGATTGAGTTTTTAAATTTTTTTATTTTATAATACAGTACAATTTTCAAGCAGTTCAGCTCACTCATTCATATGCTGTTACACAACATATGAATATTTGTTTGGGGTCTATTAGCAGAATTATGCAAATTCTGTAATATATAGCTGGATGTGCTTCTTGACACCAGGCAAGGCAGATGACTGCTCGGGGCACCGGGTGCCTGGTAGTGCCCTGAGGGCTGAGAAACCTTAAACTATGCAGTGGCATCTGGACCTTCAACGGATCCACTTGTTCACAGAAGCCTCGACAGAAATAGTCTCACTGCGATAAAACAAAAGGCAGTCAACATCCAAAGAAGAGCTTTGAATGTCCTTCAAGAAGCCTGGAGAACTTTTCCTGAAGATTACTGAAAATAATGTCGAGAAAGCTGCCTAAGAGAGTTCAGGCTGTGACTTTCAATAACTGTACAAACTCTATTTTTGGTATTTATATCCTCATATGTTTGCAAACCTTTCAGTAAACCAGTGCATCTATTCCTCTTGTTTCTGTCAAAGCATAACAGAATGAGGAGTTACTTTTGCACAGCACTCTATAGTATTAACACTGCATAACCAGACAACCTGGTCTTGGTCACTGTTGCTAAAATAAACAAGGTCTCTGCTGTAGTAATGTTTTCCTTGTTGTTTTAGAGGACTGCTGTTGGTGCTGTCAGACTACTCATAACATAATGGTGATGAATGCTGGTTGGAGGGGCCCCAACAGACTCCACAATGCCCACTGTGCACAGCTAACAACTGTAGACTGCTCTAATGAAAAGCTCCAAAATGCTGTTGAATGTCGGTTAACCAGCACGCGTCTCTAACAGCACCACAGCCTCCCTGATAGCAAATGTAAAGCAGAGCATCAATGCTGCCCTGACCCACACTGTAAACTCTGTGTGTGTGTCTTTATCCCGGAAGATGACTGGGTGAACTCACCTGATACACCACATAGGGGACAAGGGTGTAATGTAAAGCAAAGGACGCATGCGCAGTTACAGCACTTACTGCACTGTAGTCTCTATGAGACAAAATAGGCTTGTGTGTGTTTATGGGGAGAAAATCAGTGTGTGTGTGACTTTGAGAAACAGATGAAAGGCGCGGATAAATGCGCCTTTAAATGCACGTGCGTGTGTGCTTACACGAGAGAGTGAGCGCGAGCAAGTGGCTGAGCGGGCTGAAGAACAATGGATGGGACTTGATCCTCAAAGCCAGCTTCACCTCAAATAGGAGGAGAGCAAAATGGGGGAAAAGGGAGGGGGAGGAATGGGGGGGAGGCGGTGAGCGTCAAAGCGGTGCACTGATGGAGGATAGGAGGGGATATTTCTTTACTGGATGAAACGGCAGTGAGAAAGCCAAAGGTGGTGCGGCAAGAGCAGGAACGCCGATGAAACACCTGCTTATAATCGAGCGGCTTTAAAAAGCCAGGGCCGGCCACGCGTAAATAAAGGCAAATAAATAAATAACTCCATCATATAGCGTCATCCGCAGTGGAGGAGGCTCACTCCTCTCTCTCCTTGCACCACCTCAAGGCTGAGGAACCTGCGTCAAGACGCGGAGAGTGAGACGAGGCAGCATCTGCTCAGCGCTTTCAAAATAAAATCTTTATTTTTTATTTTTATTTTTTTTGCTGGCTGAGCCTGTACTCCGCAGTGAAAAATGCCAGAGAAGATTCATCATAGCTGACCGCCTTAGTGCTTAGTGCCTGTACACGAAAAGAAGTTAAACATGTTGGATTTTCTCTGTTAACCATGAAAGTATCTGTGTAGAACAGAACGAGTAAGAAGTTCTTTCTGCGCATCCATTATACTTATAAAGAAAGAATTCCTGAGCTCAGTTTTTATTTGGTACATCTTGCTGTTGTTGTCTAGACTGAACTAGAGAAATCAAAAAGAGACTTTCAACCTTGCTTTCATCTCTACCTGCACGTTAATGCTTCAGTCCAATAGCACTGCAGTTACCAAAGTAACCAGGCTTATTGACATCCATGATGATCCTGAGGAGCTGTCTTAAGGGGTTGCCGTATTAAAATCTATTTAGATCTCTGAAGTTTCCTTTTTTGTGACTACACAGAAGCCCTTAGGCTCCACCAGTAACCCTCACAGGCTAAAACAGCTTTTAGGTCTGAAAAGTTAAGCCACAATTGCTCTCACAATTACTCCTCTGGTTGTAAAGCAGAAGTACAGTTGTTTAGAATTACCTGGGACCAGGGACTAGAGGTCAAGGCCACTAGTTTCCAGTCTTATTTATTAAAGGGTGACGTTCATTTTATAAATTATGGTCACAGTTAAGGCATTTAGAAAAGTTTTGTGAAAATATATCGTTAATCAAAAAGATTTTTGGGATTCACTTATCATTAATACAGCCGTTCACACTGACCGAGTAATTTTGCTGGATGAATTTGCAGCATTTAATTTTTGAACAAAGCTCAATTTCCAGATCCAGACACACAGATTTAACCAATCAGATCACTGCATTTGGCAACAAGTGCACTTGTACTTCTTGTAGCGTACACCGGTACAACATACACAACTATATGGAAATAGCAAAATAATACTACTGGATGCTGCAGAGTCTCAAAGCACCTTAACGGCGAGCATTAATAAAAGTGACTGTGTGATGATGTTGCGGCGCTGGTGTACTGGCCTTATTGGCCATTATTATTGTTACTCTTTATTCTTTTGTGATTTTCAAGTAGCTGCTGATATAGAATAGGAAACGTCACTGACAAAAAGTGACGTCAGTTTGTCTACTATCATCTTTTATGTACAGTCTATGAAAAGGGGCTTGATTTCCGCAATCCAGACACACGCTTGCACAGGTAGCCTATTTTATTTTGAAAGTCATGAAGCTTCATTTCCGGTATGTTTCCGACTCATCGCGTGCATGTTGACGCAGCTCATTGAGTCGCTGTAGGACAACCGGATAACGGGAACGGAGAAGGGGGTACAGGAGGAAAAAAAAACAAAAAAAACCGCGTCAGTGTGTCAGACGCAGACGGTTTTGCTATTGTATAACACAGGCCTTCAGCTTTTCCTCTGCCGGCTGCCCCTGCGCGGAGGAGCGGCCTCTTTTTTTCTTTCATTTACCTTTTTTCCCTGTCCTCTGACCGCGGAGGGAGACGCCGAGCGGAGCTGCGGGGCTCGCCGTTACATCGGAGGACCTGCACATGTCGGTGCGGTGAGGGACCGCTTGTTTCCCCGCCCTGATACGGTTGAAGGAAGGCAGGAGGAGGAGGAGGCTGAGTGGACTATAACATCTTTAGCCTTCAAAGAAATCAAAGAAAAAAAAAGAAATATCAGGTTTTAACGGTTTAAAGAAGGACCCATTACAGAGGGGGGGAAACGAGGCAGGAGGACAACAGTGATGCCGCAGCTGAAGTGGGCCCAGATTGATGATTTTATGATATCATCATTCACCGCCAGGACCGAGCACTGATTTTTATTGATAAAAAAAATCGAGGAGAAGAAGCTGTGAAGTGGCACGGAGGGCGTTTGTTTGCGTCTGATCCGGATAAACAGGAGGTGCTTTTTGTCTTTATTTTTTAAGCCTATCAGGAGCTCAGCTGCTTGATATCATACAGCAAATAAACATCCAAATCCAGGCTGATGACTTAGGCGGTGTGTGACGCCAATACAGCAGCAGCAGCAGCAGAGGCGTGTGTGTGTCTGTGTGTGTGTGAGGAGGAGACGCGCCTGTCTGAGCATCATCTGGTAGCTGTTCCAAGCTACTCCTGCACGGCGATGATACACAAGCGATTCTTTTCATCTGTGTGTGAAAAGCTGAAGCTTCGAGGATGATGATGACGATGACGAAGATGCCATTTCCAGTCCGGCTCTGATAGAGACAACGAGGCGCGCAGCACGTGACTGGACCCCTAGAAAATCTAGCTCTCTCTCACCTCTCCTCACCTCTCCTCCGCCTCTGCACCTTTCTCCCCCATCCATACTTTCTATCTCTCACCCCTCTCCTCCTCCTCCCTCCTCCTCCTCCTCCACCACCACCACCCCTGGAGCCGCTTTTTTTTTTTATTCTGATCAGTTGATAATCCATCTGTGATTCAGATAGCCACCCACTCCCCCCCCCCCCCTCCACCCTCATCCTCTGCTTTATTCAGCCTTACATCCTCTTAATAAACATTCCCCCTCGTTACACACTCACTCGCAAAAGCATCCACACCACCTCCACCTCCAGCCATCATGGAGACGACCAAGCTGCCTCCGTCCAGCCCGTCCTCGCCGACCACCAGCTTCTCGGTGCCGTCCGCGGAGAAGGTGGATGGCTTCCCACGAAGGTCCATGCGCAGGGCCCGACAGAGGAGGTCCCACAGCTCCTCTCAGTTCCGCTACCAGAGCTCCCAGGTGGAGCTCACCCCGCTGCCCCTGCTCAAAGGTGAGGCTCTGATTCCCCCAAAGCAGCCACAGATCAATGTGAGAAACAACAGCTGGAACATGTGACACTGAGAAAGCTGTGACAGTAAAAGGTCACAGTCAACTCTCTGTGTTTGCCTTCTTTGCTCACCTACATGACTAAAACACAACACACACACTTATCCACTGACTGGTTTCCACTTAAACATGCTCTCCTCTCAGTCCTTGTCAGGTCTGACAGGCGGAGGTGACGGTGGTGGATTTGGTTTATTTAACAGATCTGCTGCCTGTCTTCTTTTGGATATGTAAAAGGTAGGGGTGCAACGATACACAAAATTCACGGTTCGGTTCGGTTCGATACTTTGGTGTCACGGTTCGATATTTTTTCGATACAAAAAAAATGTTCATGCCTTTTTAATTTGTCATTTATTAAAATTATAAATATATATTTTAACTCAAAAGTACAGTTTTTAAATTTAACCCTAACCCTTGTGCGTGTTTTTTATTTTGACAGCGAATGCGCACCTGCGGACCACTTATGTGCAGCCCTGGTTATTTAGCTCGTCATATTGCAGCCACAGAAATTATTTTGTCCATGAAACCATAAAGCTGCACTTTCTTTTTGCCTTATAGTCTGATTTGTCATAACTTCTCCGTTTTGTGGTAAGCTTTTCTTTGGCTGTCACTTCTTCGCCCTGACCTGTCTTATTTGGCTCAGCAGAACTAAAATATATATCTGTCTGTGAAGGTCATCGTAGTCAAATATATATCCTGCTGCTTTTACACACGCACTCACATAAGCTCAGCGATTCTCTGCGCGATCAACCTCTCACATGTTTAAGCTGCGGGAGATTTCACTTGTCATGTTTGCATAGTAAGCTAACGATTAATAAGACGATGTCAGAGGAATTGGTGCACAAATTATCATCACTCACAGATCAGTGCTGTCGCTCTCTATACACAGTTCGCACGATTGCAAAGTGAAAGCAAAAAAACAAGCGCAAATTCAAACGCGATTTCAATATGTCACATATTGACAGTGGCTCACCGATGCCAATGACATAATTACCCAGCTACATTTCTGAAAGAATGCAAAAGCATTGACATATATTTTTCCTTCCTACAATAGCCCGACGGGCAGGGCAGAGATAGATTTTGGTAGCCCGACTGAAAAGATCGCTAGCTCCAGGACGTCGGGCTAGCGATATTGCAAGCCTTGTATCTGATTGAGGAATCACTCATCTTTGGAAAAGAGAGTTTATTACAGAGAAATGTCTCTTTCCAAAATAAAAGCTATACTATCCGCTTCTTCTGGGCTATATTCTCAGCAGCATAAGGAGAATCATGTGCTAACAGCTGTCTAAATGACTCGGCTAAAGTTAGTAGCATGCTTGCTTGTTTTTTTTCTGCTTCCACTTGTCTTTGCACTAGGATGATGTCGGTGTAAATGTGCAGTCATATTCGTTGTGTTCCCACTAGTGCTTTCAGGTTAATCTCGTTGAAATGACCTTAACGCCACAACACGGCAAATCTCCGTTAACGAGCTACCGCCGATCGCCCCGTGCATGGGGCTAGACGGCCAACACGTTAACGAGCTAACTGCGCTAACACACTAGTTCCCACCCATGTAATTGAGCATTGCATGGCACATCCAACATACTGTTTTACTTTAGTCCATGACTCGCTTACCTTCAGGGTCATACGTCACATGAAAACCAAAATAATTCCAAACGCCAGATCTGAATGAGGGTGGGGGAGGTCCATGTTACAAGGAGAGCTTAACTTCTGTCTCGCTAGCTTGCCCTGCGCTCTTCCTTCTGACGATGCTGTCTGTGTTGAGCGCTCAGTGAATCTGCGTTCGACTACTCCGCCTAGGCTGCACTGTCGAGCCTAGGCGGAGTAGTCGAACGCAGATTCACTGAGCGCTCAACACAGGCAGCATCGTCAGAAGGAAAGTTGATAAAATAAATTAAAAATTTAGTATTGTTCGATACATATGCGTACCGAACCGAAAGCACTGTATCGAACGGTTCAATATCGATACGAATATCGTTGCACCCCTAGTAAAAGGCCTGTTGTTGTTGTTTTTGCTGTTGTTGTTATTCTTCTTCTCCTCTGTGCTGGGACAAACAGTCCTTTTCATTAGCAGTTAATAGATTAACATGTGTCATGCATATTTACCCCCTCCTGTCAAATGTCGGAAACAAGTGAAAAAATGACCATCGCAGTATTTCACAGCCAAATAATAACAGAATCAGTTTAAGGTCCTTTTAAAGCAGCAGTGAATTTTTGCAGTGGAGGAGCAGAAGTAGTCCGTGCATTGAATCATCGTTGCATTTCTGTCCTTTAGGTGGTTTTGAGATGTGACTGTTTCTCAGTCAGGTGACAGTGAAGTGTCTGTTTTTTTGTTTGAGACGAGCTCTCATCAGACCGTATGCTTCCTTTTGAGCTTTTTTATAATTTGTCTTTTGTTTTCTTGAAGATGAATTGCTTGCATGGAGTCACTTCATTTGCATTGACCACTTTCACCCACACTAAGCAAACCCATCCAACATGTGCTTGTCTTCTTGATTGGCTGATAGTGGGGTGGGGCGGGGGGGATGAGAGAAGAGTCTCTCCATCATGAGGCCTCTCCCCTTGACGGTCACTGTCAGTAAGACTGCCTCGGTGAATAGACCTCGGGTTGTAAAATCTGTGAAACGCCAAAGATGTTGACATTCAGGCTGGTGCAGCATCCACCATGAAGGCAGGCAGAGCTGCGCTATTTGCAGGTCTGTCGTTGCCATAGCTGTAATCCCAGAGCTGCAGTTACTACACAGAGGCCAATTTGATCTGTGCAGGCGTGTTGTGGCCTTTTAGATTCAAGCCCCGGGGATGCAAATGCACCACCCTGCATATTCTGTATATTCTACCTGCCTGGGTGAAGCCTCCTGGTCAAGCCACTAGGCATGGCCTGCTTTACGTGTGCATTAATGTTTGCGGTGGCTAAAGATTGTTTCTGTTTATCTTTTATAATGAAGATTTGTTTCTTAGCCCAGCCTGGAATTGGTGCATCCCAACATCATACTGTGGAAAACCTGTGATTGGAATAGCTAAATGAATATGCAGTGGACTGTAAAGTAAAACAAAGATAGTAAAGTGAAGTAAATGCATGGATTCATGGATGATAGAATTTTCTGAATCCAGCTGTCAGCTCTGAGCTTTAGCTGTTTGAATGTCTTTGGTTTGTGGATGCTTGGTTTTGTTCTTGAACAGTAACGGGCGTAAAAAGAGTTCACTGACATTATGGCTTTTCTATAAACGTGCTGCAGCATTGATTTCATGCACAGGTTCTTTAACAGCAGATATTTTCTTGCTAGGCTTTGTGTTTAGGCAGCGAGTACATGTTAGAGCTGGCCAGATCAATAAATTTGTACTTTGCTTCACTCAGTCAACAAACCCCATCGCTTCATGTTTCGTCCTTTTTATATACGTTCTTGCTCTTCTCTGGCTTCGTGGCTTTACTCCTGTCTCTCTCGTTTGCGTGTACAGTACAAAAGCAGGTTGCATGTGCTCGTGTGTCCTTCTGACCCTTCTTTATAAGGTTACTCCCCCTTTCACTTAGCCTGCAATCTCTTCCCATTAACCCTCTGAAAAGAAGACCTCTGTGCTTTCAGAGGAGGCGTGAGCTGTGTGCGCCTGCGTTTTAACTTCTTCTGAAGCACGTGAGCGAGGGGTGTGTGCAGCAAGGTGATAAGAGGTTTTTACCGCATCAGTACAGCGCCTTTGGTTGAGGTGGGTCTCTGCACATGTCCTGTAGAAGTCCCAGTTACTGGACTACTGCTGCTGCACTGTTTCTGGACCCCCTTGAGGAACTGATAGTAAGATTCTGCAGCAGGAGAAGCATCTGGTGTGGGGAAGTCTCTAACGGGAAGTATGTAGGCCAAGTGTAGACAGACTTGTGGGTGTTTTTCCCTCCAGGGAGTCACATTCTCTTTGTTAATTTGAACTCCTCCTCCTGCTTCTTGCACTCGAAGCTCTGAGCAAAGCTTCATCTCATTCTTGTGACATGACAGAAATGAAACTGGAAGACCTGACATTTAACAGCAAACTAGAATATATCATAGAAATACACATTTTTAGCAGTGTTTAAGCTGAGCAACAGTCAACTATTCTGGCTCACACAGAAAGCCCCCAGGTTGGATTCAAACCTAGGCCCTTCTTGCTGTGGGGCAACAGCGCTAACCTTCCCGCCTCTGTGGCTGTTTCTGTGTTAGTTTTGTAACAGTCTGTTTGTCCAGGGTGTCCTTCACCTCTCGCCCTGTGGCATCTGGGGTAGGCTCAAGCACCCCCACAACCCTGATTTGGATCAGTGGAATGGATGGATGGCTTAGAGCAGAAATATAGAGAACCAAGGACTTTTTTAAAACATGTGCTTGATTTTGCTTCAAAACAACTTATTTGCACATGGAACCGTATATTTTCACTAAAAGCTCTCAGTAGCTTAAAGCCAACTCTCTCGTTAGTGGTATTCAAAAGGCATTGCAGTGAAAAGTGAGTCACTAAATGTAAAATAGCAAACGTACAAAAGGGAGGTTTTGGGAAATTTGAATGAAAAACAACATTTTCAACTGAGTTCAGAGATTATGAATGACTGGACAGCAGGAATGATCTAACAGCGTGTCTTTTTCAGGTCAGAAGCCTTAAACAGGCCAGTCCTCTGGTCTCTTCCGATCCACGATCTGTAGTATTATCGTGTAAAGTTCCTCAAGCTGTTAGCTGATCTCTGAGAGGTTCATTTCCTCACTGACCATATTAATGGTCCCTTTTAGCATGGAATCCATTCATAGCTTTGCGATCTGAGTAGCCTGTGAAATATATCTGTCTTAAAAATATATTTTTTTGTGGGTTAGACGAAGACAAAGTTCAGTCCAGAATCAATGCAGATCTCTAAGAACAGCAAGTGTAGCGAGGTGGACAGCAAATGTCTAGAAGTTGAGTTGTATTTGGACTTTTATTGAGTCACGTGGGATGGAGGGAAATGATTATCACAGTTATTTTGATCAATATCAATCACTAAATATAGTGCAAAAATGCTTTTACTTCACTGTCATGTAAACTGTTTGCACATTTGCTGCACCATTCCTTTGCAGCAGAATAAATTTGCTCCTCTTTATTTATCTAAATTCAGAGCATCTCATTGAAGAAAAGTATGAAATATAAATTGTACCAAAGCTTAATGCAAAATTAAATCAACAGAGCTGCTTCACTTTAACACTGTGCTGCAGCCCTGTGAGTTTATCTTTACAGACGAATGTGTGTTTGTGCGTCTCCTAGAAGCAAAATACATTCGTGGTGCCTGCAGGATGAATGTAAATAAAATAAACTTGAAACTTGTGTATGCCTTTCCACTTCTCCTGTGATCTTTGCCATCAGCGCAGGTTTGCAGAAAAAGGCGAAAACATCTTTTTTGTCCAGTGTCTTGACCATTTTGCTGAAGTCGTCGTTATTTACTGATTATCGATCACGTATTGTGCCATATCTTGCAAACTGGGATGCGATTGCTTTACTGACTTCAGTTCAGACTTCATCTTTGTGGGTGGTGTTGACACGCCGACATGCTGTGCAGCCTCCTTTTCCTGGACGTGCGAGTTTGTGTCGGATGCTGCGCCGTTTCTCTTTGGCCTCGTGCACTGGTCGTGCTGCAGATTGTGGCGTGTTTTTAGACGGCTGACTAACTTGTGTTTCTTTGCAGTGCAGCCACGTGGCGCCCTTATGATTTCTTCTTGGTTAACGTCTCTTGCCCTAAATCTGAATTATTTCCAAACAACAGATGACGATCTGCTTCAAGGGACAAGCTCTTCACCTTCTGCTGTGCCACAAATTTGAATTTTGTGTCAGTGCTGTGTTATCTGTTGCATATCACGGAGGTCAAGCGTGCTCAGGGAACTCCACACTGTGCGGTCCAGGGAACAGCTGTGATTGGCACATGCAGGCACAGTATCAGGCGCCGATTTAGGGAGCGCTTGATTTGCCTTTGCTTTGCGTTTTGTTGGCAGAGCATGCAGTTTTAGTATTGCTCAGTCATTTTTATTTATTTTAATGAACCAAAATTGTGATTGAGATTAAAGCTCAGCTGTCCAGCCCTACTTGGAGGTGGGTTGCAAAGCAGCTTGCAATTTTGAAGCAGTTCTAGACCTGCTAAAGCAGTTTATATAACATACAATTTATGAGTTACATTATTAGATGTGTAGACAGGTATCAGCTAATCTAAGGTTGCTGGATTTTAAAAAATGCTGGCAATGGACCATAATTAGCACCACATACTGATGCTGTAATCAGTCATATTAACTGTTACTGCGAATTTCACAGATATGACATAAATACATGTATAAAGCAGACTGGTTAAACTTTAGTGTAAGGGAGCAACTACCTTGCTAGTGTTTTGTTGAACAAGGTATTGACTTGTGATTGAGATTCAGGGCTGGTGATTTGACGTCGAAGTGTTTCTTGAATTACAAGATGAAGGAGTGTTATTAATATTATTCTTCAGATAGTTAGGGATAAATCAGACAAATTAAAGACTACTATGAAGGTTTTTTTGCATTAAAGATGAATAATGTGAGATAAACACATGAGACTTGTGTAAACAGGGAGCTGATCTGGAACACTGAACTGGCTAATAAAAGAGTAGCAGGCACAGCCAAGAAAGTCAATTAATCCACAGATGAAGGGTGAAGGATACTGGGTCCCTATAATCCTTTTTTACAGTGTATTCATAGTTGGCCTGCAGCATGCATGTGCGCACGTACACTCACACACAAACACAGGCATTTCACTGCTCTCTGGGCGCTGTGCTTTAGGACTGGTTCTTCAAAGCGGCTGCTTCGATGTGCAGAGGACATTTGGTCTAAATAGAAACGCCTTTTTAAAACGTGAAATTTATGATTTGTTAAATCCTTTACTAGCAAAAGACTCTTTTTAAAAAAAGATCCAGGAATACTTTTTTTAAGAACAGCTGACACAACCTCACATTTCTGTTCCACTTTCATGAAATCATGATATTAGACATCCCCTTTATTGCAATTAGCACGTGCTCTTGTTTTGAGTGGTTCTGCTTCATTAAAATCTAAATTCTCCTGTTAAAACTGAGCTTTAACAGCAAAGTTTTAAATAGATGTCAATAATTAGCGTTCACAAATGAGATCCGGTTCAATTTCAGCAAAAGCAGGTGATTATAAAGTCAGAGAACCAGCATATCAGCACATACAGAGCCAACAGACCGGCATCAGCGATGTTTTAGACACAGTGAAAGCACTGCCTTCCTTTCCGCTCTCTCCACACTTTCATCATTGCATTAAAAAATTATAAAACACTTGAGGATGGTGTCCAGTAAAGACGCTGGGAGTTAATGGTTTGGGAACGTAGCCAAGTGGATCTAACTGTCCGCGGTCCTCTCTTCCCTGTTTCCTTTTGTAAAATACCCGAATCAGTCTGAAAGTGAGCAGCACATGGTAGCTCTCTACCTACCTAACCACCCATCCATCCATTAGTCGATGAGCAATCCAAATCCTAAAGAAGTCATTTTGCAGGAAACCAAGTCACTAAAATGAGTGAAAAATATAGATTAATTGACTGGTAAGAAAGTAAGAACTGATCAAATTAATCACCATTAAAGGTTAAACATTGTCCATGTAGATATTTGAGCTCTTTGAAGCTCTTATATCAACCTCTTTAATAACTGAAGCTTTTTTAAATGCTGATAACATGTTTGTGACTTTCAGCTGTGCAGAGCACATAGACCAGGGGTGTCGAACTCCAGGCCTCGAGGGCTGGTGTCCTGCAGGTTTTAGATATCACCCTGTTTCAACACACCAATATCAAATGATTAGTTCATTATCAGGCTTCTGGAGAACTTCAAGACATGTTGAGGAGGTAATTTAGCCATTTAAATCAGCTGTGATGGATCAAGGACACATCTAAAACCTGCAGGACACCGGCCCTCGAGGCCTGGAGTTCGACACCTGTGACATAGACTATAACAATGGATAGTCACCGTAACGTCACCCTCTGGGTCAGTAAAATCCAATATAAGCTTCAGGAAAAGTATTTTTCCGGTTCCATCTCAGTGTTTTGAAACTGGACATGATGAGCGAGGGTGGATCCGACTGAGGAACTGAGAGATACTGTGCACTCATTGGCTCCTTGACTTGTCAGTTGCTTGGTAGACATGCCATACTGTTTTTATTATCCTTTTTTACTCTAGCAGGGATCAAGAATTAAGAAAACAGACATCATGCAGTACTATAGGATAGGATTTGAAACTAAACTCATCAGGAGAGTGTTCACTAAGGTCAAAGAGCAAAGATGTTGAGGCTCGTTTTCCAACAGACTTCTTAACAGATCTGTCCGCCAGAGGGAGTTGGCCTTTGCTAGCCATTAGAAAGAATAGCGGTTTAAACCACTTAACTCAATGGCAGAACATTGCACACACATACAGTCAGGTTAGTGTTGCACGTAGGGGTGGGGGTGGGGTTGATATATAGCGTGGTATGGCAATATTTTGTGTGGCGATATTGTATTAATGCATAGATGCCAAATATCAATATTTTATTAGATACATTTGATTTTATGTGTCATGTGATTGCCACCTCTATTAGCAACACCACTGCTAGCACCATAGACTCCATGATTTATGGATTCAGGTTCATTTACAATGACTGTATGGTAGATGCCAGCTGTGTTTTGCCAGGCTTTTATTCGTCTCACTTTCCACCTTTCTTGTATACAACTTCCTGTCACATAGTGAGAGTGGTGCTGCTGTCTGATGGGACTATAGTGCTGGCTAAGGGCATCTAAGAACAACAGTTAATTGCTGTTGCACATAAATGAATATGGATAATTAGCTTAACCTATTAGTATTTCTGGTGCCAACAGAGGGCAAAAATATTTAATCGTCTAATTAATTGCACATATCCCTAAAGGGATTCACCAGTCAGATCCAGAGTTTTGGCATTTTTTTCTTTACATATTATAGAAGAATTTGATTGCAGAATTATTAGCTTGGGGTGCCCATTGAGTTTGTCCCGGTTTTAGTCCTCCATTTGCTCAGGTGCACTGCAGTTGCCTGCCTAGATAGAGAACAGGCTGTTAGCTCAATGCTCCTTCACAGTTGCGATGCTCTCCCCTGGGGCCACAGACACCAGCACAGCTCCTCGGTCACGGGTCTTGTGTCGCTGCTGGCAGGCCAACGAGACTAAGGTCACATTCCTGTTCGACATCTAGTCAGCAGACATGCAAACTTGTGATTAAGATCTGTGGCCTTTTCCCACACCAAAGAGAATTTGCACGTATGTGATTCAGGATGATTTTTGAGATTACTGAGCCAGCTGTTGCCATAGATTAAAACAGGAACCTGCAACTGCTGTGAGCAGGCCTGACATCCACTGACCTTGACATCCACTCAGTCTCTGTTCCCTCTGCAGCTAAGTTTCGCACTTTTCTTCCTGTTGCACTTAATATAGTACAGTATACTAGAGGCCTGTGCTTCCACTGTGCTTACGTTCTTGTCTGATTTACAGTAATTCATGTAGGTCATGTACAATCCGCACAACCTCTTTCTCAAACAGACTGAATCGACATGAAGAACAAAACACACCATGAGCAATAACATCAAAGCAGAGGTGCCATTGCTGCTGGTAGAAATATCAACAGTGATTGGTTAAAATGAAATAATATGTGTGCTAATAGAAAAGCCCACATGGTGAATGAAAATAAAAGCACCTGCACTGCAGGACAAATGTTATTACTGTACAGAGAAGTGATGTCCAGATAGCAAATAAGCATGATAGGAGCTAGAGTTTAGGATTAGGTCTTTTTCAGGTTTTACCACCAATCAGAGGGTGCCCCTCCCTGACCCTGGTTCTGCTGGAGCTTTCTTCCTGCTAAAAGGGAGTTTTTCCTTCCCACTGTCACCAAAGTGCTTGCTTGATTATTAGGCTTTTCTCTCTATTATTGTAGGGTCTTTATCTTACAGTAAGGCGACTGTTGTTGTCATTTGATGCCATATAAATAAGTTAAAGTCGAAATTGTGGTTTTACTATGCAGCAGATCAACAATCATGTTCTGAGCTGCCCGAAAAATGTTCCCAAGGTCTGAGTGTGCGTGACTGTGTGTGCATCTGCGGGGAGATCATGGGGCTCAAAGAGAAAACACACAAAGCAGACTTTCTGCTCAGCCCGGCCCAGCAGCTCATTCTCCCCCACTTTTACAGCTTACATTGCATATTTGACTGTGGTGAATGATGTAATCCAAACATGGATCAACAGGAGAGCCAAAGTAAAGGGAAGGTCGAAGCTCTTCTTCAAGCCCTGCCCTATGTCTCATTTTCTACTTTTAAAATTAGGGCATAAGCAAACATGTATCTGTATTTGGAAATCACAAGATGATCATACTCGAACTATTCCTGTAAAACGAATGCCACCAGAGGCTCTAGTTTTGCCGTCCCAGTTAGAGGACAATTTGGTCAGGCTCACCATCCTATTGGTAAAACAGCAGCAAATGAAGGGCAAAATAATAATAATAATAATGAAGCATTTGTTTCACCACAGCTGTTTCTTGCAGTCATCCATGGTGTTGGATTTCTGCTCATCAAAAATTGATACCTAGTTGTTTATTATTACCTCCCACACTTATGTGAAAGCAGCAAAACTGCAGCATGCACATATTTCCATGCAAACAGCCGCCCGTGTGCAAACTAGCGTTGGCATTTCTCACTGATATTTGAACCATGCCAAAGAAATATTCTCATAAGCGAATAGCCATGCATGATGTTCTCCGTCCTTGACATTTTCATCACTGGCTGCCAGCAGCAGTGGCTTTTCAAAGGGCTGCTGAGTGTCTTCAAATAACTGAAGACCCTAAAGGATGCTGTGTGAGCTTAGGGAGCGTTAAATCTCCCGTACCTGAACAAAACCCATTCTGCCAGTCGATGTAGCATTTAAGCAGCTCTAAAAGCTACGAAACACCCTGCAGACATGAGACAAGCGCTACAGACAATCGGACTCTGTTTCACAGAGTAACAGATGGTGAGTTGATGCATTGTGGGATAATAGGAAGACCTGAATGTCATTTCATGTTTTGAATAAGTGGTTATGTGAAGTAATAGTTTAGAAGCTCGTGTTCCCCTTTAAGATAAGAAATACTCATCCGCACAGTAGGTAGTCAGTCTTTTTGCAAGTGTGCTTCTTAGCAGCGTTTCATTTGCCTGATTATGTTATCAGCCCACTGAATGCTCTTTACCAGGTCGAAGTATGCTTTTTTAGTGCCTCTGCTTCTGATAGGAAATGCATTTCAAACGCTCCCACTGCTGATTTGGAAAGTACAAAAATACACTGCTGCTTGTGTTTCGTAATGTTCTCGAAAATGGGCCATTTTCACGGCTAACAATGAAGGGATTAGAAGGAAAAAACACGCCGTCAGACATTCATATTGAAATCTGAAATATTGAAATAAGAAAATGGTATCTTATGTAGATAGAAAAAGACTGCAGTTTTGTTCAGTATGAGACTTACTGTGTTTGAAGTTAAAAAATAAATAAAGGTTAATATCTGGCAGCGTCACACTCTGCTAATGGGATAAGGACATTTCTTTGAGTTAGAAGATGAATTCTAATAAAAGTTCAGTCTTACTCTTTCCACTGGTTCAGTGCAAACTGGGCTGGTGATGTACGCTCACCGGCCACTTTGGCTGTTGTATTTAATGTGTGGTCAAGACGACATAATGTACTAGGGCTGGGCCATATCATACCGTTCACGGTAATACCGGTATAATGTCGGGCAACGATAGGAAAATGAAATATCGCGATAGAATATGGGTAAAACGCGCATGTGCAGTGCCTTTGTTTTCATACGCACATGGCGGAAAAAGCGTGCCAGCGACAGAGAATGAGAAAGGCGAAAGCGGATCGTTGAATGAAACGGATGAACCAGAATTAGTTTGTAAAAATGCTGCAACTTCAGTGGTGGAACTGGTTTAGCTTTCGTCCGTCAGATACACAACAAAGCACTATTTTTGGTAGCACATGCTAGCGGGCCGTCGTTATTAAAGTGTTGTTTGGAAAATGCGGCACACTTAAAATCAATCCTTTGATTTTTCTGAAAGTCGACAGTGCCCTTTATAATCCCGTGTGCCTTATGTATGAATTCTGGTTGTGTTTACTGACCTCGAAACAATTTTATGTCGTACACGGCGCTCGAAGATCTGTCAAATGTTTTAGTACGACTTTGCTAAGCTACGAACCCGCACCACTTGATGGATTGTCGGAGCGTTGCGGCTACCGTAGGCAGGAGCCTCGCGGAGTGATACGTACTGTGCTTCAACATAATATTACCGTATTATGTGTGTATAACCTCTTTTTAAGTTTTGTGGATATTATACATGGTTATGCTGAGGATATGTCGGTCAATTTCCACTGGAAATGCCTTTTGGTTAAACTGTCACCAAGGAATTTGCATTTGCACTGTTAACTTTTTATATAACTTTAATGCACATAAAAAACAGCTGCTTGTTTAAGTGAAAATACGTTGATTTATTTATTTTTTTTGCACTAATAAAGTTGTGGAGTTGTAAAGTATCTTGTTTAGTGTCAATTATAATGTCAGTTATATCGTTATCGCAAATTTTCCAATGTATATCGTGATAAATATCTTTGGTCATAGTGGTACCGGGTTGATCCCTACTTTTAATTCTTCGTGTCATAGATTCAACAAGGTGCAGGAAACATTCTTCACAGACTTTGGTCCATGTTGACATGATAGCATCACACAGTAGCTGCAGGTCTGTGACGTGAATCTGTGGATTGAGATCTGGTGACTGTGGAGGGCGTCTGAGTACAAAGTGAGCTCCTTGTCACGTTCAAGAAACCAGTTTGAAATTATTTTTGGTTTGGTGTTATCCTGCTGGAAGCAGCCATCAGAAGATGGGTACACTGTGGCCATGTAAGGATGGAAATGGTCAATAACAGTACCAACCGGAACCCTCGGTTGTACCATTAAACCACCAGCCCGAACCAGCGATAGGAGGCAGGATGGATACACGCTTTCATGTTGTTTGTTGTGCATTCACAGATGCTCTTCTGCATCTCTTGTTTGTAATGACCTCTGCCATCTAGCTACAGATGGTTGTGTGGGAAAATATAGTAGATCAGCACTTAACTTGAACTTCAGCAGCTCATTTTGATGATATGTACAGAGTTTCTGCCATTTGATTGGCCGATGAGATATTAATGAGCAGTTGAACAAGGGTACCTAATGCGGTGACCGGTAGGTGTAGATAAAAAGCAGCTGTGTAAACCTTTGCGTTAATACGTAGCAGAAAATGGGTAACCTTATAGCAACATAGTGGCTACACTGCGTTGTTTTTCTGTCTCTCTGTTTTAAGAGAGCTGTGGATTGAGAACACAACAATGCATTTCTACCTTGAATCAGAATATTTTATTGATCCTTAAGGAAGTTATGTAAAAGAAAAAGTCTGGCAGCGGTGGGATTCGAACCCACGCCCCCGAAGAGACTGGAGCCTTAATCCAGCGCCTTAGACCGCTCGGCCACGCTACCATGTTGCCTAAGGCATGCTCTGCAAATGCTGCAACTATGACAGAAGAATTGTAGTTAAATAAAAATGCAGTTTTTTATTTTTTTATACGTATTCTATCATAATTCTCTAATATAAATCACAGTTGCAGCTGCTACTCCCGTAAAGAGTAACTGTATCATGTAAAAACTGACTGGATTACTGACGTCATGTAAACCAGTATCCAGTGTGGTTGAAGTCTTCTGTAATACGAGGTGCAGATGACTCGGAGTATTTCCCCTTCAGTATGGCTGTCTGCTAGATGATTTAAAATCACTTAACATAATAACACATGCAGCTTAGTCAAAGGACAATTTCACTGTCAGCATATTGTTGAAATCGTTTATCTCTTTTTGTCTGCTTTATCTGACGTAAGGTAGTTTAATTCAGTGTCAGACACTCACTTCATTTAGGTAGCTTAAAAAGGATTTATTGTTTTGATATAGCTGATTACCATCAAATGTCATAATAATATTGGCACCTGTGAAGTAGCACTCACTGGTCTGCTGGCTGCTTTTCATTTTTCTTACTGTAACGTCACAAAGCATCACAAAGTATTTTTTTTAATAGAAAGAGGTCGTACCTTCTGCATCTCACAAGCCTGAAGGCAGCATCTGCAGTTGTGGTCACAAGTTAACATACACTCATCAGGGGCGTGATCGTCGTAGCAGTTTTGGGTTTTTAATATTTTCATGATGAACTTTTCTTTTTCCAGGGTGCAACGTACAGCGTCCATCTTTAGTGAATTGGAAAAAAAAATAGAATCGGCACACAAATTTGAATTTTCTCTAATCCATACAGGATTAAATGTATACATGCACCCCCACTGATATATGGTTAAAATGTTGCAGCTGGACCAACTCGATGCTTTGTGGCACTCTGGCTGGATATGTGATCATTGTTGTTGGTAGAACTGGTGGAGATCATTTAAATCTTCTGGTTTCCTGGCACAGAACTGGCTTTAAATCAAATTTTGAATAGATTTGAGTTGAATTTAGGACGTCCATTCCAGAAGCTTAATGTTAGCTTGATTTATCTGTTTCAAAACCAGCATTAATATGTGTTTGTGATCATTGTTCTGTTGGAACACCCGATTGTATCCTAGTTTGAGCCAACAATCTGAAGGCAGTCCTCCTTCACTATTCTATCCACTTTGTGCGATGTACAAATACCACTGGTAACCAACAGCCCCAGAGCATGCTACCACCATCATGCTTGGTTAGTACTTAAGTCTTAAAGTTTAAAAGCTTCAGCTTCACCCCTTCAAAATTTTTTGTCTCATCTTATCATCAAACTTTCTCCAGAATGCATTTGGCATTGGATTTTGGAGCACTGGCTTCATTCTTGGTCAGGTGATATAAAGTGTGCTTCACCATGGACAGTGAAGCTGGTGTGTTCTAGCAGTTTCCAGTTCATGGCATGAACTGGAAACTTGATGGTTCCTGAGTTGCTCCCGAGGAACCAACTCCTTCACATTTTAAGTGACATTTTGGGTCTTCTTCCAGATCTTGGTACAGAGGTAGACAATTGTTTAGACTAATGACTCTTGAATCTTCACTTTGCCCATCAGGCATCTGGAATGGCCGACCAAAATTCTGATCTCAGCAATCTTGAAAATTTGTTTAAAAGCTTGGTCCGTGACAGGGAACCAACAAAATAAATGAACTCCACCAATCCACAAGAAGATCAGATGGCTACCAAAGTCATCTAATTAAAGTTATCTATTTGATTCTGTATTCAAACTTTAAACTTTTGATTAAACTCCTGTAGATTAGAGAACATTTAATTTAAAATTCAGACTTCTGCACTCACTTCTTGTTTTTTAGTCATCAAAGGTGTCTGCTGTATAATCAGTTAAAAAAAATCCTTAAAAGCCCCAAATTACCGTGACGTTCATGGTCATGATGAGTGTTTATATACATCAGTGGTGCTCTGCTAGTCCATTGATGGCTAATGCTAACAAGGCAAAATGTACTAACCTGTGGAATAAAACTATGGCAGAGGAGTCATAGAGTAGAGACACTTAACCAAACATGTCCATAATTCAATAATATTTACAGTATCTATAAGGTTTACAAATATTAGCTAATATTAGCCACACCAGTGAATGCTGTGCTAGCTCAAAGAGCTAAGCCGAGGTGCACTTTATCCAGCTGTACCTCTGAATCTCCACATTTTTCATTTCCCCTAAAAAAAGCACATGTTTAAGTATTTAAAGTTATCCTTGTGTATTTCATTTTCCTCACTACTCTCATTTTTTTAGGGTTACATACTGTATCTGTCAACGAGGGAAATATTGTCTGTGCAGCGTATCATAACCCCACATGAGCAGCCCCCGTGTTCACATGTTTGTGTTTTATCTTGTCTGGGCTGTGTGTTTGTCCACATTAAAATAATGAATGTACAGAAGGCTCTGTTTTAAATGTGCTGTTTACTGTAAAACATTCACCTTCTCACACAGATTGCATGTGGGCGATTGAATGACTCTCTCTTTCTCTGTGTGTGTGTGTGTGTTAGGGCCAGCTGGATGGGCCTTGGTATTGGGTTACAGCAGGCATGGAGTAGTTTTTGCTCTCTCTGACTGTCTAAGATCAATTAAGAGGGAGCGTGGGGGGGGGGAGAAAGTGAGGGGGATGATGAAAGAAATGGAGTGGATGAGGAGAGAGGAAATGACTAAGCATTAAGCTGGCAGGTGGAGGAGGAGAGACGGTAGAGATAAAAAATAAAATAAAATAAAAAAAGGATATTGCAGGGGAGAGGATGTAATGAAACGGCCAGCAATGCAATAAGCACGCGCGCTGCAGTGTCACTGAAAAAACAGTGGATCCTTAAAGGAATACAGCGATGCTCGGGTAAATAAGCTCTCTGATTGAATCACTGCAAGTTTCAACCTTTGTGGGTGCTTCGCTATTAAATATGCACACGTGCAAAGCAAGGCCAACAAAGAGTCATCAAATCCTGGCCGAGCCGTGAACGGTCGTTTTGAGGAAAATGCTCTTAGAAGGGTGAGATATTAAAAGCAGGAAAATAAATACGCTGCAAGGAGCTTGCTCCCAGTTTGCAATGAATCACAAGCAGCTTTAAAAAAAAAAAATCATGCTCGGCCTAAATCAAGGACAAGAAATGTGAGATTTTTTTCATTTATCACATTTCCTTGTTTGTGAAAAGCAGCAGCAACAGCAGCGCAGAAAGCTGCTAATCAAATGTTGAGGATGTCTCCAGCTGGGATAACCTTCTCCCATATTTGTTTACTAACCGTCTCCAATTTGTGTTTACATCTCTCACAGCAAATATTCTGTTTCGGAAGGAGAATTTCAACATCTTTGAAAGTCGCTCTGCTGTCAACGCCAGTGTGGACTTTAAGAAAGGAGACGAGTGGCGATGCTTGGCAGCTCAAATAGCTTGTTTCTTATTGATCCTTATGAGAAATCCATTTCCTGATGGCGACTAATCTGATCGTAGGTAATGACCAAAGCAACAAAAAATAAATAAATCACAGACAACAGATGTGAACGCGCGGCCTGAACGCCCAGTCGGTCTCTGTTCATTATGCTTTGTGGTGGAAAAGTGTATTATTAGTAACATTGGATTATTTAAAGATGGGCTTAGCGCGCTACTTAATCTTTTGCCATGACAGAGGTTTCTTTCACAGCCTTTGTCACACAGAGAATGGCTGAGTACGGCATAAAGACTCGCTGCGTGTTTTGATATCCGCCGCTATTAAAATATAATGCCGATTTGGAGCGCAGGTCTTCAGATGTGGCTGTCGGCGTCATTGTTATTCAGTAACAAGCTTCACTTCAACCTCGTTTTTTTGTTTTACTTTAGCATGCACGATGAGAAATTACTGATACATAAGTATGATTTTGTCTTGTTTTTTGGCACTCAGAAGGTCCTAGCGATGATTTGACCTAAAAATAGGAAAAAAAGAGATAATAGTCACTTTCTTAAAAGCCACAAGACCAATCCTTTCTAAAGTTTATAGTAAATTTTATTTTGACCTTTCAAACATCCTGCACAACTTTTAAAAATTCAGACCACGATGATGACAAAATCAGCTTGCCTAAAGATCATGTCAGTCTTTGTAGGGTACAATCATGTTTGATTGTACCCTACAAAGTCCGTTTGGTTTCCTGGATACAAAACATCTCACTTTATCTTAAATTAGACATTTAATATTCATGTCAAGCTCACTATTTTTGTTCTCAGACTCAACTAGAGTAGCTTTGCATGATTCACAGTTCAGAATAATCCACTTTTACCTGACCAGATGACCATATTAGGAATATCCTCTCTCAGTGATGTCATGTGGACCCAGGACTAGTAAAAAATGTCTAAAACTGAGAGTTTAGAGCACCTTGGAGCCTGAGCTTTTGCCTCAAGAAGATAGCTTGAATTCATTACAATACAGAACAATAACAATATAGAATACATATGACAGAAAATAAGCACTACATTAATTAAACTGCCCCCCCAAAATTACTCTTACCACTTACACTTGTGACAGTCTTGATTAGCTCAAGTGCAGTCTGGAAGTTTGAATAGCGATTTCATATATTAATTTATTTAATGCCATGATTTGTACAATTTCCCTGAAAAGCAGATCATAAACTAAATAAGATCATTTGCACAAATCTGATTAACTTTTTAAAGCTTTCATATCATTCTGATAATTACAAAAATTAAGAAACCCAATGGTACCCCAAACTTAATGTGGCCTTCAGGTTAGCTCAAGAACAGTGAATAGGGAGCTTGGTGGAATGGGTTTCCATGGACAAGCAAATGCAATCCAAAATGTCGGATGCAGTGGTGTAAAGCACGTCACCACTGGACTCAGCAGAGAAGTGTTCCCTGAAGTGGTGAATCACGCTTCTCCGTGTGACAATCGAGTCTGGGTTTGGCAGTTGCCAGGAGAAACAGTACTTGTCTAACTGCTTTGCACCAAGTTTGGAGGAGGAGGGATTATGGTGTTGGGTTCGACCCCTTTGTTCCAGTGAAAGGAACTGTTAATGCTTCAGCATACCAAGACATTTTGGACAGTTTCCTGCTCCCAACTTTGTGACTGCGCACCAGTACACAGTCCTGACCTCGGCCTGATAGAAAAACCTTTGGGATGAATTAGAGCGGAGACTGTAAGAAGCTGAGGTAGTTCGGACACCTGATGGAGAAACTGGAGAACAGACGTCTGGAATACCACATTTATGCCACCAAATTTCATGAAAAGCGGTTCTGATATCTGAGCTGACTTGGAGGAATATAATAAGAGCAAAAACCCCCCAAAACACCACATTTTTTTAACCATTTCTGTTTGCCAGTATAGGCTCGATTGCCTCTAACAGTCTGTACATACAACACTATTTACATCTTATATGCTAATACCCAGCTGGTCTCATTACCAATTCTCAGTACCGTCACCAAATGACAACTTCCAAGTATTTCCTGCTCTAATTTAAAGCACCAGGATCACTGGTCCTGAGCTTCCCTGGGAGGTAAATTGTTGTTTACACTTCAGTCTTATTGAAAACGCATAAAACGGGGGACGTCTAATCGCACATCGCAACCCTCGCTTCTCATTAATCTTCCTAATCATGTTGTTTATATGAGCAAGATACATGTTGCACATGTTTCCCTGACAGTTTGCCACGATGTGCACAGATCGTGTGTTTCAGGAGGATTAGATTATTTAGAGATGGACTTAAAGCACGTCACCTAAACCCCTTAAGGTGATATTTATACCGCCCGGACTTTTACACACTGCATGGTGTCTCAGCTCTGATAGCTGCTGTAGCTTCCTTCTACTATTTATAACTGTGCCATTCTCTGCTTTATCTCCCTCTACCTCTTTCTGCCCCCCCCCCCCCCCTCTTCCCTTCCCTCCCCATCCTATCTTCCTCTCTGCGTCACTTTATCTGTGCATTGAACATGTGCGCTTAATGACAGGGCTGCAGAGGCGGCTTGCATGGTAGCTAAAACAGAAGCTGTCCTCCTCTCTTGCCGTCTCTCTGTGTCACACACTCAGCCCCAAACAGAATGACTCTTATTTAAAGAGCTGAGCTGTACTTGCTCATTTAAAAAAAAAAACATCACATGGGGAGGGAAGGGAAATGAATGAGTGAAGAGAGGGACCAGAGGAGAAAAATGAAGGGAGGAACCTATCGATGGATAGATGAGCGAGACAGAAGCAGAAGGATGAGGAGGAAGGGGATGATGTCATCTTTTAACCCTGTACCGCTCCCCTCTCCTCTCTCCTGTTTCCTCCCCAGATTCTTCTTCCTTCTTTTCCGTGTCGCTCTCCAGCAGGACTATATTTAGTCGCATGCAGCTGGGGGTATGTGAGTGTTTGTGTTTTGATGGTGTTGCGGCGCTACTCAGTCTTACATTTTAATGCTCCCGTTACCAAATCAGCCCTACCCTCCTCTCACATTTTTACTCTACGTCACATTCTGTCTGTTCCTTCTCCGTGGTCCATCGTCTTTTCTTAATCGGCCACCGAGCGTTTCTCCTCTCCTGGAAAGCAGATGCTGGAGATTTCTCTTATGGTCAACAAACCCTTTTTAAAAGAAAATGGCTCAGCTTCGCTAAAACATCATCCGTGCCTGTGGGCTTCATGACCAGATCTGTTCAGGTCATGCGTTCGTTCATGGTAAACACAATCACCATCCTGCTGCTGATGCACAACACATATTTACAACTGTTAACATGTGATTCCACAATGATGATAAAATTAGAGCCCAACAAATGCAGTGTTGACTCCGGATCGAGCACCTTTGAGGAGATTCCTTTTTTTTTCTGTTTAGTTAAACTTCAATTCCAAATCACAACAAGAGTTGCCTTTATATATATAAAGAAGCCAAAGGGGATAGACAATCCCCTTTGCGCACGAGCTTGGTGGCAGTGGGAAGGATAAACTCCCTTTTAACAGGAAGAAACCTCCGGCAGCACCGGGCTCAGGGTGGGGCAGCCATCTGCCACAACCAGTTGGGGGTGTGAGGGGAGGAAGGCAAAAACAAACTGTGAAAGCCTAAGATTAATAATAACTAATGAAACTATATTTTTATGACACGTTGCCTTCCCACATCGCACAGTGAGAGCTTTGTAATGATGCTGAATTGTATCAGGAATTTAGCTTTTAACTCTACATGACAAGATGCATGACAACAGCACTTGACACAAGCCTATTTAGGTGGTTTTTTAGCAACAAGAAAAAATCATAACATCAGCTCCACTGTGTGAACCTGAATGTTTTAGACATGAAATGAAACTGTATCATATGAATTTATAAATAATTATAAATATAAAAACCGTATTTTGACCTGCAGAAAGAACAGTTTAATTACTCGAACCCTTTAGGCTTTAATAAATAACACACACAGGTTTGAGTGGACGACAGTAACTTTTCTTTGATTTCCCAATGGAAAAACCTCACAAAGATGCTGCTCTGATTTGGATAAAAATGCATTTGAGGAGAAAAAGCGATCCGCTCGGCACATAAAGATCTCTGTATTTTGTAATTGTGTCTTTCTTTTGTATAAATGGTTGTATTTTGGTATAGTGGCCCAGATGTTTGAGGCAGCTATTTAAGACTTTCAGTTTATGTGCAAATGAACTTCTGTGTATCAGTAAAATGTAAAATGATCCTAATTTTCATTCTCACATTATATGTGAGCTTTTATCCCATAAACTGCGCACTGCTTCTTTATTAATTTAATTTTCTTCCCTAAACCGAACATAAACTCTTGATCACTGTAGTTCAGCTATTGTTAAAACTTTCTAACTTAATTGCTTTTTCCATACCTTCAACTCCTTTTGCACCTTCAGAATTTTTAAAAATTCATATGAAAGTATTTTTATCGTGCATCAATAGTAGTGAAGATAAGGGGGACGCATTAAAGGGAAAACCTTGACCCTCTGAAAGTGATCGCAATTGGCTGGTGTGTTTTGGTCCCACTTTTCTCCTTAAGAGGAATGATTACTGCAAATGAATACACAGTTATTCTTTTCAACTTTGTTAGTTGACACAGAAAGAAAGACAGCAGAGACACTTAGGACAGGATTGAACCCGAGCTGCTGTTTTTGGCTATGTGCGTCTAGCCTCCGAGCGAAACAACCACCCGTACACAGCTACACAGAGTGAACATCTTCGTCCTATGATGTAACATTTCTATCTTAGTGGAAATGGTTTTTTTTCAGGGTGACAGTCCCTGTCTTTAGGGTAGATGTTAACAATATACATGCTCGGCATCAACATCTTCAACACACTTTTAATCTTTTTAAAATTACCATGCTACGGTGCGTCGAATCTGTCCTGACAGCATATTGCGGCCTGAACTCTAAAACTTTAATTCATGGATTAAATAATAAAAATCAATAAGATGTTATACAGTATTATATTAAGTTGTCATTTGGAAGCAGCTTACTTTCTAAAGTTAATGTGGGTTTGCTTGCAGTGGCCTGATTACATTAGCGTTTACATTTGCATTTATGACCCTGGGGACATGTTTTTGTGCACCTGACAAATGCAACACAAATATTCACTCTCCTTTTGCCTCTGTTTTGGCCTCCAGCCTTTCCCGAGACAAACGTTTGGGTCTTTATTTGCAAAGTGGCCTACTTTGTTCACTCTTTGGTCATGGGCAGGCAGTGTTCAGCAGGATTTAGATCCGTTTCCCCTCAAAATACCAGCCTATCGCTGGAAATGAGGTTAAACCAAAGCAAAAAGCTTAAAGCTGAGAACGTTACATATAAAGGAAAACTAAAGAAGTTCAAAAGACCAAACTGATCAATTATTCTTCTCATGTCTGAAAAAAATTGTTCTCTTTGCAGCCGTACGAAGACCAGCAGCAAAAAAAAGTATTAGAAAAGCAGTTTTTGAGTACTGATAGCTTACCGGCTCTAATACATGAGTGTAGCTGGGAATATTTTTAAGGGAAAGGGTGTTTGTATTTTACGTGCTTTTATATTCGTGTGCTGCTGATGTAACGCTGGTGTGTGTGTCTGTGTGTGCCACGTCGATGATGGATGTCCTGAGCTAATACAGACGCACTAAATCGAAAAATAAAATGTAACCGCTTGCTTTTAATGGCAGCGGTGTTACAGTCAGAGCACGGCCAATTTGGATTGTCAGAAAACATGAAAATAGCTCAGTCACAAGTTACTCAGTGTGATTAAGATCCTTAGTTGATATTCTAATGGCTTCACTGACATGATATTAAAGCTGCTTTGAATAAGCGAGTCTGCAGTGACCTGCAAAAAACTGAAACGTGCTCATTATCGCCTCAGTTTGATCCGTCTGCCGTCT